>NC_141558.1:21389294-22589294 GCF_036417535.1 Chlamydotis macqueenii
CACCCCCAAGTCCTTCTCCACAGGACTGCTCTCAATGTCTTCATCCCCTAGTTTGTATTGATATTGGAGATTGCCTTAACCAAGGTGCAGGACCTTGTCCTTGTCCTTGTTGAACTTCGTGAAGTCAACAAGAGCCCACTTCTTAAGACTGCCTAGGTCTCTCTGGATGGCATACTGTTAATGTTGATATTAAATGTAATACTTATCTGTACTATCTAGAAAGGCACTTCATTTTCTATTTTGTGCATTTATCTGACTTAACGTAAGCATTTATATAATTACAAATGTAATTTATATGTACATATATATTAAATATATAGAATGTATTCAATAATTTTAGTTTTGATATGTGTAGGATACATTTCAAGATGACCATTCTGATGCTTCTGGAACAAAGTATTCTCCTCCATTTTGAAGTGTCAATCTTTTCTTAAAACTTATTTTCTAGTGAGCTTGATATGCTGATATGCTTTGAGATTCAAAGCCTAGCAAAATTAAAAAAAAAAAAGAATCCATTCAATAGGCTCTGTCTTAGAGAAGTATTTTTAAAAGGCCAAGGTAATAAAGAGGATGTTAGCTTCCTTATAGATGGATCCTCTAAATCATCTTCTAGATAAACTAAATTAAGATTATCTTCTGAATCTCTATAGACTTTATTGATAATGGGTATTATTAAGTTAAGGGAAACTATGTCTTGAAAGTTAGATCTTATGAATATTTACTTTTGGAACCATATTATTATTCTTTGATTATACTACCATTTCTTTTGTTACTTTTTGTGCTTTTTTTTCTGCTGTGTTTCTTCTTTGCCCCTAGTGAAAGACAGATTTCATAAAATACTTACCTTTCAGCTTGGTTTTCTGTTAAAGTTCAGGTCCTTTCAAGTCCTGAAATGTGTAAATCTGCAAAGTTGATCACATTCCTAATGTGCCAGAACAACAGTTAAATGACAGTTAAAGAGAAAGAGAAGTTTGTCCAAAAGTGAACAAACACAATCCAAATTTAATACAGCTACTATGAATCACTTAATAAAAATTTCAATCACAGTAGCATTCATACGCTTCTTAAGCCAAACATGTGCTAGATTTTTTAATCTTTTATATAATCATACTGTTATCATCAAATAATTCTTTTGCTTTGTATGGCTTTACCTTAAGTCAAAAAAAAATGAGGCATCTCAAAGGTGCTCAGAGAAGCACAACTCTTGAGTTTTTGGGAGAGTAATTTGACCAGACCCGTGAAGGCCATGAGCATACTGGGTGTATTCAGATGCAGGCTGGTGTGCCAAACCAGCCATTGAGCCTGGAAGTGCAAAGAAGTGTTAAGTTAAAGCAGCCTTATTAAGTGGATAAGAGTGAGGGCACGTTTCAAGTTTAGTGCTACACACAGTAGTCCTTCTTCTGAGCAGTGATACTCCACTGTGCTGTGCTCTGCAGATTTACTAGTCTCTAAGACTATGCACCACATATTAGTTCAACTTTGGGCACATATATTCAAACATTAGAATCTCAAAAGCTCTACCTAATTTAGCTGATTAAACTCCTGAGGCACCTACATTTCTTTTAATTGACCTTTCTTGGATTAAATCTCCAGAACAGTGAAGCAAAGACTAAAATAAACTCTCTCGTAGTTCAGATAAATTGTCTAATCACTGAGGTAATGAATCAGTTTTTCCTTCTCCTCATTCCTTTCTGCTCAATAAATAGTAATTATGTAATGCAAAGTAGAAAAGCTTTGCATTTTCTCCTGGTAACAAGGAGAACGAGCTTAATTGGACGCATTTCTGTCTCTTCCCACACAAGGAGGACCTGTTCTGGTTTAGGCACTTAAATCAGGCGACTGATGAATAAAAAACAGCACTAACTTGGTGTTATTGCTCAAAGTCAGATTGAGTTAACATGGCCTGATGGATTGGAGTAAATCTATTGCACTGAGGTACCCAGCCCTGTGTGTATTACTAGCCTGTCTCAAATGTGTTTAAAGTGTATTAAATTAAACTTTCACTGAAACTTAAGATAAAACATTGTCTTGCATTATGATTGACTAAGAACATATAGATGGCAGCGCACAACAGATCAGTTGACCATGGAGCTCTCTGTGGTGATTCCTTCTACCTGCTATACAACCTTGAAAGAATTTATTTCAGAATTAAGACACTCAAATGCAGGTGTTTACATATAGATGTCTGCAAGTATGCTGTTTCTTAAACTTTCATTATCATCAATGGACAAAATCAATAGAACAGAGAAGAGTGATTGAGGTCACCATAAAATAGACACCTGGTGGTGTAATCTGGAGCTGAGCTGTTCAACACTATCATCAATAACCAACAATTCAACAGCCCCCATGAGGGGGGCTGTTGTCCATTCTGACTACAGAAAGAGCCTAGACAAATAGATTAGCTCAAAAGTCTAATTCTTGCATGGCTGAAATTAGGGGAGATCAATCTCACTGGTTTTATTGCAAGCTTTTATCTCTGTGTTCCTCTCATATTCATTCTTTGGCCATTATTTCTGCAAATTTCTCTGCTACATTGTGAATTCTCTGCTAACATTGTTAGCAGTGGTTGAAAAACAATAAATTGGGACATATTCTAATCGTCTTTATTTTTTCTGAAGTTTCTGTAGACCATTTTCGCAAATAAATAGATAAACATATCTTAGTTTCTCAAAGGAGAAGTAATTTGATGAAGCGCTGTTCTCCTAAAGCGTGTATTTTTTGTTGGTCAGGACGGTAAGACTAGGGGAAAAAAAATATATGAAAGCAAAATGACTTGTAATGATGAATCACAGCTGAGAAGGGGGATATACCAAACCAACCTCTTGGCTGTATTGATTAGAGTGTACAGGCAGCTCAATCTCTGATGTAATGGGAAGAACAGTCCATGGCACTTCCCCAAGGACTAAGAGGCTTTATGTTATTACACGAGTGTCTCCTAAATGAGGACGAGGATTAATTTTGAGAATTCTCAAACAAAAACTAAAAATAACTTTTACTCTCTCACACTCAGTTGGATTTATTACATAGTAACTCCCACCACTTTATTCTCCAAATTGCAACAAATTGGCCCTGACTTTTTTGAGAGTTAGCCTTATCTTATGCAACCCCTAAATAAACTCCTATTTTATTTTGTATTGTTTTTCTAAATTAAAAGAGAAAATTATACAGATTAAAGTCTCTTCAAAGTGTTCTGTTGAAATATGTACCCAGACATGCTGAGTTGGGAAAAATATGAACTCTTGACCCTTTTCTCAAAATCTGACATAGAGACCTGAAGTCAACAAATTTTGTTTTCAAGTGATATAGAGTTGTGTCTTTACTGTTGGGAAGTGATTGATTAAATTAAATACAGTGCAACTTGAGGTCTAGCCAAATATGAACAAGCACAAATCTTTTCCACAAAGAAATTCTGAGAGTCCACAAAATCCTTAACAAAGATTAGTGTTCAAATATATACCTACCATGTACAGTACCTTCATGCTGACAGTCACAATCTCCATTTCCTGTCTTTGTCTTTCTTCTTGATTTGTATATAATTCAGGGGGTGTGATATAATGCAGTCTATTGATAGGATTGACTCTCCTACCAAAACGCTTCAAGCAATACCATTTTTTATTGACTTAGCACTACTAAAATCTTAGATATCCATACAAACATCAGCTGTTAAATTATAGGTTCATATTTAATATTATTAATGAAAATATATTTTTATGCATGCACACATATGGACCAATGGAACCCAAAAAAAACCAAAAGCCATATGCAAAGGAGTGGGCTACTTAGATTAAGTATTTATCTGAGCTAAAATCATTGGCTTATCCTGAAACTTGATCATGCTTCTTTTGACTGAAACATGGAATTTTTGCTCCTTCTTGAACATTTTTGGTACATGTCTTCTTAGAGGGACAAAGCAGTCTTGTACACAGTAAATTAAAAACGCAGAGCAGTTGCAATTTTAATAGACATAGATATTGTTAAAACAAGATACCAACAGAGCTACGTTACTCCGAGTCTTTCAGTAATACTATGTGAGAGTTCTCTTTTGGTATTACAGTAAATACAGCTCAAATTCATTCAACAAGCAACAAGAGCCTGATGTTTCTATGATCCAACAGGAATCATGATGAAGTTTCAGAATTACATACAGCTTTATATATTTATCCTGTTAAATCATTCATGTAAGATAGAAGTTTAATCTTCATAGGCATCTTCCTGTTTAAGTAGGCTGTCAAACTAAAATGAATGCTCTTTGGAGAACAGATCAAGAATAAGCTACGAAATCCCAGATGAATTTCTGATCATGCATGAGATACTACATGACTGACAGACTTGTTCTTTCTTCATGTATGATGCATATAAAAGATCATGTCAGGTGACTTCAAACAGTAGATGAAATTCATTCAGATGTTAGACTCAGCTAAGTATCTTTATCTTGCTACAAATGATCATGCTACTACAATAATTTGGCCTTGCCTATTCACTTACTTAGGTTCTTCAATATTTTAACTATCTTCTTTCCCACTCGGATCTCTAAAACCTTTATTTCCAGCCCTCTGTGTAGAAGGCAGGTAATAATTGTAATAGTTTCTCTAAACTTCTGTTAAATATTCAGGTTTTGCATCTTAGAAAACTCCCAAATGGGAGGATGGAAGAAACCAATGTTTAAAATTTTCCAACAAATAAATTCCATATGGGGTGTGTTGAACATTTTTGGCATTTATTTCAGCTATTCCACAATATTAATTACGAAATTGAAATATTTCAGCTTCCAGAACTGGCCTGACCTGGCTGTAGGATTTGTGAGTGGATGAGTTGAGACTGTTGGAAAGAAAGGGGAAAGAACAAGCATGTCCAGGGTTTTCTGGGGAACTCCAGATTCAGATATCGTACCATTGGACAGGTAGAAGCTAGAGGAACTAATAATACACGGCAGCAGCACACAGAATATCAGACACAGTTATAGAGAACACAGCAATAACAGTACAAGTGGTCAGGGAAATAGCAGAGATATGGAAAGAGAGTAAGACATGGGTGTCGATCTCTTCTCTCAAGTAACAAGTGATAGGACTGGGTGAAACAGCCTCAAGTTGCACCAGGGGAGGTTTAGATTGGTCATTATGAAAAATTTCTTCACCAAAAGGGTTGTCAAGCACTGGAACAGGCTGCCCAGGGAGATGGTGGACTCACCATCCCTGGAGGTATTTAAAAGGCGATGTCTTGGCCTCACCAAAAAGGCTCATATTCCCACCTTGTCCTATATATCTTTCAAAATGCATCTAAGTACCACTGTGAATATCCTAATTGTTTCCTATTAGTGCATCCTAAGACTGCCTACTGGCATAACAGCTACAAAGACCAACCTTACATATGGGTCAATATTCCTGGGTCTAGACATTTTGATATTATGTACTTTGAGTGCAACCCATAGCTACCTTCTCATTGCTGATAATGAGCTGCTTTATCAGGGAGCACACCTAACAGTCTGTCCCCCAGGCTATGAATCTCTTTCCCTTTATATGGACATCAGGACAATCTCTCATTCTCAAAAGAAATACTGTCCTTTAATAAGGAGTCAACAAACATCTTGTTGCTGATATATCTTGCTGTTTGAATATCAGTACTGTGCATCAGAAACATTCTCTAGAATCTAGTGCCAAACTAGAGAGGCAGGGAAAGATCTATACAAAATTATAACACTGCACTCTTCTAGACTGTGCAGAAATGCCCAGAACATAGCCAGAATGTGTGGCCATCTATCTAGGGAGATGTTAGTTTACTATTAATGAAAAGGATTTCAAAAGACCATAAAATAAGCATTTCATTATCTTAAATTAGGGTCTACCTACAAATAAACAGAACTAAGAAACTGTAATAAATTGTTTTATTATAGAAGTTCTACTTGAAAGACATATGTTCAAAGTTTTGCCTACAAGTCATCTGAGTTGAATGAAATTATATCTATTGTTTAATCAAACTAAACATCCCTGATAAAACCAGGTGCACTGGCAAAAGAGGCTATCTACACCTACAGCACATCTACATCAGTTTCTCCGTATGAAAACAGAAACATTTGGGCAGTATTACATAATTAATTCTGTTGTTACTTCTCAAATTTCATTAGTAATCTAGGAGCAAAGATTGAGGAGTGGTAGCTGACCTTCTTGTGTGTACATATGTACAATAATATTCTGCATTTTATATAACCTTTTCTACAACCCTCATAAATCTATAAAATAATTATGTATGTCATCAGTTTCATAGATTGAGGAGAGGATACAGAATCATTGTTTCCAGAGAATCATCGTTTCAAGAATAATGATGTCTGTCAATCAGCATGGCATACAATTTACTTTTAACACTGTAATTTTGTTTTTTAATCATATGCCAAAGAGGATAAAAATACTCAGAGCAGAATTAGAATTGTCAAATTACAGAATGGATGACATTGGAAGGCACCTGTGGAGACTGTCTAGTCCAACACCCAGTTCAAAGTAGGGTCAACTAGTGCAGGTAACTCAGGACTATGTCCAGTTTGGCTTTGAATATCTCCAAGGATGAAGTCTCCATCACCTCTGGGCACCTGTTCCAGTGTTTGACCATTCTTACCATAAAAAGTTTTTTTTCTTGTGTTTAAACAGCTTTTTCTGTGTTTCAATCTGTTCTCACTGCTTATGTCCTGTCAGCAGGCACCAATGAGAACAGTCTACCTCCCTCTTCTCCATTCCCTCCCAGCTATTTATACACATTGATAAAATCCCCCTGAGCCTTCTTTTCTCCAAGTTGAGGAGTCCCAGCTCTTTCAGACTCTCCTTTCCATGTGACAGATAGTCCAATCCCTTAATCATTTTTGTGGCCCTTAACTGGACTTACTCCAGTAAGTCCATGTCTCTCTTGTTCTAGGTAGCCCAGAACTGGACACAGTACTCCAGGTGTGGCCTCATCAGTACTGAGTAGAGGAGAAGGATTGCCATTTTCAACCTGCCAGCAGTGCTCTTCCCAGTGGCTTTGCCACAAATGTTCATTACTGGTTCATTATCAGCTTCTTATCTACCACGATCCCCAGTCATGACATTCCAAAAAGTCCCTTTCTCCAGCCTGCTGAGGTCCATCTGAAGGGCAACACAACCACCTGGTCAACCAGCCACTCCTCCCAGTTTTGTATTGTCTACAAACTTGCAGAGGGTGCAGTCTGCTACATCATTTACATCATTAATGAAGATGTTAAACAGTAGGTGGATGCAATATCAACCGATGGAGTAAACCACTAGTGACTGGCCTCCAGTTCAATTTCGTGTCACTGATCACGAGCCCTTTGAGTCCAGTAGCACGGACAGTTTTTGGTTCACATCACTGTCCATTTATCAAGCCTGTGTCTCATCTGTTTGTCTATGGAGATGTGATGGAGACAGTGTCAACAGCCTTACTAAGGTTAAGATAAACAACAGTCACTGCCCACCCCTTATCTACTGAGTCAGTCATCTCATTGTGGAAGGCTATGAGGTTGGATAGGTATTATTTAGGTATTATTTCCCCTTCGCAAATGCATGCCGACTACTCTCAATCAATTTTCTGCCCATCATATGTTCGGAAATTATTTCCAGGAAGGTTTTCTCCATCACCTTCTAAGGAATTGAAATTAGGCTGGCTATCCTGTAATTCTGTGGATCTTCTCTCTTGCCCTTCTTGAAGAATGGAGTGATATTTGCTCTCCTTCGGTCCTCAGGAACACACCCCAGTCACTATGGCCTTTCTAAACATATTTGAAAGTGGCCTACAAGGGCATCGGCCAGCTCACTTGACACTTGTAGGTAAACGCCATCATATCCTGTGGTCTTGTGCATGTCCAGTATTTTAAATGCTCCCTAACCTGATCCTTCTGTATCAGAGGTGAGTCTTCCTTGCTCCAGACTTTCTCCTGCGTCTCAGGGGCCTGGAATTGCTGAAACCCAGTCTTACCATTAAAAATCAAAGCAAGAAAGTCATTGTGCACCTTGGCTTTTTGTCTGCAACTCTGTTTTTTGTCACCAGAGTCTCTGCCTCACTCAGTAGTGGACCCACATTTTCCCTAGTCTTCCTTTTGCTGCTGATACATCTGCAGAAGCCCTTCTTGATGTCCTTCACATTCCCTACCAGATTCAGATGGGCATCAGCCTTCTTAGCCTTGTATGCCCCTGTATTCCTTTTGAGTGATCTGTTCCTGCTTCCACCTCCTGTATGCCTCCTTTTTTATGTTGGAGTTTAGTGAGGAGCTCCTTGTGAATCCACGTAGACCTCCTGCCACCTTTGCTTCTTTCTGACCTGAACTTTTTGTTTTCAGGATTCTGCGGTGTGAAAAGCCTCTCTTTGTTCTGTTGTGTTTTGGAAGTATATGCACCATTGGCTAGCTACCCTCTACAAGGTTACAGATTCAAAGAAAATGGGCTTGGTAAGGGCTGAAAGAACTAACATTTCCAATAGTTGATTGTTTAATTTCCTTTTTTAAAGACTCCAGCTTCATCATTACCATCACTGTAATTATGATAGTTAGTAATGTAGAAATATCACTTATATATACACACAAAGTTTTGTTGCAGTATGGTTGCAAAAGAAATCCTGATGCTAACCTGTGTGACCACAAAAATGAAGGATTTATGTATGAGATCATTCATCTCCCTAAGAACAATTTAACCATATGAAGAAAGAAATTGCCCTGTCTTCTGGAATGTAAAAATACTACTTATCTTCTGAATAGGCTGAAGAAAAGGAATTCTGCATGTTCAACTGTGTATTACGAATTGGTGTTAATGAATTAGTCTTCAGACATATTCTTTTAGGAACAGTCCCCCAAAACAATAATTTTCTAGAGAGAAACACTGGAATGCTTAGTTCAGATTTTGTCATTTTCTGCATCATACATAGTGTTCCAATTTAATTATAATTGTTAATTTTTGTCATAACAGGAAAATTCAACTTAGGCAATTAATGGGCATTTTAAATTCATCACACTGAAAAACATAAATTAATGGCTAACATTTGCAAAGAATGAAGGTCAAGATTTTGTTAAGTAACTGGAGTTCAGTTATTTCAAAGTATATTAGGCGTTTATGTTCACTGAAGTCATCTGTTGGCTGAAGAGCTTTGACCATCTGGTCTTTGTGGCACCATCTTTAAATGTCTAATTTTTTATATCATAAAGGAATCCAGCAATCACATGAAAAATACTCTATACTTTCAAAAAAACCAAAAAGTGTTTGAAAGTGAATATTGAAACTGGAAACGGTACAAACAAAATAGATAATTACTTCAGAAAATCTCTTCCAAAAAAAAGAATTCAGGAAATACATTTTACTTCTCAAAATGTCATTGATGGAATTGGATTGAACTAGTATTGGTTAAAATAGTCTTGTTCAGTATTTTTGCATCACAAATTGAGATCCACAGGCTTTGCTTCCCATCAGATATTCTTTTACTCTGTCACTTTGATCCCTAGGCTGTTAGAGTCTGGCCATGCAGGGCTTCTGCTACTCACATTTTCATACACAGTAGAACTAATAAAACTAAATATAGTTCTGAATGTCATAATCCATCAAACAGTGCCACAGATTTCAAATTCCAAATACCTCCACAATTAGAATCAGTAATGTTTGTTGCACTGTTATGAGACTAGAAATGCTTACAGAAAGAGCTAATTTTCTGCTTAATGCTTTAGTGAAAATAATTATTTTAGTTTTCCAATGCTTAAGTACTTTAAAATACTTTTCAGATTTTTTTCATACTCAGGTTATAGGAATAAAACTTGCCATCATTCCTTGACCTTGAAGTTTCATACTAGAGTTTTTAAAATTATGAATAACATCAGAAAATAAACAAAAAGTATCAGTTCACTGTTGCAAGTCTATTTGTTAGTTCTATAGTGAATTAGTAGTTCACGATCTAACAGCAGCACAATTTCAAATTTGAAATGCAGACATGCAGGATAACTCACTGCATAATCTAAATTCCTTTCTGTCAGTGCTCATTTCTGATTTTTTCCCTACTGCTACCTGCTAAGTAGATAAAAATCACTCTGGACCAAGCACTAATCACATTCCTGCTATTAAAGACAGTGAAATTTGTAACACATTTTCTTCTTCCTTAAATTGACTTTACCTTTCCTTCTCTCAAACCAAGTGATGTCTTCTCTTTCTCCTAGAACTGTTCAAATAACTTTTTCCCATCTTATTTCCTGCCCTTTATTGCCTAGAACACTGCTGTCAGCAAGAGTTCAACATCCACATACAAGATGCCACCTGCCATTGAAATCCCAGACATCTGTCCTTTGCATTATTGCAATTATGGATGTTGTCCTTTGACTATTTAGGTGTAGAATTTCTAGAGATTTCTTCCCCCAAAATACATGAATAATATGTCTCAAGCATCATGAAGAAAACTGAGAAAGTAAACAACACTGGTCACTCAGTAATTAACCATATTTCCCCAGCTGAAAAAAAAAAAAAAAACCAGAAAAAAAGGCTTTCTTGTGTTTGAATGGGCAAAATACGCAATCACTATGTATCTCTGTTAGACTATTCCCTACTTTTTTTTTTTTTGTTAGTCTATGACAGAGGAGTCCAACCGTTGGAAAAGGTTGATCTTTTGCTCCAGTCATGATGTTTCCATCATCAATACCTGTGCTGCATCACCACAGCTGCACTTATCACCCTTCTCCTCTGCCCACCTTTTCCAGCAAATCCAGCAGGATTTCATCTCTTGCAGAGGAAACTGGGGATCCTGACTAAATTCTTAATATGATAGGAAAAATAAAATTGTGTCTCTTTCCCTTTTTCTCAGTTTTATTGCTTTTAAACTTCATTCTGTCACAGGCTGCAGCATAGTTAAGCAATGGTTCACTCAGGCAGACTGAACTGAGATCTCTCACCACAGGTTTTCAGTTCTGAATAAAAACTTGAGCACCAAAACGTATTGAAACCCTAACAATGCCTCAAATCCTTATATAATTGATTGCAAATGAGGATTAGCCTGCCCTGGCAGCTACCTTTACTTGCCAGTAGATGCTGGCAGAACACTTTTTCCCTGGGGAGGTTTCTCTCCATCTGCAGCTTTAAATAGCTTTGGATTCTTCTTTTGATGCATTTATTAAAAAAGATCAGAAACAATATTTTTAAGATTTCAAGCCAGTGTCCTAGTAGGCAAACGAAGAATTTATCAAGACTCTGTTCTCCAAGCAGAGGAACCTTATCACTGGACAGCAGGAATGTGCTCACATATCCTTATTATCTCTCACACTATGGGTTCTCACTTTTTTTTTGTCCAACCAGCAGCACTGCTTCTTCAGGAAGAATGCTTACAGTTCTATTCTCACATCTTTTCAGTCTTATGACCTGGCAATGATGATATTCTACTAGGCAAATGAAGCAGGATGTTAAAAATGCTGGGAAAGACAGAACCAGTTATGCATATTCTAAAGGTTCCCGCATACCTCTAAACTTAGTTGTAACTCTTAGTCTGAGCACTCATGTGGCAGGCTCCTGCGTAACACATGGATGGCTCTTTTCCCCTCCTCACCTAGCATCTTCCTGAAGGACAGACACTAGCATGGTGTGTTCTGTGTTGGAGTCTGGGCTGGTGTTACATGCTAAATATGGATTTTTCCTACTGTAGAGCTAAAGAGAGTCAACCAGTTCAGTCAAGATAGGACAAGTAAGAAAATTACTGTGAAATTGTTCTTCCTTATACCTTTTGCCTCTTTACTACTTCCTTGTTTAGAGGCACTAGGAATTTCAGGGTGAGCTGTTTCTTCTCCTTCCAGGTAAACATCAAGGTAAATTTACAGCTCTGGCATTGGCTGTACCATTTACGTGTATATACTACAATATCAGCTGTCTTCTGACTGTGGTCACTGATTCTGTGTTTATAACATTCTAGCTGACAGATAATGCAATTGAACAGATTGGAAAGATATTGTGACATCAACAGTCTGGCTTCTGCAATAAAATGATACATTAGATAAGAGGCACACTATGTTTTGCACTAGTGTTTCAGCACAGTTTTTTATTTTCAGTATTATCATTATCTAAGCAGTCTTTACAGTATGTCATTATTTAAGCTCATACAATATCTTCAAGGGTAGCATCCAAGAGCAGATGTCACACATTCTAGCCCTGTAACAAAAGACTCTAGCCTATAATAAAAATATAAAAGGAAATATTGCTAAGGTGGCTGTCAGTACCTTGCCATTCTGGAGCCTGAGAGCCATGTGGCATCCAGTGGAGTCAATGGAAATCTTTTCATTAACTTCAGTGAGCTTTGGATTAGTACTTCAAGTTTATGTAGTAGTCCTGAACAGACACTGCACAAATATTAATGAGATTAGTTGAACAATGGAAGGACAGAAGATATTATTTCATCCATCTGTTTCTGACAAGAGTGAAGGGCCACAATGGAGGAATGTGAAGAGATACCACACAATGTCTCAAGATGGCCAGCAGGTTGAGGGAGGTGATTCTGCCCCTCTACTCTGCCCTGGTGAGACCCCACCTGGAGTACTGTGTCCAGTTCTGGAGCCCCCAACATAAGAAGGACATGGACCAGTTGGAGAAGGTCCAGAGGAGGGCCACGAAGATGATAAGAGGGCTGGAGCACTTCTCCTATGAGGACAGGCTGAAAGAGTTGGGGCTGTTCAGCCTGGAGAATAGGAGGCTCCGGGGAGACCTGATAGCGGTCTTCCAGTACCTCAAGGGGGCCTACAAGAAAGATGGGGAGAGGCTGTTCAGTACGGCCTGTTGTGATAGGACGAGGGGTAATGGTTTTAAAATAGAGGGAGGTAGATTTAGATTGGATATTAGGAAGAAATTTTTTACAATGCAAGTTGTAGAACACTGGAACAGGTTGCCCAGAGAGGTGGTGGATGCCCCATCCCTGGAAATGTTCAAGGCCAGGCTGGATGAGGCTCTGAGCAACCTGATGTGGTCGGGGATGTCCCTTCTCCTTGCAGGGGGGTTGGACCAGATAACCTTTGAAAGTCCCTTCCAACTCTAATCATTCTATGATTCTAAGATGGGAAATGAAAATGCTCATTATAATCTTTAAAAATCGAGAGGGATTTAGATGTGTGAGTTTCTATTGGCTCCTCAATTAATTCTTCCTCAGGATAAATCCGTAAGAGGAATTAGAAGGGAGATAATGACTGAGGATATACATTTGCTGAAATGTCTTTCCTGTCTGTCAGAACCATGCCTATTGGCTTTTAAGCATTTCAGTGCCACTCCTTAAGTGGAAAACCACCAATGAATACTTAGAAGTAGCTAAAGTGACCACAGCTGATCACTTTAAAGTCTAAAAAAAAATTATTTTCTCACAATGCTAACTCATTGCCACAGCAAATTCTGGACAATAAAGATATTAAAATGGATTCAAAAAGTAATTAGGCATATGTTTGAAGACATCCTTGTCTAAGCAGTATTAAAAATAACGGTGTAGATACAACTGAGCCTTGTGAAGTTTCTGTGAAAAACATTTGTAGGAGGACATACTTAGGAATACTATTTCCTAAGCACCAACTCTTGGCCTCCATCGTAGATAGTGTCTTAGATAAGCTAGATGTCTTGGTTTTCACTGTGAACTCAAAACTGTCTGCTGCTACAACAAACAGAGCGTTTTAAAGGTTTTTATTGTAAGGTAGAGAGACAGAAAATAAGGAAGATAGAACAAAGACATATAAAGTCATTAACAGGTCAGTTGTGCATTAGATGGAGGTGTTTCACATATTTAGTTCATATTACTCATTTGAAAAAGAAGAAAAACTATGAAAAGATAGCAAAAAACCAGCCTACTGAAAATAATAAAACTTAACTAGAATTAATAGTAGGTTTAACGTAAATAGTCCCATATTTCTATATTTAGTAAAGTTTTCTCCATTATGTTGTCATTTGCCAAGATCATATGTCTTAGAATATATCTTATATTTTGGAAAATATATCTTGGGAAAATTGCAAATTGCCATGTCCCTCCTTCCAGCAGGAAGGCCTGGATGGAAGACATTTCTGTTCTTATGATGTTAAAAATTTCTGTGTAAAAATAGAAAAATGTCATGACACCTATTAACTTTGTGAACACCAAGTCATTTCGTAATATAAAAAGAAAGGACACTTGAGAAAATACAAAAACCTTCAGAATATTATGGCAACATGAAGTATTTTTGATATTGAAAGCTTTCGCGTTTGTATATCTGTACAATTTCAAACAGGATTTTTGCAAATATGCTGTTTATTTTACAGTGTATTACACAAACAATAGGCAATTGGAACAATCTGTCAAAATTTTGAGAAGATTAAATCATGCATTGAATTTTTGAGCAAGATATTACACTTACTATCAGACTGGATTGAGTTTATAATTATTTTTGTTGTAAAATTTATTAATTGATTAAATTTCTTACTTCAGATTTAGTTGAAACATGATAGATTTCACACATGAAATTGAATTTGGAATTTTAATCATATGAAGTCTAATGTACCCTACTGCAAATCAATAAAGCTACATGAAGAATTTAAGAGCAGTGTTTTAGTTCCAACTTGTCCCTTGGTTGCTTGACAATCATCAAGAAATGGAATTCCTACTAAGGGAAAACTATTGCTTCAATAGCAATAGTTTTGCTAATATTTTGCTATAATAAACTTCAATGCAGCTAGAATCATACTATATCTGCTGCATTTGGACGTGCCATTGTATGTATATTTTCTTGTTTATAAAATAATATTTCTACATTTTCTCCCTGCGTCTTCTAATATTTTGCATAACATAATCAGTTACATCTTTTAGGTCACTTCTCATGTTGCAAGCTCTTAAGTGAAATATTTTCACAAGTCCCCAGTTAGTATCAGAACCAAAATACCCATTTTACAAAGATATTTCATCCAGAAACATAAAATATTATTCTCCAGGATAATTTATTACCCACTTTAACATACTTATGACCATAATTACAAACAAAACTGTTTGATATGATCTCAGACATTTCATTAAATATTTTATCTCTTTGTGTACTAATATGTCCTCATTTTGTGACTTATCATCAAGGTTTTTTTTTCCTTCATTCCAAATGAAATCAGTTTTAGAGCCATATAATTCACTCTTGCTCTTCTAGTGACCTGGAAAATTTCCCCATGAGTCTCATCACCTAATTAGGGTTTCTAGGACCACCTGAGCACATGCAGCGAAATCATCTTTGCCAACTGGCTGGCCAACCTGCTGAGGAGAGCTTTCAATTAGGAAAGATGAGGGAGGGAGATGATGATCAACAATTAGATGTGGAGGTGGTAGACTGAGGTGGCAAGCAAAGGATGCAGCGTGATGTGGACAGGAGAGATGTGGCAATCATCAAAACAGGACTGAAGAGGGACTGAAGTATATGCATCTAAATAAGGGAGTGATGAAAGGGCAGCACTATGGGAGAAGCTCTCACTTCTATGAAATCAGCACAACTAGGGGATGTACACCAATGCATGTCGCATGGGGAACAAACAGGAAGAATCAGAGGTCTGTGTCTGTGATCTCACCGAGATCAAGGAGACATGGTGGAATAGCTCACACGGCTGGAGTGCTGCCAGGGACAGATACAGGTGCTTTAGGAAGGACGGGCTGAGAAGACAGGAATTGGAGAGTCAATCTTTATGGCAGAGAGCAGCAGGAACGCATGGAGCTCTGCAGAGGAACAAATATTAACCCAGCCAAGAGCTAATGGATCAGGATAAGAGGACAGACCAATCTGGGCAACATTGTGGTGGGTGTCTGCTTATCAGGAAGGGACTTCTTCAGACAACTGGAAGAAGTTTCACATTCACAGGCCCTAGTCATCATGGAGGACTTTAATCACCCCTGTGTCTGCAGGAATGGCAACACTGCAGGGCAGAAGCAATCCAGGAGATTTCTAGAGTGCATTGATAACAACTTCCTTCCAGAGGTGATCAAGGAGTCCATGAGGTGAGGTGCTCTGCTGGACCCAATTCATACAAAGACAGAAGAATCAGTGGGAGGTGTGAAGGTCTGGGGCAGCTTCAGCTGCAACAACTGTGAGATGGTGGAGATTAGGATCCCGAGATGAGGGAACAAGGCAAAAAGCATGATCATAGCCCAGAACTTTAGGAGGGAAGACTTCGGCCTGCTCAGTAATCTGCCTGGAAGAATCCCATGGCATATGGTCCCTGAGAGATGAAGGGTCTAAGAGATCTGGTTGACTTTTAAGGGTCATCTCCACTAAGCCCAAGAATGGTCAAGAAGTGAAGGCAGCAGCAGGCCTCTATGGATGCACGAGGAGCTCCTCACTAAACTCTAACATAAAAAGGAGGCATACAGGAAATGGAGGCAGGAGCAGATCACTCAGTGGGTATACAGAGACCCTGCTGAAGCATGCATTGATGATGATAGGAAAGCTGAAGCCTATCTGGAGTACAATCTGGCCAATGTTATGGTGAGGCCACTTTCAATTATCTTCAAAAGGTCATGGTGACTGGGACAGGTTCCTGAGGACAGAAAGTGAGCAAATGTCACACCCATCTTCAAAAAGGGCAAGAGGGAGGATGCACAGAATAACAGGACAGTCAATCCCACTTCAGTACCTCAGAAGGTGATGAAGAAAACCTTCCTAGAAACCATTTCGAAACACATGAAGGACAGAAAAGGTGATTGAGAGTAGTCGGCATGGATTTGGAAAGGGAAATCAGGCATAACCAATCAGATAGCCTTCCACAATGAGATGACTGCCTCAGTAGGTAAGGGGAGGGCAGTGACTGTTATTTATCTTGATTTTAGTGAGGCTATTGGCAATCTCCATCACATCCTCATAAACTGATGAGACATGGGCTAGACAAATGGACAGTGAGGTGGACTGAAAATTGGCTGAACTGCTGGGCTGAAGGGGTTTTAATGAGAAGTACAAAGCCCAGTTGGAGGCAAGTCAGTAGTGATTTGCCTCGTGGATCAATACTGGGGCCACTACTATTTAACATCTTCATTAATGACTTAAATGATGCAGCAGACTGCACCCTCTGCAAGTTTGCAGACAATTCTGGGAGTGGTTGGTTCACCAGGTGGTTGTTTTGTCCTTCAGAGGGACCTCGACAGGCTGGAGAAGAGGGCCTACCAGAACATCATGACGTTCTATAAAGAGAAATTAAGAATCTTGCACCTATGAAGGATTAACCCCAGGCACCAATACAGACTAGGGGGCAACCAGCTGGAAAGTAGCTTCACAGAGAACATCGTGGGGCTTCTGGCAGCACCAAGTTGTCCAAGCACCAGCAACACGCATTCCGCAAAGAAGGCCAACAGCATTCTGAGCTGCATGAGGAAGTGTTGCCAGCAGGTTAAGGGAGGTGATCCTTCCCATCTACTCAGCCCTGGTAAGACAACATCTGGAGTGCTGTGTCCAGTTCTGGGCTTCCCAGTGCAAGAGAGACAAGGACATACTAGGCTTCACTTCCATAGAACATTACTACTACAAGTTGCCTTCTCTAAAAACAATCAAAAAACTCTTTCTCTCTGTTACCCTGTACTTCCCCAAATGGTGATATTCCATATAGGCAAATCATGTCAGTTAAGGCTTGATGAATCTTGCCTAGGATATCAAGGAAACTGTAACAAATTTATAAATGGCAAATGTGTGTGATCTTAGCAAAGTGTTAAACCAGAGAAAGTATTTAAATCTTTTACTCAGAAGACAGCATTCAAGTAGCAGTCTTAAGAAAGGCAAACTAATGAACCTTAATTTGGATTAAATCTCATTATTTGTCTCTACTTATATAAGTTCAGCACATCTTCTTTTCAAGACCATTATATCTTGACCTCTACACTACCCGTTAAAAGAAAACACTCATTCTGATGATTAAGATGTACTTTATAACTTTGTCTGATCCATGATGCTATTCCTTTGAAGATACCTCAGTGATGAAGTGGCTAAACTGAAGAGTTGCAACTTCTTACATTGTGATCTCTTTTGTTTTTTGATGTTCTGAATTACTCCTCTTCTAAGTATGAGCTGTAGGAGGGTTGTTAAGTTGGGTAGAAAAGAGAGTGGAAGAGAACAGATGTCCTTAGAGACAGCATCCTTTCAAAATTGAGAGGGCTATAACTGATATAATTGAAAATAGTTCAAGTCACAAGAACCTTTCCTCAGATTCAAACTAGAATCCTTAAGCAAAACAACGACATCCTATTTATACTGTCAAAGACAAAGTTCCGTTTTAAAGATAGATATCACATCTATTAAAAAAATAGGGTTTTCACAAACCAGGTCTAGATTTTGAGGCAGTACTTTTATAATGAGGTTTGTTCTTTATCAGATAGCTCCTAGACATCCATTCTATGGTTTTGCACACTTACAGCCTTGGCTTCCACACTTTAATCCAATTTTGCACACAAAGGTATGAATCCCAGTACCTCATTCTTGCATTCAATTTCCAAAACATAACCTGAAGGAAAACTCGGGAAAGTTAAAGCAAGGCAGAAATTTTAAAACCCATCTTCTGCCTTTCTAAATGTTGCCTTTCAAGTTCTCTATAAATACTTCTATGGATTTCATGATCGAAGTTATTGTTACCTTTGACAACTGAGGTCTTTTCACTGATTACTCTGAATATCTCATTTAAGAACAAAAACCAATGAAAAATTTGAGCAGACACTAGTATATGGCCATAACAGTCATGTATCTTCATATGGCACATATAACAAGCTAAAATTAACTTAATATTCAATAAAGGCTCAAAGAATTATATAACAATATAACATTGTGAAAATTAATTCAAATCTTTTTATGAGTAGGCACTTTCAAGCTAGTACAGTGAAATTTCCTCTAACAAGGTAAGAGGTCAAATGTTCTCGTCCATATTTGCAGCTTGCCGTACTCCAAAGCAGAGTAGGTCTATCTAGTCACCACATAGTTTATACCAGTCACTTTCCATTAATTGCAAGACAGTGACACTCATTGTAATGAAACTAAAATTTCAAATACTCCCTGTATACAGCTGTAATACAGCTCTTTCCCTTCTCCACTCATGCTGAGTTTTCTAAAGCAGTAGTGTCTCTAAACCCAGTATCACGAGAGATGTCATGTTTTATGAGAGATTGACTCCAGTCTGAGTACTTCAGAATATGTTTAAGTGGCCTTGTTAAAGATTTTTTTTAAGTCAGGTGAGAACATATTCTTAGTAAGATAACTTGACAAATGTCTTCAATGGGCTAAGCTTGGTCAAATTAGTTTTCATTACGTATAACAGATTAGGTGATCTACAAAGTCAGTATAGTTTAGCTATATCTCTGGGCCCTCAATAACAGACAGATGATCTTTTTTTTTTATGATGAAAAGCACTTTCAAAAGAGTGATTTTCCAGAACTTTGTAGCTTCACCAGCTCACAAAGAATGCAGTGGACACCCATCTGCTGTGGTATTATAGAGTTCTTATCACTTGATCTCTGAGTTATTAGTTACCATGCAGGATTTCCCTGTTACCTTCTTGATGGCTCTGGTTTAATGATTCCCTGATTCATACTGACTGTGGTTAAATAAAACTGTGGAGATTCTTTTTCACCCTGCATGTCCCAAAACAAAGCAAATTTGGGGCGGGGGGCGGGGAGTGAAGAAAAGAGTTTTGCAAGAAACTAGTCACCTAGCAATACAGGGTTACCCTACTATTTCTACCATGAAACCCAGAATAGCAGAGGTGGCTGGAATATTTTGGGAACATAATCAAATTGCAAATCTTGAGGTGTTAAACTATGATTCTCCCATCTGCATTTTGTCTCTTTTCTCACACTAAAAAGTGTGAAGTCAAATAAAACAGTTTATTTAAATAAAAGGCAGCTAAAAGCCATTGCTTCCCAAAGAAAATTAGATAATATACTGTGAGGGATTTGGAGAAAACAGTCCAAACAAATTCTTGCATTTTGAATTGCCAAGGGGCTTCTGCCATACTTTTTCATACTAAATAAAGAAAAACTCCTGTTAGTCTTAAGGAGTCCTGCTCCCATAACACATTCAACAGATGTCTTCTATTAGGAAGAGAATGCCTGTAGGGTGTAAGTCCTGTCTAGTCAGACTTCTTTAAACATGGACATATAAGGGATGCAGATACTTTGCCAGGATTATCTCTCTTTTTTTTTATGATGGAACTTCACTGAGAATTTACACAGGAATGAGGGAAACAAACTTGCAAAAAAAAATTTCAGAAGATGTAAGATATTAAGGGACACATATATATCAGATAGTAGGGTTCCCTTTGTGATATTCACAAAGTAACTTGAAAAAAAAACCTGAATCTGAAAACAAAACTTTTAGATAAACAAAAGCTTTTTTTTTTTTTTTACAGTCAAGCTTAGGTTAGGTCCAATTAAGCTACATGTTGCACCTAACTTTTAGACCCCTGAAACTAACTCAGATCGAGTGTCTCAACAATATTTGTGGACACTGGCCATCTCAGAATAGGACCCAAAACAAATAACACAGAAAAAGCTAGCTCAACGCAGCTATTAGAAAAACTATGCGGAGGAAAATGTGTCTTCGAACATCTCTATTGCCTAAATTGTCCCTGACATGCTTATTTCTGTCTTATCAAAGAGCTAAGAGGGATTTCATGTCTTACTCCAGAGAAATACTAAGAATGTGATCCTTCCAGTTTTTCCACATTAGTACACACATGTGCCTCCACACATGTGCATGCACACACGTGCACGCACACTCAAACGTCCCTTGTGAAGTGTGGGAAGACTTCACTTTGTCCATCAGTCTGATGAGGCCTCACATGTACACACAGACACACACGCCTTAGAGTGACTCAGGTAGTTCTCTAAGAGTTGTTGGTTTGCAAGAAGAAAGGACACTCTTCATATCTCCTGTAGACTTTTTCTATATTGAAGGATTTAAGCGTCATCCATGATTACAAATTTATGAAAAAATAAAGATTTAATCAAAGAAGTGAAGACAACATTGTTACCAGGTGGCTAGGACAATCTTCTGGAAAAAAAGGAGGGATGTTCATCAAACTATTAACTGTTTAGTATAAAATGTAGAACACAAACAAGGAGCAGGATTAAAACAGAGCTACATTCTCAGCAGAGATGCCTGGTCACTCTGAATCACAGAATCATATGAATCATAGGATCATAGAATGGTTAGGGTTGGAAGGGACCTTCAAAGGTCATCTAGTCCAACACCCCTGCAAGGAGAAGGGACATCCCCGACCACATCAGGTTGCTCAGAGCCTCATCCAGCCTGGCCTTGAATGTTTCCAGGGATGGGGCTTCCACCACCTCTCTGGGCAACCTGTTCCAGTGTTCTACAACTCGCATTGTAAAAAAATTTCTTCCTAATATCCAATCTAAATCTACCTCCCTCTATTTTAAAACCATTACCCCTCGTCCTATCACAACAGGCCCTACTGAACAGCCTCTCCCCATCTTTCTTGTAGGCCCCCTTGAGGTACTGGAAGACCGCAGAGCCTCCTCTTCTCCAGCCTGAACAGTCCCAACTCTTTCAGCCTGTCCTCATAGGAAAGGTGCTCCAGCCCTTTTATCATCTCCGTGGCCCTCCTCTGGACCTTTTCCAACTGGTCCGTGTCCTTCTTATGTTGGGGGCTCCAGAACTGGACACAGTACTCCAGGTGGGGTCTCACCAGGGCAGAGTAGAGGGGGAGAATCACCTCCCTCGACCTGCTGGCCACATTCCTCTTGATGCAGCCCAGGATGTGGTTGGCCTTCTGGGCTGCAATGGCGCATTGCCATCTCATGTTGAGCTTCTCGTCCACCAGCACTCCTAAGTCCTTCTGCTCAGGGCTGCTCTCAATCCATTCTCCACCCCACCTGTATTTGTGCCTGGGATTGCCACAACCCAGGTGCAGGATCTTGCACTTGACCTGTGTCGTAGTTGAGCCCCAACGGGGACCAGACTACGCAGTCTCTCTCTCACCCCCCCCACACTCCCCGAGAGAATAGGAGGAGATTTGGCAAACAAAAGAAAACCAGAAGAAAAAAAACCAAACACATGGGTTGAAATTGAACAAAAAGTAAATTTAACAGTAATGATAGAAGAAAACAAGACAGTGATGGAACACAAATACAGTACAATAGCTCACAACAGATCTCCACATCCAGTCTCTTCCAAGTAACAGGGAGACTCCCTTCAGCACCCTCCTCACTTATATACTGAGCATGATGTCAGATGGGATGGAATAGCCCTTTGGCTAATTTGGGTAAATTAACCCCAGCTGTTAGCTAATTAGTTAACTATCCCAGCCATAGGGGCTACCAGCTTCAGTTCTCCACCCAGCTCAGGTAAATATTAACTCCATCCTAGCCAGAACCAGGAGCCTGGTTGAACTTCATGAGGCTGGCATGGGCCTACCTCTCCAGCCTGTCAAGGTCCCTCTGGATGGCATCCCTCCCTTCCAGCGTGTCGATGGCACCACACAACTTGGTGTCACTGGCGAACTTGCTGAGAGTGCATTCTATCCCACTGTCCATGTCACCGACAAAGATGTTGAACAGGGCCGGGCCCAACATGGACCCCTGAGGGACGCCACTCGTGACCGGTCTCCACGTGGACATTGAGCCGTTGACCACCACCCTCTGAGTGCGGCCATCCAGCCAACTCCTTATCCACCGAGTGGTCCATCCATCAAACCCATGCCTCTCTAGTTTAGAGAGAAGTATGTCGTGTGGGACAGTGTCAAAAGCTTTGCACAAGCCCAAGTAGATGATATCTGTTGCTTGTTCCTTGTCCACCGATGCTGTCACCCCCTCATAGAAGGCCACCAAATTGGTCAGGCATGATCTGGCCTTGGTGAAGCCATGTTGGCTGTCACCAACCACCTCCTTGCTCTCCATGTGCCTTAGCATGGTTTCCAGGAGAATCTGCTCCATGACCTTGCCAGGCACAGAGGTGAGGCTGACCAGCCTGTAGTTGCCCACGTCCTCCTTGTTCCCCTTTTTAAAAATGGGGGTTATGTTCCCTCTCTTCCAGTCATCGGGGACCCCACCAGACTGCCACGACTTCTCATATACGATAGCCAGTGACTTGGCAACTTCATCCGCCAGTTCCCTCAGGACCCATGGATGGATCTCATTAGGTCCCATGGACTTGTGCACCTTCCGGTTCCTCAGATGTTCCCGAACCTGCTCTTCGAGTACAGTGGGCGGTTCTTCATCTTCGCAGTCCCTGCTTGTGCCTTCCATAGCTTGGGTGGTGAGACAAGAGCCCTTATTGGTGAAGACTGAGGCAAAAAAGTAATTGAGAACCTCAGCCTTCTCCATGTCCTGGGTAATCAGGACACCTGTTTCCTTCCGGAGGGGGCCTACATTCTCCTTGGACTTTCTTTTGTCCCCTACATACCTATAGAAGCTTTTCTTGTTGCTTTTTATATCCCTGGCCAGATTCAATTCCGTCAGAGCTTTAGCCTTCCTCACCTGATCCCTGACCACTCGCACAGCCTCTTTGTAGTCCTCCCAGGCTACCTGTCTCCACTTCCACTCTCTATAGGCTTCCTTCTTTACTTTCAGTTGGTCCAGGAGCTCCCTGCTCATCCACGCAGGCCTCATGGCCTTTTTGCCCAACTTGTTCTTCATTGGGATACACCTCTGCTGAGCTTGGAGGACGTGCTCCTTGAATGTGGACCAACTTTCCTGGGCCCCTCTTCTCTCCAGGGACGCTTCCCATGGCACTTGGCCCATCAGGTCCCTGAAGAGGCCGAAGTCTGCCTTCCTGAAGTCTAGGGCTGAGAGCTTGCCGTGTAGTTTCCTCACTGCCCCGTGGATCTTGAACTCCACCATGTCATGGTCGCTGCAGCCAAGGCTGTCCTTCAGTTTCACATCCCCCACCAGCCCCTCTCTGTTGGTGAGCACAAGGTCGAGCATGGCACCCCTGCTTGTCAGCTCCCCTATCGCCTGCAGGAGGAAGTTGTCGTCCACGCATTCCAGGAACCTCCTGGACTGCCTGTGCCCTGCCGTGTTGTCTCTCCAACAGATGTCAGGATGGTTGAAGTCCCCCATGACGACCAAGGCTCGTGACCATGAGGCTGCTCCTATCTGCCTATAGAGCGCCTCATCTGCTCTGTTATCCTGGCCAGGCGGCCTGTAACAGACCCCCACTGTAACGTCCCCTGTCCATCCCCTTCCTCTAATCTTGACCCATAAGCTCTCTCTCAGCTCCTCCTCCATCCCCAGGTGGAGCTCCAGGCACTCCAGCTGGTTGATCACATAGAGAGCGACACCTTCTCCTGTCTCCCCTTCCTGTCCTTTCTAAAAAGCCTGTACCTCTCCATGTTGACGCTCCAGTCGTATGAGTCATCCCACCACGTCTCCGTGATGCCAACAAGGTTGTAGCCCTGCTCCTGTGCACACATGTCCAGCTCTTCCTGTTTATTTCCCATGCTGCGTGCATTGGTATAGACACACTTCAGCTGGGCCCCCGACAAAGCCGACTTGCTGGCTGGAGCGACAGGAGTTCTTTTGGACCGCAGTTTAAGTTCATTTGCACTTACCTGCCATTCTTCCTCAGCTTCTGGACCCTTGGTGCTGGCACTGGCGCCATGCTGACAGCAGTGGGCTGAACTGTGCTCCCCCTCCCCCAGCAACACTAGTTTAAAGCCCTCCGGACGAGATTGGCATGCTTTTATCCAAACACACTCTTCCCCTTCTCAGTTGGGTGCACGCCATCCGCCCCTAGTAGACTGGGCTTCTCAAAGCACGCCCCGTGATTTAGATACCCAAAACCCTGGCTGTAGCACCATTCCCTGAGCCACGAGTTGACCTGCCAGATATGTCTGGCCCTTTCAGGTCCCTGCCCTTCGACCGGGAGGATTGACGAGAATACCACCTGCGCCCCAGAGTCTTTGACTGTTGTACCCAGGGCCCTGAAATCCCTTTTGATGTTTCTCAGGCTTCTGCTGGCTGTGTCGCTGGCCCCCACATGAAACACCAGTAGTGGATAGTAGTCTGTGGGCCATATGAGGCTTGGTATTCTCTTGGTGACATCCCTGATAGGTGCCTCCGGGAGACAGCATACCTCCCGAGAGAGCGCATCGGGGCAGCAGATGGGTGCCTCCGTACCTCTCAGGAGGGAGTCACCCCCTACTACCACTCGTCTCTTTTTCTTGGTAGCACTAGTTATTACGCACTAGTAATAGTTAGCTAATGCTAACATTAGCACTAGTTATTAGCCGGTCGGGCTACCTTGCACAGTTGCAGTGTCTCCCCCGAGGTGCTTGGTCTTACTTCTTCAGTCTGCAGAGTGGCAAAGCGGTTCTGTAGGGGCACCTCGGGGTTTGGGGGAAGCTTCTTCTTTCTCCTGCTGCACCTTGCCCTTGCAACTTTCCATTCATTGGCATCTTCTGCCTGCTTACTTACCTTGCGTGGCAGTGGGGGGGGTTTTGGTTGGTTGACTGGGTGCTGTGGTTCCGGTGCAGACTGTGCCTGGAACCAAGTATCCAGCTCCCTCTCAGCCTCCCTCATATCCCGCAGCCTCCTGACCGCCTCCTGCAGCTCCACCACCTGCCGCAGGAGCTCCTCCACCCGGGCACACCTTCTGCAGCCAGGGCTGCCGCCTGTCCCTGCCCCTGGAGTAGGGTCCAGGCACTGCCTGCAGCCCAAGGTCTGCACCACAGCCTCTCCTTTCGGCTGCTCCATCTGCACGGCGGCATCGACCACTGCAGGGGGAGCCGGTGCAGGCCTCCCGGCCAGGGCTGCAGCCTTTGCTCTCAGGCGGGTGTTCACCACGTTGCCCTGAGTCAGGAGCAGGAAATGCCCTGGGTCGGCGCCCTCCCTGACACGCCCTGCCCTCGCGAACTGCTGCGCAAACTGCCGCGCAAACTGCCGCGCAATCTGCCATGCAAACTGCCGCACCATGCCCTTGCTGACACGCCACACCCTGTTTACCCGACCCCTCCTGTTCGTTGCGCTCCGGGTCACTGGCGCTCCCTAGGCCCTGCTTTATACGGGGAGAGGGGCTGGACCACCGGTGCCCCCTGGCTCTGCCCACGTCTCGTCAGCCGCTCTCGCGCGAGCTGCGGGCTCTTGGCGCCTCGGTCTGCTCCCCTTTGAGCTTCCCTGCTTCAGGAATTCCCTCGCTGCGCTGCGCTGTGCCACGCTGCTGCGGATCGTGCCGACTCCGAAGCTGTTGCCTCAGTGACTCAAGCTGTTGCCTCGGAAGTCATAGTCCATTGTCTGGGCTCTCTTTCTTACTCTGTTAACTTTGAACTCTTTCTAGAAAGTAAACACAACTTCCTAAGAGATGCAAAATGCCTGGGCACTACCACCCAAAGCAGCCTTAAAATAACATTCTTATGGAGGTGTATGGTCCTGGAGTGAATGATTTATCCTTGAGCTGCATATGGCATAAAATTCAGGATCTCTGTTTGATGGATGTTGTAACTATATGCTACTGTGCAGAGGGAAAGGATTGGACTGAGCTGGGCTGAGTTTAGCACAAAATTGTGCTCATTTGTGCAAAGGTTTCTATTTATACAGGGCACCTTGTGCCAGCTCAGCACCAACTCCAGCCATATAGTGGAACAGAAGTAAAAGATCTGAGCTCTCCACGCTTCATCTAAATGCTTTAAGTATGTACAAAATGGGCAAAGGGTAGGCAAATCATAGAATCATTAAGGTTGGAAAAGACCTCCAAGATCATCAAGTCCAACCATCAGCCTAACACCACCAAGTCCACTGAACCATGTCCTGAAGTGCCACATCTACACGTTCTTTAAACACTTCCAGGGATGGTGACTCCACCACTTCCTTTGGCAGCCTGTTCCAGTGCCTGACCACTCTTTCAGTAAAGAATTTTTTCCTAAAATCCAACCTAAACCTCCCCTGCCACAACTTGAGGCCATTTCCTCTCATCCTATCACTAGTTACTTGGGAGAAGAGACCAACACCCACCTCCCTACAATGTCCTTTCAAGTAGCTGTAGAGAGCAATGAGGTCTCCCCTCGGCCTCCTCTTCTCCAGACTAAACAATCCCAGTTCCCTTAGCTGCTCCTCATAAGACCTGTGTTCCCCATCCCTCACCAGCTTTGTTGCCCTTCTCTGGACACACTCCAGCAACTCAACATCCTTTTTGTAGTGAGGGGCCCAAAGCTGAACACAGTATTTGAGGTGCAGCCTCACCAGTGCTGAGTACAGGGGGGACAATCACTTCCCTACTCCTGGTGGCCACGCTGTTCCTGATGCAAGCCAGAATGCTGTTGGCCTTCTTGGCCACCTGGGCACACTGCTGGCTCATGTTCAGCCAGCTGTCTACCAGCACCCCCAGGTCCCTTTCTGCCAGGCAGCTTTCCAGCCACTCTTCCCCAAGCCTGTAGCGTTGCATGGGGTTGTTGTGACCCAAGTGCCAGCACTTGGCCTTGTTGAACATGCAATTCACCTCAGCCCATTGATCCAGCTTGTCCAGATCCCTCTTACCTTGCCTTCCTACCCTTGAGCAGATCAACACTCCCATCCAATTTAGTTTCATCTGCAAACTTACTGAGAGAGCACTCAATCCCCTCATCCAGATCATTGATAAAAATATTAAACAAGACTGGCCCCAAGACTGAGCCCTGGGGCACACCACTTGTGACCGGCCGCCAACTGGATTTAACTCTGTTCACCACAGCTCTCTGGGCTCGGCCTTCCAGCCAGTTTTTAACCCATTGCAGGGTACACCTGTCCAAACCATGAGCTACCAGCTTCTCTAGGAGAATGCTGTGAGAGATAGTATCAAAGGCTTTGCTAAAGTCCAGGTAGATAATGTCCACAGCCTTTCCTGTCATCTACTAGGTGAGTCACCTGGTCACAGAAGGAGATCAGGTTGGTCAAGCTGGGAAGCTTCATGTTATTTTAGCATTTCATCCATTAAATTCTGTCTTTCCTAAATGAAGAAATACAATAACGTGGAAAAAGCTTATATGAAAAAGTGGTTTTGGCACCATACTACTGACTGCAAAACTGGGGGCAACTGTGAATTTAAATACAGAAAAGCTGATAGAGTCAATGTGAGGAGCAAAATTGGCTATATAGTGGTAGGGCAGTTGGTAGAGCTGACACAGTTGTTTTACAAGTAAGGACTAATTATGATAGTTGCTACTGTTCTAGTAGAGGACTTTACACATTTAGACTGTAATAGTGTTAATAACTTCATCTAATTTAAATATAACTTAAAAAGCACAAGTATTTATTGAAATAAGTGTGAGGTAAATGTTAAAAAGATGTATTTCTATGCTTTTATTTTTAAAGAAAACCAGTCAAGTTTAAGGAGTTTTTGACAGTTGGAATAAATGTTTTAATAGGTTTTTATTAAGCTGAAGAGGGCTATATGTTTTACTAAATGCTCTCAAGACCAGACACTGCTTGTAGGTAAGTGACAGTTAAAGAAATCCCAACTATAATTGAACTTCATCACGCTCAGATGCAAAAAGACATAAAGAAGTATCTGTTGTGTCTTAGGGGGTCTAAGGTAAAGAAAAAAGCTGCACTCAGATCTCCCCGAGATGGATTGTTGTATAAAAACATGGTTCTACCTAAAGATTCAGGGAGATCTAATACAAATGAATAATTTACTTTCAGGTACCTAAAAAGAACTACAGAAAAATAACCTTATTTTGGTTTCAAAGTCATATAATAAAAAATTCAGAAATATGTACATTAAGATTTTCTGTGTTATCTCAGTTTAACTTCATGTTTATTAAATTATCATTTGTCATTTTCCTAAATTTATTCAGTTGTGAGCAAAGCATGCAATGATAGATCCAATTATTATTAAATTCAGAATCAATGGATATTCATAGTAACTTTGTTTTACTTGTTTATTGACACTGAAATTGTGGGTAAAATATCAGTCGTGGGATAACTTTCTTTTCAGCATATGTTAGTAGGCTTTATCCGTTTCTAGAACTGAGTTTATATATTAAATAGATAATTCTTGCAACTTTGTTCTGTTGTTTGGGATTCTTTTTAGGAAGAGAGGTAGAGAAACACTATAACTGAGGTAACTCTAAACCAAAAAAAAGGAGAAAAAAATGCTAATAAAGCATTGTAATTTTTCATAAAACCTACAAGTAACCTTGTAGTTAGTTCAATCTACCAATAAGTCATCATTTCAAATATAACATATATTGGTAACATAAATTAACATCTCAGAATCTAAAGCTCTAGCTCTCAATTATTCAAAAACCAATGGGTTTTTTGAACAATCAGATAATAAATACAAAATTGGTTTAATTATACAATATATGGAAATAAAGGAACTACTTTAAAACTTGTTATTTTATCATAGCACATAGTATGTATTTGTACATACTTTACCATAGTGAAGAGAAAGGTAGAACCTTACATTGACATTTTATCCAGTAACAATTTCAATTGGGTTCCTATTGAAAGGAAAAAAAAAACAAAACCAAAAACAAAACACCCACACCTTATTTTTGTTCATGAATTCTGAGATTTGTGTTATATTTTTTTTTATGAGCAAGCAAAAGAATGTATTTTTAGAAAGCATGAGTTCTGGATTATAAAGTCTCCCGGGCATGTTATGTCATTTAAGAAACCACTCTTGAATAGAAAACACAAGGAAACATCTGTGAAAAGATAAAAGCTTAACTCTGATACAGAAAACATAACACAATTTTAATGAAGTTTGGCAACAATGTACTAAATTTTTACTCTGAAGGTGGGCAGCAGCCCTGTTTATATGGTGAATCACACATACAAAGTCTACTGTTTAATGCATGTATGAACTTGACAAAGTTTCTTTCAGACCATGGAATATTTTAAAACTTAATCATATTATTAGGAAAAAAAAAAGGTTCTTGTATTTTGTAATGAATATATAATAAAAACATGTATATGTAAGATAATTCTTGCTTCGTACAGCTTTTTCTTAAATAGACAGCAAGTGGGAGGGAGCCTTATGACACACTTCAGAAGTAAACCTACTGGCCACATATCAAGCAAGTCCTGTGGCTGAGAACAGAAATAAGACTTAGCCCAGTGCTGTAGTAGTACTGGCAAATTTCTAACACTGCTGTCAGGTTTGGCAACAGTAGAGATTTATGCTAGCACCAATAATGATGACCTAAATCAGGTTTAAAACTAATTTCTCATTACACATGAAAAAGCTTTGCTATCACACATTTCAAAGTCCTAGAGAGAAGAATCTGAAAAGCTAATTTATTTGCATTTGCATGACCTGTAGAATTGATGTAACAGCAGAAGTCAATGATAATTCTAGGTAGTTCTTTATCTTTTTGAGATATTTGCCTAAATTCAGGGATATAATTATAGTTGGACTGAAGATCTTGTTTTCTTTTTGGATTCTGAATGCATTTAGGTACATGAGAACATGAGAAAACGGTATTAAATTAGTTAGGGAAGAGAATCCAGCCTATTGGTAAAGCTAAGGCTGGATTAGAAATAGATTTAGTGTCTGAGACAAGACAACTGAAGATCTAGGCTAATTTTGGGATCCTTCAGACCTAGAGAGATAATACAAGGCTATATAAGAGGCAGAGACAATGGCTTCCGCTTAGTTTGAAGGCAGATGTGAAACTGCTCTTTTAAGAAAACATGTAAGATCAGGACCTGGAGGGATGAAGGAGCATAGTGTTATTGATAGCACTTGAAAAGCAGAAAAGGCTGTGAAAGACCTGGCACTAGAAGAGCAAATTGGTTCTGGTTAGTTTTCCTGATGTTACAGGGTTCTGAGTGTAGTTATCAAGAGGGATAAAGTTCAGTCCTGAGAATATACATGTAATTCTCCAGCATCCAAGGGGTTTACTAGTAATGCTACCCACAACAAGTATGAATTTGACTATATCTGAAGAAAGCTTGAGAAAGCTTTGAGAATACAAAGAGGTGATGAATAAAATTTCTCTTCAGGTTCCTGTAGCCCTGCACTGTACCAGAGGCTTGAAGTGGGTCACACACAACATGGTATAGTCCGCAACTAAAATAAATACTAAAATAAATACAAATAAAATTTCTGGACTGGATGGCAGTTTAACCTTGCAAAGCAGGAACGGCATTTTTCAATTCATTATGTATGATTTTTGCAGACCTAAGATAAATGCAGTTAGCAGGGTCAAATAGGTCAGAATGAAATGGACCTGGCCAGCAAACCTACTGTTAAAGTTTGCTTTAAATTTAATTTCAGTTGGAAGTTTAAGAAGTACTGAAGATGTGGGCTACATGTAACCCATAAGACTCACAGATTCAGGGACAGAAAGTGTTAAATGGCTAGGACTATTTTTGGAAGCTGCAAAAAAAAGACAGAAAACAAGATTTGGGAATTTTAGAAACAAATGTCTTAGAGCTGATCTCCTGTCTTTAAAAAACCTAACTGTAATAAATAACCTCCTTTTACCAGTAATCGATACTCACATCAATATTAGACATTAGGCTTTACAAGACCATCTCTCATCCTGGTGCAAAGATCCTGAACTATATTATAACCAGCTTGGCTCTAGAGGCCTCACTTTATAGCACCTAATCTTTAAAATAAGCATAAATATAAATTTAAACAACATATACAACCTAAATCTGCCTCAGGTCTACTGAAAACCCACTTGCCTCTATTGTTACACTCTTATCCCACTCTTATCTCTGAGACATGTAGTTCCAGTTTCAGTATAAACATAGATTTTGAGTATCTTCTGTACTGGTCCCTAACCAAGACATCAGCTCTTGCTATATTCTTAACCACAGTTTTCCTTTAAATATCAGTCTTTGTTTTAGTCTACACAGGTTGCAACAATTAACTTTTTTCAGTCAGTGATGAACTGTTATACTCCCTCACAATCATTACAGCACTCATCCTAGATTTATGTAAAGCATATTCGAACCAGAAATAAAATGATTTACCCAGGCCAGCTACGGTATCATCCTAACTCTGCAGGCATTGCAAAACACAAATTTCTCAAAACTCTTCAGCACCTCTTGTACAGAATCTACATTTAACCCTTTCCTAGCCTCAATTCGAGCCCTTTCCTCACCTATGCTTCAAGGGCCCATAAACTCCTTAACTCAACTTCTTGGCCATGTATGCTCTGCTGAGTCTAGCAATTTACTCAATTTCTTCATCTGATTCTCTCACCTTACACTTATTTCTATTCCTAAACCTCATTAAAACAGTAAATCCTCCAACGCAATCATCATACTTAAAGATTCAAAAGAAGGGGTTTTTTTTCTAACAACATTCATCCTCATTCTGCCTCTGCAAAATACATCTTAAAAGACTTCAGTCCCTGCTTTTCTTAGTACTACTCTATACCATACCCAGGCTTTACATTTTCCTTAAGCTATGAAACCTTCCCTTGCAGAATTAACCTTTATTTCTCACTCAGACCAAAATCAAGTATAATTCTAGTCCTACGGACCTTATAGGAAACATAAAGCCATTGTCCCAACTCTGTAGTGCCTGTTATCATAATCCTGGTTCTTATTTTTAAGCTTTTTAATAGTAATGTCATCCAGAGGAAGAAGTCTCTAATGAGTATCCCTAGGGGATAGTTCTGTGGCTAATCCAGCCTGCTAGTGTGGAGTTAAGAAAAGGAAAAAGGTGGCGTTATGGCAAAATTAAGAGCTTACTGCATTATATTGTCAAAGCACGCTACTTAGCAAACTGGCCTGGACCTGGCAAGGTCTAGTATGTCACAGTTAATTCCTAGGTTATTTTAGGTTGACAATAAACCTGAAAGTAAGATTTGAGTTTGGTGTTGGTAGTACTATTGCGGAGAGGAGATTATAGAAACTTGTGGATATAGCCATATTTTGGATGGTGCTGTTATCTCCCTTCCTCTCATGCCTTGCCCCTCACTGTGCCCGTCTCCAATTTTGAGATTAATTTTAAGAACAGTAGTGATTGATTTCTTAAGGTTATTGTTGGATCTTGCTAGACATGCAGAAATTGGATGAAGGCTGGGTCTGGAATACCTGTACCCTTTTTATCATTAACCTGACCCTGACATTAAAGTATACACCTACGTTTAGCCAGAAACAAAATAAAACAAAAAAAAGTTTGCCCTGGTGGTTTCAACACTTGTCTTAGCTCTGCATGGCTTGCAAGACATCTGCAAGATCAAGTTCTTCAGTATCTATCCTGCTAGCATTAACTATATCACTGTTCCTAATCTTTGCTCTCAATTTGCATATATTAGTCATAACTGCCACAGAACAAACCATGACTCTCCCACTCCTGTTGGCACCAGCTTTTATTCCAATACCATGAGCCTTTATTCCAATACTGTTTTATCAGCTATTTGATCTCACTTTATAATGTTATGAAACTGGTGGGCACTATTATCTTACATGAGGATTTAGGGAGGAATGAAATCTCCTGGCCACAGTTAAGTGCCTAGGTTTCTGAAAAAGGTGTAAAAGTAAAAGTAAGTAAAAACTTAACTTTTCCTGAGTTCTCAAAGGCCAGCAAACCCAAAATTTGAAATGACAGATGTAGATGGGTTCAATGTCGATATTTCCAGTCTATAATTCCCACGTATTGAATTCTCAAGATCATTGAATATAAGTTTAAAAATCTAAAACTATAAGTTTAGTTTTAGTAAAGGTTCCACTTAGGAGCGTAACAGACATAAATTCAAAATGAGATGGGTGCTGGATGTGATACAGGTAAATGTTTTACAGCTGTTTCTCTAGTTACTGCAGGTGCCTGTTCGTATGTTAAAGATGGGTTTGTATGCTGCAGGCTTTGTATATTCAGAAGTTGTGCAACCATCTGTACAGAAGTGTCCAAAGAAATGCACATCCTTAAAACAAAACAAACTTCTCTGAAAACTTTCCAGGCAGCTGCTTATCTTTCGCTATTATCCTAAGAACAGAATCTCCACACCTGTTAGTGTGCCTCAGTCCTGAAAATCAGGACTCAGTTGAAAGCATCAAGAACTTGATAAACATATAGATCCAGGCCCTGAATATTATAGTCATCCTTCGCAACATGCCACAGAATCGCATGAAGATAACAACTTTATCTCTCTTAATGAAGTAAAATAGAGTATTGGTTTATGGATACTCTGATGGATACACTTACCGCACAACATCTTTTTCTCTAAACTGGAGAGACATGGATTTGACAGACAGATCACTTGGTGGATAAGGAATTGGCTGGATGGCTGCACTCAGAGAGTGGTGGTCAATGGCTCAATGTCCATGTGGAGACCGGTCACGAGTGGCGTCCCTCAGGGGTCCGTGTTGGGCCCAGCCCTGTTCAACATCTTTGTCGGCGACATGGACAGTGGGATAGAGTGCACCCTCAGCAAGTTCGCCAGTGACACCAAGCTGTGTGGTGCCGTCGACATGCTGGAAAGGAGGGATGCTATCCAGAGGGACCATGACAGGCTAGAGAGGTGGGCCCGTGCCAATCTCATGAAGTTCAACCAGGCCAAGTGCAAGGTCCTGCACCTGGGTTGAGGCAATCCCAGGCACAAATACAGGCTGGGTGGAGAATGGATCAAGAGCAGTCCTCAGGAGAAGGACTTGGGGGTACTGGTGGACGTGAAGCTCAACATGAGCTGGCAATATGCATTTGCAACCCAGAAAGCCACTCGCATCCTGTGCTGCATCAAAAGAAGTGCCCCTCTACTCTGCTCTGGTGAGACCCCACCTGGAGTACTGTGCCCAGTTCTGGAGCCTCCAACATAAGAAGGACATGGACCAGTTGGAGAGGGTCCAGAGGAGGGCCACAAAGATGATAAGAGGGCTGAAGCACCTCTCCTATGAGGACAGGCTGAGAGAGTTGGGGCTGTTCAGCCTGGAGAAGAAAAGGCTCCGAGGAGACGTTATAGTGGTCTTCCAGTACCTAAAAGGGGCTTACAGGAAAGATGGGGAGAAACTCTTTAGCAGAGTCTGTTGCGGTAGGACAAGGGGGAATGGTTTTAAAATAGAAGGAGGTAGATTCAGACTAGATACATGGAAGAAATTTTTTACAATGAGGGTGGTGAAACACTGGAACAGATTGCCCGCAGTTGTGTTCTTTTATGTATAATAATACACATAAATAATAAAATAAAACAGCAACCTGATCTGGTTGGAGATGTCCCTGCTCCTTGCAAGGGGGTTGGACTAGATAACCTTTCAAGGTCCCTCCCAACCCAAACTATTCTATGATTCTATAATAGCTCCTGAGAATGTTTTTCCTATCATGTTCATGTCAAGTAACTAGTAAGATCTAGCCTTCAGTTTATAATGAATACATTTTGTCCACTTTTTAACTTGTGATCTTCCATTCCTGCAACAATTTCTGCAGCAGGCCTGAGATTTCCTTATCTGGCTTCCACAAATTGTATGATTTGACAACGCAAGGGTATCTGAATCTCCATAAGACACTTGAAAGCTCTAGTAACACTTCTAGGTTACCCTCAGACCCATTTTATTGGGAGTCAATCATTCCCTGTGAGTTTGAATATAATTTTACTTGCCCTGTGTGTTGGTTTTCTTTTTATCATGGTCTACTGATCAGAGCAACAGCTTTTAATAATTTTCCTTAGTTCTGGAGACTCTTGCTTTCAATGTTGCTCCTGCAGCTGCAGCTTTTATTGTGTCATAAGTTCTTGCAATCGCTCACAGGTTCTTCTTGAAGCTTCTAGTGTGACTGCTGCTGCTGCCTTTGTAACTGTGAATATAGGTACATTTGCTGCAACTGTTGCTGGTTGTGTGTTGCTAGCGCCTTGTTTCTTTCTAAGGAACACTGAATCTGTATTTTCTACTGGGAACAGGCTTGCTGCACACATTCTCCATCTCTGGCAGGCTGGCTTTGCCTATGATCCTCACAGATCTGCTGGTATCGCTCCACTGGACAACTCTTGATCACTGTTTCAACACAAAGCGAATGTACCAATTCTACCCAGGGAACAGCAACAATAGTCATTCTTCCTTGAGTAAACAAGATTTTTTAGTTATTATAGAAGAATCAGGACACACAAAAAGGCAGTGCCACTCTTAAAATCCACAAATACTTAAAAATCTCTCCTGCTCCTTCTAGCTCAGATCTTAATTTGCTGAGGTAGGAATTAACCTCCTGAGCTTATTGCAAGCATGTGTGTATCATTTTATTACGGAACTCAAACAGTCGATTTGCTGGATTCAAAAAAAGACACATGAACTCTATTTGAGGGAGCTAACAAAATTAGTTCTCGTGAGTCATCACTGCATTGCTGGAAAAGTGAAAGTGCTCAGAACAGGAAGAATAGATTAATTAGCTTTAAACTCTACCCTGCAAAGCTCACATGGCTAGGATAAAATCAGGAATCAGCAAGCGTATAATGGCTTTTATTTTATTTTACAGCAAGTATTGATAGGTGGTTTATAAGGGTAACAGAGCTGAAGAGCAAAGCGCAAGCATCTACAGGATTATAATGAGGGTCAGATATCATAACTGTCATGAGTCTTTGGCCTACAGTAGACATAATTCTGCTTCCAGTTAGAGTTTCTCAACAGAAAGTGCTGAAAATCTTTTCTGTTTTGTTGTGTTGTGGTTTTTTTTAATGTAGATTTTACAAGATAGACTCATAGAATAGTTTGGGTTGAAAGGGACCTTTAAAGGTCATCTAGTCCATTCCCCCTGCAAGGAGCAGGGACATCTCCAACCAGAGATCAAAACCAGATCAGGCTGCTCAGAGCCCCGTCCAACCTGGCCTTGAATGTCTCCAGGGATGGGGCATCCACCACCTCTCTGGGCAAACTGTTCCAGTCTTCCACCTCCCTCATTGTAAAAAAAATTCTTCCTTATGTCTAGACTGACTAAACTCTCCAGTTTATATAAACCAAATTGGTTAAAAACTACTATCAGGTTTCAAATAAGATCACAGTTATGAAAATAGGGACTAAAGATGCTAATTAATTGCTGTTTTATGGTGTCCTCAGAGCTAGGAGAAAAGTTAGAGCCAGTGACACAGTTCGTGGTGTGAAGGCAAACAGGCTCTGGATAGGCTTAAAATGTAGCACCAAACTACTGTCACAACTGCAAGTTTTGATTCTGACAGATCTGGACTGCAATGTGCTTTAAATTTCTTAATGCCCTATGTTGAATTATTTGCTCTGGCCCATAACATTCCTTAAGAGTGGCCATAAATGTTGAAAACAAGATTCCATATAGACCGGCATCCAGACTCTGCCAAGAGGATGCATGGGAAATAGCATAGAAGTGCATACATTTAGTGATACATTTACCAGAAAAGATTTATCTTGGAATCCCCAGAAGTTCATTCACAATCTTCAGAGGACAGCAGTGCCAGGTTTTTTTTTTTTAATTTAGTAGCCTTTCATTTTAGTTTTTTCTTCCATAAATTTTTCCAGTCACCTCTGAATATATTAAAACTTCTTGGAGCATCCTGTGTCAGGATGTTTTGGAGATCAACCACATGTAGTGTTAAGAAACACTTCCTATCATCTGCTTTGAATTTAAGGCCCCCAAACCTTGCACTGGAAGGCACAATCATTCTCTATTTACTACTCTACCCATGGCACTCTTGATTTCATAGACCTCTACCACATATCCCTTCACTCATAATTTCAGTGTTGAAAGTCCTAATCCACTTAGCTGTTCCCTGCATAGAAGCTGTTTTACGTACCTGATCACCTTTGTTAAACTTCTCAGAACCTCCTCCAATACTCATATATATTTCTGCAGCGGGGAAGGAGGAGGGAACACAGCTGCAGACAGATCATCCTGCTCCGTACAGAGGGAAGGAGTGGTTTCCACTGTGTTCTCTGTCATTTTTTTTTAAAATAGTTCTTAATATTGACTTGATTTTGAGCACCAGGATGATATTTTTAACAGTATTATCTATTATAAGTAAGTCTAAGACATCATTCCAGAAGAATAACAATCAGCTTAGAGATCAATCTACTTTCTGTGTAAAATTTAGATTTTCCCCATATATTTTGCTTGACATTGAATATATCTATACTGAGTTTCATCTGCCATTACAGTGGCCATTCAGTCTTGTAAGACTCTTCTAATTTTTCATGGTCAGACTTTCCTGAATAACTTGATATCAGTCACACTATCACGTTTTCCAAGGAATGCCTCATTTACAAATATGTTGGCAATTATCAATCCTAGCACAGATCCCTGAAGGGCTCTACTGATAACTTTCTGTGAAAATTTAAACCTTACTCCAATCTCTATTTTCTGTATTCTAGGCAGTTATTTACCTATGTAAGGACTTTGGTTCTTATTCAGTGAATACTTTATTTATGTAGGAGCCTTTTGATACAGTTTGTTGTCAGTACCAGCCAGATTTCCCTAATGCATGTTGATTCCTCCAAAAAAGCACAATAGATTTTGTAAGGCATGACTTTCCTTTACAAAACTTGTGTTAATAATATTGAAACACAATGATAGGTAGCTAAAACCACCTGAGCTATAGGAAAGCTAACAACAATGGAAAAAAAATATCCATTTGCAGCACAGCTAAGAGTGAGGAATTCTAATGCACTGAAAAAGAAATGAATCATAGCAATGAAACGGGCCTTTTAACTAGACATTAATTGTTAAATTATTAATAGTGCAGAAAAGGAACATTTATTCAATTAATACTTTTGTTCTGTCTTTAGAAGGAAGCCAGATAAGATACATGGATCACATAGGCATAAAGGAAAGATTCTTAATTCACTAGTAACTGAGAAAGATATTAGACAACATCAAAAACAGATAAGCATCTTACAGGCCCATAAGATGTTTCCAGTAACATGTAATTGTTTGCTGAGGAAATATCTGGCCTCCTGATTTTAATTTTATTTATTTATTACAGTGAAAATGAAACTATAGAAGGCTGAAAACACTGATTTTTTTTTTTTTTTTGGTCACCATTCAGGATGAGGAAACGGAGTGATATGGATGATAATTGATTAGTCTGATTCCAGTCAGAGGTAAATTAATAGAAAAGTATTTTTAAATCAATAAATAAAGAATTAAAAGATGGGATTCTCATTAATCTCAGTCCACATAGATTTTACAAAACAAAAATAGGTTTTGTCAAAAAGATGGGATGGATACTTTTTTTTAGACAATAGATTTTTGTTGACAAAAGTAAACCACATAGGTATCATATTGTCAGGGAGTTAAATATGTGCTGCTAATATAATAACCCAAGGCTATCCTGTAGCAAAATGATGGAATAAATTGGCACTTGAGTTTTACTAATAAGAGATATACAAGTGTAAATCCAGATACAGCAGTAGTGAGACTGGTAATGCCATGCTATGAACTCTTTTGGTGTTTTTTTTTTTTTTAACAAAAGGTTGTAGGGGAAAAACTGGAAGGATGACAAAAAAAAAAAAAAAAAAAAACATAAAAATAATGTAAGGGCTGTAGAATGTATCAAAAGAAACTCCTAAACTGGAACAAGAGGAAATTGTTCTTGCCTTGAATAACATGAATATCTGTTAATGGATAAGTAAACACAATAGCTTATCTCTGTTCTCTTCCATTTACCTATGATTAATTCACTGATGTCTGAATAGTTAATTGAGGCTGGCCTCATTAAGACCTTTTCTAGAGACATAAAGTACATGGATATCATCTACTCATCACCTGAGAGAACTAAGATCAAGGTTAATGTGGTTCTACTGAGTTAAGTATCACCTGAGTTTGATCTTCTCTATGTATTCCTTTGGGTAAGATAAGAAAGAACCATGCAATTTCCCTTTTATGGCAACAAAAATGTACCTGTTCTCCACGTTATATGGAGCAACTAATCAGAGCATCCATTTACCCTGGGCACATATATGATCAATATTGGAATAGCATTTCTTTTCCAAAGTTTGCTACAGAAAGCTGCCATTCTCCTGGGATACCCTGATGACAGATAACTATTTGGCTGTCAGGGTCATCTCACGTTGAATATAGATTAAAATGAATAAGATGAAAATACTTATTTTTGCCAAGAACATAAAAACATAACTTTTTTTTTGTTTGTGTCTCACTATTCAGTAGGTAACTGCTTGTCCACACAAGGACTTACTTGTTGAGCACAGCGAGTTTCACCTTGTCTGTAGAAAAAAAAAGAAAAAAAAAAGGCAGCAATATTTAGCGTTTTGCTACTAAGAAGTACCCTAGATGGATCATGCTCCTTTAATTTCTATTCCTTCACTCAGTTTCTCAGACTGAGAACTTCCTATTACATGAAGACAGCTAGTAAGACGTTTTTTCAAACATGGCAATATTTCATTAAAGGAGCACTCCTTTATTATAAACAAAGTTCTGTGGAAAGATTTTTCTTTTTATCAACCTCTGACAAATCACAAATGCAGCTCCCTAGTAGGCTGCACCAAACAAATTGCTTCAGATTCAGGCAACCAGGGACTTAACAGACTGAACAGCCAATCTCAAGATCAAGTTTCTTGGCACAGTCAGGAGTTGCAGGACATCATGGAGCCAAGAACATAGTAGTCTTGGGAAATATAGTTAGATTCAAGATTTAAAGATCCTGGAAGGCCCTTCAAGATTTGATTTGCTAGATATCCTATTCCACATGTTTCCTGTACTAGTCCTAATTCTGAGGAACTCCCAAGTGTGCTCCCGCTTCTGAATTAGCTGGGTGTACCATTTAATTTTGGAAAAATCATGGGATATTTTGATTTCCTGAAATTCTTTTAATACTTATTTTCCACCATCAACATTTTTTAAGGTTTTTTTATTTGTTTGTGAGATTATCTCAAATCAAAATAAAGATGTTTTGAAATGTTGGACTTTTTCAGAGAATGGAAGTTCTAGATTTCATCTAGCCCCTAATCACTATTACTATGGTCAAAACACTTTTCCTTTGATTATTGCCCTCTTGCTCCTTTAAGAAGTGAGGAACAGACAAAGAAAAGGAGACAAATGGTTCTATATGAAACAAGGTGAGCTTTTACTCTGAATACAGTGTTTTCAAATAGAATAACTGCAGACGTCGCAGCTGCATTGGGCAACACTGACCAGGGAACATTTTCACTCTATGACAGCCTCTAACAGAAACATCTGACTGCAATTTCTGTCTTAACTAAAACTACTAAAGTGATATTACCACTAAACAAAGACTGTAAAATAAGTAAGAAGCTGGGTGTTAATAGCCATATCTGTGTGCAGTACCTGATGGCAATGATAGAAGTCCATCTGCATTCCTTTAATTACAGACACAGATTCTTTGGTATATCAGAAATTTGCATACAAGGCAAATAATCTAACAGTTTAATATTTGAATTGGAAATTAAAATTTTAAGATAGAAACCTTTCCCTTGTGGCATTTGTCACTAAATCATTATAAAAATGCATGAAGACTTCCCCAGATGACGACGCCAACTGGAAAAGGTGAAAACAATTGCTCTACTTCTGTTACCCAGGCTGAGCTCAATGTAAAATCTAAATGAATAACATAAATAGTGAATTGGTATTCAGCAACATAATGTCTTCTCATATCTATACCTGTTGGGTTTTTTTCATTTAGCTGTGTTTGCTAACTAGAAACAACTTAGAGTGAAAATTGTAGGAAAGATTTTTACAATGTGATTTTTGGAATATGACACTTCAACACCAACAATAAAACAAGTCAAATCCAAGTCAGTTTTCCATTTCAGAACCATTTGGCATTAATGTTCTGTGAGACAAACTTGAACAAACCTGACATTTTAACTTAGGGTAAGACAAAAAGGGGGGGAAAAATAATAAAAAGCCTCTCCAATTAATAGAACATTTTCCCCAGTCTCAAAACAGTATTTTTATATATATATTTGAAAATTTCTCCATTAAAAAATAAACTAATAATTTTGAGGGGGAAGTCGGGTCCAGAAAGAGGCTGAAGAGAGCAATCATAGCAGCAAAATATTCAATAAATATGTTCTAGTTTGTTAAAAATAATATAATGTGAGGCAAAGTCATTTTCTGTCTTAGAGGAAAGACTAGCTTGTAAAGGTCATATAAAATTATTTTTTAACCTTTTCATTTCCTCTGGGCTAAAACTAAAGATATTGACAATTTTGATCCATTGCCATAAAAGATATAAAAGATCTTGCATTTATACAGAAAATGCACATGAGGACAATAAAGAAAAAAATCTTTTTATTCTGCTGTGTACCTAAGTTGATTTCACTGTGATTCTGCCCAATTTACATTGATTCTTTGCTGCCTCCAGTGGAAGCTGTGTACAGATGCCTGACCATAAAGACATGGAATGATTTTTTAAGCTGATTTCAAGTTTTGAAGCTGCATTTTGAAGCTGCTGCAGTTTGCAGATTCCAATGCTTATTTTATTCCAGTTTAGACCATGATGCAAAAAAAGCTCCTGCTAGTTCTACCAACTGGTAAGAGTTCCCAAAGGGATGACCGGTTTGCAGCTGCCTCTATCCATTGCAACATGGGTGGGACCCACTCCTCTATGCTAGGAGACAAAACTGAACACTGCCAGGGAAGTTTCCTGGCACTGGAACCCAGCCATCGACACTGTTAAACTGCTGAAGCAGTCCCTGGCACATGGTTAGTCTGTGACAACTCTCCTGATGGATTCCTGGGTGCTGTTGGGAAGCTAGGCAGCCCAGGAAGTGTTCCTAATGAGTAGTTTGCGTAAGACTGTCCTCTCACAGGCAGTAAGAAGGATGGACGGAATGCATGTTGCCTATCCTGTGCCAGCTGGCTGAAGCATCACAGACTTTATCAATGGTCTTAAGCACATTATATTTACTCCTGCAGATGTAGACTGTGTATGCCAGGTCCTGGACTTCCCGCAGTTTGGCTGACTCAGGATGTTCTCTCTCTTCTAAGAGAAGAGACATACAAGAAGAGACAACATTCACAACCCTGGGCTAGTGGATGACTTCTTTATGTTCTTCAAGTGCAGAATAAAGAAAGGCTAGGAGTCAAAATCCTAAATCTATAGGCTGCTCTTTATAAACTTCTGCTGCAGTTGAATAAACTTTCTGCCTTTACCCTAGAAGGCAGCTTATTTCATTATGAAGTTGGTCATGAGGAGGCTGCCCATGTACAGTTGGGACTATAATGATGGTTTCTGCAAGGAGAGAACCATTGGTCCACAGTGAACACACATATAGTAGGCTCACTGCTGCACAGTAGCCACAGAACTGCTTATGGCCTGAAAGACAGTTTCTTAGAATGGGATTAACCTCCTACCCTCCCCTAGATGTTTAAAAGTTAGAGGTCTGGTCTATGTTAGTGTCTTCCTGTAGGCAATAGTCTACAGCTGAGAGAGGTGTGACTTGCTTCTTTGGGGCATTTATCTTTACCGTGCAAAATAAAGTATCACTGAAAACTTAAATATGGAATAACAGGGGTGGTGTCTGGAGATTTCAGGAGATACTTTGAAGACCATGAAAGGCAACTAAAAAGAGTGAGACTATGCTTGTAAGACTTAAATTTCCTCCTGCTGGTTCAGTAGGATTTCCACAGGAGCTTTGCATCGTTGCAGCACTGTACAGCTGATTGAAGATAATTTTGAAACTGGCTCAATAACTCATGTGTTGGTCAACTCTGAGCTGTCTCTAGCCTTGAGTTTACACACAGAGAAAAGTTACAGGCAGAAATCCTATTTGTTTTTTTTTTGTTGTTGTGTTTTTCTTTTTTAATTTTTTTCTACCAAACATCAAGCTGGCCCTGTCTGTAATACTGATAAAACATTTGGGAACTGTATCAAAGTTCTTCAGCTTTTGGTTGCAGCGATGACTGATGGGATTTTAATCCTGTTGGCATTTGCATCAGGTAGGAAGTGGGGAAAGTCCTTAAAATGCTCAATTGGCTTGAATACCCCTAACATCTGTTGAAGTTTTTGTTTTAGTTATATATGTTCTCTGGCTGAATTCAGTGCTACAGGAATTCTTAATGCCTCATCTTTACTCTCCCCAGCAGCTGTCATTGGGCATTGCCTCTGAGAGTTGGAGGCTCACAGAGATGATTGAGCCAGGTGCATAAATATTATTTTATGCTTACGTACAATATGTTATATTGAAAACATATTCTGCGTTTTCATAACTTGGAGTGGAGATTTTGGAAAGTGTCATCTGTTGGATGCAATGTATATATTTTTCTACATAGATTTAAAAAATAACTATCGCACATGTAGATTCCATCTGTGTGGTCAATATTTTGGAAGTCCAGTTGCCATGTCAGCCAACTGATGATACCCACTCAATTAACCCAACAGAATAACCAGCCCCATCGCATTCCACCATATTTATCTCTAGCAGGATTGATGTGTAACCTGAAGTTTAAATACCAGTTTTCTTTGTGAAGACTGAAAAGTCTTTTTTTTTAAACCAGTGGTACCACTTGACTTTTTAAGATTTTTGTAAGCTGATGTGATGTTTAAGGAAAGAATGTATTTCAAAACATTGTTTTGAGGTTCTGAGGTCAATAAAGAGCAACACAAGAAGCATTTTTACTATCTAGCCATATGACTGTCCACTGGACATTTTTTCCTAAGCGTACACTCAGTTCATGTATTGGTTATGAGCCTGATTCAGACAATCAGCTCTGCTCTGCAATCACTTAAGAAAATGTTGCACTTGCTTTTATTAAATATAGATAGGAACCCTTATGTCCATTATAATCAGCTGAAACAAGAGCATGCTAGAAACTGTAGAGCTCTTAGCATGAAAATTTCACCAGTCTTAGAAGAGAGAACCAAAGAGAACACATTTTCTTGTTTTCATGTACACCACCTAAGTAAAAGAAGTCAAGATATCTTTCCTGTACTGTCTCAGCATGGCATAATAGAATGGAATTAGTGAAAACAGTGACTAATGTGTGTTACTTAACAAAGCTAGAAATTCTGCCTGACATTTGTTCTGAATCTCAAATGTAGTGCCTCTGTTTCATAACCACCAAGGGAATGTGGAACACTGGACCGGTTGTAACTATCCACCAAATACTGCATTTGGTCTTCTCATTCACGTGTGCTTACTTCACAAGGTCCTTATTCTGAGGATCACAATGTTTACTATAAAGACAGGGCATTTTTAATAACATTGTGGATTGGTCTATTCATAGATTTTGATTGCAGAAGAGCTCGCTAACTTGACATCCTGTAAAAATAAGACAAAAAAATCACACCAGGTGCTTTTAAATGAAACCCACCCCTCCAGGACAAGCCAAAATAGTTATTGTATAGCATTACCCCTATGATCTGCTCTCCCACGTTCATGTTGCTTTTTGAGGCTGGGTTTCCTATCTGCCTCTCTTTTCTCTCAAGGATAGCAAGCAGGTTTTTGTCCTGGCTTGGAAGGTGTGTTCATCTTTCGTCTCTGCCTGAAGGGATTAAAATGTACATCTTGTAAATCCTGGAAGAATGCTTTTTTCACCAACCTGGCTGATTAGTGTTCACAAGAGTCAGGCACTTCCCAGTATCCAGGGAAGAAGTCCAAGAACTTGCAAGCAGCCGTGGCAAACAGTGCACCTACTCACTTTAGATGCCTCAGGAGTCAGACTGAGGGTGGGTGGAAGTCTCCAAAATGGCAGTTGTGGCAATATAGATGTAGAGTAGGAGCTTGGTGGCATTTACGTGGTTAGTGCCTAGGTGGTTAGCTCAGATGGAGGCCTAAGAAAACACACCCAAGAAAATGTAACCTGTTGGAACCTTAAATTACCATCCTAAGTCAATCAGTGTGAATTTCAATTAACTGCACAGAAGTCATGGGAACTATTACACATCTTTGTGTAATTCAGTGTAAACAAATCAGAATAGACCCTTGCCTCAGTTTCTGCATGCATAAGTGCAACAGACTATTTATCTACCTCATATCCCAGTTAATATCCCCATTGTACTTTGAGTCTACACCTTCATTAGTAAATTCAAAGGGAATATTCCTGAGCACTGGAATGAAATTGTCAATGATGTTAATTTGTCCTTGGTGTGTCTTTGGCCCATGTCAGTTATCCCATTCCCATGGGACTCATGGTGGAGTTACCTCACAAGAGGGATTATGCACAGTTTTTTATAACGTCCACTGTCTCTTCAAAAGGAAGAAAGCTACATAAACCACATTATTCCAGAAGTCGCAGGTTGTTCCATGTCAGCTGGTCTCCATGCCAGGCGTGACAGACATGTCTGGGTACATCTAACTTACTAGGAAAGATGCAACTCGACATTCCTGAGCTGAACTGATGTGTACCCAAAACACAGGCTGCTCCTTCCTTACGGGATGATGACCAAATTGGCACAGAAATTTCACTTGTAGGCTAGGGGAGAACCCATCCAGGTGTTTAGTTGACTTCCCGAACACCTTTCTCCATTCTGCAGCTGTATTTACCTTTTTCCAAAGAGATTACTGTGGGTGAAGGCTTACCTAAAATGTAATCGCAGAAGCAGAAGACTAGGCTGTATACTACCTGGCTCGTTTTCCATCTTCCTTATCTCCATTGGGTGACTCTAATGTGTCAATATTTGGTCTGACTGCCTTGTAAATATAGCCATACCAAGTTATGTCATGCAAAGGGACGTTCTTTCTCACTGTTGAACTGCTCGTTCAGTTTATTTTTTTTCCTCCGAGTCTTAAGGTGACTGGGAACAAACCATGAAGCCAAAGAGGAGGAAGGATTCTGGACTCCTGACAAATCGTTCTTGCTCAGTCTTGCCTCTGGGTGTCTTTCTTCATCGTGTTGTGTATTTTTCCTTTTTTTTTTTTTTTTCAGTAACTTCATTGTGACAGCACGAGCTAAGATTTTCGTAGGAACAGGCATACATGCCATTTATATGTTGTTTTTAAAGGAAAAATAAATGGCATAATATAGGTTAAAATAATAAAAGCAGCAGTGTGGGAATACAATCGCGTGAAGTAAGAGACGTCCAGGGAGCGCTGGCGAAACCGAAATGGTCACTTTTTCTGCGGCCTGCCTGGCAGCTGACAGAAGCCGACCCGCACGGCTCCTCCCGCCCGCGCCGTGCCCTGCGGGAGCGGCGGCCCCGCCGGGGGCAGCGGTACCGACCGTTAACGGCCGCCCGCCGGCCCCTCGCGCGCAGCTGGCGGGCCCCCCGCGGCGCCCGCCCCCTCCCCCTCAGCGCCGCCTGGCGGCGGGCGGCGGCAGCGCCGGGCTCAGGCGGGGCAGCGGCCGCTGGGGGTCGCCGTTGCCGCTGCCTGAGGAGGGGGCCGGCGGCGCGCGCGCTACCTGTCCGCGGTGGCAGCCCGGGGGCCGCCAAGGGTGGGCGGCCCTGCCCGCCGTTACCGGCCGCGCCTCGCCGGGGCCTTCGCCGCTGCCTCTCCGGGGGAGGCGGGCCCCGAGGGCCTCCCGCTCCCGCCCCGTCGTTGTTCGGGGTTTGGGAAGCGCGCCCGCCACGCGAGCCAGCTCCGTATTTGCCCGTTCGAGCTGCCAAGGGAGAGGTTTATCCACACAATCAAAGTAAACAGGAAAGTTCAGCCGGATCGCGTTTCACCCCCGCCGCTCCGCACGTTCCGAGGGGCTCCGAGGGGCCGGGCTGAGTTTGTTCATTCTGGGGAGGGGGTCTCGCTTCTACAGGGAAGCGCAACGCTTCCAGGAGGCTGCCGACCGCCCTGTCCCTCCACCGCCGGGTCCCCAACACCGCCACCTCCCCTCTGTTCGGGCTGTCACCTCGGCCGAGGCAGCCAGTGGGGCTGCCCTCCCTCCCTCCTCCTCCTCACCCCACCCGGCCCCGCCGGGAGCGCTTCCAGGCAGAGCCGCGCCGAGAGCCCAGGAAGCCGCCTCGCCACCCGGGACTGCCTTTGCCAAGAATCGGCGAGAAAGGCGACACGCCCGCCTCTTCCACCCAGACCCCGCTCCAAACACCTCTCCTGGGTTTCCCGGCCGGCGGGAGCAGAAAATAGCCTTCCTCTTCCCCGGCACCTCGCCCCCAACACCTCCCCTTCCCCGCCGCGGCCAGGCCCGGAGTTCCCGGTACACGGGCGGCTTCCCCGCCCGCCCCCGCCACGCGGCCCCCCACGGGGAACGGCCGGGAGGCCGGGGACCCGCTGGGCGGGGAGCCGCACCGAGGCCATCAATATTTCAGGAGCTCCTCAGCGCGTTTCTAATTAAAGGCTTGGGCGAGGCGCGCCCCCCCTCCGGCCCCCCCGTCCCCATCTTTCCGCCGCCCCCTCCCACTCCATGCACACACACACACACACACACTGGGGACCGTCTCCTTACGTCGGAGTGAGCCGAAGGAGTGACTGAGCCCTGCCCGGGAGAGCCGAACGAGGGGGAGGGACTGGGGGGGACCGAGGCGGGAGGGGAGGGAGGGGGCTTGTGCAAGCAGCGACGCTCCCGAGGTTGCCAAGTGGACTTTTATTGTTTTCCACCCACTTCCAAGTCGGTACTATCTGCCGTCTCATGTCCATCCTATAGCCTATATAAGCGGCTGCGCTGGGGCTGGCGGTGATGGAGTAATTTGTGGATACGACGGGAGCGCAGGGACGGGAGGGGGACGGGCCAGCCGCGGAAAACTCGGGACTGTCCGCCGCTGGCGGGCTGCTGCCGTCCGGGGAGAGCCGGGGAGCGGCTCCCGGGGGGCGGAAGACACCTCGGCTGCCGGGACGGAGAGACAGGTAAAACGGCCGGCAAGGGCCAGCAACCCTCCTTCCTCCCCGACTCCCTCCCCACGCCCCCACCCCTCCCGCCCCGCCGAGCCGGAGCGCTGCGTGCGGCGCGGCCGCGCCCGTGACAGCCGAGCCGCCACGCCGAGCGCGGGGCAGCCCTGTGCGGGACCGGCTGGCCCCGGCCCCCGCTGTGCGGGCAGCTGGCCGTCCGAAGGCGAGCGGTCCCGGGGATGAGGCAGCGTGCCCCGCCGCGGCTGGCTGCCGCTCCCTGCGGAGGTGGCCGGGGCCGCCCGCTCCCCTTCCCCGCACTGCGAGTGAAAAAGGAGGGAGGAAGGGGACGCTGGCGCTGCCTCTCCTTGCCCCAGGACGGCTGCCCCTCCTTCCCCCGCCCCAGCCGCGCACCGCCCCTCCCGCCGCTCTTGCCCGCAGCCGCGGCGCGGAGCCCCGCAGCGAGGGGAGGCGAGGAGGAGGGCTCGCTCGGGACGCAGCGGCCGCGGCGGAAAACTTTGGGGAAAGTTGTCATCCCTCGCTTGCGCTCCTCCGCTCCGCGGGGTGGTGCGCATCGCTGGCCCCTGGCGACTGGGGACCAGCTACGCCAGGGCGTGCGGGTCTCCGCGAAGCACACCGGCCGCGCCCCGCTCCGCGGCTGCGCAGCTGCCCTCCCGCGGGCCCCCCCTGGGCGGGCGGGGGCTGCCCGGGGCGCGGGAGCGGCCCTCCCCGCCGGGCGGGCGCTGCGGGGCGGCGGAGAGGGGCTCTGCCCGCCGCGGGGCGCACCTCCCGCCCTGCCGGGTCCCCCAGCCCGGCGCGGGGCTGCCGCCTTGTGCAACCTGCGAAGCCGTCTCCGCGCTTTCCTGCCGTAATGCTCCCGATTTCGCTCCCGATTTCACCCCCGTGAGTCTCCCCACCTCCGACCCACCCCCGTTCTTCTCTTCCAGTGGAACAGGAGGCCTCCCACAGCAGCGGACCCTTCCTTTCCATCCGCTGGTGCACCCTCCAGGTCGGACTGCAATGAGTGGACTGAGGTCTCCTGGGCTGCTGGGGCTGGTGCTCTTAATGCTCTCAGCAGGGTATTGCAAAGAAAAAACTGACTCCGCAGATTTGAAGGACAGGCAAAGTCTCTTAAATCTAATCATGGAGATCATTCAGGAACTGAAAAGGTACCACCTGGAGAAGGACAGTGGGGTGCAGTACTTCTCCAAGAACGACTATAACTTAGATCGAAGGGAAGTGGCCGACTACGGAGGATACCAGGATGAGCAGAGAGTTGGTAAGTCACAGTCCATGACTTAGGAGATTTTTTTTTTTCTGTAGGGTTCCTTGGTGAATCAGCCATCACATCAGGTTACTAATTATATCTCAAAAATTCACCGCTCAAAATACCTGCAGATTTCCTTTGGGATCAGAAACTGACACAGACCGCAAATTTGGAATAGAAAAACTCCATTCACATCTCAGAGTCTCTTACTCTCTGGGTAATGTACTTGACTGAAAGTCCAACTTCCTGTGTGTTGGCTTTGAACAAAACCTGTTAATAAGAGAAAAGACTTAAATGGGCTCAGATCAAAGAAAGGGATGGAAATGCTCTTTTTTTTCCCTGGAAGTCTACTGCTTTCTAAAACGTGCTTGGTTTTAGTGTTTCTTGGAAATGATCCTAGCAAGAATTCCCCTGCAGGACTACAGTATGCCCTTATCAATCTCACACCTAGAAGTCTTCCCTGCAGCTCAGCTTCATTAAACTTTTCACCCTGCTTGTTAGTCCCTTTTGTAGTGCCTTTGAAGTACTAGGGAACTGAAACAGAGTACTCCTCTGTCACTGGACAGGCTATGACTACTTTGGGACACCCCTGGGGTCCTCCTTCTACTCATTTGAATGGCTCTTCTCTAACCCCCAGTGCAAGCCCAGCTTGGTTTGTAGGATATTCAGGGCTGTGTAGAGCAGTCCAGAAGCAGTCGTACCAAGCCACAGTGATGGACAGTTACCGCTCAGTTTCATCATGTACTTCTGTGCATCCAGTTGAAAGCTGGTTTGGCTTCTCCTGCTGCCATGTCAAATTTGCTGTTCACTGTCACTCCCAAACCCCTACAGCGTTACTGCTGCTCATCTTACCCCTCCTACTGAAAGTGACTTTCTGAATATTTTCCAGCAGATGTTGGTTCACCTTTTTTCAAACTGGCTTTCATTTTGCTAGTATGCTATTTATTTTGCCTTTATTGATCGCATAAAGCTTCATTGTACCTTTTCTTAATTCTCATTCATATTCAAATATCCTCATGATTTGCATTTGTTGGTGGTTGTCATGAAAATGTTACTTCTCCATCTGGATGATTAATGAATATACAAAGAGAGACAATTTTGTTCCACTTAAGATCAGCATAGTGAGAACATTTTGTTTTATGAATGTTGAAAAGTTAAGGAGGCCAGACTAAGCAGGGAACCCTGATCTGCACAACTCTAAATCTCAATGTGGAACATGGGCATAGTTTTCGGCCACCCTACATGAGCATCTTGGTGTGAAACGCCTGGTTTGTGCAGAACAGTTACCTATGTAAATAACAAACCTACTGCACAGCAGATTAGTTGGTAGTGGTGTCATTGGCTCCTAGGCAGAATTTTTCATTTTGTTATTATAATGGAGTTATTCCCAGCAACTCTGAAAAGGAACTACTGCTTAGAGTCTTTCATTTCAGTTTGGGCATCACTTTCCCAGTGAGCCTGTCCCACGGGAAATTTCTGAGTGAAGCATGTGTGTTTTTAATGCTTTTCATGACATAATTAGGTCAAATATGATAAGGTCAATTTTACTTACACTGACTAAAGTTAGAAGTAAATGAAGAATGACTTTCGAGAAGTGTCTAACCTCACAAGTGAATCAGATCTGGATGGAAATGCTCTCTGCTTTATATCTGATAAGAGGTGCCAGGGGAATGAAAAAGGCTGCTTAGGCATTTATGGTCAAATAAATAAAGCACCATGTAGTGTATCATACACAATCAGCACTAGCTATCAGCATAGAGTTCGTAGCGGAAAGCAATCAAAGATAGCTGTAAATCAGGAAGACACAAGCGAGGGTTAGGGCTAAAATGGATTTCAGTAAACCAGTTTCATTTTGCCATCTGCTGAACACAAAACGCAAGGCGGTAAACCACAAACGCAGGGAGCCAGAAGAGAGCAATTTCCTTGGGATCATTTCCTGTGAATTTTATTTACTCCTGGGGAGAGGGGGGGAAGATTCCTGTAAGGAGATCAATCCAGTTTCATGATGACAGCAGGACAGTACTTGTACAAACATACCTGTGACAAAAGTGTGGATATATTTGCATAAGAGAATTAGAAGACACTAAACTGAACTTGAATATACCCTTTCTGAGCAACCTTGAACTAAAATTTCTGCAAGAATTTAAGTCCAGGTAAACTGGATAATGTAATTCATAAAGACCTAAAATCTGACTCTTAGTTAACTGTCATTATTTTAATGACTGCACACCTAACAGACATTACTGGTTTCATCATCCCAGTGTGTTTCACAGTGCATTTTACAGTGGCTTCTTAGGTAAAACAAATGCTTGCAATTTGGCCTACTGTATGCAAAGGACTTTTGACATCTGTCAAGATGTAGTGGTGATGTTTGCTGGACAGAGTTTATTCCCTTTCCTCATACTATGCTTGCAAGCATAGTTCCAGTCCAGCAGTGCGACTATTCTTTTTTTCTCTGTCCAACAGAAATAGTTCCCAGAGATCTGAGGATGAAAGACAAGTTCTTAAAGCATTTAACAGGTATGTTTTAATTTTGCATTGCTATCTGTCATTTCATATACCTACCATGAGTTGCAGTCTTCTTCCTGTGAGCTGTGCTGATTCATTACTTGCTTTTTCTTTATATTTCAGGTCCACTCTACTTTAGCCCAAAATGTAGTAAACACTTTCATCGGCTTTATCACAATACAAGGGACTGCACCATCCCAGCATGTAAGTGCCAAAACCAGAGACTTCCATAAAACATCAGAAAATTCTAAAATTGAACAGCTCTATGATGTACCGGTAGTGATACAATGTTAGAATACATTCCTTGCAATGAAGAATTTGGAGTGCTCTAAAATGTTCTAGGTATGCTTTACAGTGGTGCTAGAGCAGCATTGGCATTACAGGGAAGAAAACAATTTTTTCACTGCAAATACACCCTATAGAATGGCTGTAAACACTGCTTCCTTAGGTACTGGTGTATATGCCTCTTTGGTTCCAAACCAAAGGTGTTTGCTTTTCATTGAAACACATGACTCCTTTCGCAAACCTCTCGTATCTAATTTCTAGTGCTGCAAATTTAAGATAGGATCAGAAAGCCAAGGTGGGGCTATTTCCTTTTCATTGATGATTAATATACAACATATTTTATAGACATTTTATATTTTGACTGTTCAGTCACCAATCTACCAGTGATGTTGACAGTGAATCTTTGCAAGCCTTGTTTTCAGTGTATTGCAAAAGTGTAACTTCCTAAGGCTTAGTGAAAAAAAAAAAAAAAGTGGTGATGGACATAAATAATCAAATTCAGTTTACATCTCGTCAGTGTTGGCACCACAGGCAATTAAAAAAAAAAAAACCAAAACCCAACATTGACATTTATCAGTCAGTAGATGTGACTGCAGGTTCGTACTGAGGTGAACCTGTTGAGTAAGCAGATGCTATTTTAGTACAGCCTTTTCAGAATGGAAGCACACTTTATTTTACTTGTCTGAGGTCAACCAGTTGGGTCAGTAGCAGAGCTGGGAATAGAAACGAGAGTTACAGATTCCAAGTTTCAAGTATTAATAAATATTTAAGCCCAATATATTTTAAAGGCATATTTGTTAAGAATTGCAGACTTTTCCCCTGTTTGTAAGGCTTCAGATTAGGAATACCTTTGAAATATAAGGATTTATAGATAATGGCTAACCAGATCATGTTCTGTTTACATGGATGGAGATGGAAGTTATTGATAACTAGTCTGTCTTGAATAAGCCAAAGGTCATATTACCTTTTTCATAAGGATCCCAATAAAAACATAATTTTACTCAGCACTAATGAGTACTCCAAGCAACAAAGCTAAAAACTAGTTTGTCTTAAAAGTCTGAATTAGCCTTTTCCTTCTTACACATGACATACCCACCAACATAATGTCTGGGTAATGGAGGATAATCTATATGAATGGCAATTATAGCATATCTATGCTGTGAGCTAGGGATTGTTAACATTGCATCTCTAGGAAACATTAGAGGTAGTTACTCATTAATGAAATAATGCCTAATGAAAATCAACATCAGTCACCAGACTGGACTGACTAGCATCTCCTTAAAGTAACTTTCTTCTAGGAAAATGAGGTAAACAACCTGCTGTAATTCTTCATGCACAGTATGATGTTACTTTTTGATAATATCCTGATTTCAGGTAATACTGTTCATTCTATGTAGAAATCCAAAGGCCAAACAACAAAGAAATTTAAAGCATCTATGGTGCTGCAACAGAGGGGTAGTCAGTACAAAAGCATTTAATTGGCATACCTTCTAGCATCTAGCTGTACAGCATAGTAGCCTTGGCACCTAGAAAGTAATTTACTCTGCTGTCTGTCCATAACCAATTGTCACAAAATTTGCTTTCAGTTTGCCATGTTAAAGAAGAAAAAAATCTCTTCATTAGTGTTGTAGTTTTGCATTAGTATTGGCCCTTAATATGAGTGCATCAAAAAGCAGAAGGTACCTAAAATAAGAACTATTAACTATAGAACTGCTGTAGAAAAAACAGTTCTAGTAGTTTTTCGATGAAACTCAATACAGTTACGAATGAATTTGTATGATATGGTCACCTACTGAGGCTGGGCTTAACATTCCTAGGGCATGTATTTTGTCTAATTTAACAGTTTTTCCAGGAAGAAAATTTGCATTACTTAATATTATGTTGATAGACTTGCTCACTGAGGACTGGATTTCAAAGATGGATGAGCACTACTTATTGTTGCTCCAGTACGGAACTACTACAGTCAACATTTAGATCCCACATCTAAGCAGAGACACAGATGTATACATTTCCATACATACACCCACTTGGAGAGCCTCCAAGCACATTCATGCTACTTGGTTATAGATAGTATATATCCAGAAGTCAGTTGCATAGTTGCATGTGCCATTAGACATGGCTTTCAGTTACGCAATCTTCACACACTCAATTTCTAAGTCTACGGAGCTGATTTTTACACTGTTGCAAACTAAGCTCTTCATTGAACTTTCTTACAATAATAATTTGCACACCATTATCACTTTTGATTTTTAAAGACAAAACTGGTTATTTTAGTAATTTATTTATGCTCTTTTTTCATGACAGACTATAAAAGATGTGCCAGGCTTCTTACTCGGTTGGCAGTAAGCCCAATGTGCATGGAAGGATAAAGGTAAGCTTTTTCATAGCAGTAATGACATTCTGCTGCACAGCAAAGCAGTGAATTTGTATTTCATACATGAAAATTCATGGAGGTATAATAACAATTGTCCTTTGGCTAAGGTATTCCCCTTTCAGAGTACTGGAAGTAACTGGCTTAATCTGGCAAGTGCTGGCAATAAAAAGAGTACCCCCTGCTGGAAGTCGTTATATAAAAGTGCATGTGCATCAGCTGTGAATTATTCATGGCAGCATACAGTTAGCAGATACCAAATCTGCTGTTGGAGAACAAAACACAACAGCTGTAGCTGATTTTTCAAGAGTTGACTCAGTACACAATTGCCTATATTGGCAGCAGCAGCCCTTTTATATGTGCAGCTGTAGATCTGTGGTGTCCATTTTAGCATGAGTTAATATATATATAGCTATACACATCAAAGCTTCATAAATGCAGATAGGTTGCAGGTGCTTTTATAGTAATTCAATTAAAATGTATTATTAGTAGCATTGATAAACTAACTTTAAGCTACTCTGATTCCTTGGGATTTTCATTGTGTTCACCTCTCATGTCTACGGGTTTACTCCCTCCCTTTTTGCCTAGATGTACTTCTAATTCCCAAAATGCCTTGGGAATTTCACCATGCTCAACATAAAAACAAAAAACCAACCAACCAAACAAAAAAAAAGTACTTCCAATCTGTATTTCTAGAAAACTGACACATAAGAATACAAAAGGATTAATTTACATTCTGTCCTCAACCTTTACCTGAGAGAAAAATGTGACCCCTGACTAAGGGGTATGTAATAACCTGTATGGATTTGTCAGGAACAAATGCTGTCAAACTAAGATATTTCAACTCTGTGACAAAATACACGTCTTGTGGAGAGAGTCAGTGAGAAAAAGCAATAAATGTTAAGCATCTTAGTTTTATTTTTTTTTAAACCACTGACAGTGTTTTGCATGGCATTCTCACAAGCAAGCTAGGGAAATGTAGTCGAGATAAATGTAAAACTGGCTGGAAAAAATATACAAATAAATTATTAGTGCTTCACTATCAACCTGGAAAATGCATTGAGCAGTTGCACAGCTTCATTATGGGTATGGTATTGTTCAATATTTTCATTAATAATGTGGTTGATAGAAGACAGTATATTTATGGATGTCAGTAAGCACAGGAGAAACAACCATGATAGACTACAATCTTGAAATTGAAAATAATCTTGGAAAACTAGCTGAATAGTCTAAAAATAGGATAAAATTTAAAGAAGGAGCAGAATTATGAAGTCAGGCAGGAGCAATCAACTGCAGAAGCACATGGCAAGTTATGAATAGCTACACAGATAGTTCTGTTGAAAAAGGAAGGGGTTGTAGTGGATCACAAACTAAGTGTATCAACCATCTCACACTTGAAAAAAAAGACAAACAACTTACTGGAATTTATAAACAGAAATATTTTTTTATAAAACACTTGAAATAATCACTGTTGCTGGAATACTGTATTTAATTAAGGACACCACAAAGACATATGGGTGCTTCTTTTAAGAGTCCAAAGAAGAGCAACATGGATGAGCAAAGACCTAGAAAACTCAATTTACAAGAACAGCTAAAAGGTATTGGGATTATTTAATCTAAAGAAAAGACGACTGCAGAAAAACATGATGGAGCTATTCAATTTAATAAAAAGTGGCTACAAGCCATTCTCTCTCTCCAGTGTGGGTAAGACGTAAGTTGTTTAACTTTGCAACAGGAAAGGATTTCAGCTAGACATTACAAAAGACTTTTCTAATGGCAAGGGCAGACGTAATATATTAAATAATTAGATGCAATTCAGCATCCTGACTTTATGCTAAGTTCCTCAACATTTATTTAAATATTTTCTGTCTGACTTCCTAAAATAAATCTAAACTAGCCCAGCTTCAATGCAGAATGTTTCTAATGTCCAGTAACTGTTACATTACTTGTTGTCTTAATTTGAAACATGCAGCCATGGAGAGGAATCTTATCCATACATCCTGTGTTCAGGGATGTGTATAGTATTAGGGCAAATAAAAGTTAGCAAATAGGTAAATCCATTGGTCTAACTAGGAGAAATGCCAGGGATTCAACCTGTCAATTGTAAAATCCAGAAAGCAAGGAACAAATTAGCAATTATATAATAATACTCACCTGTGAAAGATAGGTGAATACTCTTATTACCAACACTAATAAAGCAGATACATCAGACTAAAGAATTATTTTCTCCCTTTCCTTAGAAAGTTTTATCTGTAGCTTTACGTCCTGTCATGTAAACCCAAACTCATAATACGGAGGAACAGTAACTCAAGTAGTTCACATCTCAAGCTGGGAGTCTATTTTAAAAAAAGTCCATCTCATTTTGCCAAACACCTCCTTTGCTCAACTAGGAGGCATGTTTCAATGTAACAAGCCTCCACTTCTGTTATTCTCCACACAGACACAAATCATGAATAGTATCAGCACTCTTAAGCAACCTCAATTAGTAGAAATAAAGACTGTTCTCTACCACATATGCCGTGTCTCCATAAAATTAAGCATCCTTCCTCCTCAAAGCTTTTCCACTGCATCAGTTCAATTTGTGTGGGTAAGATATCCCCTCTCGCAGAAAAGTATAATGCAGGCTTTATTTGTTTTCATCAGTTTGTGGACTGAGCCATAGAAAAATGGGTTCTTTTTGTATTTTTCCATTTACTAAACCATCCTTTTTCTCCACAAAGTGTATAGTTTTCACTAGTCACAGGTGTTTTCAAGAAGTTTCAAAGTTTTGAACATAGTACCACTTATACAGAGCAAAACAAAATTTCAAAGCCATTTCTTATTTAAATGTCTCTCTAGTCTAAGAAAAGTTTGCAGTCTGGCAATAGGTAAACACTTGTTTTCTGCCATAAGGCTACCAGTTAGTATCAGTTCTAAAGCTCAAGCTAACTCCTGAATGTTAGATAATAAGATTTTCTAACATTATACTACTCCACAAAGGTCTAGATTCTCAGCTAGAATTTAACCATTTATATTAATTGTAATCACAAATACATTTAAAAAAAAAATCTTTTTAAACTCCTGTGTTATAAACTAGTAAAATAACACATTCTTAATTATCCACACCTACTTTTTTTTTTTTTCCCCAACAAAACAGATTTCCTGTTGAGCTCATTGGAGCCTTATGAGTGGGCTAGGCTATAGATGAATTACTGATTTCTGATACTTTGGAAAACTGGTAGTTTTGGTGCGTTTTTCAGATCCATGAACATCTGTCCATGTTTAGAGATCAATTTAGGTGGAAGAAAAAGAAAAAAAAAAAAAAGATAGATTTGGTCTTTATTTGTACTTAAAATGCATTTTGGACTATTGCAGCTTTAAAGCACACAAGATGCTGAAACTCAGTGCTAAGATCAGAGAAAATAAGATGCAAAACCAGGAATTAGGCATTGATATCACAGTACATACCTAAGGAAGGGGGTGGGTGGGTGTGATACAATGCGCCTCAAGAAGCCTTCACTTTTTCTCATTTATCCTACATATATGTAACTGGGCTCCATGTTCTCTTTTTGTAGAGCGTATGCTCACCTTTTGCCTGTCCCACAGATTTAAGCAATGCAGGGGCACAGTAACAGCCCTTTTACGTGCTGAGATGATATGAGTGAAGCCAGAGCAGCGTATTTGTATTACCACATCCCTTGTCGTGTTCCCCAGTTGCCACCAGCAGTCTCAGACTAGTTTTATTCTGTAACACCACCTCCTTCTGATGTTCAACACAGCTGTGCTACAGTCCTGTCCTTGATGCTCTTTTTTTGTTCTGTCCTTCAGCCTCATTTTTCTCCCACTTTCCTAATAGTTCCCATACTCCATGCTTGCTTTGCTCCACCCCATGCAGATACATCCAACAACCATTATGCTGTCTGTATCTGCAGCAGGTAAGAAATGTCAGGAACAAGATGCCTGAAGTCTTTACCTAAAGTTCCCAATTCAGAACTTGTGGATTTCCAGTGAGAGGGTGATGAATCTGAAAATCTGGCCTCTTTGGCAGCATTTGTCACAATCGCTTTGGCTACAGTCATACAGATTTTACTGGTTTTGTTTGAAAGCTGCAGGTGCTGCTGTTGGTGCTCTCCCTTTTCCGCTATCTGTTCAGTGTTTGCTAGAGACCAACACTGATTTCATAACGTATGGTTAAAACCTCTTGGTACCATAAAGAGTAGTTCAAGGACTAAGGACTGCAGTATCACGCATGATTACATATTTCCGTCTTGAAGATTTCTTCTAATTACTGTACTGACAAGTAATTATATATTTTTAATTGTTTTGGTAAAGTTTCTACAGTTATTTCAAATGAACAAAATAAAAGTAATGACATAGTTTTACACTAATAAATACAAGACTAGTGCAAGTAGTAGGAATCTCAGGCTAAGCAGAGAAAACAAGCTTTATATACTGTATAAAGTGCACAAAAAAATATCTACCAATTGCTTGTTTCCTAGAGAAACAGATATAATTAACAATATTTAAAAGAAATGCAACAGTATTTCCTGCCTAAAGTACATGGTAGGCCAAGAATAAATACGTATACATATGAAGGTCAAAGATTCTTTATAAAATTCCTAATAGCTAAAGCACACTTATAACTGAAATTTCCTTTGGAGCTTAACAAAATATGTGTAAACTCCTCAAGATGTGTTGACCATACTAGTAATACAATGTTAAAAAAGCTGAAAATACAAGAGAAGCTTGGAAACTTTAAATACATAAAGAGAGAACTGAAATACCACACTAAATATCCCATTCCTGTACACCATATTATAGATTCATTATTTCAAACTATTCTTAAACCAAAATACCTGGGCTTTTAAGTTTTCAAGTGTTTTGTAACAATGCAAACAACAGCCCTTAATTGCTTTCCCTCTTGCACAGTTTCTCATTCAGACTAACATCAAGTGCAGTCAAGAAATGTCAGACACTTTAATTTCATAAAAGAAGTGAAGGTGGAATTAAGATGTTTTGCATATTATTCAGTGAAGGCAGACCCTTTTTTTTTCTAGAAAGTATAGCTTGGTCCATCATATACAACTTCCCATGACATGTTCAATCACCTTTGCCTGGTGACAGGAAATAGTTCCCAAGGTAATAAATTTAAGACTTTTATCAGAACTATTGCTTCAAATTAAATAGCCAGCCAGCGTACATGGTTACTAGTGTGGCACAGTCCAACTTTATTAAGAGGCAATTCTGAGCTCTCCTTACTATGGGATCTCTGTGGCTACACCAGATGTAACTTTAAGAGCTTTATCCTCTTCAATCCATGGATCTCTCTGATCTGATGCTCGCATTGGAGCACCAGGAAGGAAGGAATTTTGCAATGTGAACACATGGAAGTTCTGCTACAAAATACTACTGGCACAGTATTTTAAAGTTTATATTGATATTTAAAACACTAAATTCTTCTCTTACATAGATTAGTTTATTCTTACAGAGTTTATCATCATACCTGATGATGACTAGAATCAAACTTGGAAAGCTGTAATGTGCCTTTACGATAGCTTTAATTTGTGCTTTTAAAAATTGGAACAATGGTATGGTTTGGTTGGTTTCAGCTAATATTGCTGGTAGGGTTTGTGGTTTGGTTTTTGTTTTAGCAAAGGAGAACTAAGAATTGAATGAAAGAGGAGAAAGGAGTTGTATAGCTACCTATGTTCTCAACAGAGACTGTAGTCAAATAGTGTTCAGGATCTCCTGCCATCTGCCAGTCTGCCAGACTACCTGCCATCCTTCAGCTAAATTCCAGTCTAATTTTCCTAGACTGAAGCATGTAACATAGACTATGTGAAATAAACAAACAAAAAAAAGTACAGCAACAGATTGATCAATGCTGAAAGTCCGGGGCCTTTTAAAGGGTTTCTGAAAATGCCAAGGGTTTAGAAAACTGCAACTTAGGTGAGCACTAGGAATCTAAGACCCATAGCTTTTGATCAGATATCCATACAAAAGCAGGTACAGATGAGATGACAAATGAGCATCGTTTCCACTCCCAGATTTTCACCCTCAGTGAGCTGCACATTCTCATTAGTATTAGTACTGAAAAAAATACTTATCAAATTCTCAGTGTTTGTCAGTTGTACCACACACTGATCAAAACAAAAGCATGTTAACTTGTTCTTAAACATAACTTTTAAGCATCACAACTTAAATAGGGTACAGTAGGGGCATACATACAGAAAATAAGCTAGATGAAAATGCAAGACAAAGAAAATTTACGTCAGTTTCCCCTCTAAGGAAGGATATTAAAAAAAAAAAATGTATTTGTCCTATCTGCAAAGCCAGAAAAAACCTTAATTACATTAAGCTTCTCTGTAACATCATTACATTTCCTAATGCTTTAAAAAAATTGCAAAACTAAATATACTACTAACAAGTATTTCTGTATGCACCAATAGCTTGATTTCCAATGGATTATGTCAAGTCTGACTGACTTTGCATTCAAATGATTCTATTACAAATTACAGTTAAGCAGCAGGAAATGTACAGAAACTCAAAGTATCAGAGAATTCACACTCGTCACAGGAAAGGCAGTTACATATGTTCAGACAGACAATATGGAAGTTTTAACTGTGAAAAATGACACCAGCAGAACTCTAATTTTAGAGAACCACTGCTTTTTATCTCCTACATGGACTTTTGGTGTCTGATACACAAGCTTCAGCTGAATCTCTTCGCATATAAGTGCAGTGTCTTTCACCTGTGCAGTCCCTGTTGACTAATAGGACATAGTGCATTTTTTACTTCAAAATAAGGACATTAACAAGTTGTCTTAGAAACACATGAAACTGGGTAGACAGATTTGCAGCATTCAATGGTCACCTGTCTAGAAAATGTGGTTGCAGGAAACAAACTCAGAAGTTACTGGAGAGAGGATGGATTTCTAGATATCTATACACAGAGATGGTTACATTACATTTTCTGAGAAGGCTTAAAGGTGTGGAGGAAAATGGTTGTGGAAACCTTCACTGCTCAACCTTTGAATTAACATTTCTAGAGCAAAGACAATATATGTATATAAGCAAAGTGAAAACCTGTAATTTCATAACAGTAATTTTGATACCACTGTCATAGAATGGTTTTGATTTCATTCCAAGAAACTATTTTGGGAAGAGTTAATAGAACAGGCAGCAAATTGAACCACTGCAGCTCCTACTCAGTTTGTGTGGCCTCAGTGTTTGCACATCCCAGGGGCTATATTTATATGACTGAATCTCAGAACATTGTTTCTATTTGTTTCTTGTTTATATGAGTCCAAATTTCTTCATTAATAGGCCCAATGACACATCAAATCCTTCCTAGATCCTTCAAACCTTACCTTGACAGATTTGTATTTCTGGACATCGTATCAACAGCTACCTGACAGTGAGACACTAAGACAAAAATTTGCAGTCTGTTAATACTGTCCTTGAAGTTTATTCACATTCTGACTTCACAGCTGCACTCATAGGAACAGGCTAAACATAACTAAGAGCACATTTTGAATACATAGAACTGTATTTTCCAAATCTGTCTACCTAAAATGAACCAACATGAAAAGGGACACTTTCCATAATTTCAGCATTGATTAACAAACAAAACAGTAATTTAAAAGTCAGGCTGATATGAACTAAACTGAGGTAAGTCAGGAATGTACTATTATATCTTTCTGAAATTATTACTGATTTTTCCAGTTCTATTTAATATTTTCAATATGATAAATATTTTCTTAAACACATGTATGTGAGTATAAAAATGATTAGTGTCTTTTTTTTTTTTTTTCTTTCTTTCTTTTAATCCACCAGATGTTACTGCCATGAAAAGAAACACCAAGAACCAAGAGAAGTGCCTTGGAAACCAACAGGGAAATAGAACTTATTACCTTTATAACATATTCCATTGTGAACAAAAGATTTATTTTTGCAGATTGACAGACTACTTCCCATAATTCTTTTAACATGCATTTTGTATGTCGTCAACAGTTTGCAGATTTACATTCTTTACAGTAACATAACTGCCAGTAGTACTTAATGTTCCATACTTAAAACACACTTTACAACTGATGTGTGATGCTGCCAAAAATTATGTAAACACAAATATTTCACCAAGAAAATTGATGTTCTATTGCTTAATTTACAATTTTAAGGAATGTTTGTTTGTATATCTAGAACTACAAAAGATCTGCTCCACAGTAGTTGTGGTCACTTGATATCCTTCATGCTTATGCAATTTTTTAAAAGTTTGGTTAAAACAGACTTGCATTGGGGTCACATTGTACCCTAGGAGTACAAATTGCATGACAAACAGGAACGTAATTCCAAGTACACATATTTTTTGGGACAGTGGAGCATGGATTTTGTACACAAACACAAGCTGCCATTAATTTACTTTATATAATAAATGTATAAAACATTCCAGCGAACGTGCAATATGTAAATACTGTAAATAACAAGCGTAAGTAATAAAGTGTTTGGTATTAAGTTGTTCTCAGTTTGCTTTCTGTTCACCAAATCCACATAAACAAGCTATCTTCCAGTAGCTACTATCATGTATCCACACTTAAACCTCTTTCCAGTAAGAGTGCACTAGACTATGACAGAAAGGTATACCCAACCAGTCCAGTGACTGGACACTCTACGGATTTGTGAGGCTGGACAGATCAGTGTGTTCCAATCCCACAAAGTGCCCAGACCACGTGGCTTCTCCAATTCTCTACAGTATTATAAATTTAAATATATTTTAATGACAAATGCTTGGTTTGGGTTTTGGTTTTTTGAGGGTGTTTTTTTTTTTGTTTTGGGTTGTTTTTTTTTTAAATCTGCAGTCCATGATACTGCAAGGCAATATAATCAGTAAGTGTCCAATAAATTATTTCAGTATCATACAATTTTTAAGGAGTCAGTGAACACTTACTCAAGAAGCCTTGAAACACATCTCCCTTTCTTTCCTAAATCAGATATTAAGTCCAGTTTTCATAATAAAATGCCTCAAACAGGAAGATAATTTTTATATGTGATCTGTAGATGAGCCTCAGGTACTTTTGTCTTAATATGGGCATTTAGCTTCCATTTAATACTCAATTCAAACAACAAAATGTAAAAACAAAACCAAACATACCCCTCCCCACCCTGAGAAATAGCTAGGAGCTGGGATTCTTGAAATTCACACTTAAGAGCCTTCAGCATCTAGCTCTTTAGAATAAAAAAGAAAAAAATGGCAGAAGTACAAAATCCCATCCTAGAATATGGCTGTATTTAGTAAGGGAGAAGTACATATTTTGTGTTTGCTTTCAGTGATCTCTAAATACAAAAGCTTCATTTCTCAACGGAAGTAATATATGCATACCAAGAAATTGGTAGTCAAAGGAATCTACTGCTACAGGACTCACTTAGCTGCCCATCTGCAGTAAACGTGGGTGGAACTCTGTCCTTCTCTGTGGTTCCAGTGACTGAAACCAGATCACAACATACTACTTAACATGGGAGATCGAATTAGTATAAATCTTTATTTTTGCAGTAGGACACCTGAAATCTGCTTAAATAAAAACTTTCCATAAAATTTCCTCATAAAAGGAAACTAGTAATTTATTTAATAATTTTGATAAATGAATATAAATAAATTAATCCCATGAAAAATTTCTCTAGATTTAGAAGAAGTCAGCATACTTTGACAGAAGGTACAACTATACAATAGCACTTTTTTTTTTTTTTTTTTAATTTAGCCTTTCCTGTAAGCTTACTACCTAACCTAAAACAAGCTGTAGTGGGGGAGAGGGGGAAAGAGTCCTCAGTTCCTTGTTTTTTCATTTAACATTACATTTTTCATGAGTGTTATTTTAAATCTGTAAGAGCTTAGTCATCCGTATGACACATAATTTGTGTATTAATCCTATGTTCACTGTTTCTCTTGGAACCCAAATAACTGTATTGTGCAACTGTCCTTCCGGAAGGCAATTCCTGTTCTGTATTTCTGTATTCTACAAATTCTTCTAGAATACCTTCTCCTCCACTAAGGATAAAATCAATCAATCAATTTTTTTTTCTCCTAGTAGTGCTAGTGAATTATTTAGTCAATAGATTACTTGCTGAAAATATACTTTAGGGCTGAAACTTTTAAAATCTGAACTGAATTTAGCACAAATAGTTTTGACTACCATCACTTTACAGGAAGATTCCTAAGCCTAGTGAAGATAAACAACCATACCCTTTTATTTCCTTTGTGCTACCTCAAAGATAAAGATTTAAGACTTCTAAATCTTTAATATGTAGGAAACTATAGGTTCAATTCCTACTCAGTTGTGAATGGGAAAGCACAAACCACCACGTTCTCAATCTTCTCAATTATTTTACTTTCACTGGAATACTTTAAATGGTCATTCTGGCAGAGAATAACATTAGATGGCACCTAAATACCTCCACTTCTGAGGTTAGTGCATTAAACCACATTTAAGATGGTGTGTCCCTAACTGCCCCTAATTTTTCCTCATTTATTTTGTCAAAGCATTCATAAAAGAAAAGGAAAATAATTTTTTTTCCAGAGTCAGTGCTTGATCTGACCTGAAATATAATATATATTACTCTTTGTCCCTGAAATGAAACAGCTATTAATTTGCAAATTCCTAACTTGTTCTTTAAAAGTCAAAATTATTGGTAATGCAATAACGCACAAAGATCCTGATTTCTGTATTTAAGCATTCCATCTACCACTTGCCTTTTTGTAAGCAGGTTCTTAAGTTTTATGTCTGATTGAAATTTTAGCAGAAAACAGAAACCTCACTAACACAAACATAGCTGTTCTACAGCAGAAGTCCCAGGAAACTTAATCCCCATTGTGCAGGCTGCAGCACACACAGAGTGACACCAGGATTCCTCCCTCCCCAGGAATAACAGTGTCCTCTATTGAAATGTATCCCTGTCCTAGAAGGGAGAGTGACAAATACAGAGTCTACTTTACTAGTTTGGAAGGCAGACAGGAGCAAAATCAAGGCTAAATAAACAAGAAAGAAAGTTTTACAGATCCAGTTTTACAGATAATGTGGTAATGCTAGTTCATACTGATGTTATTCAAAATAGGAAAATTATCATGGTACCAGTTACATTACCGATCTCCATACACTTACGTTTCTAAGGCAGAAATGAAAGGTAACGTTCAGACACACGGGCATGGATTTTTACAAAGCATTCACTTTTTGTCCAAGAGCCGAACTTTCTACTTACTGGTCTTATGTTAACTTTATATTATGTTACAGATGGACTATCTTCAGGGTGAACTATACTCTTAGAGAACATTTTGTCAGGCTATCCATTCTACTGAGTAAATCCGAAAACACTGACACTCACACAGGAACTGGGATTGTAGCAATTTTTTCATTGATTATATTGCATGGATTTGAGTATTTTACTACTATGAGATACAAAATGTACATTTCACATTTAGGCTTTTAAGCTGACCTGTTTTGTCCTCAAGGTAAATGCTATGTTACATATACTTGTATCAGTGTGCTAGGAATTGACCACAAGACCAAAGGAAGACTAGCCAGAGAAGTCCCATTAACACAAATCACTTATTTCTGAAACAAGACCATCTTAATTAGTATAAAAAAAGTACTGGAACAAAAATTATTTCTTCTTTGAATAACTGAGCAATTAATCTGATAAAAAGCCTCATTTTCACAGGATCCTGACAACACACACAGAAGTTTCGCGTGCTTAAGCTTTGAAATAGTGCTAAGAGCAATGTCTGTCTGAGGGCAGGCAGTTCTTTTAGTCTAGCAGGCTCAATATGAAACAGCTTCAATCCAAAGGCTGTCTAATGACACTAGGATGACATGCCTAAGTTATCATATGTGAACTATTGCCTCACAGACTCCCATTGAAAGTTGATTTAAATTAACTCACTAAGGGCACAACAAGAAGACATTCGTTTAGTTAGTATAGCACATAAAGAAGCACGATATTACTTTTGCAGTGCTTGCGAGAAAGCACTGGAAGAGTTTACAGATAAATTTATTCTGAATGTTATACTTTATTATTACATTGATGTGTGACAAAATGGTTGACCATCTAATCCAATCAAAACTTTTCTATATTTTTTAATTAAATGACAGAAAAGCTAAAATATAAAATTAAACTGAAAACGTTTTGAGCATACTGAGGTGTAATTTTACAATTTAAATACATCAATCAAGTAAACCTTACATGTTTCAGAAGGTAATTATTTTCTTTCAGAAATAAAACAATGAAGCATCAATGACACTTCTCCAAAAATGCTTTACAGCATCTAACACACTGCTCATAAACAGTTTCAAAGTCCTTTTCACTCCCCTAGAAAAGAACAGAGGAAAAAGAACATAAGAATAGCAATACTGCTCAAATGAAATTTTTTTGCAAACTAGTTTCCCACTGTCAGTAATAGCAAATAACTGACATTAGGGAACAATAAGAACAGTACAAATACTTGGTGATAGTTTTTACATATTCCTCCCTAATCTGAACTACCTGCAGCTCAGGATTTCCACAGCCAAACATTGTGACTTTGTACTCAACAGTACTGGATGAACTTTCCCTCACAGGCTTATTCCATTCACTTTTTGAGCCCTTACAAGCCTTTTATTTTTTTCCTTTACATTCACAGTAACCTGTCACGTTGAGTTTCACAGTTTAATGAAGCACTGTGTGAGGGGAAAAAAAAACCACAACAAAAGCTCTTTTTGTTTTGAACCCCCTTCCCACTAATGTCATTTGATAGTCTTGACTTCTGGGGTAATGAATAGTAATTCTTCATTCACCTTTTTCCATGATATCAAGATTTTATAGAACCCTACTGCATCTTCATCCACTTCTATTTCCTAAACTGAAGAATCTTAATCTAATTGGTTGCTCTTGGCTGATATTACTCAACAGCTCTGACCGTCTTTGTCTCTATCTTTCCTGATTACCTCCTCTTTGCAAGGAGGTTGACCAACCAAGGCTTCACCCAATATTGAAAATATAAGTGCACCGCATTACTTAAATTTAAATAGCTGTAAAGACACGTATTCCTTTCCTATCCCAATAATTTACATTGCTTTCTTAAGTCATTTAAAAAAAAAGTTACACTTGTCTTTGTGTAACATCAGATTATGTGTCAAGTGTCAACTGTGGGATCTGGAAAGATTATACACCCTACATACACAATTTTTAATCAAGCCACCCAAAGAATTTCTTATACATACATAGTACGGATCTTCAATGATAAGTTGTTTCTGTGGATCGTAAGTTCCAAGCAGTTCAATTCTTGCCTTGCAGTTTTTAACTTGGTTGCTTTTCCTTTTCAGATCTCTGTAAAAGAGAAAATAAAATTTTCCCATGAATTTTTCTTCAGAACATTTTTGGCATCAGCATGAGATACTCATGACCGCTTCTAGAGCACAAAGGAAAATAATGTGCATCTGGACTCAGTCAGTTCTGTAGCCTCTCTGTGCTGCTGCTTGTTTTAATTTTTTTCTTGTTGTGTGTTTTGTTTGTTTGTTTGTTTTTAATTGAGTATGGGGACATATAAATAAACTTAATTCAGAGCATAAAAAAGGAGCCAGGCACTCAACCTAAGGATTAACAGAACTTCGTAACAGTAAGATCATCAACTTTTTCCTCAAATCAATTCTTAGCAGTTTCAATATCCACCTTTAGCTTGTATTGAACAAAAATAATGAAAATTATGTAGATATTTTTCCAGAAGTATGAGTAAGCTTCTCCAATCTGTTCCAAAAAATCAGTGTTTTAAATTGGTATGCTGCAAATTCTCTCAATACTGCCTCTAAATCACGTGAGGTCCTACTACATTCAGTTAACAGAAAATGGTAAATCAGCGAGCAAGACCTGCCTTCTCTTTGATATACTACAACATTTCATCCGTTGTCACATTCTCTTTCTTCTACATTGCCTCCTATTGATAACACATACAGGTTTTGAGATGGTGTCTTTCCATCTACTTACAAACAGCCATCCATTATCCCAAATGCAGTTGAAATGCACCTCTCATCATCTTCAGATTAAAAGCAGCTCAGTACTATGACTTTCACAATGCTGAACAGCCAGAACATATTAAATTATTTTAATATTACACATCTCCATATCAAGTCATCATTTCACTTACCTAGCATTAAAAAATGCAATAAACCCTGTAAATACTTACAGTAATGAGCATAATCAGTTCTAAGAAATTAAATTCTAATTATTAATTAATTCTGATTAAAAAATTAATTTTAGTGTAGAAATAGCAGTGAGACCACAATACTATTCTTCCTTGAAGAAAAATCAAGGCTCCTCTATCAACTAAGAAGTTATTGCTTTAATTTACAGATTTTTCAATAAATTCTTTAGTCTTTTATTATTCAAAAAATGTTTAACCATTTCCTTCAAGGCTTTTGCCATACCACTTAATGAAAAGGGGAGGTTCAGGTGGCTCTGCTACTAAGGAAAAGGGGTGTCCCAAATCTTCCTTTTAGAATCATAGAATCATAGAATCACATGGTTGGATGGGACCTATAAGATCATCTAGTCCAACCGTTTTCTGATACAACAGGCAGTTCATCAACACCTGGAATCAGCTTGCCCTCCTAGTGCTATGAATAGATGTTCCCAGGGAAAATGGGTGAATGGGGTGCAAATTCAAAGTGAAACTTAAGTGTAGCAGTAACAATGTCTCTATTATAGCTGTGACGTTTCTTCTGCTCTGCAGCTTATGTAATATAAGTTGTTAATACAGAAGGAAGTTTCATTTAAGAATTCCAGTGAAAAGAGAAGTAAGCCTAGTCACTTCTTCACTGCCCTTCATTCATGCAGCCTATGTAAGAGAAGTCATTCAACACATTCTAGAAAATTCAAAAACATTATACTTATTTCAGTTGAATGGTACTGCTTCTAAAAGTCTTTACATGCTACTAATAGGATTTTATTGGTTGTGGTGTCTTGGGTTGTTTGTTTGTTTTATTTTTTTTAAAAACTAACTTTACAAGCAATAGTCCTTACAACCACGTGGACACTTCTAGTTTATTAAAGCTCAATCACTTAACCTCAATCATCAATATCTATTTAATTCATTAGAAATTTTGCTAATAATATCCAGATTTTCACATTAGAAAGATTTGGTCAAGTAGCTGCCTAAAGGATAGATTTTCTCAAAGACACACTTGATTAGAACATGGCTAACAGTAACAAACAAGATTTCCCCCAGCTAACAACCTTACTTACTTCTGAGCAAAATTTCTATTAAAAAGAAAAAAAAAAAACAAAACACACACCATATTTAATCCCTTCCAATTTTCTACAGTGCCTTTTACATCCCATGCACTTAGAAAAACAGATCACTTGGATCAAGACATACATACTCATTCTTAACTATACAGGCATCTGCTGCACATCTATAGCACAAAGTATACTAGATTTCCAAGACTTAATCCTCAAGTGGCATGTATCACACACATAAACCATTGAGTTCTAGCTCATTAAACTTATTAGAAGTGAAGAATCCATCTATCAGAATAGCATTCACACACAAAAAACCCCGAAACCCCCCCAAAAAACCCCAAAAACTGAAGCAGTAAAATGTGACATCTGTCTTCAAAGTGACTTATAAGACATCAGTACAAGAAAACCATATGAATTTGTTCCATTTCTTCATACATTACCTTAGATTACTCTCATCCATACAAAGTATATAATCAAAGGTCTGGAAATCATCCTTGGTAACCTAAAATCAAAAATGTGTGTTTTAGCCTACAAACTGTGTTTGATTTATAAAAGGGGAAAATAAGTATTTTCAAATTTTGTAGTGTTGATTTATTAAAAGAGATACAGGTAGAAAGAATAAAACTGTGTACCGTCATCAACTTTTACAATAACTGAAGGCATTTTCAATATACTCAGTCATGATCATTTATCCATTTCTGCAAGCTTTCCACAGAAAAAAAAAAAAACACAACTAAACAAACAAATAAGCTATTTCACCAATACTTTTTAAAAAAAAAAAAAAATCACACATCATCTTAGAACATCATTACATGTGACATTTCTAATGCTTTCCAACTACTAAAACTAAAGCAGGCTTCCAGTTGTGGAAACTATGCAATAAAAATATAGACAAATTACTTCTTGATAGGAAAACAAAAATGTAGGTAACCTGGTGTCCTGGTTGCAACACTTCCAATCTAGAAATTTGTCACTACACAGAAAAACATACCAAGTGAAATTCAAAGCTGAAGTATGATGGTATAAGTTACAATATCTTAAAAATAAATGCATTCACACTATTTTAGCCTATGTAAGTTCACAAAATTTATGGTATGATGTGAAAAGACCCGAGGTCTATTGTACATCTTCCTACCATCTGTTCTTCTTCTTTCCTGTAGCTTACTGACTCCTAAGCAGTTCAGAGTCAGGTAGGCAAACATGGCAGATAAACCATTAACTTAAGTACCAATGTTATCTGTATCAGAATAAGATTTTAAAGATTTTTTTTAAACAGATTTTAACCAGTATAATTAAATTTTACTTTACTTTTAAGTGTTAGCTTAGGGTAAAACGCTCCCGGATCATGTCCACAATGCACAGTATGTTAGTATAAGGTATCTGAATCAAATGTGCAAAATGAGGATGAATAAATGGAATAAGGTCTCTAATGAGTTCACATTAAGACTACATTTCATACATAGTCCTATGTGTAGTATCACAACCAAGAAACTTGGGAAGTTTGTTCAGTACAAGTTTTTTCTGGCAGGCGTCTCTGGGAACGATGGGCTAGAGAAGTGGGTAAGCAAGCAAACAGACAAGAAGGCAAAATATATTGTCCTAGAAGTCAGAGTTTTAACTTGTAAAAATTATTTACATATTAAAAAAAGTTATAGATGGCAAAAAGAACTTTTTTTTTTGTACAAGCAGAATATACATACTGATTAAGCTCCCATAACAGGGAGTAAGAAAAGACCTATAGAAATTATCACTAGACTAAAGCCATAAATGAAACATTCCACACAAGGAGAATGGAAGGTGTGAGGTGAGGGTCCCAGCATTTGAAAAGAAAGGGTTAATGGTGAAAACTAATGCAGACTTGTTTATTTTCACTGTAAAAATATTTGCTGTATTCATGCACTGCTTTTGACCTACGAAAATATTTTTGGCATGGAAATAGCTGTTTTCCTGGCAACTCTAAGCAGTACCTCTACAAGCTGCTTCTGATTGCTGTACACAGCTAAATGCTGGCCCCTAAGAAAATACACGGGCATAAATTTCTTTACAGTATAGACATATGTAAGAATAAAATAAAAAACAGTGAAAAGGAAAAACACACCTGCCACACCTCCCACACTCTGTATACTTGACAACTTGACAGTTATTACCCCATGAACCAGGACTAACACAGTTGCAAATGCAGCCCTAAAAACAAGACTGCTGGTTGGCTTGTGGTCTTAAGCCCTACAGTAATATCAGATACAAAAAGATTAATTGAGTAAATTATAATGAACTGAAAATATAATTACTCCTCAAAACTATGAAAACTTATATTTTGGGGGAAGAAATTGAGGACATAAAAATTTAGGTACATTTTGAGAAAAGCAGTGGAGAGCTCAAGCAGTCAACTTTGGATGGATCTATACAGGCAACAAGAACCTTACGTTAAAAAAAAATGCATATAACCATTATCAAAGTCCATCAATGGAGAAACACATCATCATTCCAATCTATTTGTTAAATATTTCCTTTTGTTTACAGAAGGGAAATCTCCTTTTCTCTGTCTAAAAACCAAAGAGAGGCAGTAGTCTTCAAATTTATCCAGTTGTGAAACAGTGTTTAATACAACCTTCCTCTAATCTCAATTTTGTATTTAAGGCAAATGCACGGTATGAGTCACACAGAAATCAATTTTTGCCTCAGCATGAATAAAAGTGAAACTGATTAATATCTATCTGCTTTGTGCATGAAGACTAAGAGCTTAGAGAATTTCAATGGGTACATAAATATACAAGAACCTACCATCAACTAAAACATTAGCAAACTCTTGATTTTATATATAAATATATACATTTATTTTTATATTTCACTTTTCACTTAAAATTCACTTAAATGATCACTGTATACAATAGTAGGATGTAATCAATCTAACATTCTTTCTTATACAAATCATTCTTGTAGCATTTATGTCAGTTTTGAATTTAAAAAAGATATAATCCATGAGTATCATAATTATGCATAAAATTACATGACAGAAAGAGCCTTTCACTGAGTGGGTAACAGTTTTCCACAGGAGTGGAGAGGATAATTGCATGAGGTAGTCATCTTATGACAGTATTTCGAAGACAAGAGAAGATAATTCCCTCTTATTTCTGCAGCTTCTGTATTAAATCTTTCTTAATCTGTCCTGAAACAAGTCACACACAAAATTCTATCCTTGAATTTATCTCTAATAGTGAAACAAATACACTTTCACTTGTACTAACACGACCACTCTGCAAAGTCCTACACTGCTAAGTTCCTCTCTTTCCAGAACTACTATGAGACCGTATCAAGTCCACAGTTTAGAGAATCAGCAGTGACCATTTGACAGAAGTTTTAAAAAAATATTGGAGTTACGTAGTTAACAACAGTGCAAAAGGAACATTTACCTGTAGTTCAGGGATTTGAAAATTTTCTTTATAAAAGAAATTGCTTGTACTGCAATGTTTTAGACAAATTTCCATCCTGTTAGTCTTTCATTTTATTGTCTCATTATTTTTAATTTTCTCTCCTTGTATATGTAACATTTTAGGCTCTTCTGCTTTAAAAATCTCTTAATTTGTCACAATATCTAAGCCAATGCCTTCCTTAAAGTGTTTTCATTCCCTTTCTGCCAAAAGGGCATACATAACGTTTGTTTCAAGGCAGAGGATCAACTGGTTTTGGATGCTTTACTTTAGTTTAACTGCTCATAAACTACTCTAGTAATATCCAAGAACAGTTCCCTAGTTTCCAAGGCTTATCTTTCAAGAATACAAACATGTTACACTATTGTGACTGAAACACTGACTGATTAGGTTCAGTACTATTCAGCTTACATATCATTAGTATAATCATAAATAATACTGTTTGTAAGCACTGACAAATAGTTGTCCTAGTTCAACCCCAATCGGGACCAGACTATGCAGTCTCTCTCTCACTCCCCCCATCCTCCAGTGGTACAGAAGGGAGAATTGGTAAACAAAAAAAACCCAGCAAAAACATGTGGGTTGAGATTGAACAAAAAGTAAATTTAACAGCAATAACAGAAAAAAACAAAACAGTGATGGAATACAAATACAGTATAATGGCTTACAACAAAACTCCACACCCAGTTTCTTCCAAGTAGCAAGAGGCTCCCCTCAGCATCCTCCTCACTTACATACTGAGCATGATGTCAGATGGGATGGAATAGCCCTTTGGCTAATTTGGTTAAATTAACCCCAGCTGTTAGCTAATTAGCTAATTATCCCAGCTGGGTGCCCCAGCCATAGGGGCCACCAGCTCCGGTTCTCTGCCCAGCTCAGGTGAATATTAACTCTATCCTAGCCAGAACCAGGACAACAGTAAATCCAGAACTTGTAACAGAAAAAGATCACAACAAACTTTTTCTAGTAATTATTATAACAGTAAAACATTGGAAATCTGAAAAGATGTTGTGCTCAATCCTGTGTGTCATATTATATGACAGAGATTAGCATCAGGAGAGGTCAGTGGAGGGCAACTGACTAATTGAGGGAATTTATTTTAAAAAGTTAAAAAACTAAACACGTAGCCTTTGAAAGTGAAGAAAGTAAATATGACCTCAGTAAGGTCTAGTAAAATTCTGAAGGGAACAAAAATAGAAGATAATAAACAGACTACTTGATCTTTTTGTCAGTACAAGAACTAGTGACATAAACTCAAGCTAAGTAAAGGTCAAGCCCTAAAGGAATATCTTATATCCAGAGAATAGTTAACTGAAGTAAGTTATGTGCATTTATTTGAGTGTCTGAATCATTTAAATAGATGCAGACACACTTATTTCTGATGTCTCTGGAACGCAGCATGAAAATACACATTCTTTTGTTAATGAAAACTGAGATGAATTTTGGTAAAACTTAGAAGATTTTACTAAGTGACAAACCTGTCTGACTTAAGAATCCTTCAAGGATACGTTTTCCTCTGAAAATACCACCAACTGTGCTACTAATCTCGGGTTTGGGTGCCTTAGTTCTAACCTAGCACTCAAAAGTAGAGCGGAAGCTTTTTGTGATGGGTGAACAGGTATTCTACTTCTTTTTGGAGCTGCTGAATAAAAATATAATTCCTTGCTGAAAGAAGCATCACAGATTACTAGAGTAAGTCTATTTTTAAAAAGTATTTAAAAAAAGTTTCAGAAAAATGCCCAAAAAAACCTAGACGTTTGAAGGCAGGATTTTTCTGTAACGCAGAAACTGCTCCAATACTTCCTAGTTATACTTCCAATGAAACTTAGTAACTAACCTCACCAGAAGAGTTAGGCCACTTTGGAGTCCCTTGAAAAACTACACATAGTACTTAGTACTTGATGCTTAACCATGCATTGGTCACATGACTTCTGTGATTATAATGGTTATGGCTAAACAAAGTATAGGTATGAATAAAAAAGAAAATATACTGTCTTCTACCTGCCGTGCTTTATGTGCTGTCTCAATGCCATGATTTCTTAGACAGCTTAAAGCCCTTGCATCTGGGGACCGCCCCACGTTCCAGTCTGAAACAGCAGCACTGTCTGCCATCCACTGTAACAACAAAACAAATACATACAAATATTTAAAGAAAATTAAAGTGCAGTACCTGCCTGGCAATATGATTCATGGTAATGCCATGCTTCTTCATGCAATTCTGTCCTCGATAGTCTGGAGCGCTTCCTATTTCATAGGTAGATGTCGCTGCACTGTCTATCCTCCACTACAGAAAAACAAATTTATATTTTTATGTTTCCTTTCTCACTGCTTATATTTCTACTAACTGGCTATGAGTTATTTCTTAGGCAGGAACAGAAATAAATAGCTTACCTTATTTTCAACTTTTTCATCAGTTACAAGTTTTCTAAAAACTGCTTCAGCTATTGGAGAGCGACAAATGTTTCCTATAGAAACAAAAGATTAAAGTGAAATTTCAGACGATTAAAAACAAAAAGTCAGTAATTGTGTGGATTTGTCTGCACAGATCAGATTAAAGATTTATATTTACTTAGGTAGAATGAGGATTCCTTATGTTATTATAACCCAAGAGATTCTGCAAGGGTGGAAACCCAGCATCCTGCACCTGGGTTGGGGCAATCTCCAGTATCAATACAGACTGCAGCATGAAGGCATTGAGAGCAGCCTTGTGGAGAAGAACTTGAGGATACCAGTGGGTAGTGGGTGAAAAATGAGGTATGAGCCAGCAGTGTGCACCTGCAGCCTAGAAAGCTTATCATATCCTGGGCTGCACCAAAAGAAGCGCAATCAGCAGGTTGAAGGAGGCAATTCTGCCCCTCTACTCAGTTCTGGACATTCAATAAATTGCCGTCAATCATGCCAGCTATAAAAAACCCCCACGAAGTGGGAAGTGAACCACTGAAGTAATAAAATTTGCTGTCAAAGTTTTAGAGAGTATCAAATCACTAAGTGGGCAAAAGGAACTGGCTAACCATTGAGAAACTGATCTTGCTGAAACATTAAGCAAATTTTGATGGCAGATCTTCCAGGATAAAGCATACTATTTCCTTTGTTTGAACTAGTTTATTCCAAGCAGAGAAACAAAATCGTTCTTGGAAGAAAAACAAAGTGGGAAAAAGTTGGTTTTATTTATAAATTAAGTGAGAAAATAGGTTACTACTTATTAATTATAAAAATGTTAAAGAACATGGTAATAAGTGAGATTTATTTTCTAATTTATTTGAGTTAAACATTACACAATATAATTTTAACAGGAAACAGAGGGACATGGTAAGATACAGCATAAGACAGAAAAGCACCTTCATAATCAATAAGCCCAGTCCTTTGATATTGCAGGCATATATGCCATCACTTTTCTAACAAATACTTCAAGCTTTCTTTCTAAAAGCATCATCTATCTTAAAATTTTATTCCAGATATTAATTCCCTGTAGTAGCCAGAAACTTTCCAATTCCCACTTAATATTTATTGTAAGTCTATGCTCATCTGATCTCGGTTACCATCACACTATCTTAAAGCCTTTCTCTCCTTCAACAGACACAGAATCCTTGTCAAGCATAGCTGTGCTAAACTAAACAAACCAGGGTCTCAGTCTCCTCATGAAATTAACTGACCCTTATCTAATCACTCCAGTTAAGCCAACTCTGCACTTGTTCTAATTTGAATTTATTTTTCTTGAATACTGACAAATAAAACCACAAACTAAACTGCAGGAAGTTTTTAGCAATTTGTTCTCTAAAAGAAAAAAAAAAGTGTGAAGTATTTACTTAGCGCTTTGGTAAATGACCTGAGATAACTCTACAATCACATTTGACTCCTTCTTAAGTATCAAATTTGCGATCCTAATCCCCTACTTCTCATTTGTCCATTCCCTTTCTTTCCCTGTTGCTTCAAACAGGTGACCTTTAAGTCTAATTTCTAAACTATTAAATTCTGTTTCCATTACACCAGCTGTTGAGGCCATCCACTTCTTCCTGTAGAATACTTTTCCTCTGTACGAATGAACCCATGCATAAACAGTAAGTTTCATTAAGACACTCAAAATTTCAGTAATAAACAATGATTAATACTACTAATCCTACTAATTCATTAACTAGCTCCCAGAACTTCAAAATGGTACTTCTGAAATAAATCCTTCATGGTTTTTTCTATTTGTTTAACTTTCTGCTTTACCTGGATTGAATGATTTGTTCCAAATTTTCACTCTTCTATAACCTGCCCACTACTTAAAATAACTGCCATAAATACCATATTTGATGACATCATACCAAATATCATCATGAATGGCACCATGATCACTGACTGATTAAATATATTAACTACCATTTCTAGCAATAACTAGAAACTGCCGTTATATTATTTTTGAAACAAAACACAGTTTGTGACTTAATGTCTTCCACGATGGCACACTCTGGATATCATCGGAGGTATTAACACCATCATGGAACTGCAATCACCATTCAAATCTATGCCTGGGGACTATGGACAGAATCCCAGAACTGACTTAATAGAAACTCTTTTCTCCACATACGCTGCAATATGATTTTCATCCTAACTAACTCTGCTTGCCCACACTACTCCTTGTGACTGTTATCGTTCCTCTCATCATTAATGTAAAGTCTTATCTTATCTCACTGATATATGCAAACTTCAATCCTTCTCTTCCAGTCATCATCCCTTTCCCACTGTATTTTTGATCCATTTCATATCAAGTTTTACATTCCACATCTGTCTTTCTAGGCTTTGTTAAGGTTCCTCACAGATGCACAGTATTTCCTACGTTACAGATTGACAGCCATAATTGGGGAATGAAGGGAAAATCTCATAAAAAGATTCATAGAGGAATTACTTTCCTCCTTGGACTTGAACCATATTTTCCTAAAGTGTTACCTACACCTTATCTTCGCTACCTATCCTCCTCTGGTGTTCCTTTCTCCTTTGTTTTATTTCTGACTGATCTGATCATGCTCTTTTTATGTAGAAGATAACAGTAACTTAAATTTCAATCACAGAATCAGTACTGGAACCATTTGTTGATCACTTTTACAGAGTCATGCTTTCTCACTTATTTTCTAGGAACACGGACTCTAATGATGGTTATCCAAGTCAATGCTTCATTTTTTTGAGTTCCTACTCCAGTCTCTCCATTAGTCTTTCATCCATTCCCATACAAAAATAGAAGTGTTGCTTCTACCAGCAGGAAAGGTAACTTGAATCCATCTCATGCTCAGGTCCATAGCTGATCTCTAGGTAATGTTGATCTAATAATCTGTTCTCTTAATTGGTTTTGTATCTTTGTTGTTCCTTATTCAGCTCTCTTAACTTTTTCAGACCTACCCTGAATGCAAACAGATGCTTTTCTCCTCTTCCTTTGTTTTTCTGTCTGCAGTTTGTAACAGAAGTTCTACCAGCTTGCATCCCCTCACATTCTAAAACCTGCTTTCAGCTCTACTTACATTTCCATGAACGGCCAATTCATCTGAGTGACTGTACTAATGCTTCCCAGTATCACTTGCATCATCCATCAGGTCCCCTTCATAAGCAAGTGTTTAAAACTTACTACTCCCTCTATTCCATTCTGTACTAAAATTCCTGTCTGAACTTCATCATGAGTCCTAGTTCTTTCCAGTTAAGTCTATCTTGTCACACTCAGCATTCAGTGAACATTGTAAGTAACCATTCAAGGTTCCGATTTTAGTCCAGATTCCCTGGCCTTTCCATTTACAGTCAACTTCGTTGACACTCTTTATCTGAAACACCTAAGTATATAGCTATCTAAATGACATAATCTAACTTCCATACATGATCCCCCCCGCCCCCGCAACAGACAGTGGGATTTCTCCCAGAAGTCAAATATTAGCATATGTGTGTTTGTATATATAAGCAGAACTCAATTTTGGCTTAAGATAACCAGTACCTAAAGGGAGTTTATATGAAAGACGGTGAGATACTCTGTAGCAGGGCCTGTTTTGATAGGACAAGGGGTAATGGTTTTAAAATAGAGGTAGATTTAGACTGGATATAAGGAAAAAAAAAAATCACAATGAGGGTGGTAGAACACTGGAACAGGTTGCCCAGAGAGCTGGTGGATGTCCCATCCCTGGGAACACTCAAGGCCAGGTTGGACGGGGCTCTGAGCAACCTGATCCGGTTGGAGATGTCCCTGCTCCTTGCAGGGAGGTTGGACTAGATGGCCTTTAAAGGTCCCTTCCAACCCAAACTGTTCTATGATTCTATGATATCTAGATGGAGATGTCTACAGGAGCACTAGGTTTCAAAGTCCCTAGCCAATCAAGGCTTAGTTGATGTAATCAACGTCAATAGCAATATGACTTGCCAGGATTCATGGTAATCAAACCATTAGCTAATTAGCTGAATGTTCACATATTAAAAATCTTTCCCTGTAGCAAGATTAATTATACTGAATTACCAACTACTGGAACATCATGCTTTTCTCAGCAACCTAAAGATTCTCCAGTAAAAATAAAATTTTTCAATTTTTCACCTACTCACAACAGACTCTTAAAATATTTAAGCATACATCTTAATCTTATTTTCCGGTTCCAAGACAGCTTTTACAACCGTGCTTTCAACTCTTTAGTACTTCTGCATCATTCCGAAACACAGACTAAATAAGGCACTGTATTCTTACTGCTATCTTACCAATGCTGCAGAGAAGAAAGGTATGTTCCTTACATTTATCTAACATTCTCTTCTTTATCCAAAAGAAATGGCATTATTTCTTTTTTTTTCAGCTTGTTAAGAACCCTCATTACAGCAACTGTTTTCCATGACTTTCAGTGTCTTATCCAATCTATTGCTTTCCCATTCCGCAGCTATAACGGCATTTCGTCCCATGAAACCTTGTACTTGGCTGTATCTACACGCATACCCCCTCTGCTCTGCTCTGGTGAGACCCCACCTGGAGTACTGTGTCCAGTTCTGGAGCCCCCAACATAAGAAGGACATGGACCAATTGGAGAGGGTCCAGAGGAGGGCCACAAAGATGATCAGAGGGCTGGAGCACCTCTCCTATGAGGACAGGCTGAGAGAGTTGGGGCTGTTCAGCCTGGAGAAGAGGAGGCTCCAGGGAGACCTGACAGTGGTCTTTCAGTACCTCAAGGGGGCCTACAAGAAAGATGGGGAGAGACTGTTCAGTAGGGCCTGCTGTGACAGGACTAGGGGTAACGGTTTCAAAATAGAGGGAGGTAGATTTAGATGAGATACTAGGAATTTTTTTTTTTTACAATGAGGGTGGTAGAACACTGCTCACCTGTCTTACAACTGTTCCTCCACACAGGGAGGAGATCAGAAAGCCAATGCCTGGTCTAAGATGCCCATGCAGCTTGTTAGGTTACAGTGGACAAGTAATCAGAGAGAAAGAGGCTGACTTATGTAACACAGCATCATATTAAGCTCATTTCTGGAGCTCAGCCATTAATTAGATGAGCTACGTAAGTGTAAAAAGAGTAAACTGCATTTTGGTTCACCTCCAGTTTTAATTATTTCTTTGCCTTAAAAGAAAAAAAAAATATTTCCCAGTCCCTTTTCATATACTGTAATTACATATGTTGCCAAGTGCTTCATTTATTTCTCAGTGATGAGGAACCCTTATCATTAACATAGTTACGCACATTAACTGGATTGTGTTTTGTCATGTAATGAATATCTGCTTATTTCATTACAAACAAAGAACATAATCTTAAATATTTCAGTAATAGTTTTCTTTCAAAATAATGTAGAAAGGAAGTGTAATTTTTCATGAAGGCTTGTGCTTTCGGGGATCAGCTCTCACTGAATGTCAAACTTCAGAATTAATGTGCTTCATTAACCTTCACAGAACACTACAGATAAATGCAGTTCTAGAAATCTGTTCAGTACTCTTTTCAGCAACAACCATAGGTATTATTTCTAATGAAATTTAGGAGGAAAAACTCTAGCAGGGCATAATCATCACTCTTCAAGACTAACAAAAAAAATTTGGCAAACTTAAAAGTAGGAAGAAGAAACAAGTTGCCTTCAAAACTTCAATGAAAATAGTACATATTTGACTGGAAAAAAAGAAGTGCTTGTCATGTCAATTAGATTTTATGGCACATGCCACGTGCCATTATGGTTATTTTTATAAGCCAGTAACACAGAAGAGGAAATTTAAGAGGTATTTACAACACTTGTTAAAAAAAAAAAATATCCCATCAACATCAGTCTTTACTTGTTCACCATTTCCTCAAGCTTCATATTAATAATTTCACTCCATACATAAATTATTATATTATCTTCCACCAATAACAGCTCCTCAGAAACTCAACTGGATTAGGAACTTGCTACAGTGCAAATCACCACCATGGGCTTGCAGACCCATATAGATGAATCATTCTGTGAAGATTACTACTGCCTTTAGAACGAAGGATGAACATTAATTAGACGTTTTTATACAAAAACATTTGTCTAGGCCACTGGCTCACAAACATATAGCAACTGTTAATCCTTCAATAAAGAATGTTTTTCCTAAATTACTATTAGGGGTTGATTTTACTTAAGGGTAAACATCAGAACATATTTCACAAAACTAAACTGTTCTTTTGCTATTCAGTTAATCTGCATTTCTCCTATTACAACAGAAAAGCAGAGAGAAAAAAAAACCCAAACATATTAACCAATGGTTTTGTAACAAAACGGGCAAAATGCCAGGGATTCACAGAGATCAACTCTCAGCACATAGGTAAGATTATAAGGGCTAGGAAGCAGATAACGTTAAAAGCCCTCCTAGATCAGAGCAATGAGCCATCTAGCTTGTTATCCCCAAAAGGGAGCAGGAGCAGATGTTTAGAGAAAGCACGTACAAACTCAGACATGGCCCTGTAATCCACGCAGTCAGGTTAGCAATTTGTTGGTTGTGAAAATGCAGATCATCATCTTGCTTATCAGTAATCAATTGTCTTGAGCTTCAGGAACATATTCAAACCCTTTCTGATCCCATTTAGACTTCTGTTTTCTATGACCTCGTGACACAAGATTCACAACTTAAACATACAAAATATCTTTTTCTTAAAAAAAAAAAAAGTTTCCTAGTTCTTCATTTAGGTAGCCCTTCAAAAAAGTCTTATTCTTTTCACTCACGATGGCTGTAATTTCATAGATCAAAATCACCTCCACCCTCCACCAAGTTCTGTTTCTTACTTAAAGTCCTAACATATTTTTCCCTCTTTTTACAGAGACTGTTCCATGAACTTCAACCACTCTTATCACCGTTTTCTCTCCCTTTTTAATGCCCGGTGCTTAGACCTGCGGACGGCGTCCACCAGGTACCGCTGCAGACACTTGCTGGCGGGTTCCCATTCCCTCCCTGCTGTGTTGGAAGCTGAGCACGCAGCAGCCCGTTTCTGGAAGTTCGTCACAACCTCCGCTCAGTGCTGCTCTTGAATAGCAGCAGCTAATTCAAAACTCACATCGGTTTATGCGTTCATCAATACTGAATTTCACGTGTCATTTCCTACTAATTACTCACACCTATCACAAAGGCAAGCGGAAAGGAGAAGGATACTGCTCTCTACCTCCCTTCTCGGCCAATACTCCGGCCCTCCCGGAGAAGGCAAACATCCGCAAAGCCACCTGCGGGCGGGACGCCTGCGCCTACCGGGGCGGGACCGCTTCCCTGGCGGCAGGCCTCGCCTCATCGCCCTCCCTACACCCCCGACCGAAGGGCCGCGGGAGGCGGACGGGAGGAGACCCGCCTCTCCCCTCGCCCCGCTCACCCAGGCACACGAACAGCACCGACTTCACCTCCCCCGCCGCCATCTTCGCTCGGGGCCAGCCAGCCACCCGGGGAGAGGACCTTCCCGGATGTCGCGCTGCCTGCGCCTCGCTTTACGGCACCGGCCGTGACAGCCGGCTACATTTTTTGCCTGATGTGAGGGGGGGAAAAAAAAAAAAAAAAAAAAAAGGCGGGGGGCGAACCGTGAAACTCTGCCAAGCACCAGTGGATGCACTGAGGGGGGAACGGGACGCGGGATGGGACGCAGGACGGCGCGGCACGCAGGCAGGCGGTTGGCGGCCGCCTCGGCCCCGCCCGCCTCACCTGCGGCAGGTGCGCGGCGCGGCGGGGCCGCCCCGGCCCGGCCCAGTGCGGCGGCGGCGGCGGCGAAGAGAAGCGAGGCGAGGCGAGGCGGAGCAGGAGCAGGGAAGCCGCGGGTCAGGCAGGAGTGAGTATCCCCGCGGGTCAGGCAGGAGTGAGTGTCCCCGCGGGTCAGGCAGGAGTGAGTGTCCCCGCGGGGGGCAGGTGGGCTCCTCAGCGGGGGAACCGCGGCGGGAGGCTGCCGCCCTTTCTCGGCTGCCGCCGGGGCTTCCCCCGCCCAGGCGGGGGCCCGCTGCGTCCTGCCTGCCGCCACCACCTCCTCCTCCTCCTCCTCCTTCTCCCGGGCTGGTGGCCGTCTGTCCGGCGAGCCGCTGGAGCGGGCATGGCGGAGGGGAGGGAGCCGCCTGTCGCTGCTGCGGGGCCGGTCAGCCCCCGGCGAGCCCCTCGGGTGTCATCCCCCGCGGGTCTCTGCCGTGCGGAGCCGGTTGGGCGCTCACCGCAAACCGAGCAAACGTGCTCCTGCACGGCCAGCAACGCTTAGGTTTTTAGCTGATGTCCCTTCTCGCCCAATGTCGTGGCGTGTGGTGCATCCTCCAAGTAGAAATTTAAGACGTGTCACATACGGTGTTGGCCTCACCAGGCTGCTGGTGAAGTTGAGCACAGCTGCTTTTCGTTATCCAGAAGAGCCTGAGTATTTTTTTTTTTTTTTTTAAATATTTGGCTTCCTCTGTTGGGATATCCCGTGTACCTGGCTGGGGTTTGTAGTGCTGGCTGCCACCAGCCCACAGTAGCAGGGTGTGGCTGGGACTGGATTCCTCTGCTGCTCTTAAGACTCGTTCGCCTTGTTTTTCAGTTGAAGTGCAGCACTTTGGAGGTTAAACAGAAATGCCAAGTTCTAAATTTTGTGTCAAACCAGTGGCTTTCAAATGAAAGTGGTGACTAATTAACCATTATAACCTGAAAAGCTTATGTGTAGTATGTTTTCTGTGGAATTGAACAAATAACACATTTCTTTGTATGCAACTTCATGTGCTGGCCTGCATATCTCATGCTTTTGTAAATGCAGTTGTTCAACTGCATGTTTTCGTATTTATTTCTTTTACTTTGCAGTGGAAATAATTGGTAGTCAGAAACATTCATTCTCTGTCGAGCATTCCCCTCTTTATGTGCTGCAGCACTCTGCTGTTGTGCAGGTCTGCTTGCAGGCGTCAGGAGTGCGAGGTGGTGGAGCCAGAAGGGGCCATGGCACTGCTCAGTTATCAGATGTGTCCTCGGCGAAGGAAAGAAGAGTAAGAGGAGTCGGTTGTGTAATTCTCACATGTAGCTCTGCCACGTTATATAACTTGAGCAATGTAGAGTGCCTTTATTTTTGTTTTCTATCAAGTGGAGTGCCTTGTGGTGTCAGTATAGGAAACAGATTCACCACCACCTGTCTGTGCATTTGTAAGTTGGGGGAAAGTGAAACTGTACATAGAAGTGAGTGCTTTGACAGACCATTCTGGAGTTCATATAAACCCCACTATTTGTATGTGTGTATGTTACATGTAGGCATGTACCTAACTCTAACTTTGAGATAAAGTATTTGTGTTTCCATGTCTTGGGGAGGATGGTTATCTTAAGTGTTGTTCTGCATCCTCAGCCCTCAGTAGCGGAAGAGAGTTACAGTCTGTACCTTCTTCAGTTAATAGCTAGTTCACAACTTTGAAATGAAGTGTAGCAGAATTCACTTGTTCTTTTTCTTGTATCATGGTTTCTCACCACTAAGAATTACTATGTCTGATGTGATAAGCTCAATATTTTTGAGTTTTTTAAACATCCATTACGTTGTTGTAAAAGAGCCTGCAATGCAAGGCTGCTGCGAAGAAAAGGCTGTATGAATTAGTGGGAGAGAAATGCTGTTGTGAACAAGACAATCTAAGAGCTTAGGTAGAGCTAGGGTTCTTCAAACTCTTGATGAATAAATATCAAGCACTTACATTTATTTTTTTTTTTTATTCCTTTTAGTTTGAAGAAATGTTTCCTGGATGATTAATTGTAGAAATTAATTCATTGTGGGAGCTAGTAACTTCTTAGATTTGACACATGCACATAGGGAATTGGGACGTATATGAAATGAGGAAATAAGAAGGTCAGAATGATAGTGACAATTCTACTGATAGAAGCATTAAATATTTTCTGCAGGAAAACATTTTGTTAAGGTACCCAAATACTTTTTCATGTAAGTTATTATTGTAGCATACGTGGCTATTGTGTAGTGCATATTGGGGTTGTAGTTTGTCACATTTTTATTCTCTCTGTGCTTCTGTCCCTGGTGAGAAAATAAACAAGAAGGTTTTTAGGATTTTGTTCTGAAAAGCACAGCTTTTTTTTTTTTTTTTTAGTTAAACTTTTCTTGTGTAAAGATTAATGTACTTGTTTACCTGCTTGGATTGCCTTGAAGTGTATTCTTTGTGATTGAAATAGAGTTAGCAAGCCAAAGTTGGGATTCCCCTTGGGCTTTTCCCCTTACCCCCATGTCTAAATTTCACATATCATACCAACTGTTATATTAACAAGAAGAGAGACAGGCAGAACTGAATTTCTAGCTCTCGCTTGGCTTTGGTCATGCTACTTATCTTGCTCGGTGGGCAGCACCCAGCGCCTTTGGTACCAACTGTTTACACATCAAACATATTACAATAAGTGTATATGAAAGACTTGCTAAAAGAGTTTCAGGTAGACAGTTTCATAGGGCTTGGGTGGTGTGTTAGATAGGTGTGGTGGCGTGTTTTGAGCAAAAGCCTGCAATTCTTGTAGTATAAACTCTTGGAAGAGTTCACTTGTTAGTCTCAGCCCTCAGGGTAACTCTGTCTTTGGTTCTTGTTGTAGAGCATGCCATTGTCTTTAAATTGCTGAAAATACTGTTTTCTGACTATCTTTGTACAAACTGAGTGATTTCTTTCGCATGCCCCTTGTGTTTATCCTCTCTGCAAGTGCAAAGGCTACAACTCCGTTGCAGAGCTGTGGACTTGGGATTTTATCATTCTTGTAATTGCTAAAAGTTACAAGGATTTTTGAAGACTTTTAGCTACAAATGTTTCACTGCTCTGCCTCTCTTGCAGTTGAGCAGATGTCTGATGTGCTTTTTGGAACAAATCCTCTGATTCCACTGTGCCTCAGGCAGTTAACGACTGCTTTCACCTGGCTGCAAAGAGCAATTTGTCTTGGAACACTGGCTAATAGTAAAAGTAGTAAAAGTGCAGATTGGGGCTGAGGCAGTTTCCCTCTCCCGGTTCAGTTACCACAGTTACATGCTTCCAATAATACTGGCCTCCTTTGAGTTATCTTCAGAGGTATTTGGATTTCAATAACTCACAGTAATATATTTGAAAAAAACAAACAAACAAACAAAAAAAAACCCCACAAGCTTACAGAGATGAGAACAAAGTAAGAAATCTGTTCTCTATTTCCATTACTTCATTTCTGTCAATGGGAAGGATTCTGTGTTTGAAGTGGTTATTTTTTAAATAAAGACTTGTTATTCTGTAGGTTTTGATTTTACTTCATACTGTGCATTTGCATACCAAAATCCAAATTTCTCGTCATTGTTGTCTGACTTCTTAGCTGTCTGGAAATAAGCATACAGATGCAATGCAGGTGTCCATACAGGTTTTCAGAAGTACTAATCTTTAAAATGGCATTTGTCCTCCCCCCCACCCCCAATTACTGTGATATAAATATATAGATGTAATTTTGGAAATGTAAGCTTAATAAATTCAAGAATGATTTCTTATTATAGCCGCCTTCTCAATTCAATTAAAATCTTCAAAATACCGTAAATGTCTTGGCTTTATGTAGTGATAGAAATGTCTGTGAGATTCTCCTCTTTGAGAAATATAAATTGTCGGACTATTTTCCTTTTAGAGAAGGTGTTGTATTCTCTTATGTGACATTCCTTTTTCATATTTGAGTTCTTGAAGGCTGAATTTAGTTGTAACTTTAGTATACCCATGAGGTTTTCCTGTGCACAAGCTGTTGACAACAGCTCGCTTTAACAGGTTATTGCAGGTGAAACAAGGAAAACCAGACTGGTTTTAACATGGATAAGAGTGAGGCATTTTCTAATTTTCAGCTTTATTTTTAAACATTGTTTCACTTCTGTCCAATGCAGTGTTTGGGAAGAAGAATCTGATTGTTACTGTATTTCCATCTCTCTTAGGTAAACCTTAAAATATGGCCAGCTCCTTGTTTTCTGTATGCTGAAGTGTGCAGGCTCTGTTCTCTCTACCCCTCCACTGCCAGTACGAGCTTCTTAATGCAATACCATCCAGTAAACATCTTGTTATCCATGGAGGGGAAGAAGGAAAGAGTAGTTATGTTAATTTACAGTATAAAAACCTTTAGGGTTATGAAAGCACACATTAGAGTCTTTCTCGCTCAGCCAGCGCTTTGCAAGACCACGTAGTTCCTGCTGTAGTACTTGTACCTGCCACAACTCATACTGTCTGTGATATTGCACTAAGTACTCACAGCAAGCTTGTTGAGGAATAGTACTGCATGAAAGTTGGTAAAATTTCAGGAATCGAGGTGATGAGGAGCATTGCAGAAATGCATGAGATTAGTGTAATCACTTTTTTTCTCATTTTCAACTTTGCTTCCATTGCCTTACACTGATGTATTTTCTGTTATCTTCTGTCTCCCTGGCTGTTCTCCAGGCCCCTATGGCAAAACTGTACAACATAAACGATTGGCATGAACCTCGGTGTCAATAATCGTTACTTTCTCATTTCCTGCTACTGCTTTTCTAAATGACTCCTTGCCGTACCCTTAGTGCTTTCCAGCAGCATGATCAAAGTGCTCATTCTGAGGCTTTCCTCTTACATGCTTCTTGGAGTCTCGAAGAAACAGTATCTACTCGTTGCCTGTGGCTCCAAAACCAGGAGTAAGGAGCTCGGACTCTAACAACAGGAGTCCACTGGGTTTCAGCTGAAGGGGATGATTATTGCCTTTATTTTATTCCATCTTTTTCCTCCAAGTTCCTTTTCAACTTCTGACACTATTTCCTTGGACTCCACAGATCTTAACTTGACATTTCATTGACCTGGCTCTTTTGCTGTCTACCATTGGCCTCAAGTGCTAGAAGTAGCAAACTGATGGAGACATGTTTGACATAGTCTGCTGCTTATCATCCTTTGCTCTACAGCCTTCACTTTTTCTTGGGTTAGACAAAATGCTTATGATGGCACGTCTTGCACGCTGTCCTAGGAATTCCAAGTAGCAGATGAATCCGAAGGCTGGAGCTGGCTACCGCAGTACCACGCTGTTACACATTTGTGAAACCAAAATTACCTTAATCTCTTTAATTGTAATGCTGGATTGAAATCTCTTGTTTAGGCTCTTTTCCAAAACTTCAGTCTTGCTTTTCAGGTTTCTCTTTCCCATTAGATGATGTTCTTTAACCTTTCTTGTCTATGCTAGTTCTCATGTTTATGAATGTTCTTAATTCATAATTTTGAATGTTCTCTGTTCATACAAGTTTTTTAGCATTGATGTTGCTGCTGTAACCATGCATATTTGCAAATCACCTATGCTTTAATGTAGTCTTGTGCTTTTTCTGAATTTTTTAGTGAAGTGAAAGCTGAATTACTGTCTGAGGCATGTAGAAGGTATTTGCCATTGTTTTTTCTTCTTTTTCTGACAAAAAAACAAGCCTGAAAACACCTTCCACCAAAATACTTCAAAGCTCATACATACATGGGCAACACATGTATGAAATCTGCCTGTGAAGCTTTGTCTCTACTTTATCATTGATCTACTTTGAAACTGTACCTTTGATGTGCAAGTTCTCATAATGTCACCATGCTTTATTTCATCTGTTCGTATTCAGCAGAATTTTGATTATATCAGAATTAGTTATAGCTTTCAAGTAAAAAGACTTTATTTATTCTTTATTATATACCTTGCTCAGATAATTCCACCAAATGTTCAGCCAACACATGATTACTGTTAGTCAGAATGTAAATTAGAGGCTGACGCACTTGCCTCATCAGCTTACAAATTAAGCAGTTAATCAATTTTGGTGTGATATTCCCCCATGGATTTTATGTGGCTGACTCACATATGCTCAATATCTTCTCCTTTCAACAACAAGCAGCAGTACAAATGAAGCTTGCTCCCAGCTGAGTGTTCGCTGGTCATGGCATTCCAAATCCATCAGTCAGCATATCCTCCTGATAGATGTTATTGTCTTATTGCTTCTGGTTACCTCTTTCCTGAGTGTTACTTGAATACAAAACAGACAATTATATATGCATACTTAAAAGCTAATAGTGAAGACAGTGCTACAGGATTATTCCTTATGTTATTGAAGGTGTAAACTGAGCATGGAACTTCCGCTTCTTTCTAAATATTTCATACAGTATTTTTATTAAAAAGCAGATATTTCTATAATGTCTGTTCAATAGACTTGCAATATCAAACCATTTTTTAAGAAAATAATTTTGTAGTTCAAATCCTAAAGTAAGCTTGAGGGGGAAGAGGACAATTTGATAGGTGAACAGAAGTTTAAACCCATTTATGATTTTGTCTGTTTATACAGTGATTAAAATAAGTAGAAACAAGATTTTGTCCATAACTCACTATAGAATCACAGAATCACAGAATTATCAAGATTGGAAAAGACCTAAAAGATCATCCAGTCCAACCATCACCAATACTTCTCAGCTAAATCATATCCCTCAACACAACATCCAAACGTTTCTTGAACACCCCCATGGTCGGTGACTCCACCACCTCCCTGGGCAGTGCATTCCAGTGCCTGACTACCCTTTCCGAGAAGTAATATTTCCTAATGTCCAGCCTGAATCTCCCCTGGCGCAGCTTGAAACCATTGCCTCTAGTTCTGTCACTGTCTACACGAGAGAAAAGGCCGACCCCTAGCTCACTGCAACCTCCCTTCAGGAAGTTATAGAGAGCTATAAGGTCTCCCCTGAGCCTCCTCTTCTCCAGACTGAACAATCCCAGCTCCCTCAGCCGCTCCTCATAAGGCCTGTGCTCCAGACCCCTCACCAGCTTCGTAGCCCTCCTCTGAACGCGTTCCAGGGCCTCAATGTCTTTCTTGCAGTGAGGGGCCCAAAACTGAACACAGTACTCGAGGTGCGGCCTCACCAGTGCCGAGTACAGGGGTACAATTACCTCCCTGTTCCTGCTAGTAACACTGTTTTTGATGCAAGCCAGGATGCCGTTGGCCTTCTTGGCCACCCGGGCACACTGTCGGCTCATGCTCAGCCCAGCATCAATCAGTACCCCCAGGTCCGTTTCCTCCACACAGTCCTCCAGCCACTCCGCCCCCAGCCTATAGCGCTGCCTGGGGTCTTTAGCCATTTTAGTTCTCTTGTATTTTGGGGTGCAAACCTCTATGTACTACTTTTTTTTTTTTTAATGTAAATAGTTTTGAATTGTCTCTGACAGATTTGTGTGGGTTGTTTTTTTTTTTTCCAATTACTGGTTTTTTTAACTAAAAAAAAAAAAGAAGCATAATGTTCTTTGCCTTTGGATAAAGTTTTGCCAAACTAATTGATCTAAAATTTTATAGTAAGAGTGAGGCCTCACCCTTGCCATAGAGCTAACTATAAAACTTCACCTTTTTAGTGTTGATTGTTGTCTGTGTCCTTATTGAATGTTGAATTCTGTCAACAAAATCTTGAGTGTGGCGTAGCCTAAGAGGGAGAGCCAAGCCTCCCTCTTTCCTCAGTAATAAAAATACGTGATTTCTTTTGCTGTAGCTCTAGCAATCTTAGTAAAATGGGAGTCCAGCCAGGCTTTATCAAGCATCCTATTATATATAATTAAGGTCAGGGCGTGGGCTTGTTTGGGTTTGGTTTTTTTTAAACAAGGCATCAGTTCCTTAAGAGTCCTGTAGGCATCCTGCCAGTTCCTTGGTATCTCTGTAACATCATGGAAGTAAATAAAGGAACTCAAAATGAGCCACTGGAAAGAATCATGTGGTAGCCACTTTGAGGAACTATGTTGGTTTTTAGCAATGAAAGAGTTTAATCAGTTGGCTTGTTGATCCTGTTATTAAAACCTTTCTGTGCCGTGCTTGCTTGCCAATTAAAGTAACTTTATTTTTCGGACTTGCTCCTGTCTCAATTAAAACCTGAATATAAGTCATCTTACTTGCAACCCTTCTCTACAAGGTGTACCTCTGAGCTCTTCAGTTGGCGGTGGGTTCAGCCTCTTCCTTTTTTCCTTCACTCTCCCCACTTCTGTACCTCTGCTGTGCATTAGAAATATCAGCCATTTCTTAGCCTGCTTCTGAAAGCACACAAGTATGTCTCCATGCAAAGTAACTGGCAGAATGTTGTTGTCAAGTCCTCCTGCTGTTTCTGAGTTCAGAAAAATAATCCTGCATTGCTTTAGTCTGTGGCAGGAAGGGAAAAAGCAAAGGAAAATGAAGGTGTGAATTCCTGTAGATACTCAGGGGATGCAGGGAAGCAATACTGATCTAGGAAACAAATAATACAGGGAGAAAGTGAAGTTTCTGCTGTTATTTTGAGGATGGGAAGTTGGGTTATTCTCATGCTTACTGTTGTGGTATACAGAAAGATGATGAATCTCTCTCCATCGCCCCTGTTCCCTGGTAATAAAGGAACCTCACACCATGTGGCACAAAGAATGCCCCTTTAGAGGCAGATTGCTCAAGTAATGCTATTTTTCTGTGCAATGTTTGCATTTGGGAATATAATGTTTAGAGTCATAGTGCAGATAAATCATAGAATGGCTTGGGTTGAAAGGGACCTTGAAAGGACATCTAGTCCAACCCCCCCTGCAAGAAACAGGGACATCTTCAACCAGATCAGGTTGCTCAGAGCCCTGTCCAACCTGACCTTCAATGTTTCCAGGGATGGGACATCTACCACCTCTCTGGGTAACCTGTTAATAAAAACACCATCCTGATCATAAAAAACTTCTTCCTAATTTCTTCCTAAATAGCAATACCAGAATAAAAATAAGCAGCGTAGGAAAATCATTGAGTCATCCTAGGTATCTTGTGAAACTTTCGAACACTGAAAAGGTTTACTTTCATGTCCTCCTTCCTGCCCCAAGGTGCACCTAAAACCTGATTTTGAAACCAATTATGTGTTGAGAGTTGAGGGGACAGTAAGGTAGTAACAATATTACTTTTGCTGACTCAATGAAGTTCAACTTTGACTTGTCTGCAATGAAATAGTAACTCCTACGTGGACATAAACATGCATACACTGTTTTCTGGTAACTAGCAAGTCTTTCTGCAGCAATTATGAATCTGAAAATGCATATGAAAAATATAAAGTGGGGTTTTTTTGTTGTTTTTTTTTTTAAACTCTTGTTTGCAGATGTTTAGATCTGAAAATATCTCGTGTTTTCTCAATGGACTTAGTTAAGGGATTTATCTTCTAATCTGGTTGATACAAGAGCTTTTTTTTTTTTTCCGTTTTTAGTAGTAAGAAGAATGAATTGGAGATATTCCTCCAAATTCTGAGATTGACCAAAGAGAGGCAAAGAGGAGGAAGGAATGCATGCAGAGATAAGGAAGAAAAGAGTGAGAGGATCAAAGAAGTTTATTTTATTTCTCTGTAATTTAGAAGCTGGATAATGCTTGCTTTTGCTCTGTAATGTTTTTTTATCTCTCTTGTGTATGTGTCTTATTTTCATTGTCTTGATCACTTTTCTCGGAGTCCTGCATGGTCAGGCATTTAACTGTCCATTTTACCACAGTTAAAATGAAGCATATCTTCCATTTTAATCTTATTGAACTGTAACAATAATTAAGTACCATGAAATGTGTATCTTGGGTAGACTGGGTAGGTGATCCTCCCCAAAATCGAGACCTCTTGGCTTATAAAATATCTGAAGTGAAAACCTACACACAAAAGTGTTCACCCAATTAAGCAAATGGACATCCACTGTGTGTTACAATATTAATTATTAATTATGTTATAATACTCTAAAAGTATTATTCATGCCTTCTTGAGAAGAACGGTGTTGCAATGTGCTTTTTTGACTGTCTTAATGTGTCTCCATACAAAAGCAAAAATCTTTCTGTTTTTCTTTTATGGCATGCTGGTAATGTTTCCCCTCTGACCCTGAAAATGCAATGTCAAGTTCAAACAACAGAAGTAATGGAGACACTTGCTCCAGCCCACCTTGTTAATGTACCAAAAGCAATTGTCTGTTCATGTTTTGTTTGGTCTACAGTGGCCTCTGTTCTTGCTATGTCGGTGTAACCAGGTTCCAATCTGGTAAACCAAGGAAGAAATGTGAGTTCAGGAATCCTGTAAGCTGGTTTACAATTTTAGTGCCGTAACAGTCAGAGAAAATTGCATGTGCCACTAGCTTTTTCTGAAGGTTCTGAGCTCTTAGAGTTTAGAGCTCCACCTTTCCCTGTCCTTTCACACATGGTGACTTGGCCATCATCTTAACTTTCTGAAAACAGCAGGGATGATTAGGAGATAGAATTAGTATGTCTTCTCTCTGTTACTGCAGTGCAGTTTAGAGTCTGTTGCATTCTGTGCATCTATTTCCTTCTGTTCCCAGAGAGGCTGATATTTCTGCACAACCTGAGAGAGTTGGGGCTGTTCAGCCTGGAGAAGAGAAGGCTCCGGGGAGACATTATAGTGGTCTTCCAGTACCTCAAGGGGGCCTACAAGAAAGATGGGGAGAGGCTGTTCAGTAGGGCCTGTTGCGATAGGACAAGGGGTAATGGTTTTGAAATAGAGGGAGGTAGATTTAGATTGGATATTAGGAAAAAAATTTTTACCATGAGGGTTGTAGAACACTGGAACAGGTTGCCCAGAGAGGTGGTGGAAGCCCCATCCCTGGAAATGTTCAAGGCCAGGTTGGACGGGGCTCTGAGCAACCTGATCTAGTTGGGAATGTCCCTGCTCCTTGCAGGGGCATTGGACTAGGTGACCTTTGAAGGTCCCTTCCAACTCTAACCATTCTATGATTCTGTGATTCTACCCTTGTGATATCTGCTGTCACTTCAAACTCCCGTGTTATACCTGCTGCATTTTCACCAAAGCCAAATGTTGCTACAAGCTTTCATGGGGGAAGCTAGTTTAGAGACTCAGCTGTTAAGATCTCTCTTATTCTGGGAATCTTCCTTCTTGCTTGGAGAATGTACTAGAGGGATATACTTCACTTTGAAAAGCAGAGGTGTGATTCCCATTCTGGTCAATGGAGCCTGGACAGAAACTTGGCTGACTTGCCACTAGGTGTTTCGCTTAGTCTGAGCTGAATTCCTTTCCAAGCTTCATTGATTTAATCTCAAAATGTCCTCACCTCCATGACTTTGAGTGGGAATGTTGCCCAGAGTGAAGAGGTGAATTCACTGGGGAACACTGATTAAAAAACTAGGCCACTTCTGACTGAAAGTTGTTTATGCACTATCTTTTCTATGCTTTTGTGAATTTTAGAACAGTGGAATTTTCTGGAAATATTGTCACTAGTTCTTTTCAGAGACAGGACATGAGGCTAGATGCATCTTTTGTCTGACGATATATTCATGTATTACTGGGACAATTTGTTGCTCATTAACTTCGAAATGGTGGGTGTTGATATGTCCAGACAGGAAAACGTGATGGCTTTGAGGACTTTTAGTAGATGTAGGAAGCAAGACTAACTCATATCTTCTTATCTGCACTAAGACTCTTTTTGCAAATCTACAAGTGAAACATTACTATTCATACATATACTGGTATTTATACTGTTGCAGAATATTAATATCTTATAATACTTGATTTTTTTTCAGTAGTTCGTTAGTGACAGCCGATCTAATAGATCTAAATGGAATCAACACTCTTCTGTAGAATATATGATCTCATGGATTTGAGGGGTAGATTTTGAGACTTTTTGTGTTTCCTACTATAGTCTACAGCTTTATAAAGCAAACAATCTGTCCCTAATCCTTGCTTTTTTTCTTGGTTGAAATCTACAGAGGTGCTTACGTTGTATCTCATTGGAGACAAAATATTGATAAGCCATTCAACAGGAAGTAGATTTCTAAAGGAAATTTCCTGGTCTGAAACAGAATTCTGTTTACTTTCAGAACACTCTGTAAGTTTAGCTCTAAGAGAAATCTCCTGAAGATATGTTAACCTTTTAGTGTTCAGTGGTCAACAGTTGCCGATTTGAAGGACAGCAGAGTTGATGGTGGTACAGAGAAGAGCAACTAAAGTGATCAGAATGGTGGAGAAACTGCCTTGAGGGCTGGGGGACTGTGGTTATTTATAAAAGTGTGAAGGTAGTGGATAAGTTGAATGCAGTAGTTGTTCACCAGAATTAATGAGACATAAACTAGCAGGTGTTCACTGTAACTAGTAGATTAATTTAAAATAGATCAAATATTTCTTGAAGTAGCAAGTACTGAAGTGATGCTGAAGGAGTTCTGGAGGCAAAGAGTGTTAGCATGTTTAAAAAGTTATTAGACAAATTTTTATGCAACAAGCCCATAAATAGTGACAACAGAGGATGTATCTCCAACATCTTTGCTGTTACCATTGTGGATTCTGAAGAAGTACAAGGGGAGCAGATTGCAGAGAAGAACGGGGCTTGTGTGCTCTTCCTAAGTGGCGTTTGCTGTTACAAACATCAGAGACAAAATGTGGGTCTTACGCAGAAGATAATTTCTTGTATTTGCTGCTTCCCAGGTTGCTTGGTGTACTCTGTTTATAAAGAATCACTTTTCCTGTACAAATTACACTGGTTTACTTTTGAATGAGCTGTCCTGAACTGGCCGTAGATAAAATTTATTTCTTTCATGTTTTACAGTGAATAACCCTATACCTTCCAACCTGAAGTCAGAAGCTAAAAAGGCAGCTAAGATATTACGAGAATTTACAGAAATAACTTCCAGAAATGGACCTGATAAAATCATACCTCGTGAGTACAGAAAATGTTTTGGTTCAGCTAAAACCTTCAGCACTCTCCTGTATTGCAGTCATGCTCTTCTTTACCAATTCCCTCTGTTTTCACTGACCATAACTTAGAGAGAAATGAAGGTCTGGAGTGCCATAACTTTTCTGAAAACATTTTGGAAGTAAAGGGGTTCAGTTTGCTGTATCCTAGGCAGACATTACGTACTGGGAGAGATCTTTTGCATATTTACAACCACAGGGTATCTGCACAGGAAGGCTTCCCTCTTTGGTGAATGGGCTGTCTCATGCTCACCCTGCGAATGTATGTTCTTAAGGGAAAACCTGGAATATTAGCTGTAGTTCTTGAATATCTCTGTGTTTATTAGAATTAGCTAGATGAAAATAAGTTGAAGGAAAGAAATCAGTGCATTTCTCCTTTGATACTGATTAAGCACTCTTATTTGCTACTGACCTGTTCTGTGTTTCTTCTAGTGTCTTACCTTCATCTGATGTTGCTGCTTGTGGCTTTGAACTTATAGCTATTATGTTCCAGGACTCCTGTAATAAGACTTGCAGGATGATGACACTTGATTTGCCACAAACACTGTCTAATGATGTAAGCTGATTAGGCTGCTGTGTGTTGCTGTGATTTAAATTCAGACTCCTCTCCTCCAAAAATATGTAGACGTGGATGTTGACTATTCACTGCCTTTTTGTCTTGCTAAGGTTACTCACACACAATGTTTGTGGCAATAAGCAAACTAATTCTGTATGAGCTAACCAGGATGGGTGAAGCAGTTGTGGCAATGTAGAGATCAACGCATGCTACTGTGGCTTTGTGGTTCACTGTGGAATGGAGGTGAGGTGTCATTACCAGCTCAGCACATTTGCAGCTTTCTTTAAGCTTTTACTTTGATTTCTTGACTTTTATGTGTTCAAAATCCTTAAATTTAGAGTTTTATTCTCCCCTTTTATTAGAAATTCTCTTAGATCTTGAATAAATGATTTTGCTATTTCAGCGCATGTAATAGCTAAAGCCAAAGGCCTTGCAGTTTTGTCCGTTATCAAAGCTGGATTTTTGGTGACCGCTCGAGGCGGAAGTGGAATTGTATTAGCTCGTCTTCCTAATGGAAGTAAGTGGATGTTTTCCTTTTGTACTTCATGGGAGAATTAAAATAATTTTTTTTTCTTTTCTTCATTATTTCTTTTCATACCATAAAACATGAGATGTGTGAGGAGTCAATCCAGTAGATGACAATGTTTCGTTTGAAAGCTATCTTTAAAATGTTTTACCTTACGTTGGACCAGATTTAAATAATGCTTTCAGTATCTGTGTAGAAAAATATTAAATTGAAAAGTGTATCATTTAAAATTCATTAGAAGAATGAATTATGCCAAGTTATGGATAACTGTATGATAGATAATTTGTAACAAAGACTTGTTTAAATGGGGGTTTGTATTTTTTAAATTTCTTCCTGTGGCATAAACCAGTATGGTTATATGATGCATTGTAGTGTTTTGAGCATAGCTTTAAATAGAGAATTTGTTAGTGTTTTTTAACTCTTAATAATAAAATGAGTGTTTCTTGTAAGATGTGATAAAAATTCTGTAAATTTGTCTTGTTTTGCATGACAGCCTGGTCTGCTCCTTCTGCAATAGGAATTGCTGGCCTTGGTGGTGGATTTGAAATTGGAATTGAGGTATAATTTTGCATTTGAAATACTTGTTGGGAACTTTTTTGCAATAAATTAAAATACTTTGACAAAGATCTAAATGTTAATGAGGGAATAGAATGACTTTTTCTGTGTAAAAAAAGCTATTTTGTTTGTCTTGTATAAATGAATTTTATAATAGAGGTTTTGAATAAAAATAATTTACTTTTCCTCAGTTTCTCACTTTTAGCAGTCTGAATTTTTCCCTTATGGAAGACTTCCAGTCAGTGTTCACAAATAAGCCAATTGGAGTTAATTGAAAGTATCCTGTACTTAATACTGTATCAAATGCTTTGTTAAAGAGCACAAGCTCTCTATCTGGCAAGAAACAGTGTAAGGAATTGACAGTGGAGTAAAATGGAGCCTAGCTAATGCGTTGTACTTCATGCATTTCCCGCTCAAACTTGTGATTAGCGACTTCACCCTTCAGTTTGGTGCCTGCTCTGAAGGAAGGGTACAGGAAATGAGCCAATTTCCAGCCAGCAGAAATAGCTAAGCAAGGGACTTTTGGCACGTTCAGAGAAATCTTGTTGATCCGAGCCCTGACAGTGCCTCTGCTTCCCTTCTCTTCATCCTCACAGCTCCTTCACCCTTGTTTGTTTCTGTCTTTGCTCCTCTTTCCCACCTGAGCCTCCAGTTCTGTCCATCTCTTTTCTTTCTGTTCTGCTGATTCCCAAAGAAAATCAAAGTAACAGCACGCTGCCAACAAGATCTCTTGCAGTGGGCATTCTGCTCTTTGCAAGAATCCATGCATAGCTGATCTGGGTGGTCCATGCCAGTCCCCAGTGTCTCCTACAACTGACCAGCTATCCCTGTCCTGACAACCGGTCAGCCAGCACGCACATAATGAGCAACAGATTGATATTTTATTGTATCCTCGTTGTTCACTGTGTGATCTCAGGCATTATTACTGTGCACTTTTTAAAGGATGCTGTGAATACAAAATTGTTATTTTTTGTAAGGGTTTTTCTTTGGTTTTCATGAGTACGAGATACGAATGCATTACAAAACATTGAGCCCTAGGGTGTGCTTTGGGTTTGTTTGGTTTTTGTTTTTTTTTTTCTTTTATGACAATGAAACAGTCTTCATGTACTTTGATTAATCTGTGAAGCTTTTCTTTTAATCATCTCCGTCTGATATTTTAGATAATGTAACCATTTACTGTTGATACTTACTCAAATAATTTCAATACAGAACCTATTTCTGAGAGGGTGGGTTTTTTTCTAAGCGATATTGTGCCCTTCATTTGAAATTTTAGTCAGCTTAGAAGATATTGTTTCCTTACTGACATTATTATAATATGATCATATTTATTTCTTCCAGAGAAGAGATGCTATTCAGAAATACCTAAGTGGCTTAGGAGCCCAGAGTCCAATTGCAGTGTTCTATAAGTCATATATAAACTTAAACCTTGTAGAAATTGATTGAATTTTATTCCTGTAGAAATTGATTGAATTTTATTCCTGTAGGACAGATTATAGTTGGCATAGTTTTAGTGGTACTTATGGTTGGTTTTAAATAACAAGAAGGAAATCACAGACTTCAGACGTCATAGTGAACAACCTGGTACTCCAAAGATCAATTTTAAAATTTGTCTAAATGCTTTCATTGAATGTTTTCTCACTATGAATTCATTTAGCTTTAGCTGTGGATCTATCCTCTTAATGGATAAGAAGAGGTAGCAGCATCCTGAATGACATTCTCTGTCCATTCCTGAATGATTCAGAAACTACTCATGTCAGACATTTTTTGTTTGGGATGGGGTGGAGTTTACCAGAGGGCTAATAACAAAGGCCTCTTTCACACTGTGTGTAATACTCCTGGCCCAACTTTGTTTTGCAAATAATCTAGTATTTGCTCTTGTATTCCCTGCTGTCACTGTTTGGAATTTGGGGTAAGTTGAAAGTTTTTTCTGAACCTGGCTTTCAGTCAAGTCCATCAGATGAAAGATCAGGCACAGTAGTCCTTGAGTAGTCAAGACACCTGTTGAAAAGACAATCCATTACAGAAAGCTACAGAAGTGTAATCTACTCTGTTGAACAGGCTGATACTGCTGCAGTTTGTTCTTGGTTTTTTTTTTTTTTTAATACATGTAGTGTGTTTACTGAGCTTTGAGGTAAGAGAATGATCTTTATAGGATCTTTCCTGTGTTTGAAAGACTTTTCCTTCTTTAAAATGCTTCCTAGTTTGGGAAGAGTTGTAGAGAGACAACTACTGAAGGAGACATCTATTGAAATTTGTTAAATTGAAGAGCATTATAGTTTTACAGTACTGATGGTAATAGGCACCAACTTAAATAGTAGTAGAAGTTCTTTGATACTTGCATTTTGTGTCACAATCCAGGCAGATAAAGTCTTTTTAAATAGTTCTTTTCTTTTTTTTCTGTTTTGCATTTGAATCTTTCAAAAATACTGTGTTAGCTCTTCAGTTATTTGATTTAATGGTTTATTGAAGAAACTGGTTACATCTCATGTATTAAATTCTTTAAAAATCACATATGAATTCTCATATATATACACATATATTTATATATATGTAAAGATATATATTTCTAGAAAATAAAATTTTGTCAGTAATGGGAAAACCTGTATCCTTTTTGCTGTTTATTCTTTGGACAGTAATTTTTAGTTTTTGTTTACTAAGTTGTGTCTTGCTGTTATTAATTCAGTTATGGAAGGATCAAAATGATTTTCTTAATCTGATCTCTATTGTCATCTGAAAATGCCTTCATAATTGTTTGCAAAAACCATAGAAAATAAAAAATTGTTAATTAGGAAATTTTGAATTAAAATAAGGTTTCTGTTACAGCTGTTGTTTATCAAAACCATATCAGCACTTGAGAAAAAAACAGTCAAATTTTATTTTAAAAGTAGGTGGAAGATTTTTAGTTTCAAAATACCTTGCAGAAAATGAATCAACTTTGTTATGAGAAGTATTCCAAAAGAATACTTTACAAGAAAGGAAGTAATTGTCTGAAAAAGCAAGAGATTCTCACTTGAATTTTAAAACCTTGATAAATCTGGAGCTAGTTTTCATTTGGAGAAGGGAATATCTTTGATACTCCCACCTGTTTTCCTGCAAAACATAGGATTTTTCTGTCATACTGTTCCAAATTCCTTCTTAAAAAGCATAGTACTTTTATTCAATATTTTATAGGTTTCAGACTTAGTCATAATATTGAATCATGAAAGAGCAGTAGAAGCTTTTGCCAAAGGAGGGAATCTTACGCTTGGAGGAAATCTTACTGTGGCAATTGGACCTCTGGGGAGGTGAGTAAAATACTTTCCTAATATGGGGTTGGTTTAACTACGGGGTAGAATTAAATATGGAAGATAGTTTTTAAAGCTATGTATAAACATTGACATGACTCTTTTTGCTATGTTACTTGACAACCTGAGCAACCTGTATGTTGATCAGACCATATTGTCCTTGTAGTATTACACCTTTTCAGTAACTTGTTGATTTTAATAAAATAATAAATAAAATAAAAAGACAATTGCTGTTCGTGTTGCAAAGCCGTATTGAAGAATGTCAACCAAAAGTTTTTTCCTTCTAGAAACTTAGAAGGAGATGTTGCCCTGAGAAGCTCTGCTGCTGTCTATACATACTGCAAATCTCGAGGACTGTTTGCCGGTGTATCTCTAGAAGGAACCTGCTTAATTGAAAGGAAAGAAACAAATCGCAAGTAAGTTCTCTTCAGATCTGGAAGATTAAGTGGAGGCGTAGAGACAAAATGAACTAGGACACATTCAATTTGAAAAAAAGAATTTATTGTGAGAACAAACTGTGCTGAGTTTAGAGTTTCTTGAGGGGCAAGAGTTTCTTTAATGTAGACATCTTGTAATGGGTATTGAGGTCATGGTGAATGTTTTGAGATTATATATCTGTGGCAGGTTGACCTTGGCTAGCCACCAGATGCCAGCCAAGCTGCTCTGTCACTCCACCTCCTCAACAGGATGAGAGGAGAAAAAATAAGACAAGCTCATGAATTGAGATAAAGGCAGGGCAATCACTTCCCGATTATTATCTCAGGCAAAAAAAAAAAAAAAAAAAAACGCTACTTGGGGAAATAGTATTTATTGCCAGTTAATAAGAGAGTAGCATAATGAGAAATAAGAACAAATCTTAAAAAAGAAAACATCTTCCCCCTACCCCTTCTATCTTCCCGCACTCAACTTCACTCCCAGCTTCTCTGCCTCCTCCCCCCCCACCGAGTGGCACAGGCGGATGGGGCATGGAGGTTGCGATCAGTTCATCACATGTCATCTCCACTGCTCCTTCCTCTTCAAGAGAAGGACTCCTCACACTCTTCCCCTGCTCCAGTGTGGGCTCCCTTCCATGGAAGACAGCATAGTTCTCTCTCTCACATTTTGCCATTCCTGTCTCCCAGTTGCTATTGTGCAGCTTTTTTTTTCACCCTTCTTAAATATGTTATCACAGAGCACTACCACCATCACTGATAGGGTCAGCCTTGGTCAGCATTGGGTCCATCTTGAAGCTAGCTGGCATTGGCTTTGTTGGACACAGGGGAAGCTTCTAGCAGCTTCTCACAGAAGCCACCCCTGCAGCCCCACCCTCTTCTAAAACCTTGCCATCTAAACCCAGCACAATATTGCAGAAGATAGATATTGAGGTGTTTACTGCATAATGAGAAATATTCTTTTAGGCCACTTGAAACAAACAAAAAACCATCTGGTTTAGAACATTATTGGATTTGAGAAAACACTCAGTTTATGGAATGCTGTTTCATTTGTGCAGCCTATTAAGTTTAAAAGCCAAGAAACCTCTGAGTGTCTTGCACTTGCATGTTCTGTGTTGATGAAAACTTTGATTCTCCTAATATCAGCAAAGACTAATACTGATTTTAATGAAAGCATGTCAGTAACTTTTAGCTAGCTTCATTCATAAAATTGAGGTTCCAAAGTTTCCTTTCAGGAATTTTACTACATCATTAAGGAATCTATTACAATGTTTTGTGAAAGTGGTATGTGTTTCTTAGTTTGCTGTGCGACTAGCTTTCAAATGGTCTAGATGATGTATACCGGGTGACCAGGAATGAAATATTACTAGTGAAGAACATATTTGAAATACGGTGGTAGGGAGGCATTCAAGTTTGATACTATTACTTATCGTTCCAAATTTACAGCATTGAACTAGTTCTGTCATTTCTCAATAGATGATCAGTAGGAGAAATGCAGGGCCAGGGAAGCAGGGGGAACGTTTGCACAAGGTGAATTTGTCTAGATATTGAAATGTGATGATGATCAAATACCTAGCATCTTTTCTTTTGTATCAGGTTTTATGGGCAAGATATTCGTGCTAGTGCCATCTTGCTTGGTGATGTGCCTTTTCCTGCTCAAGCAGAAGATCTATATGAAACTCTAGCATCATTCACTGAAGTATATGAAAATGAAGAGCAAAAAAATAATCCAGGAAAAGCTGTAAGGGAACAAAGAAGGGTTTGTGCACTTCTTTTTCACATAGGCTTTTCATGTTCCTGATCTGTTCCTAGTCAGTGGTAATGTCGATGTTCATGTGTCATCCTTAACTTCTCTATTGGATGCTTAAAGGCATAACACATAGCAGATACTGCATGTGAGTAATACATTCGTTCAAGTATTGCCCTGGTAGTCTCTTCTAGACAAGACTGTTGCTGGTTTTGCTTTGCATCGTCCAGAATAATAAAATGTCCTTGATTTTATAATAGTGCATAATCAAATCTGAGGTGATGATTACAAAAATTTCTGTGACTGTTCCTTATCAAGTTAATCTGCACATAATAAGCATAGCAGATTTGATGTAGATGCTCTTCATTTTTCTACTTTTTCTGTCTTCCATTCAAACAATTGCATTTACAGTATAATACTGAGAACTGTAGGTGTTTTCTTGTAGATCTTGGTGTTACTGATAGATGGTCATTTACTTTCATCTTTGTTAAACCGATGCTGAATTACTTTGCAGTCATTTGTATGTCACTACTTCTTTAGTGTCCTTCATGAGTTCATGCAATTTCAATGGAGAAAGAGTGATGTTTTTTGTTTGTTTGTTTTTAATTCCCCCCACTCCCCCAGTGTAACTTGACATACCTCTACACTGCAGTTACAGTTTACTTCCACGTGTGATGCAACTTTTCATAAACATTTGTACCTTTTAGGTAAATGACCCACCTGCTAGACCATCGTCGAGACCAGAGCCACCTAAACCCACTGTTAGACCAACACCACCAGGTTAAAAACATTTTCATAATGATTGATTTATTCTCTGTAGAAGATTAGAGCATTAAAGCTAATGAATGTTATGTGATTATTATAGTAGTAGCTGTCTCTATAAAAATATTTTGCTAATACCTTTCCTTGGGTAAACACCGAAAGAATGTTGGAATAGTGCCGTGAGTGATAAAGGGTAAAGGTTTTGTTTGTTTGTTTTAAATTAACAAACCTTTTCTGTCTGACAAATTTGCTATAGAAATAGTGTTTGTATAGTTACAGAAGCATGTAATAGCTCACAGGAAGCATTCGTATTTACTGGATACGTAGAAGCCCCATGGTACAATGAAACTTCTTAGTAAAAAGAACAGTTCTACTAGAAACTGCTAGTCCTACTTCTAGAAACCTCTAGTTTCTGGAAAACGTAGTTTCTCTTTTAAGTTGTCATTTTAATAGGTAGAGGTCTTAGAGTAGAACAGAGGAGACAGAGTTTTGGCTTCATGACAGTTTGTCTACCAAAGTGCTCTCATTGAAAATGAGGCTTTACTGTGCAGCTCCTGTTAACTTGATTTATTTCTCTGGACAAGGATATAAGGCAAAGTCCCTATTTCTTTCTTCTATACTGCTCCTTAGATAACTGCAATAATTTTATAAGTATTGAACATGTATTAGAAAAGCAGTGTATGAAATATAATAATCTGTGTTAGTACAACATATCACTTACTACTTTATTTTCTCTTTCAGCTAAAAAGAATACAAACAAACTTTATCCTGAGCTTCCAAATGATTACGCCTCTGTGGGTAAGTACTAAGCTTACGTTTATTTTATTAATGCAGTGTGGAATCTGAGAAGTCCCAAAAATACTTTGGAAGGCATCTAACAATATCTGGCCATATGTACTTTTCTTTATTGTCCATGCGTTTAAAATGAGATTCAGGTCTTGTATGCTCTCCTGAAAATATTTCATAAATGTGAATCTTATTCCCTGCCTTTACATTCCAACAATGATGTTCTTTTTCTGAACAGCCGAAGGTTCTTTTGCTTTATTCAGTAAGCTTGAAAAATGCACTGAAAGTAGTAAAACTGTTTTACCTTACCACCTAATTGAAGTGAAAAAGAAAGCTGATATAACAAGCTTGTGTCCAAGTCCTTATGCAAGGTACTGTAACTCCTGTTTTAATTAAAAAGTGCTTCCATGAGTCATATCTGATTATGCTGGCATAAACACAGATTTCCATTGCCGTTTTACTCCTTGAGGTTTTTGTATTGACTTGAGATAACTCCGCATTATACTACAAAATATATTACTTGTTCATTGTTCTTTCTGATTCTCTTAAGTTTAAAACAGTTTCATCTCTAATGGGAGAATCTTACTCTGTAGTATTTACAACATAACTTTTGAACTCTGAGATCCATCCTCTGGAAACTTGTGATCTGTTAGGAAAAATTTTTATTACAAAAGTGGTTATATTCATTTGGCTGCTATAGGGTTCTTTCCCACCAGGAGTCTTGTCTTTCACAAGTAAAAGACTGTTAGCTGTTTCAAAGTCAGTGAAATAAATTATTTCTCCCATGAGATATATTATCCATTTGATAAATAAATGTTTTAGTGGTCTCTGCTAGGATCAAAATCAAGACCAATATACCATATATATATTACATTTATATGTATATGTTTATATATTGTAAATAAAAACACACATTTTCACATATTGCATGTACCACTTGAAAATAAAACGAAACAAAAGATCTCTTTTTTTTTTTTTTTTTGAACATGGATCTAAAGTCAAGCTTGATAATAGATCACAGTGAAAAGTCTATTACAGGCCGAGTACTGTGATTTAACATAGTATTTAAACTTTGTTGTCTGAAGGCCAAAATCATTATTGTATTTTTCATTTCTTCGTTCATGTAATTAGAGATTTTCACTATAAGTTAAGATAAATTATATGTGTCATTGTCTTTACATTCTCTTTCATATCTTATCTCCATACGTGCTGTTGGGGTAGATGTCTGTTGAAGGGACTAACATAGGAGGATCTTAAGCTGAGCTATTAATTTGACTTCTACAGATCAGAGACTTCCTGAGAATCAAAATTTGCTATTGTGCTGTAGGACTTTTACCAGGAGAAGAATGATGACTCATAGTAATCTGTGTTCAGCAGCTGTGATCCAAAAAGAAACAAAAATTGGTCTTCTGGACATTAAAATTAAACTTCCCCAGTCTTAAAAAAAAACCTTGACCAACTGAGAAGAGGTTTCTAAAGCAGTAGGAAAAACTTACAGACACGTTTGCTATATTAAATGGAATGTTCTTTCATTCAAGTGCACGTAACAAGGTAAAAATCTTCCAGAGCCATCTGCTGATGGCTTTCAAGATTATTTGAAATCAAAGTGTAGACTCAGTTAGTCTACAGAGGTTTCCTAATGATTTCTAGAAATACAGAAGCTTTTCTTTGAGGAGTGCAAGAGGCAGGATCTTGTGCAAATGACACTTCTGCAAGAAGTGTTGTCTCATGGTAAATTTTTGCTTACCTTACAAGCTTAGCATGGCATGATCTGTTGATGTGGTCTACCTAGACTTCAGCAAAGCCTTTGACACTGTCTCCCACGGTATTCTCCTGCAGAAGCTGGCAGCCCATGGCTTGGATGGGTACACTTGGCTGGGTAAGGAGCTGGCTGGAGGGCCGGGCTCAGAGAGTGGTGGTGAATGGAGTTAAATCCAGCTGGCTACCGGTCACAAGTGGTGTTCCCCAGGGGTCGGTGCTGGGGCCTGTCCTCTTCAATGTCTTTATTGATGATCTGGATGAGGGCATTGAGTGCACCCTCAGTAAGTTCGCAGATGACACCAAATTGGCTGGGAGTGTGGATCTGCCTGGGGGTAGCGAGGCCGTACAGAGGGATCTGGACAGGCTGGAGAGCTGGGCTGAAGCCAATGGGATGAGGTTCAACAAGACCAAATGCCGAGTCCTGCACTTCGGCCACAACAACCCCAGGCAGCGCTATAGGCTTGGGGCGGAGTGGCTGGAGGACTGTGTGGAGGAAACGGACCTGGGGGTACTGATTGATGCTGGGCTGAGCATGAGCCGAAAGTGTGCCTGGGTGGCCAAGAAGGCCAACGGCATCCTGGCTTGCATCAAAAACAGTGTTACTAGCAGGAACAGGGAGGTAATTGTACCCCTGTACTCGGCACTGGTGAGGCCGCACCTCGAGTACTGTGTTCAGTTTTGGGCCGCTCACCGCAAGAAAGACATTGAGGCCCTGGAACGCGTTCAGAGGAGGGCTACGAAGCTGGTGAGGGGTCTGGAGCACAGGCCTTATGAGGAGCGGCTGAGGGAGCTGGGATTGTTCAGTCTGGAGAAGAGGAGGCTCAGGGGAGACCTTATAGCTCTCTATAACTTCCTGAAGGGAGGTTGCAGTGAGCTAGGGGTCGGCCTTTTCTCTCGTGTAGACAGTGATAGAACTAGAAGCAATGGTTTCAAGCTGCGCCAGGGGAGATTCAGGCTGGACATTAGGAAATATTACTTCTCGGAAAGGGTAGTCAGGCACTGGAATGCACTGCCCAGGGAGGTGGTGGAGTCACCGACCATGGGGGTGTTCAAGAAACGTTTGGATGTTGTGTTGAGGGATATGATTTAGCTGAGAAGTATTGGTGATGGTTGGACTGGATGATCTTTTAGGTCTTTTCCAATCTTGATAATTCTGTGATTCTGTGATTTGCTTTCTGTTGCAGATTTTATTTTCATAAGTAAAAGTTCAAATGCACTCCGAATCCAAAGAAGTACTGTATGTTTCTAAAGGCTAAAGAATTGTCCTTATCACAGGGAAAAATCAACGTTGAAGTCAGTTCCCCTGAGTGTCTCAATACCATAGCCTACATGCGTATTGATGGGAGGCCGGAAAAGAGTTGCGGTCTCTTTCACATCAGTAACAAAGGGTGTATTAATGCTGGGTGATGGAACAAAATGAGCCTTAAAGCCATACCTCCTGTCAATAATCTCTTCCTGCCTGTTTATAGCCCAGATGATTTCAACAGAGCTGTCTAGCAGCTATAGCACGTACTAGCCAATCTTTATTGCAGGATTAGGTGCTGCAGGGGATATTCTACAGTGATCTGAAAAAAATGTTTTTTCATCTTTCTAGTTTAAAAAAAAAAAGTTATTAGATAACTAATAGAGTAGGAGTAGGTTTTGATTTTGAGCAACAAGCTTGTCTGGGTTGCCAGTAGTAAGGACTTTGGGGAGGGAGAGAGAACATTGGCATAGTGTTATGAGGTTTTGGTTTTGCAACAGTTACAAAAGTAGTAGAAAGGTTGAAATATTAGTTCTTCTCATTAGATGGAAGAAGAGCTAGACTTCTGGATGAAACATTTTTAATTATTTTATGTGGACCTGAATTATCTAGATAGGTAATGTAATATAACCTATTCCAAATGCAAGAAGAAGGTTAAATGAAAAACATGTTTTTCTAAACTGATAATGTGATACTTGAAGTCAGATGCAAGTAGATTGTTTTCATGTAACTGAATAATACTTAAGGTAATGCATTTAGTTGTAAAATGAGGTTCATTAATGCTTTAAAATGTTTCCAAAAACTTGGAAATACAACAAATTTTATTTTTAAAAAATTAATAATTTGCAGAGACCTTTTACAATTCTGAAAAACAAAAAAAAAACAAAAAAAAAAAAAAAACCAAACCTCATAGCTGATATAGTTATTGTGATTCAGGGAAGCATGGAGTTTCTACAGTAGTAGAGATTTTTCTGGAGACTGTTCAGATAAAGAAATTAGATTTGCTTATGAGAATGAAAGTTCATCCCTCCTCCCTTACTAGAATTGGGGATTTGCGGCTTTCATTTTTCGTCCCCTCTATGTTACACAACCTAATAAAAGGGCGGACTGGTCCTTCCAAGCTTTATTGCCATGACCTAGCTTTACTTTATCTGGATAGAAGGCTTCTGCAGAGTTTTGTACTGCATCTGTAACATAAATGACTTGTGGTTCTTTAGTGGACTACTTGGGCATTGTAAGTTCAGGAGAAGTTTATTTTATTAGGACAATTTTTTTAGATACATTAGGCTGTCACACTAGAATATCTAATCCTGGGTATTAGATTTTTATTGGTATTGTGTTTTCTAGTTATTTCTACTTGGGATTCTTCTATGGAGCAGCAAGTAACCAAAACTGTAGATAAATGGTTACTTGACTTACCTGTCTATTCTCCTAACAGGTTGCTGAGTACCATACAATTCTGAAAACGTGGCAGTGATGTGGTCTTTCAACTGAACTGGTAGCAGCAGGAGTAGCTATCTGCTAGCAAAAGCAGGAGCTGGGATAAAGTGAATGTTGGTGAGAACTGAAGCATTAACAGACAATTAGCTCAGAATCAGAAGTCAGATTATTTTTTTTTTTTCCCCCCACTTTTTCATCAGCTCAACTAATCAGAAAAAGACTGATTCACGTGTTTGGAAAAGAATAACTTAAAATCACCAAGATACTGAAACAATCAGGAGACAGACTTGAGGCAGGAGTGGGAATGAAAATGCAAAAAACTTTTTCCTTCCAAATGCTGTTCTTTAACTGTTCATTCACAGTTACCAAAAGTTATCGTGGGTTTGAGTTCCGTGGCCTTGAAAATGTATACTTAGTGTTTCATTCTGCCTCTGCTCAGTAATATGCTCCCTTTCAGGAATGTTTATGAACAAGAGGGTAAGTCTATGGCTACAATACTGTAAGACCAAATGCTCATCATAAGCACAAAAGCACTTCTCTTTATAATAGTGTAAGTATTTTGTTACAATTAGGAGAAAGTAGTGATGCTCTTTGCATCTATTAAGTAGTCATATTATTTGCTTAAGAAACTCATAAGAACTTGTACCTCTAAAGCCTAAGTGTTCAAGGTTTTTTTTTTAGATTTCTCTCAGAGACGCTGGCTTTCTTACCTTCCACAAGTACCTGAACTAAATATTTTTAAGTTTCATTTTATCTTGGGGAAAGTATGTGCCCTCTTCTTTTGATTTTTGAACTGAATAAATTATCTGTCTGCAGACATTGAACCTTAAGACTATTGTGCATCACAGCCAAACTTGATTACAGTAGAACTTTGAAAAGATGAAAATGTGAATTCTAACTAGTTTTTTGAGCAGACACTTTTCACTTTGAAAATAATATGAAAATATTAACAGGTTGTTACTGCCCCATTAGGCATATATTTGTATTCTTACATAATGAAAGAAGTGCTATATCAAGCCTACTGATGAAGACACGGAGGCAGATGAGAAATTTGTTGCTGTTTTTAAGAAGCTAAAAAAACCCCTCCCTCCTTCAATGATGGTTTGAGTGATTCGTCAACCTCATCATTAAAAATTCATGCCTTCCTATATGAGTTTGTCTGCAGCTTTTAGACAATGATGTTTATTATGGCTTTCTTCACTATATTAAAGAGCCCTTTTCTACACAGAGGGGTTTTTTTTGTTCCCCTTATTCACTTTGAGACACTGTGCTGTAATCAAATCACCTTTTGATCTTCCTTTATCTTTTTGCTTGCTAAACAGATTAATGAGCTCTTTGTCATAAGTAATTTTCTCTTTCCTCTCAGATTTTAAGTAGTGCTACAAATAGCAAATTTTGAGATGTAAGCTCACTGAGATCAATGAGATTTGGACTCCTAAAAGCCATAACAAACTTGGACTAAACTCTAGTTCTTACCTTTTTATTTATTTATTTATTCATTTATTTATTTTAACCTTCTTATATATTGGTACTCTATGTTAATACAGCTGAGACAATATCAACCCTTTCTGACCAGCTAGTACCATGAGGTTGTGGTAAACTCTGTATTTATTAAATCCTCCTCAGAGATGCTGGTTTTCATAGTTACAGTTCTCCAGGAACCAGATCTGGCCCAATTCTCTATAATTTTGGATATGATCTCAATGTTTCTTTCAATAATCTATGAATGCCAGATGGTTCAGTAGATCTATGAAAATCTGTTTGCTGTGAGAATTCCAAGACAGATTTTCATGCCTTCTGAAGCACATTTTGTCAAGGGTCTCTATGTGAATTTATTTTTATTAGTACATTATGAGATTTTTGTTGTGGCCGTTTAAAAACATGCTAACTAAGCCAACACAATTATGTGGACTAAGAATTCATAGACTGCTTCTGAGGTAAAAAGCTTTAAAAAAAATGTTTTGCAGCTCTCTGACGGAAATAGCATAATTTTTACTTGGGACTTCACCTCCTGTTACTCTTACTTTACTTACATGCCTATTCTGCAGTTCAGTTCCCGTCTGACTTATGATCTTGTTATTTTTAGAGCTACTACCCTGTAGTATAATATTGATCGAATTCAGGGAAAAGACAAAATATAACCTGGCATGTGGACACCGTTCTATCTGTCTCTGCATTAATTAGTACCTCTAATTATGTGTAGTGCTGAGCTTGTTTAAGCACAATGTATTGAAACAATGTAATTTGTAGTTAGAGCTACTGAAAGAGAACATCACTCTGTGTGCTTGCAACTTTAAAATCGGCTTGCTTTGCTAAATGTGTATTGAAGCAATTGCTTTGGGTTTTTTTTGTGCTGTGCTCCTCTTAACTCAGTTTCAATAAAACTAGTACTATTTTGGAACAACTCAGATTTAACTGGAAATCTAACATAGGGCTATTTATATTAGCTATGCAGTTCTACATTTAGAAATATGCACTGACAAAAAAAATTCGAACTACACTATAAGAGAAACGTAACTGTACCCAAATCTCTTGATGAGTGACTTTTGACTTTGGCATTTTCGTTGTAATTAAGACTAAACACCACAATAGTAAAGTAAAAGTATTTCATCAGTTTTGGAGTCAATAAAAATTCAAGTTCATTTGCCAACTTGAATTGTAGTAAAAATGAATCAAAAGCTTTTAACTTTAGTTAAAAGTTGTTTTTTTAAAACAAAAAAAAAAACAAAAAAAAAGGTTGTTTTTTAGAAGTGTTATTTTCAAGGATGGAGGAAGACTCCGTCATTCACAGCGGGAGGAAAAATGCATTTTGTTTTTGAACTGGAAATTAAATTGTTCATGGAAACATGATTTATTTCTGTCGCTGAAGCTAGCTGATATTTCAGAAATGTTGGCTCTGAGTCATTTTCATAAGCATTAGACTGTACACTTTTAAAAGTCTATTTGTTAACGTGCGTATGATAAATAGAATAATATGCTCCACCTGATGGGGTGCTGATAAAGGAAGCTGTTCTTTCATTTGAATTTCCCATATTTTCCTGTAATATTTCTGTGCTGTTACTCACTCCTTGTACGCAGGGAAGTTAACTGGTTAGTGAAATTGTTTTCCCATGGTCTGTCTTCATGGGGAAGTGGAGCAGACTTTTTTTTTTTATGGTGAATAAAAGATACTGATTTCAATAATTAATAGAAAACTGGATAAAATAATTAAAATAACAAACTCAGATAAAATCACGTGTGCACATTCCTTTAGGCACTGTGGATGTGTGCTGTGTATTTGGAAAAAAAGCCACTTTTCATTCTGCAGTTCGTGAATTATTCCTTTTCCAAGAAGGGCAGAGATTTGTTGTAGGATCAAGTAGAACTATTTCACATTGTAAGCAAGAACCCTCATCAAGCTGTGCAGTAATCTGTTCCTTCTATACTAGAATTTGAGGAGGAACTCTAGCAGATTATAAACTGTAAAATCAATAAGACAGCTCAGTGTGACTAATAGATATTTGTTTTAGAAAATTTCTACAGTGAGATACATTATGTATCTGTCATAATCCTTCATTGTCTACTAACGTAGTAACATGAAGTTACACCCCACCCTCCACCACCCCCCCCCCAAAAGTAACTAAAGTACCTTTTTTTGTTTGTTTGTTTATTTTTAAGAGTTTTAGCTAAGCTTGGTCTATTTTTGTGTCTTTCGTGGCAAGGCTTGTGACATGTATATATTTAGTTACCGGAAAAATAAAACATCCATCTGGTGGTCCCCCACAGTATTAATTTTCTTGCCATTATGAGCTCTTTCTTAATACTAACCAAACCCAGGAAATCCCAGGAAATTATTTTTGAGACTATTTTTATCCCTTATTCACTTTTACTAGGATTGTACTATTACTGTTGTGAATGTAATAAGTCAGATAATCAAGCTGCTTATGGCTTATGTTGTGGCAAGCTGAGAGGAAAATATGTAGCATGCAGGACTTCTGAAACAACGTACTGCATGTAATCAGCTAACTCAAAATACAACAAGGCATGGAGAGATTGAGGTCAGATACGCGAGGACGAAATTGGGGTCTTTCTACTGTGTGCACGCGTTGGCAGAGAGCTGTTATGCTAAATGTGAACCAGATATACTGGCATGGGGAACAGTATTTTTTCTTAGCATTTTTTAATGGCTCAGAATAAAAATTAGGAAATTAGAGCTGAATCATAGGAAAATCAGTGCAATCTATGCTTACTTTTTAAGTGTGAAGCACTATTAAGGTGATAATTTTGATTCACGACAACTAAAATACGAAATTGTTCATGTGAACATACAAATATGAAATGGTATAGGTTAAAGTTTTTTGTCTGAGGCCCTTGTGAAGCATGCAACTTAATGTTTTAGCATATTTGTGAAATATATGCTTAAAACATTGTTTCAAATATGTGTTCTGCTTTGAGTGATAGTATTTTCTTTCTGTATTGTTCAAGTAGTAGGACAAAGGCAAGTTTAAATTGCTTTCCTATCTATTTACCTAGAAAAGCCTTTGGGAGTATGGGAGCTTCTGCTTCATTAATACTAATAGAAGGCAAACAGGACTTTTAAATACCTCAAGGAAGTGATAGATATACAGGATTTCTATCCAGATTGCAGCAAAATGCCCTGTGCTTGATTGACTTGAGATAAAAGCTAATACTGATCTAAGAAATGGAGATCGTTTTGCAGTGACAGTAGGGTGAAGCTTTACAGATCCATCTTGATAGCAGGGACAAGAAACTTCCCTACATCTGAACACTGCATGTTTGAGAATATTCTGTCTCCCACACAGCCCTCACCACTCCTCTGATCTCTGGTGAGAGGCAGGAAGGAGATGGGAGGAAACGCTGCATATCTGTTCCTGGAAGGATACTGAACATCCACTTTGTACTAAGTGCTGTGGGAAGACTCTGATAATACTTTCCTTTCTGTGGAAATTAATTCATTTTTAACCTCATGGAACAATCACTTTGAATACATTTTTCCATGAGCAGTGAAATTAAGTGCCATAGTTCTCCCTAAAAGTGATGTGTTCTCTGACATGGAAGGACCTGGGGACCTCTGTCTGCCTTGACTGCTAGTTCAGTGTGACATCGTGCGGATCAGCCAGCTGGATATTGCTGATTGGACCATTCACGTTTTGTGGAAAAACTGTCAGTTCCTGAATAAGAAATAGGAGACCTCACAAAAACAAATCAATAAGGCAAACACTAATATAAACTAAATTAGTATGACAAATAGCTGTTCTAGAAATGATATAATAATGCATCTCACTTTTGCAAAAAGATACAATCTCAAGAAACTTTGTACATATTAATGGAGAGGTCTGACAGGGATTTCATTCAGGCTTCTCTGGTTATATTCCATCAGGTTTCTCTTTCTCATTAAAAATTTTACTGCCATATGTAACCGGTTCGTAGGATTCCTATGCACAAAGTTCACCTAACATATGATATTTAAAAGCACAACAGTATTTATTGCTCTCTTATAGCCTTGCATAAGCAGTTACAGCTCCTAGCATAAGCAGTTCCTAGCATAAGCAGTTACCAGCGTATTATTTTCCCTTTGTGAGAGTCTTACCACCCCGACTAAGCCGCAGACCCCGCTGAGCAGGAGGATGATGATCAGCGGGGTCAGAGCAGAGAAGGGAGGTAGGCGCAGCACCTTCAGGGCATCCCCTGTTGTTCGTAGAGTGTGCTCTGGGTCCTTTCTCTCTCCATCTGCTCCGAGCTACCTCTGTTTATACCCTTAGCAGATTCAGTGGCAGAGTACTGACCAGGTGTTGATGCACGCGTGGCCAGCGCATGCAGCAAGGCCTGCCAAGTACGTGCCCTGCTGGCTAACAGCTGTTCCTGGATAGCAGCAACGTACTGCTCAATAACACCCCTCCTAGCTCCCCTCTCTGAGGTAACACCCCTCCTAGCTCCCCTCTCTGAGGTAACAACCCTCCTAGCTCCCCTCTCCAAGGTCGCGTTCTCGCAGCTGTGTGCAGCTTGTAATTTCCCACAGTGGCCCTACACAGACCATCACTGAAATCCCTCACACACCATATCAGGCAACCTTCACATACTCTTTTCCCAGCTGTTTGTTTCTTTAAGAATCTCAAGTGGAAACAACCTCTACTCTTGTGGAAAGGAAGCGAGATATTATTAATTTGTTCGTACACTGTCATACTTGCACCCCTCTTCTACCTTTCCTCTCAGTGGTGCATGTTTGTGTTCTTAGCAGATCCTTTCCTATTTAGCAAGGAAGGAGTCAAAAGAAGATAAAAAATAAGAAAATAGAACACCTTTCTGTAAGGAAACATAGAAAGGAAAAGCTTGCTCTGGTACACAGCTTCATGTATTGGTCCCTGCCATAAGGTTCAGACTATGTCTTCCCTACTCCTTCCACTAGTTCTGCCATTTGTCAACTACTACAGAAGCCTGAGGAAGAATTTGATATTAGTGGTACAGCTGGGTATAGGGCAGCAGAGAAAGTTTGGAGGTACTGTTAGGGGAAAAAACCTACCTTTCTCCTACCAGTTTACACTGTGATCAAATGATACAGGACTGTGCCCTGGGATAGTGTAAGTGGAAGTACAATTGCTTGGGTCACCATTTGTCAGAGGAAGGGAACATTGTTGAATACCTTTTGAAGTTATAAGCTGATGTAACCCATGACATACATAAATAATGGCTGTACTGGTGGTAGAGTAACATAACAGCAATGAGAATAAGTAATCATGGTAAGAATAAATCCTAGCATAAATTTCAACAGCCCCGAGCCCCTTAGTTAACAAGAGTTTTCTGTGTATTGCAGGTGTTCACATGATATACATGTTATCATGAAAGTGGTAGACTTTATATTAAAATAGTTAGCTTTTTTTACAGAAAGCAGTTTCTAAGCCTTTCTTTTTCGATAACTTGAAACTTCTTTCTGCTTTTCATCTAAATTTATTCTTAGCAAGATTAAAAATCAGTTTTGTCTTGTGGTTCTTACAAAATCCTGATTTAGGGTGCTACCAACTACTACAACTTAATTGTTGCAGAAACTCACAGAAATTAAACTAGACAAGGTAATAAACTCAAAATAAACTTTATTCTAACCAAAATTGTTTAGCAGCACCAACTGGAAGTGCTCAAGGTTGTATCAGCCTTACAGTTTGTCTGTAACAAACTGATAACTAATTCAAACTTAGCCCTACTTTAAGCAAAATTGCTTTAAATCTCCAGTATCATTAACAATCTACAGGTTTGAAATGTCACTCAGGAATTAATACTGCACTTAGGAATTCTAATGATTCAAAGTGCACAATCACTCGCCTAACAAAGGGAGGGTTCTCAGCTTTGAGGAGTTTTCTTAGACAGTGCCCTAGCCTGAAGGGAGTGTACCTGACTGCAAACCCACTGCTCCAAGGAGGACTGGCTCAAGCTTGTCCTCCGGGAGGGACTCCATTTGTCCCCAGTTGAATCTGATGTGCGGTTGTATATGGTCATGTCAGTTCTCGTTGGCTGAAGACTCCATTTTATAACAGCCACGTGGTGCTAGAAGCTTCCTAGCCTAGGGCAGGTATACCTGCCACAATGCTTTCCTGTTCTTTAGCTAAAATACTTTTCTGTCTTATTCCTTTGTCCAGTAGTAGTAACCTCTTTCATCTGAGTTTTATTCTTTGAAGTTCATTTTCCCTTGAAAAATAGGCTTTCTGTTCCCAGTCGTCCTGTTCCTTGTCTGATTTTAAACATTGGTGATGAGGATTGTCAACAGCACTTGAAATAAGATCTTGTACAATAATATTATTTTGTATGTTTTCATATGAGATACCTCTTTGTCTCATATAATTTTATTATTTTAAGCCATTTTTGTAACCAGGGCGGAAAAGTTTTGCTCCATGCAAGGCTGAAAAAAAATTTCAATCAGTATTTCACAAAACATTACTCTAGAAGCTGATAGAAACTGTTTAGAATTAAGTTGGGTTTACTAGGTGTTTTTTTTTTTTATTTCGTTGGTTTGGGAAGGGTAGAGGTTGAGAGGCTGGGTTGTTTTGGGTTTTTTTTGAGACTCTATGTTGTTTCCCAGACTGGGGTAAAAGCTAAGACTTATATTGAGTGAACTAGCTCATGTGCCATTAACACATTAGCAGAACTTTTGAATCTGACAGGACAGATTTGAGAAGCAAAATGCAGAGACAGTATATTCAGGTTGAGATGTTAACTCAGTACATGAAGAGAAAACACGGAGAAGCTTGTCAGGATAATAAAAGATCCGCAAATGATTCCTAAATCGTCAGTTTGACCTGAGTAGAACAGTACTCAGTTCTCGTTACTGTACTGAACTTTTCAGAATGTGAAGGTTATGCTTAGCATTGCATCTCAGCTTTTGCAGTATGATTTCAGTACAGGCATTGTTTGCATTAATGTAGTCTTGAACATAATAAAGCCCTTGACATTGATAAAATTCATTTGACCATTTCAGTTTGAATTAAAGTTTCAATGTTTTTTGAAAAGGCAGAAAAATAAAAAAAAAAGTAATCAGCAAAAGTACAGTTACAGAATTGACTCTTGCAAGCAGGAGGTGGGTTTTTTATATCCTGAATATCAAATACATCCACAGATGCTTGACAAAAAAGGCACTTCTTTAATGCAAAAGCTGAGTGTGCTGAAACAAAGATAGAAAGTATTCCATCAGCAGATGAAGATGATGAGCAAGCATGTTCCCTAGTAGGCCAGAAACTCAAAACCAGTGAAATATGTTTCATACTGAATGAGCTTAATTTGCATGGTAACTTGAACTTTAAATATAGTCAGGTCTATTTCAACCACCAGTGAAACTACTGGTTTTGTTTGCTGGATGTGAAACTTATGTAGTGACACAAGTTGGTGACATGGAAGCTGCTTTGAGATGGTCCATTTCCAGCTTATGTGGAAGGGGTCAAAAATACTTCAGCCTTTTTCAAGGTTTTGTAAGTCTATTATAAAAGTGTGTATAATACCTGCATTCCATGCATACAGATTTGCAGCTGATAATGAATTTCTTACCTGTTGAGGCTCTGGAGCAAAATTGAGTGTTGAGTACCTTGTACAGAACATCTGTGGGTAACTTTGCTTTGTGTGCTGTCTTTAACAACAAGTGTTAAACATGGAATAGTTTTTTCCAGCCACCATTTCTCTGTTAATGGACAACGTAGTTATTAAGCTATTCTGGAAATCAGCTGTAGGGCTTTGTAACACTGGAAACCTGGACAGAGTACCTACCTGAACTAATACATAACGTCTAGCTCTGCAACTAATCTGAAAATAGAGTTTACTGAGACAGTTCCCATGGAAGTGGAAGAGAGTTTTTGACATTCGGTTTTACACTCCTTTCCAAGATTGCTGTGTCTAGTTAGTACTGAGAGGTATTAAAGAGTGTAGTTCCCAGAATGATACAGGCCTTCCTTGATATTTTCCAAAGTACCTCGAACATTTTGAAATTGCCTTAAATTTAGCTGCTGTAACAAAATAGACATCAGGTCTTCTCGATATAGGACACTTCTTTGCCTGTAAGTGATTGTAGAATAGAGCAAAGCAACCAGTGCCTACCCTCCCTCTTCAGAGCAGGTTTGTATAGCTGGTAGCACAAATAGGCATTTGTGTGGGCATTTAAAGGGCACTGCTTTACTGCAATGTCAGTGAAGCTCAGTTACCCCAAAAAGTCCATCCTCATTTTCTTAGTTATGAAGACGGAATTGTTTTCAGATTTCAATGTTGAATTTAAATACTTTGATAATCCTAAGCTTTTTTTCAGAAACTGGAGAAAGACAAGTGGTTTTGTTTACTTACGCAAAACAAGCCATAGTTAGCGGCAAAACAACAGCTAAGGCAAGAGATTATTTGTTCTGAACATGATTTGCTGAATATCATGTCTCTTGACCTTTGATCAGACGAGCATTATTGGAGATTAATTGGATCAATGGTGGCATATGACATACTTCAAGTATCTGTACAGAAAGATTTGTGCTTATATCTGATTATAGCAGATTAGTACCTGTAGATATAAAATGTCAAATCTACCGTGCATATTTAGGCCTTCCCAAACATCTGTTCAGTGAGATCTGAGGCTGTTGTTTCATGTATGCTGAGAGGGTTTTTTGAGGTGAGTCTACATTTAAAAAACAAAATTTAAAAAGCCATTAAGGAAATTAGTAGTTTAATGTGGATAGGACATTTGAGATTTGACTTGTAAGATTGAACAAACACATGGTTTGTAATTTGTCCAGAAATAACTAAAATGAATTGTACATAAGTATATGTCTGCTCAGTTCTAGAAGCTGAGATATAACCCTTTGTTCTTCGGTTAAAGGCTGAGAGATGTGACGTAAGAATATTGAAAATGAAGCACATTAGGTTGAAAAAAGAACTGACCTGAATACTGGTGTGATTCAAGAACTGAAATTATTTTCATGACTTCTAGTATTTAGGATACAGTTGGGCTGCTGTTTTTTCTTTCTGAATGCAAGTTGCATGGAGACTTTTTTTCTAAGTAGACATTAGCACATGTAATGATTTATTGCCATACAGTGCCTGAAAAGTTAATTTATTCGGAGCGCCCCATTGTGTAACATACTACAGTATGCTTCTGCTTTACTCCCTTTTCCCCACCTCCTGCTGGCTGATGCCTCATCTTGTCTTCAGAGAAGAAAGCCATGACATCTTTTAGTTTACTGCCCTCTTTTTCTCTGTGCAATAACTCATATGGCACTTTGTTTCACTCTTTCTCTGACTTTTCTTACTTCACTTCCACCTTAAGTCTTTAAGTACAGACCAGTTGTCACTTTCCAAAGATGCTGCTGCCTTTGAAGTTTTGGCAGCCTAGCTGTGAATGTGAACTCAACATCATTTTTGTGGGTCTGAGCCCCAGATTTGAGTCAAAGTTCACATTACCTAAAAAATATTTGTTAGAAACTACTTATGAATAGTAAAGCCTTGGAATTCAAATATCATCAAGGCATAGACTGTTAACTGCATTAAACTTTTACATCCATAAAATGTTACAAAGTATAAGTATCCAGTGAGCTATACCTAATGAGGTCTTAATCTCCAAGTACAAACCAAGATGTCGGATTTGCCTCATGTTCTTGAAGAAGGTGCTGTATCACTGAGACTATTATTAGTTTCAGCTTCATCACTCTTTGGAGAAAAGAGAGATGAAGAATTTGCATTATATCAGACAACATGCTGTCCAATTTCTCTCTCCGTATTGCTGTTCCAGTACACAATTAGTGTTTTGACTTTAACTTGGTTACTCCTTATCTTAACTGTTTTATAAATTAATATCCACGGGTCCGTTTTAGGCCTATTTCCTTAGTCTCTTTGAAGTAGCTGCATGATTTAATACGTGTGCTGGTATTTCTTCTTATGGTCAGGGAACAGATAAAGGCACTAATCACAAAGACATCTTTCTTTTCCCTCCTAACTTTGCATCCCTCTAGTCTTCTGTTTGCTAGCTTCCGTTTTTGGTAACCTTGGAACAGGTTCCTTTTGTTGTTTACAGAGACTTCTTTCAAAACTTACTAATATTAAAACAGTTTCTAGAACTGATGACTTTTTGTTGAATTTATGATCATCAAACTAATGAGTAACATTTGTGTTCAGTATTGTATTATGTGTAATTTCTAATATGACTGAGTTCAGAGTTCTGGGTTTTGGAATAAATTCATATTCAGAATGTATAGCTCTTTATATTGAAGTTTCTTTAAATTATATACACATCCCCTTTATTTCTGTTTTTCTCAGTCTTCATTGCTAGTTTTTGTAACTTCATTATCATTCTTCTAAATGCGTTTGACCCTTAGCTCTGTGTCATCTAACTTTATCAATTACTCTGCAGCCTTGGTTCGGCTCAGCCTTCAGCTAAAAGAGCGGCTCTGCTACGTCACTAATACTTCTCTCATTCATGTACCTCAGCTTTCTGTGGCTTCCAGTTCCTCCAATGTTCTCTACTGTCTTTCCCCTTCCATTTTTAATTTGCTGATTTCTTCATTCATTACTTTATCTCTTCATCCAAAGATCTATTCTGACAGTCTCCTGTGCTGATTCACCCAAAATATTTTTTTAATTTTCACATTCAGAAATAAATCTGATCTCCACAAAATGAGTTTTCTGTTCTTTCAATTCTGTCACTCTTCTATTTAATCAGGTCTGCACATAATTGTAAAGTGTGAGAAGTCCGTTGCCTACAGGCCTCTTACCTTATGGTAATATTCTGTTCACTCATTTTCAAGAAAAACTAGGTAAAAAGGAATAGAAGTGGAGAAGTACAATGAGTGCAGCAAGGAGTCACTGATGTGGGGTAGCTAAATTGTTTTTAGTGTAACAGTCTGAAGATTTAAAAAGTGAATTTTGACTATGAAAGCATAAGGAAGGTAAATACCAGTGAAGAAGAATTTCAGCCAAAGGCCAATGTCAGCAAACAAAAAAAAAAATAGATGTAAACCAGTCATGGATTACTTGAAGCTGGACATTAAGAAAGCTTGCTTACCAACTGAGGGAGTAGGGCTTTGAAATACCGTCCCCAGATGACTAATGTGGGCAAAAAGAGGAGTGGCCAAAAAGGTGATTTCCTGTCTGGCAACTCAGCAGACTCCGACCTAAGTCTCAGAGAGTGCTTTGTTTAGATAGGCACTCCCAATCTCATCTGTATGGAGGTCTTGCGTTACTAGCTTGTTCTTCAGGTCCTAGCCAGTATCTGTCCCCTTTTACTGGTTCACACTGGGTGTCTTTCAGGAGGATGCTGACACAGATATTGTGGTTCTACTTAGCTCCCATCTTCTCTAAACTTTATAGCTTTCACAGATGCGGAAGATTCTCATTGTTTGTCCCCTCTGTCTCCATTTGCCCCACATATCAATCCTATCTTGTAGCTTCTTCTTGACCATTAAACTGTCAATCTCATCCAGCAGTATCTCTTCCCAGTTTCAGCATCTCATCCTCTTTCATCTTATAAAGCCCGTAGTTAATCATATTGCTGTTACCTAATCTCCTTTTGTCTTTCTGTTTGGGGTTCTTCAGTACTATGCTGGACCCTCTTTAAAGCAGTTTCCCTTGCACCTGATTGAAGCCATTGGCTCTAACTATGCTGATAAATTAAACATTGAAAGGGAATGTGCTAGGGCACTGAAACTTGTCATTTATTGCATTAATTTTTAGCAGATCCTTGTATGATTTTGATCTGGGAAAGGTAGTGAGCCATCAAATGATTCCTTAGTAGTTTGGAAGTTGGCATGCGCCAGAGACTGTCCCCAATAGTCAATATGAATGAAGCTTTGGAGACATGGAGTTTAATAGCAAGGACAGGACCAGACCGGCGTTTGGCCTTGGTACTGCTTCATTCACTGATGTAAATGTAACTGGTACTTCCAAGTCTCTGATAACCTCTTTATAACCACATATTAGAAAGTGCATTGCGTCTTCCCTTAACCTGATAGACTAATTTTAATCTTCTGTGTTCTTGGGTAACACTTGCGCTTCTTGAATTCCATTGCAGGGCTATGTCTGTAATTGCCTTTCCATCCATGTTTCCAGGGTGTCACTGAGGAAGCATCATTACCAGCCCTCCATTTTTCTGTTAAGATTTCCCAGCTATCCTTTGTCCCTTTTCATTTGCTAGATAACATTTCCTGCAGATACCTCATAACTGCCTTTGTTCCAGATCCATCTCTTCCTGCCTTGCTCAGATAGTCCTTTGTTAGCAAATTATGAATTCAAGCTAAAAATGATCAAATAGAATCTGAAGCTGCCTGTTGCTGACCACTGCACGGCATGTGTGATCTTCAAGTTGAATTTCTTTAGTTCTCACTTTCTGAGCAATGTGAGTCCTCTAGATTGTTCTATGAATACAATTTCAAAGATGCAGCCTTTTATTTCTGTCTCCACTTTAGTCCTGTTATGATTCAATTGTTGCAACATCCTTCTCTCTGACCTTTGCAAATTCAATATTTCTTTACTCTCATCTTGATTCAGTTCTTGCTTCAAAGTTAATTTCCTGGCCAATCACTTTACCCGTATCATTCTCCTTTACATTCCTCCACTGACTCTCAGGTTAAGTATCTGAGCTCAAACAGAACAAAAAGCACTCCCTGCCAAATCCAGCTTTCATCCCATTCTTGTGAGTATTACAGATTGAACTTAGTTCAAAGTTAAACTTGAGCCATTATCTGCCTGCCTTTAGGCATCATCATACCTCAATGCTGCTGCATTCCTCAAGTCAAAATTTTGGGCGTCTAGTTCCTATTGTCCTGAGCCCTAGCACCAATTCAGAAGCGATCCCTGTCATTAGTAGTGACACTGATGCATTCAGATGTACTACCTGCTATTTCCTCTGCCAGCCTCTTGCCTTCCACATTCTAATGCACAGTGTGCTGGAACCAGCAGAAAATGTATCTCTTTGGTCCTTGCAGTTCCTACCCAAAATATAGCTCAATAAGCCTCAAGTCTGAAAATATGAAGGAGGAGAGGCAGCAATAACTGTAAAAACTGGACCTGTTCAAACCCCTGTTAAAAGCAGCATAGAAGCTGAATAACTGTCACTAACTGGGTTCTGTACCCAAATTCTAATTCCACTTTAAAGCTGTAACTTTGACTGTAGTGCCGTAACTCATATACACCTCAGAATGAACTGTAAGTAATTTTTTGCTCTTATTCTATCCTTCACCTGTCCTGCAAGGTTCCAATGGTATCTCTTAGAGACATTAAAGTTTCCAGATCTAGCTCTATCGGTTGATGAGCACAGCAAATCCAGAAATATCTGTAAGATATTACTCTTGCCATTTAATGCCTCATCTCATTCCTGATATTGCTTGTTCACCAATTAATCTTTCTCTTCAGCCTCTTACTTTATTAATCTCTGATGCTAGTCTTAACCCTAACAGTAGCCCAGTCACTCTGTCAGTCCTAGACTAAACTGATTTGATTTTGCAAAAAGATCAGCCATCCCAGTTTCTCATGGGATTGCTAGTGAGCTTAGCATTTTACTACGTATTCAAATTCCTGCTCTTGGCCTACCTTTATCTCGCAATGCATGCTTGCCCTCCTTACTAGACTAGCAGTTATTTCAGTATAATTATTAGTTTAAGCTCAGCAATGGCCGTGAGCCATTCAGCCTGAACCCTGACTGACCCTGGAATCTTGACACTTTTGCAAGAGCTGTCACAGGGAAAGACTGCTCAGTTCACGTATCTTAAACCAAAATCAGGATCAAAGTGCTTTATTAATTCACTAATGACAGATAATTAGCTGGTAATTTGTGAAGTATATCTTCAGGATCAATATCAACATTACAGCAAATAAACAACAATATTAGACAACTGCAAAATGTTAATAAACACCTGAGGTTTCTAAACACAGCCTCTGAAGTTTCAATAGCACTTACGGGCGTGCACGCGAATCAAGTGTTACACGTACAGAGCTTTCCATTCGTGCACATCCCTTCTCACAGGTAGTGTGGGTTATAAGCACACACAATCTATTCTGGCAGTGCAGAATACTGCCTACTTGCACAAACCTCTTGTTGCAGATGTGGATACTCCAGCTCTGTCTATGCTCGTGCAGATGCTTACAACCCACTGATCCATATGTTGGCAGGAAAGCCTCACCACAACATCGCATATGCAGAAAGAGATGTGAACCACTACTAGGTGCACTGCATGCTTTCACTCCCCTAGCTGAGTGCAGGCTGCTCACGGTGTCTGACAAGGAGGCTGCTCTGTCTGGCTTAGACAGAGGTGATGCTGGCAAGGTGACTTCTATTTGTATCAGCTTAGATTTTGGTTACTGCTATTTCCAGTCCAGGCTCTCTCCCCACCCCCCATTACAAAGTTTATGCTCCTTTTATGCTTAAAGGTAACTTTGTTTCAAAAGTCTTGAAATTTTTCACCAAATCACAGAATGGTTGAAGGTGGAAGGGACCTCTGGAGGTCATCTAGTCCAACTCCCCTGCTCCAGCGGGGGTAACCAAAAGCTGATTGCCCAGGACTGTGTCCAGATGGCTTTTGAATGTCTCCAAGGACAGAAACTCTACCACCTCTCTGGACAATGCTTAGTCACCTTCACAGTAAAAAAAAAGTCTTTCCTGATGTTCAGAGGGAATCTCCTGTGTTTCAGTTTTTGTCCATTGCCTCTGGTCCTGTCACTGGGCAGCAATGAGAAGAGCCTGACTCCATCCTCTTTCCGTCCTCCCTTTTGAAGTATTTATAGACATTGATGAGATCTCCCCTGAGCCTTCTCTTCCCTCGGCTGAACAGCGCTGGCTCTCTTAGCTGATCCTCACAGGAGGGATGCTCCAGTCCCTTCATTATCTGAATGGCCCTCTGCTAGACTCTCTTTAGCATGTCCATGTCTCTCTTGTACTGAGGAGCTCAGAACGGGACCCAGCACTCCCGGTATGGCCTCATCAGTGCTGAGAAGAGGGGAAGGATCACCTCCCTTGACGTGCTGGCAATACGTGGCTTAATGTAGCCTAACATACCATTTGCCTTCTTTGCTGCAACGGCATGTTGCTGGTTCATGTAAAGCTGTTGAATCAAGCTGATGGCTGTCTTCCTCTTTAACATATCTAGTCAGGGCTTGATAATAGTCTACCTTTTTAATATGATAATTTGGAGCAAACATCCTTCAGACAATCAATATATGTATACACACACACACACACACACGCATATTATTCACACTCACAATCATATCTTAGCAGGTCATGTTGTGCAGGCCATTTGCTAAGGGTGGCCATTAAAATCTCCTATAAACTCTTCATTGTTGCTGGCACTAACTATATCTTTTTTATTCCGAGATTTGCAAGACCCAGTAATTAACCTCGTTCTTCAGCCTACTTTGCGTTCTTACCTGAACACTAGTTATAAATTCAATACAAATCCTTTCCACACAAAAGCCCAATGTCCCATAACAGATAAAGAACTAAGATTTCTGTCTGTTTACTATTAGCTGCAACTCATCCTATACCTACAAGTAATAACCAAAGCTTTTGGTGCCTCTGAACACTCTAGTAGTGATGGTGAACCTTTTTGACACTTGATATATTTGTTTTTGAAAGCATAGTTGTATACATCTGCCTAGATCCATTAGTTGTTTTTTGTCATTTTGTCTGTTGGTTTTCTTTTGTTTCTGCTGCACAAAAAGGATCCATGTGGTTGCTTAGTTTTCTCAGTCTCCGTTTAACCTGTGAGGATTTTAGTGCAGCTCTTCTGTAAGCTGACACTTTTTGGTGGAGCTTTTATGGCAGCACTATACAACTTCTGTCATCTCTTATGCTGGAGACTCATCTGACTTTAGCATTTTGTGTGACAGTTCTAGTCACTTTTCTCTACTTCTTAACAAAAAAAAAAGAGAAAGTAGAAGTTAGTATGTTGAATGTATTGCTCATTCACATTGGTTTTTAAATAACAAAACCTGTAGCCATGCATTCTAAAGGTTGCATAAAATATTTGAGTAAGGTAGAGACACTATTCAGTTTCAAGGAAAAATATATGTACCTAGAAAATCACATTTTCATATGGTATGTTGTGTCGCAATAGAAGCGATGTTATAAATGTTGAACTTCAAAAGAAACCAGACCCACAGCCCATTTACCAAAGCAGAGATTTAGCAGAAGGTGCATAATGTATGGACAATCAGAATCATCATAGAATTATAGAATGATTTGGGTTGGAAAGGACCTTAAAGATCTAGTTCCAACCCTCCTGTCCTGAGCAAGGACACCTTCCACTAGACCAGATCGCTCAAAACCCCAACCAACCCATCAACAACTTCTCTGGGCAACCTGTTGCAGTGCCTCGTCACCCTCACAGTGAAGAATGTCTTCCTTATAGCGAATCTAAATCTACCCTCTTCCAGTTTAAAACCATTACCCCTTGTCCTATCACTGCAGGCCCTTGTCAAAAGTCCCTCCCCAGTTTTCTTGTAGGCTCCCTTAGGTACTGGAAGGCTGCTATAAGGTCTTCCTGGAGCCTCCTCTTCTCCAGGCTGAACAGCCCCAACTCTCTCAGCCTGTCCTCATAGAAGAGATGCTCCACCCTCTGATCATCTTCGTGGCCTCATCTGGACCCTCTCCAACTGGTCCATGTCCTTTTTATGTTGGTGGCTCCAGAACTGGACACAGTATTCCAGGTGGGGTCTCATGAGAGTGGAGTGGAAGGGGAGAATCACCTCCCTCGACCTGCTGGCCACAATTCTTTTAATGTAGCCCAGGATTCAGTTGGCTGTCTGTGCTGCAAGTGCACATTGCTGGCTCATGTTGAGCTTCTCATCCACTAACACTCCCAAGTTCTTCTCCTCAGGGCTGTTCTTAATCCCTTCTCCATTCAACAGTCAGCGATAGGATTACCCTGACAGTCGTAAGTACCCTTGATCAGATGATTCATTTGTGGTAACAGTTTAGTCACAGGGCTCCTTTTTTGCAAGTTTCTTAATATGGTTTTATGTTATTTCCAAACCAAAAGTAACAGTTTGTGTTAGTTCACTTATAGTTTCCATCATCTAGGCGCACATTTGACCCACAAAGATCCTGCTCGCTCTCTAATTGCTGACAATAAATAAATTTTGTGAAGTGGATGTTTAGCAATCTCACCACTAACCTCAAGCACATAAAACTTATGTCAGTTTTATTGCTGTGTCAGTGGCCAAAAGCAGCACTTTACAGTTTTTGTCTAATTCTTCTACAAGTTCTTCAGCATCAGACATTCAGTAGCTACGGGACATGCATCTATGCGTAATTTGGGACCCACAGCTGGACTGTAGTATTCTGCCTTCCAACTTGGATTTAGTTTTTGAAAGCTTAATAAACTGAACCTAAAATAATGTAAAATGCTTCTTGTTCTCTGAAAAACAGTCCTAGAATCAGGCTGTACATTTACAAATATTTTATGTTAGAATGTGAAACTGATGGCTACACCTACTAAGTTGAACAGCGTGAAGGCATTGGCCCAAGCACTATAACTCAGTTACTGATGTGATTGTGTTGCTAGAAAGTTACTTGGTGTTATTCTCACATAGTACTTTCCCTGGTAACTCAAAGATGTGGTTTAGGAGTTACTTCAGTATAGAAACCAGTAGGTAGTTTACATGTGGCTCTCCTCTCTGGATGGTGAGCATTTACTACTATGTATGTGGCCATTCTATGCTAGTTGGCCTCAAAGTCAAAGAAAGGCTCTGGCATCCTTCAACTGGTTAGTATAAGTGTAGCCAGTGTATCTGTGCTATAGCAACTTTCTAGAGGTTGCTTTCATTCTGTGGTAAATGTATTGTAATTAAAGATAGTTTTATTGCTCTTTTGTTGACTCTGGGGCTGGTACTGCAGCACACCCAAGAGGCCATAAATTCACTCTAGTTTATACCTCATCAAGACCTTAACCCATAGCAGTAGTCCTTAGCACAAAGTTCAAATCATTATCATATGTAAAGATGAGTAAAAATGAAAGGATATTGTGGTCAGAGCAGTTTATTATCAGCATACGCCATACCCTTGTATGCTAGAGCATTGAATATGTATGCTGGCTGCTGCACTAATTGGTCTTCAGCCAAAATGTCTATATTTCTCTTTTGACCACTGTGTTTGTAGAAGTGTGCTGTGTGTATTCAAATACCATTAATTAAGGATTTTCCACAATGTAATTTGTTTTTATTCCAGTGTGCATATTCATAAATCTCAATGTTTTCAGTTTCATGTGCTGTATGTAGCACTGTAGCACCATCTTGTGTGAACTGCTAATGTGGTTTCAATATATGCACTCAGCAATCTTCAGATTGACTATAATAATTCTATTTAAAACTTTTTTATGTAAAACTTAAATCAAGAAACAAGAATATGAAATAGCTCCCCCTTATAATGTGGTAGATTTTGTAACAGTGCATTAATTTAAGATATCTATTTATTAGGATGATCCGTATAAATATGAGGCATAGGATGCTGCAGTCTGAAGGCAATAAATATGGATTTTATCTGTTTTATGCTACAAAAATATGGAAGTAAAGAGATTAGAATCTTTGTGAGAAATAAAATTAAACTATAGTATGGGAAAGAGCTGCTAGGGAAAATTAATGTCGTAGTTCAGCCCCGCTCAGGACCAGACTACGCAGTCTCTCTCTCACTCCCCCCACCCTCCGAGAGAACAGGGAGAGAAAATATAAGGAAAAACGACTCGAGGTTTGAGATAAGGACAGGGAGAAATCCTTAAAGTTACCGTCACGGGCAAAACAGACTCGACTTGGGAAAAACTATTCATTTATTATTACAAACAGCAGGATAATGAGACAGAGAACAAGATAACCTCCATCCACCCCTCCCTCTTCCCAAGCTTAACATTATCTCTACTACCTTCCCCCCCTGAGCGGCACAGGGAGCAAGAGGGATGGGGGTTGCAGTCAGTTCATCATACATTGTTTCACGCCACTAATTCATCATCAGGGGAAGAACTCCTCGCATTCCTCCCCTGCTCCAGAGTGGGGTCTCTCCCATGGGCCACAGTCCTTTGTGAAACTGCTCCGGTGTGGGTCATCTCTTCCGTGGGGTGCAGTCTCTCCAGAATGGCTGTCCCAGCGGGCCCTCCACGGGCCGCCGCAGCCTCCTTCAGGCCTCCACCTGCTCCGGTGTGGGGTCCTCCACGGGCTGCAGGTGGATCTCTGCTCCTCCGTGGACCTCCATGGGCTGCAGGGGGACAACCTGCTCCACCATGGTCGTCACCACAGGCTGCAGGGGAATCTTGGCCAGGAGCCACATTACTCTTCCCCCTCCTTCTTCATTGACCTTGGTGTCTGCAGCCATTCCTCACAACAGGCTGGTAGATGTCTCTCAGGATCTTTTTTTTTTTTTGCATCTATCTTATTCACTTCCTTCTCATCTTTCCACTTCTTGCAGCCGGGCTGGACCGAGTCGGGCCCAGTCGGCTGCCTGGCAAGAGGCCAGAGGGTGAGGCCTGCAAGGCCCATGAGGCCTGCGCCTCCCGCTCTGCGCTTCTGCCCCCGCTCAGCTTCTTCACATCTTCTCTTCTCTTTTTTTTTTTTCTGTTTTCCCTTTCTTAAATATGTTATCGCAGAGGCGTTATCATGGGACATTCTGCTACCAATCGGCTTGGCCTTGGCCAGCAGTGGGTCTGCCCTAGGCCTGGCCAAGTCCCCTGAACAAAGGGGAGTGACTTCTAGCAGTTTCCTACAGAAGCTACCACCTTAGGCCCCCCCTCACTAACAAAACCACAATTAAGTAGGAATTTTTATGAAATACCTGACAAGAATCAAGCTGGAAAGTGCTTTTAAAGGATAGCAGGTAGCAAATGAGGCAAAAACTCAGAAATCAACGTTCACAATCAGCTGTGGTGCCTTGAGTTTTCTGCATGTTTGGAAAGATACACATGCACAGGGGAAAAAATGGGAAGGGAAATGGGTAAAACAGTCTTCTTCATATGACAGAGCAAACAATGATTGGAGGCACGACTGCGGTGCATCAAATGCACTCCTACACTTTAATATCTCACATGCACTTCTTTTATTCCACCTTTTCATGCTTTAATTTCTGTCCACTTTCCCTTTGTTTTTCTTCCTACTTTTACTGAGCCAGTTTCAGTATACTCAATGGTTTGTGTAAGAGGAATTGCAATCATACTCTTAATGCAAGTTCAGCCATGGAGGAGGTTACTACTACTTGCTGGCATTGCTACGAGTCCAGCATATTAAAGTGAGGTTACAGTTCTTCTACTGAATGTAGTGAAAAAAGCTCTCTCAGGCACTTTCAGACTCTTCTTGTGGGATGTTAATTATCTAATTTTTCCAAGTATATTAACATAGTTTGAGCAGTTACAAATATATAGTAACTCTAATTCTCCTTAAGGGATTATCTATTTGAACATTTAAGTTCAAATGTCTCTCCACACATATGACACATATGACTAAGAACTCAAAGTATAAGAATTTGTAGCCTTCGTCGTAACACAAATACACTTTTACCCGTGTGTGCTGGCTGAATCTTCTTTTTCATATGTGACCAAGTCATAACTGTTTTCATGCCTTAGCACCTAAAGAGTCCTGAGCCACAGTATTTTCCTACTCTTCTTCAATCAAAAGTAGGAGTAAAAAGTCAAAGCATCTTTTACTTTTGTGATTTTTGCTGCGATTTCCTTAATCACAGAATCTAGCTTCAAACCACAGTTTGCGTGGGAACACATCATATCATCTTGACTGCATCAAATACTTGAATTCTTGGAGGAAAATAATGTAATTGCTGAATACTCAGTCTGTTAGGGTTTCAAGTGTGAAAGTAGAAAAGATATTTAGCAAATCTGTATCACTACGTTTTTTGGTAGGAGTAACTGGTGGAGATAAGGACCTGATAAATATGAGTATTCTTATCTGGTTTTGTTTTCACATCAAAATAAATAGTGGTGTGTGGCTTTAGATCATGAATATAAATATCAGGAGAGAGAGAGAGACTGTATGACCAAGGAAGACAGCAGTTGACTTCTCTGCAACCAACACTTTCCCGGCACATGGTCAAAGAATTTTGTGTTAAACTTTGATGATTGCTACAAACGCAGATCCTGAAGGAAAAGAGCTGGCCTATAGAATGAACATACATGTTGACAGATGCTGGGAAAAAAAAAATCTAGGCTGTTTATGCATACATTTGTAGTCCATTATTCTTCTCTGTTTGTCCTGTTTTGGCTACAGTCTGTATTTGTGAGGCTTAGGGGCAAAAGATTTTTCCTTTTTCTTTTAAAGTGATAAAAGCAACTAGAAGAAAAGTTCTGTGAATTGTTGATGACAGACTGCCAAAAGAAAAGTTGTATCGGTGCTTCTCTCACCATCCTTTATAGCTCTGTACTTCCAACGTGTAGATTAAGAAGAGCTTGAGTTTCTCCTTTTGCAGCACAGTTCTGGCAGCAAGCAGGTGCAGCTAACACTAAAAGCCTTTGATCTTGAATGCTTGAGCATTTGTGCAGCCGTCATGTCCATATGAGCAATACATCCCGAAATCTCTCCACCTGACTGTGTAAACGTCTTCATTATTTCTCCTTAACTGGTCTTCCATTGCATCTTCCATTTTTCACTTTTAGATGCATTCATGCGAGAGATTTAACTGTTTTCTAAATCAACATTAAACAAATGCAACTGCCTTGTATAGGTCAGACAGTCAGAGGAATTGAGAGCAAACATAATTTTTAGCAAATTGAAGCTATTCACTTAGACTGAAAGTTCAAGAGTAATAAACATTGAGATCTGGGCTAAAAAAGTGTCAAGAGGAGTGGAGGCTGGATAGTGGTATCCAAGACTTCAGGTGATTTTAACTGTAGATCAGAAGACTCATGGCATGATTCCAACCCCAGTTAAGGACTGAAATAGTTATGTAGGAGCCTGGTGGAGAGAGAATAAAAGCCATTTGTATATGTGGTCTAAAATGCTGCTATGCCAGCCAAGACGCTTCCAGTACTTCAAACTGTAACCAGTTATTTCCTCTAATACGTTTTCTGTGTTTCATTCAAAAGATACACCAAAATCCTAGATCATGCAAACCCTATGGAAAGTCAAGGGAGATTCTGTGGTTATTTTGTGTTTTACCATCCTATATTTTGAATATTGTTAAAAAAATCAAAATTCTTGCTATAAGTTCTGTAATGTCCATGAAGAAACTGTCACAGAGAATACATACCAAAACTAAAATCTGAACATTGTTGTGTTAGCAGTCTTTCAGCAAGTACTTGCGCTTTCTTCCAATGCACTGCTTTTGTTCCCACTGTTTGACTGCTTTTGTTCTCTGTTTGATTGTGTGAAGTATATAGGAAAAAAATCTGATCTTTATTTTGTGTGGAGTACTACTTTATTTATTGAATAGACTGTGCTGGTAGACTAGAATCCAAATTTCTTTTACCTAAGAATGTAGTGGAAATTAAGGGGTTTTTATCGATGGTTTATATGCTCAGATAAATTATTTTGGTTTCTTTGTCAGTGTTTTCTACTGTCATTTAAGAATATTGTATATAAGGACTTACTATGTGTGCAGTTTAGTAATTTCCTTTTTATTTAATTTCTTTCACTTCAGGTAACTCTTGGAGCAATCCAGTAGAAGTGACAGCCCTTTATTCATTCGAAGGACAACAGCCGGGAGACCTGACTTTCAAAGCTGGAGACAAAATCACAGTCACAACCAAAACAGATTCCCAGTTTGATTGGTGGGAAGGAAGAATAGGAGGGCAAACTGGCATCTTTCCAGCCAATTATGTTGCCATAAGTAACAACTAAATTTGTATAGAAACAAATATTGAAGCAGTAATATATTTACACTGAAAAATATATTTTAACTTCTCAGATTTTATTAAAATGAGATTCTTGATCAAGACTACTCTAACACAAAATGCAAATGCATTAAATGACCTTAACTTTCCCCTAAACTTCCTTCTTAAATAAACAGTAGGTGATGGTCAATTTATTATAAAGTTTTCTTTTTGAGCAAGTTGCCATATAAAAAGTACTCCAATTTGTGTCTAGTTTCAGTTCTGTCTTGCTATATGGATTTATTTTTTACATGAGGGGAAAAATTAGAAACAATTTAGAACTAAATATGCTGAAAAAATACTGACTTCTATTAAATTATAATTTGTCGTCTCTTCTATAATAAATACTCTCAAATTTGCTTCAAATAGTCTCTGAGTTGGAGTTCTTTACTTTTGTGGAACACAGATATTTTTGCACAGGTATGGCTTTATACTCAGTTTTAAAAATCACTTTAAACATTTCAGTTTTTCTTAGTAACTACTTTAGGTATGATCCCCGGTGTTTGTCCTGGTTAGGCGTAGAAAGAACTTTTTTTTAACAACTCTGTAACAGTTAAGATGTTCCATTTCTCTGATAGTTTGTCTTGTATTGCCCTCATCTTTGAAGAATTTAAGCACTTCTGAAAGTTTGTTTGATAGAATGCATGAATAGACCCTCCCAGAAAATATACAGGCTTAGGATGTCCCTTGATTCCTGTAGGAACTTGTTCCACAGGTAGAAACAAGATAGAGAAATCTCTGCCTGGTTCACAAGTGAGCTTGCACAACTCTTCCTGCTTCTTCCCATTTAAGATTTTTTTAATGTTTAATCTTTAAGGAAAGAGCAACATAGAGTAAATTACAGAGTAAATAGAGTAAATTATTAACAGTAAGACAGGGAAGATATTTCTGTATGATTTAGGTAGTAGTAATGTATAGCATTATTATTCTTGACTTTTAACTTCATTTTGAGTATTTTTGTAAATCCACTTCATTTTACGGATCCAGATACTGACTTGAAAGTTGATGTGACGAATCAGAGCAGAGGTGAGAGTGAGACCTGAAGTTTTTGAGAACCCGTTTAGTTTCCTTCTCGTTGCTGGATATGCTGAATTTGCCTCTTGTATGGAGTTAATGCCAATATGATAATTATGCTTCTTCATTTCCCCATTCGAAAATGTATTTTGTTAAGTCCTTGTTTCTTCTAACAGTGCCACAAGTATCAGATGGAAAATCAGTATTTGTGATCTTTCCAGCAACCAAGTTGCAGTTGATCTGCTGTTATGATCTACTGATCTATCAGATGCGGTTTAGCTTTAAGTTATCCCATCTGAATGGCAAAGCAAAGCCTAGTATAGAGGAAGACTTAATCATCATTAGAAAATCATTCTGCTCCACTAACTTGCAAAAGTTTCTGGATCATTCCAGAAATCCACTCCACTCACTGGCAAAAATCATTCTGCTGCACTCATTGGCAAAAGTTTATGGATTTCTTTCGGACTGGGACACACTTTTTTGATAAACTCAAATTGAGACAGGAGAGACTGAAACTATGGTCAAATGTGTTTACTACCTTTCAATGAAAATCCTTCATTTTCTTTGCCTCAATGACAAGACAGACGTATGTGATCTGTCTTCAGACACACAGCACCACCAAACAGATCCGTACTGCTTGCAGGTATTTTTTTAGAAAGTATTTCCCAACTAGATGGAAAGGCTTAGAAAACCTTACACAGCTGGAGCAGAAGTGTAGAAGGGCTGTTGTCCAAATCTGGTAATTTGAGGTGACAAAGCAAATTCTGTGTTTGCCTGTCTTTCATAGACTGCATCTATTGCTTATTAAGCAAGGAAACACTGAATCATCTAATATCAAGACTCAGTGGATGGAAATTAATAATAATATCATGGACCCAGAAGCTAGATGTGCCATATGTTCACAAAGAATCACTCTTTCATTGATTATATCCTGCTGCTGCACTTTAGTTATGCGGTACAAGCTGAAGCATCCACTAGCAGAATTGTGCTGCGGTAATTCGTTAGTGATTTCCAGAATGCTGGCTGCTTTCTAGCCGGTATACTGCCTTTGTGTAGCGTTGTTAAGGCTTCTTAACTCATCTCAAGTGTCTGCTTCTATGAAACTGTCAGAATTTATGAACTTGCACAGTAAAATCTTTTTATTGTTTGTGTAAATTCAGTTTCCTGGATTGACTTAGCTTAGTTTGGGAAAAATGAGGGTTGTCTAATCTAAGTGTTCATGATAGTCTGTAAACTCTGCAGGATAGTACTAATTAATTGCTAAATCCAGGCCATGTTTTGAAGGGGAAATATTAAATGGGAAGTGTATCTCATACCTAGAAAATCCTCTTCTTCCTCTAAATATAATACAGGAAATAGAAGATTCGGTGGCTTAGCCTAATGCAAAAAAAAAAAAGCCATTGGTTGTCAAAAAGAAACCTTCTTGAAGCACTACAGAACTCTACTGCCTGATTCTACATGCCTTTGACACAGGCTGCATCAACCCATGTCAGTGGGCTTAAGCTAACAGTCAAAATAGAATTCTTTCTTGGAGAAAATCTTATGGGTTGCTATATTATAGGCTTCAAATTTTTAATTCCGTGTTGTCCAGGAATATATTTTTCTATTGCAACTGTAAGCATTTTTCTCTGGATGTGATTGCAGTCACTGGACTGGCAGGTCAGTTTTGCAAGGTGCACTACAAAGAATCTTCCTTCTGACATGTCTAGCTGGTGTGCTTTCAATAACATGTACACATATTGACGGCAGATTTGCAAGAAAGTTTTTACCCACTCTGGCCTTTTATAGAATACCAAATGATTTGTCTACTAGGAGCATTTGAATGCCTCTTCCCTGCTGTCTGTGGCCTAAGGTTTATCCTTTCAAGGACTGGAATGCTTGTGTAAACGTCACAGTTGAAGGACAAAAAGAATGAAGACTGTTTATTCTCATCTTCAGCATGAGTTTGGGTTTTGCTTGCTTTCTAGTGGACTGAGAGATGTTCCTCATAATAGTTTAGAGGACTAAACAGGTTTTTTTGAGGTTAAGTCTGAGATTATTAAAGCTTTACCTTTTATATCTGTGGTAGCTTTCATTGCTTAAACCTAGAGAAAGATAAAGGGAAGTAGTCTTGTTCCTCTTTTAACAGTTTCCATCGTCTCCCTGAACTATATTTTTCCCCCTACTCATCTTTTCAAACCTGAGTTTTAATTATTTCCTAAGCTCCCTCTCTCGTCTATAGGAAGGCAGTTCTAGAGCCTTAGACATCTGTTAGGATGATGTATCTTCTCCACTGGTCTGAGTTTGTTCAGTGCATGCAAATTTTACCTCGTGAGGCTGCTCACTGTCCAATCTACTGTTATCAAGCTAAGTCTGTTTTTTCCAGAATGAAAACATATTGGAGAATATATGTGATAGTAACAACACTATCTACCAAGTCTGTTCAGCAAGAGTTCAACTCACAGGAAGATCCTAGTGCATACAATCTCCTCATCAGCTTTTGGATCAAGACACCTTCTCTTTTTTTCTCTGTTTTGTGTGGTTTAAAGACATATGACAGCTTAGTTTCTTCAAATCCACCCTTTCCATACAATAAAACTTCAAAAGATTTGATATCTAGTTTATATCAGTATTTAGCAAAATTTACGTTAGCTGAGTACTGATTCTGTTAGTTTTACAAGGGGAATCCATTGCAAAACTCAGAAAAACACCGTAATTATTAAATACACCAAATTTTGCATTATGTTTGTAATCGTGAAACAGTAATATCTGACAGTTCCATGTTTCCAGAATTTTAGGTATTCAGAGTATTTAGGCAACTGTCTGTCAACAAATGATGTAAATAAGAAAAGTATTCAGCTTGTGGTAAAGGGACAAGATGATACATTTTAAAGTTTACTTTTAAACCATTATGATTAGCTTAAAATCCAAAGTACTCCTTTTATCCTGATACTAGCAAAAGATACAAAATGCAGGGAGGGAAATGAAAAATAAGATTTTTTTTCTTTCTTACAGGCATTTCATCAGCTAGTGGTTAAATAGAAACAGCATGCCACTGTTATCAGGTGATCCTTCTTCCACATCTGTTTTAATTAATGCATCCACTTTAATTAACCATTTAAAATGGTATTTATGCTTTCAGCAAAAAGTTTTGTAAACCTTATTCAGTTTATTCCTAACATATCTCCTTGCCAGCCGACATCACTGTGTCCATTTATATTTGTTTGTGATACTTTTAAATATGTGACCAAAACCATAATTACAGTGTGCTTAAATTCTCTTCTGCAAAACATTGCAAAAATCTGTTAATTTGTTAGTAATTTAACTTTAACTCATAATTTTAAAAATTTAACTTTGGTAATAAGTATAACTGCAAAACTTTTGATCTAACATTTTCCTCCATTCTTTTTCTCCTTGCAGGCCATTGCTGACCAAAAAATACTTCGGTTAGGTGTAGGTGTAAATTTCCGTCATCGCTAGTATCTCCAGTTCTTCAGCAACAAGTAAACATGTAATCCCACTCTCCCTTCTATATCAGTCCAAACATTCCCATTTATTGAACCTTGCACAGATGCATCTCAGGCGAGTCTTCCCTGCTTCACTGTTCTGTTTCTCTCTTTCTGTTTGTGTGCATACACACACACTCACACATTGGGTGGTTATTTTGGATCCGTGTTTGGATAAGGACCAGCTCAGTCCGAATGTCTTCCTCAGTGATGTTCTGTTCTGTTTGCCTAATAAATTGGGAGTAGAATGACAGGTGGAAATTCCTCAGGATTGAGTAGAGGCATCTCCTTGAAAAATGACTGAGTTTCTCCTTTAAAAGCTTAATAAATTTTTACAGTAGCCCTAATCATACTTGCACAATTTTTAAAATGATTTTTTTTCAAATTGTGTCAAACTTTACAATCTTTAATCCACATTACATAATTTCATTTCTATTGATTCTATACACAGTTTATACTTGTATGATCAGAAGGAACACAAAAATAGTCGTTTATGTAGCTTTTGCAGTAGATCTTTAAAAGAATTATCTGATCTAAAGAGACCTGAACTGCAGCTGCTTATGTTGATTTATTGAGGATATTTAGATGCACAGAATTTCTGAAATGTAGACCCATCTTCTGTATTACCTAAATATAGACACAGCATCCTACCTATAGGAATCTATTTCTAAAAAAAAAAAATGGCCAGAACATTTTGAAATCAAATTAGGTTGTACTGAGAATCTAAATTTATCCAACACTTCAGTCAAAAAGTTCATGGGAAACCATTTTTGAGTTTTTAATTGGTTCTTGCTCTTAATTGAATTAGAAATACCAAAAAGAAAACCTTTTGGGCTTTTCCCATGCCATAACTAATGAAAGAAAAATACATAAAAAGAAACAGCAAGCTTCATTATTTGGAAAACGTCTTAGTTAACTTCATCCAAAATTAAGTGCAAATAGTTCCCTAAATGTCAGCAGTGGATGAACTACTGCATACTAACCCTATGCTAATATCCACATGTTCTTCTATATCTGTGATCCATCCTGTAATTCTTATCTATGTCTTTTTTTAACAGTAGAAATAAAAATTCCTGTAACTGTATACTTCAGAGGAATTCTACCATCTGCATCGCTAAGATGAGTCTTTGCTTCTGCCTTTATAGAAACAGTTTATGAACCTTTTACCTGGCACAGTTTACCTTCCATTTAACCTTATGGAAAAGGGAAATACTCCTAGCACTCTTATGCGTATTTCTAGCCTAAAGCTAGAATTTGTTTTATACAAAAGGCTATATGAGAGGCAGAGAAAGCAAGTCAGGCAGTGGCTAGAGGAGCTAAACATAGCTGTCTACCACGGGGAAGACTTGCCTAGTTGAAGAACCAGGAGCTGCTTGCTTGTTGAACCTGAGGACATTGTCTGTAGTGGTAATATAAGCCTGAAGGTCATTTTAAGTATATGAAGTGTTTCTGTAAACTACTGAATACAACTAATTCCATTCACAAAAACAATAATCATAGTTAATTTTATTGTTTAAGAAATTTTGAGGCAAAGAGTTTCCTCTCCTCTCTTCTTCTTTTCCACTTGTATATCCTTCTCCAGTCTTGAACTCCTCCTATGCTATATGTGGCCTTTTAGTATCTGACTTGCTCGGTGCTCGAGGACTATGACAGCATCCAGGGCAATTAAACCAAGCCTGCCTGGGGCCTCCCTCTGAACACTTGAGTAATGCTAACCACTGTACCAAATAGTTACTTAGTAGGGAAAAAAACAGAAGAGACTAGTTAGCTGGGTTTGGCAGCCTACATTCTCACATTGTTCCTGTAAATGAAAGCTGTTGTTCTGTCAAATCAGATGTATGGTCTCACAACAAACATTATTAGAATTCTGAGTTTCTGAATGTCATGTTTTCACAATATTTGCAATGCCTTTTATGGCTTCAGACATTTTAATTTCGTTTTCACAGTGCAAATACTAGTCAAATCCTTTTTTTCCAAGGGTTTTGTATCATTTTAGACTCTAATTTTTACACAATTAAATGTGAGTTATGCCTCACAATAAATTTAGATAATGCTGTTGAGGGAAATAAATAAAGCATCTGGATGCCAAAGTATTGTCACAGATTGACAGTTGCAGCTGCTTGGGAGACATTTTTGATTACTAAAGTATCAAGTCACTTAAATAGGTGTCATTTTGTAAGATTTTACCAACTGCAGAAATCTGGGCCAAAATGAACTTTTTTTAAGCAGCGGAGATGTCTGTCAAAAGTACTGGTTTTAATTTGAGTTATACATTCTGTGATGGTTGGTTTTTGTGGAAACCAGATCTGCCCATTACCTTTTAAAACCTGTCTCAGGCTATTACCTGCTCTTAACCTGGTACTCCTTTTAGTGTGTCTTTTATTTTAATGTTTCCAATTTCCCTCTGTCATATTTAATGTCAAAATTAAGGCAACAGTTAAGCCAGAAATTCAAAACATCAGTCTCATATTCTAATTGTTTTCTTGTCAGCCATCAGATTCTTACCAATGTGAACTGGGATAAGCTGCTCTAAGATTTCACAACCTAAGATTGTGTTTAATGTGTTTTGGATCACTTCTTTTGCATATCTGATTTCATGCTTTTCAGCCTAACTCCTTGTTTCCTTCTGGCAATGCTGAAAATTGTTGGGCCTGTTCCAGCTGATTTTACATCAGTGGGATTCTTTTGGTAGCTTTGAGGTAGATCTTAAATGTTAAATGGTTCTACATTTGTTTAAAATCTATGTTACTCAGCTGATTTGACTTTGCTGCTCAAACTACAATGTAAGACAGAGATTATTGCTGTATTTATATGCCTCTGAGAACAATCCAGTCAGTATTTTCTCCATGGCTGTCACAATCTCAAGCAATACATACCCTTAATGTAGCTTTCCAGTACCTCACATTCCTAGCAGAAAGGACACTGACTTTGCATCAATCCATGCTAAGTGTATTATTTTTTCCTATTTCATACATCTCACATGTTTGAAGCCAATTGCAACTGAAGCTCTGAAGCAGCGCGGACCACCTTTGCAGATTCCTGTGCAGGTTGCCAGCATCTTTTCCTATAGGTCCCTTGGAGTATGGTCAAGAATATGGCAGCCAAAGGAAGCACACTTTCTTTTTGAAGATTCCTAATCACAATTGCTCTTTGGATAGCATGAAAAAGAATTTTCTTTAAAAGGTGTGAAATCCTATAGCTATTTCCTTGGTTTGCCTTCTCAAGGTTTGGAACATTACCTTCACTTAAGTTAGAGTATTTCATGATATCAAGAACTTTCCTCTTGTAGCAAGGCTTTTTCTTCTGATATGCAGAGGGTCCCTTCCATAGAGTAGCACTCATTGCCACATTGCTGATAAATGTTAAAAAACAAAAACAAAAGTGAAGGGGAAGGATATTCAGCACCAACCAACACATCATCCAAAGAGCATTTTTATTTTTTTAAATTTTTTAGATTTGTGCCATCTGCTTTCAGGTACCTGTTCAGGTAGGTTTAGGAGTCCTCTCAAGTTAGATGTCTGTTTTTCCGAAGCAGTCAGTCGAGAAAGGTAGGTTGCAAGAAATGCCTTCTAGAGTGGTTTCTGGAGTTTGTAGTATAGAAGATTAACTTGTTCCTTGAAACTATTATCCTAATGTCATTTTGCTGGCAATCCTTCAGGATGATCTCTGTATATAAATACTTTATTCTTGCATTTCAGAGATAAGTATGATTTTTTTCTCCATGACCTACTAAATTAAGCAAGGAGACCCAATTTGAAATCCTATTAACAAAACTTTCCAAACTGGAACATGAACTGAAACTATGGATCACTGCCACTGTGAATGAAGAATGGAAAATCTAAGAAAGGGAAAGATATAATTAACAGCAATGCAAGTTCATATCTACTTAGGTAATAGGAATTAATGTGAGATATTAATCACAGTTGCTTAGTTTTGACACAGTCAAGCTATCTACTTACTTCATCATTGCCTTTTTTGGTACTAAGACAAATGGTGGGTAAAAATATGTATCTATCTAACATGATATTCAGAGAATTGTTTTAGATTAATAGAATATCTTTTGAGTTATTCTTCTTTTGATCAGTTTAGAAATATTCTTGGCAAAACAAAGAGATGGAAAATAGTGAGCTCCAAAGAGAACTTCCTGAACTGAAGAAAATATAGATCTCATGAAAAGCTGTTTCTTAAAATTGTGCAAATCACAATGGATTATGTTAATCTTAATTTAACAATGTTAATTGCTGATGATATCTAACATACTAAGCCTAAGGGAACTCAGGTAGCCTAAAATATCTTTCTTTTGCATGTTATAATATTAAGAAATTGCATTCTAATATTAAGAAATTACATTTATATTATTCTCTTGAGGGTGATGTCGGAATAAATCCCTAAGTGTTATTCACTCACATTTTAAAAATTCCGGTTTTCTTAAACATGAAGAGTTTTCTGTTAACAACTGGGCTCCAAAATCCAAGTGAACAAAATGTTTAACATGAAACTCAGCAGTTTCACATTAATAGATCCTGGCTGACAGGATGAAACTTGGACATTATTGATTACAGTTCCAATGAGATGTATTAACTTTAATACAGCATACAAGCAACATGTGCAGGCAAGCCAGATGCAGAACTGAAACATTATCTAAACAGAGTTGATTTCAAATGTTTCAAATGTAAATAACCCACCGGGTGGTCCTTAAGACTGTCAGCGGTCATTATTTTCTGTAGCATAAACAGGGCTGTCAGCTGGGATTTCTGTCACAAAGATAAAAAGTCATTCTTCCCTAGCAAAGCCTAGGCTGTTTCTTTTAAAGAAAGTCGTGCGCCTCCATCATAGATGGAGAGTTCCTTTCTGGAGTTTAATGCAAGTATTTTATAAGCTGCCATGAAAACCAGGATAGGTGTCTGAACAGTGTAGACTAGAAGATAAGTAAAGGTTAATGGAATTAGAGAGTAATAAGCCTTAAAATTCTGACATGTCTAAATAAATGCATAATTTCTGTAGATTCACTGTGCTTGTTTTTTTAAGTTTTCTGCAGGTAGCAAAAGCTAAATCAAGAAAATAGATACCAATAGATGACAAACTTATAACTTTGGATGAAAATTTGTGGTACGTTTGAGGCTACTGCTTGAATTAGAAATACGAACATGATCTAAGAATACGATTCTTTGATTCTGTGATTCTATTATCAGTTTAAGTGATCTGAGGTATTAGTTGATCATAGGGATTTATACAATGGCTTTAAGTCCTCTAGTCTAATTCAGATATTACAGAAGAGTATTATTACACTGCCTGCCTCTACATAGTTTAATGGCATCTGAACAATTAAAACATCTTAACAAATCTGGTCTGATGTATCTGAGCTCGAAATGAATTATGTAGCACTATCTTCTGTATTAACAGTTGCGTCTTGATTTTATAGCTACTGAAATCGGCAGGAGCACTGCCATTGGCTTCAGTGGAAGCATGATTTTGGGCAGTGGAACACATCAAAGTTTACTTCAAAAATTGTTGGAGGCTTTTCCATCTGATTTCCTGGAAGAAAATAAAATTTTCTCCTCAAGACCTTTTTCACATTTCCTTCTGGAAATGGGTCATCAAGGGTCTGTACCTCCTTTCTGTAATTGTCCCATGCACTGCTCAAAAACTAAAGAACTTCACACTTTACTGAACCACGTAGATGTCCTATAAACAGAAAGTACAAAAAGAAAATACCTTTTATGCAGGTATTTTCTTTGTGCCTGAGGAACTGAATATAAATTCTACCTTCCATGATAGAGTCATCCTTTGCAACATGTATTTATACATACCTAGTGCAGTGTAGGGTAAGCAGAGTCAACTGAAAGCATTAATAATGTGGTTAATCCCTCCTGATGACTTGTCTCCTGCATATATATTACATCTCTTAGTAATTTTTGGAATAAGGAAGGAAAAGGGAATTCTTCCTCTGGAGTGTGACCTGAAAGTCTAAGAAAACAATGTACACTTTAATGTGAAAAATGAAAATGGAAATTGTCGGGGCTCCAGGGTGAGTCTGCACTCTCGTCTTTTTGTAGCCAGGAATATCATCACGGTTCTTTTAATCTTAAACTGAATCCTATGGTTGCACTTACTTGCTTCTAGATGGCATGACATGCTAAACTCAGCTGGATTTGACACCACAAAAATATCCCTTAGATGGAACCTATGACCAGTGATGCAGAATTGACTTTCTTGAAACAGTCTCTTATTTATTCAGAGATACGTGCAGGAAAGGGTTTAAAAGTCAAGAAATCTTTAATCCTCTCTCTTACCTAAGTCTTTATTCTTGCTTGTATGTTCTGCAAAGTCTGTGTAGTGTTGCCTTTGTGCTTGTCAGATTGCCTAGCTACAGTTTTTCTTCTTCCTTTCCCTCCTCTTTCAGTGTGCTCCCCATTTCCTCTCAGGCAGCCGCCAAGTATTCACTTCACCCAAGTGATTTTATATGGACCCTTCCACCCTTGTGTTCCTCTCTTGGAAAAACAGCTGTGTAACATGGCTGGCCTCCTGAAGCAGCATCTTCCCTTTTAAATCTAGCACTTGTACTTAACCCTCCTAAGTTGTCTACAGTTCTCTTTATCTTTTTCTCGCTACAAAACCTTTCAATTTGCATAACTGAGTAAAATAATACTGTGAGTATCCCACTACTTTCTACTACTAAAAAGGATTCGATGACTGACTCCTAATCAGATCAATGAATTATATATGCCTAAATAGTACAGGTATATTACATGGGGGTTTTTTTTGTGTGTCAAAATTAACTTTAATCCAAATGGCAAAATATTTCAAACAGATCTTTAGATTAGCAGATGAGATCAGCGGATACTTTGAGTGCAAGGTAGCTATAGGTCTCTTGGTCCCATACGTGCTTCATGAGGTACAAAACACCTGGTCTTTACTGAAGTGAGATGAAACCTGCCCAAGTACCACTCAAATGATGGCCAAACCAAAATTAAAAGATTATGAAGAATTCATTGCAGGACTTAGTATTGGAACAAGATAACCCTAAGTGAAGTATTGCACACACTGAAGGATGGCAATGATACCTATGCTTTATGAAACAAGTCAATGTACGTCAGTATGAATTTCTTCTGTTTCTGTGGGAAAGGTGAATGTGTTAATTAATGTTCATTCAAATCTATTTTTTCTAGCTTGTGAATTTCAATTCCCTCAGAATTAAGACTGCACAATTATAGATTCAGCATGCTATAAGCATTTATGCTAACCATCCACAAGCTTTTTTCCCTGCATTGCGTTTTACCAGAGCTCCACCCTAGACGTACAGGTATTTGCACACCGTGTGCAGATCTGTGTAATTGAAATTATGACAGCAAGGGACTGTCCTTGTATAAGTATTGAGAAGTATATGGAGGCTGATGTCCCAGTTTCCAGATCCTGAAAGGGGAATATGCTCTTCTTGGTATGTTGTTTTCTCTCATTCTTTGAGAATGTGATCTTGAGCTGTGATTTTTGGTTTTGACAAAAGTCATTTTTTCAAACAGAATTTACCACAAAATCCTCCCTTTCACAGGAATTGTACATTTTTAAAACTCTTTAAAATAGAAAGTGTTTAGATTCACTTTTTTTTTCCCCAAAAAAAAAAGTGGAAAAAAAGTTTGAGAATAATTTCAATAAAAATGGGGGCAAATAAAATTTTCTTCAGGTGTGCTTCAGGTGTTCCAGTCCTCTGAGACTTTTCTTCTACTATTCCCAGTAGTTTTGTCACCCTACACTATTTCATTAGTTTTCATATTTATTTTGCTTAGATTTGTGTTCATGCATTTCACGGCCTTTCAGAGCAAAGAAGCTTAACTACTGAAATAAAAAGGGATTGAAACCCCTGCTGTAGAACGTGTGCATCAGAAATACAGAAAGCTGCAAATGTGCATTTTGTAATTACAGTAATTTCCTTCCTTTTTTCTTCACCTGGCATCATTTTTCTTGCAGTAACAGTACAAGAGTCTAGTAATTGTCTGCAGTAAAGAAAATGCAAACTTTCTCCTATGCACTGACGTTTCAGATTTGAATGTTTAAGGAAAATACACTGAAGCCAGCTGAAACTGTGGTTGCAGAGAAAAAAGAATCTTTCAGATCCTGTTCTTCAGTATAGTTTTTAAAAGTATTCATTGCATTTATTGAAATAGTGCATCAGTAGCTAATAAAGTGGAGGGACTGGGTAAGCTAAGAGTAGATTCTGTGTAGCAGTTTTTAGGAGTGCCTCTGCACGTGTGTGTATCTGTATGTAGTATTTGGTGAACAAGTAATGCTGGACTGAACCTCTTTGATTTGATTATATTGCCTCTTGCCCTTTCCATCATTATTATGTTATTAGCTGATGTTTATTTTCATAACTGTGTTTTCACTACATCTGTAAAAAAAAATAAGAGCTTGCTTTGAAGTTCAGGATTATATTGTGCTGGGAATATTACTTAGAAATTGGCTAAAATGCAGCAATGGAGGAAGGGGGCTGAGCATGGGTATTTTAAGGCTTAGTGGAGCAAAAGCCATAGATATTCCAAAGCCCTGGTCCCGTGACCTTTAATAACATAGCTTTGCTTTTCTTCCACTCTATAAGCAGCACTACGGATTTACTTGCATGAATAAGAATTAAAGGATCAAAACTCTTAACTTGACACTAGTGGACATATTTGGCATCATTTGGTTTAGTCTACTGTAAGATCTAATTTTGCTCTGATTCAGAAGAGAAAAATTAGAAGAGCAGACTCCATACATAGCCACTGGAAAGAGGTAAGTGCTTCCAGGGGGGCCACTTAGGCAGTGTCAGTAAAATGGATAAAGCAGACAACATGGATAATGTGCTTCTTAACTATAACTGTACCATGTGGTTCTTGGAAACCTTAGACAGAGACTTGTGTGCATGTTAAGATTATTCAAAGAAAGATAAACTTATGGTGGAGTTCTTGCTACTTTCATTTGGAATGTTAATAGCCCAAATTAAACAGTGTGGAGTACTCCAAATACCAGTGCAATGAAAAAGTTTATAGCAATGATGTCAACATTTGGAGTATCCATATTTTTTCAAGGTCTGTTCACTTCCCATGACTTTCAAAATACTTGTACATTGCCAAGTATAAATCAGGTTGAAGATATAATGTAGGCCTGATTTTAATTTGAGTGCCTGGATATAAATCCTTCACCAATGTTACCCCATGAATTCAAAACAGAATCAAACCAAATAATGTTGCTTTCTATTCCAAGAAGTCTATTTTGTCCCTATAGATTACATAAACTTCCAAGTTAGTGTACTCAGCAAGGAGGCCAAAGAGTGAACTGGCACACAAAAATTCTCCCTTTAAGTAAGAATAAAGTGATTTTGTGAGGTTAGCACAGAAATGCCAGTAACCCTTATTAAAATTTTATCTTTTCTGGGCAACTGTACGTAATTTTGTTCTCAAAGTCGATCAGCCTTGTCTTTTATACTCCTTATTTCAGGTGTTATACACAGCTTTCACAGCAGAGATAGTGGCATGAGATAAAGCGCAATCTCCTTAAACCAGAAGATGAAGTTGTGCTCACACCTTTTTTGCAAACAGAAGGGACTGACGACCAGAATGCCAGACAGGGAAAAAGGCAAAGAAGGCAGAGAGAAAACAGCTGGGCCTTTGTATCCATCCAGCTCACCAATCTGCCACTTGCCGGGTACAAGCTCTTGATTGAGCCAGCCTCACTACTTACTCTTCCCCAAGTGTAATGTGAGGAACATCCTGTGTTTGAAACATTTTAAAGACTAATACATGAAAGGAGCTGAACACAAGCACGTTTGGAAGATGGAAATGTATTTCTAAACCACTCCTGTTAGATTCTCTGTGTTGGTACCTTGGTAGCACTATTCAACTTACTGCTTGTGTGCGGTCATTTTGGACTAGTCATTTATTTTAGGGGACAGCACGGTAATATGCTGAGCTCCCTGTGGTCTCCATGGTGTTAAAGACAGTGATAATAAATTAGCTGTAATATTGCTATGTGCTCATGAAATATTTGAAGCTGTATCATAGAATAATCATAAAATCATAGAACAGTTTGAGTAGGAAGGGACCTTAAAGATCATCTAGTTCCAACCCTCCTGTCCTGGGCAGGGGCACCTTCCATTAGACCAGGTCGCTCAAAGCCCCCACCAACCTGGCCTTGAACACTCCCAGGGATGGGGCATCTACAACTGCTCTGGGCAACCTGTTCCAGTGCCTCACCACCCTTACAGTGGAGAATTTATTTCTTAGATCTAATCTAAACCTACCCTCTTCCAATTTAAAGCCATTAACCCTTATCCTATTACTACATGCCCCTGTCAGAAGTCCCTCCCCAGTTTTCTTGTAGGCCTCCTTTAGGTACAGGAAGGCCGCTATAAGGTCTCCCTGGCACTTTCTCTTCTCCAGGCTGAACAGCGCCAACTCTCTCAGCCTGTCCTCATAGAAGAGATGCTCCAGCCCTCTGATAATCTTTGTGTTGGACTCCTTCCAACAGGTCCACGTCCTTCTTAGTATCCTAGAGAAGACTTGCCATCTTGGATAAACCCCAGTTGCCCTAGTATCCATAACTCCAAAAGCAAACCTTTGGTCTCTTTATATTTTCATAATTATATGTATGTTATCAAAAAGAAACAAGAACATGGGAAAGGAAAACAAAAATAAAATAAGCATCCGTACTGTGGGAACATGATGAGGGAAGAGCAGCAGCTCTCCTTGACAGAGGAGTGCAAGTCTGTGAAAGGTTCTGTCACGTACATGCCCATTTTACTTAGAAGGGCACTGATGCCTGAGCATCTGCCTGGCTTGCCCTAAAGCAAACAGACAGCAGATAAGTCTGTCTTAGAGACACTAAACATGGCCATAGTTTGTGCTTACTAGTTCCAAAGTTAACAGGAGAACAGGCCAAGCAAATGCACCTTCTAGTTTGGCAAGTTTGGGTGCAGGCTGTTTGCTGGTGGGAGTATACAGATGCTACATGTCTTATCTAACTTGAAGTATCTGTGGAAAGTAGAAGTATCAAATGAATAATGAATACAGAATAGGAGGTTCTCATCACAAAAAAAAAAAAAAACCAACAAGCTGATGCAAGAAAGAAACAATGCTCCTTTTCCGTTGTAGTCCTAGAAGTCCTTTAGTGAATGGTGAAAAAAAAGAATAACAAAAGAAAGCAAAACCAAAAGAAAACTAAACCCCATAGGAAACTAGAATAAAATACCTTATATGCTAAAAAGATTTGATCCAATTGCTCTTGAAATCATTAGGAATTAACTTTAGAGAGTTTTATATTGAATGCCTAAGGTCATTCTTTTAAGAAATAAGCTGCCTCACTGAACATATTTGAAGAATTTAGGGTAAAGTAAAGGGCATTTAATTTACAGAGCTATTAGCTAATGTGTCAACATCCATAGAGTCACAGCAGCCACAGCCCTAGGCAAATCGCAGATGAAAACATACCATCAATGTCAGCGGTAGGCTCTATATTAGCCCAAGAGTACCCATGTTTACCAACCTTTTATCTTTTGGGGTATTTCCCAATACTGTAATTGTTCTAAATTAAATTAATATCATTGGGACAGTATGAGAAGTTGATCAAGGCTTCTTGATAAGTGTTTGTGAGACATACAAGACACTGCTGCCCAGATACGTGTTTCCTCATGCACATGGAGCAGGAAGAGTCAAAGCCCGAGTCGTGTGTGACAAAGGGAAAGGAGTAAGGGATATGTCACTACTGGAAGAAGATCTTGTGATACCATATAAACAGAAAGGATAAATCAGTGTCTAACCAGCTAACATGGTCTTTAGAGTCTGCTTCAGTAAAGAGAAGCTGCAGTGGCACTATCAAACACTGGAATTTGTGAGAAAAGGAGGAGCTGGGCAATATAGGAAGGGAAGACATGAAATGGGAAGAAGCTGTAGAATAGAGAGAGTGAAAAAAATTGTATTAGAAAACTTGCAACACCAATTAATTCGTCACAATATTTTACAGTTGATGTGTCAGCCTCATTTTGTTTTGGGAGTCACCTTTAAGGCCTAGGAGGAAGATAGCAGAAGAACTGAACAGTCCATTTGCTCCCATAAACTAAAGATAAATGGAAGAGATATTTGTTTTTCTATTGAGTTCCCTATGATATTAAACACATTTTTATTTCTCCTTATCCTCTTCCCATAAAACCAAAAGCATAAAATTGGCACAAGACAGAGATTAGCAAGGCCCCCACGCAAGGATTACTCAGAAATCAGTGAAGTGTTCTGCAAAGCCAGAAATATGGTTAAAGCTTGGAAGCCCTCTGAAGAAAAATGATGTCTCAAGCAAGGCTGTTTGTAATTTTTGATAGCAAAACTTTCCCTCCTGTAGATTATTAATAGCCGCCACGCGCACTGGTCGGAGTGAGCCTGCCACAATAATGACACAAGAAGTACGTAGAAAGCATTCAGCTGTGAGCAAATCTGTAAGCAATGGACCATGCAAATCTCAGTGAATCCTTTTGGCCCTCATGCATCTTCCCCTAATGTTTGTGATTCCCAAAACCCATCAGAACCAAATAAAAAACTAATTTCTTCACATTCACTGTCCCAGAATATTTTTTTTTCTTCTTACTTTTGGTGTGTCAAGTCGGTTCCTTGCAGAATCAAAGGAAAACACGCTCTTAAGCTCAATACAAATTTTAGCATGCAGGCAAGAGAGGAAAGAGGCAGTTATTGTTACTCTTTTTTTTAGATACCTCTTCCTAGGCACATCACTACTATGATTGCAGGGGCCACACCTAGCTACCCAGATTTTTTTTTTTTTTGAAAGAGAAGCAAAAATAAAATCTTGACATCTCAGGTGATTCTGTAACTACAGAAAATTGACACAGTTCATTTACGACCCGATAGTCCTTTCCTCAAATTCATGTGATGTTGATCATGTACAATATTTACAGTTGGGAATGCTTGCAAGGAGAAAAGATAACTTTATCACATTACATTTCACAGCATTTTTTCTGTAGATCTACTAGGAACTACTAGGTTCACTGCTGAAAGATTTGGGGTGAAATCATGGCCAATGGGAATCTTGCCATCAACTTCAAAAGAGTAAGATTTCATCCTAGACCTTATTTGTCTAGCAAGAAAGTGCTTATTTTTCTATTCTTTATTTTTGTGCACTAACTGTCAGCTTTGCACAAAACAAACCATCTTGATTTCCAGAGGGCCTTTCAAAAGCCGGGTGATTGCCAAAATTGCAAATCCAATTTGTTCACAGATTGACCAGTATGTGATCATTCCAATTATATTTGGCACATGTCAAATGGGAGAACCAAACCTCCCTCTTTTTGGATCACTTATAAACACTTCAAAAAATAAACTCCCGATATAATTAGCTGCTGAAATGCTTGGCAGGTTGCCCTTAAAAATCCCCACCAGAAGAAAACACACCCCCTCGATTCTTCCTGAGTACGTTCTTCAATAAGCTTCTCGGACCTTGTCCCCTGCACCTGCACTGATTAGTGTAATCCTCCTGACTGCCTGTGGGTACCCCTAAAAACCAGTTTTCCCACAAGTGAGGTCCAGCAACTGTGTTACAAGAGACCTGGATGATGTGGTAAACTCATTGCCCCCCTCCATCTCACCCTGCGCAAGCTGCTGGTTAAGCCCATCTGCAAACTGAATGTACGCAGCAGTCCTCGTTGGCACCCTTGTCCTTCAGTAACTCCATTACTGATACATGTTGAGGTTTTCTTTTAGTGCATTGGTGAAAATGCATGGTCCTGTCGAGCTGTCTGAAATCTTGTGTAGGTGCTACTTTTTCTAGCAAACATTTGTCTTACCTCTTAAAGAAGTTGTTGTCTTCTGCCTTTTCCAGAATCCTGCCAAGGGGCAAAGGAAAATTCAACAGGCAGGTTACTCATTTTTGCTGCTATCTTGAAATACAAAAGCTCTACCTCTTATTTATTTACTGTTTTCATTTTCCTTCCCAGTGATTGTCATGAGAAAAGCTTCAAAACACTCAGCAGTGAAGAAAGAGAAAAATACACCACTGAAGAAGGAAAGTAGAATAGTGGGTAAATGTATCATGAAACTCAAGCTCATTCAGCAAACTCACATTTTTGAGAACAATTCAACAAGAAAGAAAATGCTCTTTTGGACTTTTAAAAGTCACTTTTTACTTCATCGTCATAACACTGGGGACTTTCACTGCTTAATCTTGAAAAGATATTACTTCTGAAGCTAATTCGTAGTCCCCTGGTACTCTAACTTCCACTCTGTGCTGTTCAATCTCACCCTATTTCTATAAATTCAGGTCTCAAAACCATCAAGATCGTGACCCTCCGCTGTGCTCATAATGCTTCTCAGTGTTCTGCTTTTCCAGTGAAGTTAGTAAACATCTATTTTGTGTGGGAAGACCATAAATTAAAATACTAAATCGGCCCCATGTCATGACTAGTCTGAAAAAAAAAAGCCCTTTTCAGCTCCATAGATACTTGCCTTCAAGTAACACCTCACTTTTTCCCTATTTGGTATTTCCTTCCTGACGATCACTTTCCATTTTTCACATCTTCTCCATCTCGGTTCAGTTCTCATGTAGGACATGATCAAAGGCTATAGCAAGTGTACTAGACAAGTCCGAATAGCTTGGCTCTGGTTCATCACCCTTACCCAGGAACAGCTTATCACAAAAGCTGCCAGATAAGCCTTACATAATCCATAATTGGTAAGTATTGTTGCATTTCTTCCACATTTTTACTTATGTTTTTCTTTAAAATTATTCTGAAATCAAGAATACTGACAAATGGACCAGCAGATGCCTGGTTTGTGTTTTTCTTTCATTAAATATAGCTACTAAGTTTATTATTCTCTAGTCAAATGCTGCCACAGTGAGTGTGATGGGTGTATTTATAATGGTTTCTACCAGACTTCCAGCTCTGGGTGCCAGTTCTCTCAGTGTTCTGGGGTCATCTGATCCTTCTCGCTGAACTATGGTGCACTATTTAAGACTGTCTGCCATCTTGTATATGATAATGTTCATATCTATAATTCAACTCTCTGCATTTCCTACACAATCTTGCCATTGAAAACTGATGAACCACTTAGGAGTAAAGTTTCTCAACATGGGAAAATTAAATTCTGAATTTATGTTCACATACACCATCTCAGGAAATTGTATGAGACTGCTACCCAAAGACTGCACTTTTGGCAGAAAAATAGTTACACTTGTAAGGATACGTAAACCCTAACACTGGCTTTATGAAAATAGTTTCCATACAGGTAAACTTGATACCCAGTAAGACAGTGGTATCTCCCTCACTCATTTTCATTTAAGGAAAAGAACAACTTCAGAGATAACAGATGAAAAACTTATTATTAACATCTTCTAGAGGATTTTATTTTGTGATGTGTTTCTGCTTTTTAAGGCAATGTAGCAATCCCTACTTGTATGTAGGGCATTGAGACACTCTCTTTTCTTTTATAAACCTGTATGTCTGGATCTGTATAAATCAGTTTGTTCCAGACAGAAACTTGGCTTCCAGATTCTCAGTGCAAAGGAGAATGGTTTTCTTTTCTTTCTGCCTTTGACAAAAGTAGGTTTGATAGTGTGTAAGCCACACCACTGGAATGCAGTAAATAAACAAACATTTGAAGGACGTATTAGCAGCCTCAGCTAGTTTGTTTACCTGGCTGTAACTCAAATGACCTCAGTTTAAAGCATAGTTCGGGTACTTAGCTGCACCCTGAGTTCCTGCATCCTGCCTCCTTGATGAAAACAAGGAACGTGAGTCAAAGAACATTCTAGCATTTGGGAGCATGGAGGAGCAACAGACACAGAGGAGCACCAAAGCATCAGGACCAGGTTTGAAAGCTTGTATCGCATGCTTGAACACCTCATATTTCTGGTGATGCCTTGCCAACAGCTCCTAAGCGCAGAGGGCACTGTAGGCACTGCTTACACTACACCCAGACTGTGAGATTTTGGGCAAAGAGACCCACACCTTCCCATCCCAGAAAGCAAGCCATAGTAATGCTATTCCATTCTCAGATCATTTTTATAAGAGATGGGAAATGCAGGCCACAGAGAAAGAAGGTAATGGACCCAATATTACAGAAATTCCCCATTGTTCCCTCCTTCCAGAGGGCTAAGGCACCAACATTGCATTTCATGCCATAAAGTTCTTCCGTTGTTGTTCCTCAGCTGCTGGGGAGTATCTTCACCACAAGCCCCTCCTGGGGTCAGTGCTATGAATATCCCCTGCAGCACAACAAGCCGAGGCAGGCAGCAGCCACGGATGGCATTTGGCTTGGAGAATGTTTATTTATGTGGACATCAGCTTTTGCAATCTGATTCATAGTCTGAATGAAGGTTGCAAGTTTGCAGGCTGATATGCAATCACATTCAACAAGAGTTAATAATTCTGTAGCCTTATTAACTCTTTTATGTAATCTGAAGAGAGTCAAGTTACAATGAAAGCCCTTTCCACTTAAATTTCTCCTGTTCCTCCTCATTCCCTGTTCCTTTCTAGCAGGGATCAGGAGTCTATGTTTTAGAAAGGTAATGAATGAAAACAAACAGTTATGTATTGGTTGCTCCTTTGTGGCCACATGAAATTCATTATTTCAGTTGTCTAAGGAAGAAAAATGCTGCCTGCTATAAACTACAAAGTTAATCAAGAGTCTCAAGGGAAAAATTCTATTGTAGAAGAGGGAAAAAAAAGCCAACCCCTATCCCTCCCCCCCCCATAACTTCAGTACTAAACCATGTCACGCTTGGGCTTGTGACTGAGGCATCCCAGTCCCCTCCGTGGCTGGTCAGGGAAATGGACATCTCTAGAGGGCAGTTTTAGTGGCCTCACAGTGTCTTAAGCCATTAGGCTCTTAATTCAGTTGATAGCCTAAAATTAAGGAGAATTAATTGAGACCAGAGTTTAATTGAAGGTAAAGGCGAGAAAAAAACTGAAAAAACTGCTTAGTGTGGGCACAGGTAAGTAAAGCACACCCTCACTGACATACATAAACATCAGGTTAGCATTGGGAGAGTGTTTTTCATAAAGCAGAACCTTAGACTTTGAGCTCTCAGCCATGTTCCCCTTCAAAAGCTGATCTTGAAAATTAAAATTAATAATTCCACTTGTTTTATAGACAAGAGCAAAACTTACTCCTACTAAGTGTTCTCTTCCACAAATGTCTTTCTCTCCCTTTATTCCACTGGGATTAATGACTTTACCATCTGTTCTCTTCTACAATCCTCTACCTCTCTACTCCTTTTTTTTTCAAATTGTATAATTCATTAAAATAATTAAATTAAACATAGAGCAGTTGTTCTGTTCTCAATCTTTCTCAATCTGTTCGTGACCTTTCTTAACTTCAGATGTGCTGCTTCTACCTCAGACTAAGAGAAGGAGTTTTTATCCTAAGCACTGCTCATTTGTTTCAACTGTGTAGAGGTTTGCAGACTACAACACAACCTCAATTTTTTTTTTTTTAGAAATGTCTTTATTTTAATAGCATATGTAAACTGGATCTTTAAAGTAGAAGAAAAAAATAGATACATAGTGTTTTCATAGAATCATAGTATCACAGAACAGCCTAGTTTGGAAGGGACCTTGAAAGATCATCTGGTCCAATCTTCCATGAAAAAGGGAGCCTAGATAAGCTTAGATATTAGTTCCTATAATACTGAAGTATTATAAACCAGTGGAAATAATGGGAATAATCTTATAAACAGAACTGGCATTGACTAGACAAAGTGATGTTTGATGTTTAAGGCTGTCCTTTAAAGGCAAAACTTTTGCACCTTCTGTCACTGATGATCAAAGATCTGTCGGCAGTGTGTTAAATGAACCATCAATTGTCATCTCTTCTCAAAGGAGCATTAGTCTTGTGTTCCTGAACGGCTGGTTTCATGCAGCACAGAAGCCTTTGGACAAGGTGTTGTCCTGGGACTTGATGTCCCATACTCACGGGACACATGCCTGTGCTTCTGTGTGTTTAGCCGGAAATCCATAATGTCAGTTTTTCTCTTGTTGCTCATCAGTATTTTTGAAGAGGACAGAAAATAGAAGTATGTGTGTTTAAAGCTTTATTAGCACAAGAATCTTTCATGCCTGTTATCTGTTAATACAGATACTTTTCCCAATTTTTATCCTTTCTTACTTTTGGATTTGTCATTTTTCACTATGTTTCTCTGTAATAATCACCTGGTTAAGACACTTTTTTCTTCTAATTTAATCTTTCTAGGCATTTCCTAATCAAACTATCTTCATTTTACTTCTTTCTTTTTTTTTTTTAATTCTAACTACTTTGTCACTATTTTAGAAACTAAAAATTATGTCTATGTGCACAAATAATAACTTGGTTTAGCAGCTGACCTCTAAAATATGGGTTGATGAAAGTTTATGGCCAGTCTAATATAATTACTAATTTGGAGGTGGCAATATTGGCATATTTTGTAAAGAAACACTTTTACTCAAACTAGACATTAAACCAACCCAAAGCAATTTAATTTGTTTCAAACTATCCAGGTTTTATCACAATGGCCCTTTTCAGTCGGAATAAAATTTTAATTCACCAAAATGTACCAACCTGGTATTCTAGGTGCCATCTTACTGGGGTGACGATGTAAGGATAAGATGTGTCTTTTTGAGGGTGCAGATTTGTTCTGCCATCAGAGATGGATGTCATGAGATCAACTTTAGCTGAGCAGCCAGCTGGGGCAGAACCGACCGTCAGGGGCAGGACAGCCAACTGCATTGGGACAACAGAAGCAGCTGCTTCTGCCACGAGGTATGTTCCATCCGATTTGAAGCTGAAATGTTTGTCTAGGGCTCAGGTGGGCTGAATAAACTTTATAAAGAATTAGGTCACTCACTTCCATGCTCTGGGAATCACCTCAATGATTAGAGGCGCATTACAGGACCTAGGAGGAAATAAAGAGTCTGTACAAGAGAGACTAAAAATTAAATATTTTTCAGAGAAAATGGCAGTGGTGTTATAGCTCAGGGTCTCTGGGTTGAACACAAAGTGTGATTACACACAGTGTAATCAGGCTTCTCTGTATTTTAGCTGTTCCCCTGTTCTTGTGGCAAACATTTTTCCTTGAAAACCAAATAGAAAATGCTTCCTCATGACTGTTAACATATTATAAACAGTACAAATTGCAGGCAGGATTTTCAAAAGCATTCTCTATCGGTCTACCTGTGACTCTGGAAATCAAAAGCATTTCCCTCCCTGCCCCCCATTGACTTCAGTGAAGCTGCTTAAAAATCCCTTCCTGTTTTGAGGTTACTGGCATTATTCCATGGATCTGAAGTTAAACTTATGCTCACATTGTCTTCCCAGACCAAGATCATTCTAAGCGGTTTTTGAATCAATAATTTTCCCATCCTTTCCACATACAGAATAGTTCTGTTTTCTCTTTAGTTTCTCCATAAATCTTAAGATACAGTCAAAATGCAATATGATTTATATTCATTGTGCTTCGTGTATGTTTCCCAAAGGTGCCAAAACAATAAACCTTGGATAATAGATAAATTATTGCTGATAACTCAACCAAGAAATATATGACAACTGTGATAGCATGGTTTGTTCTTAGCAATTATTTGGATTCTCTTAGAGATGGAAACTATTCCAGAGCCTGGGAGCACAAAGCCTCTAATCCAGCCGTTAGGAAGAGAAGATAGATTCACTAAACTGCTGGGCTGCAGAGATTGCTTATCTTTTTGTCATTACACTGGGGCAAAGAAAATTATTTCTGTTGAGCCTGGGCATAGGTTTGTCTCTGAAGGAACCTCAGATTGGGAGTACTTGATTTCTCCAGGGAGAAACATAATCTATCCTATTCATAAGCAAATAAGTAGGTTAGTAATTAACATGAGAAAAGCCTATATGAAGCAGATGGCAGAAAGGAGAAGAACTGGAAGCTCAAGTGACCTCGGAACAGCAGGGCAAGAACACATGGACTGGTGCTGGCAGCCTCATGCCCTCTCCGCCTCCATCCAAGGTCAACTAGGCACAAGATGCTTCGCTCAGGCAGGTACAGGAGCCATGTCCGTGTGGAGCAGGGCCCAGTGTGATGTAGCCACTCTCTTGGTGGGGCTGTTGGTGGAGCAGCAGGAGGACAAAAGGGATGCAGAACTGCCCGGACCCAGAATGTAAGTGCTCCTTAGCTGAGTGGTCTGGGAGCTGAGCGGTCCGGGAGCTGAGCGGTCTGGGAGCAGGCAGCATCTCCATGGTCTGCCTGGTGCGCACTGAAAGCCGGGATATCCCTGTAAAGATGTGAAATGCAAAATTCAAAATAGAACAGGGTTATGTTATCAGCAACATGTTTGTAATAGCACGAACAGCTCCCAGATCATAAGCATATACAGTAAATGCTTTCCAGAGACCAGCAGAGTAACCAGGAACCCAAACACCTCAAGGAATGAAAGGCACTGGGATCCCTCACAGCAGCATAGTGTTACAGGCAACATTTAAAAAACGTGTCCAAGTTTAAAAATAAAGCAAATAAACAAGTAAGCATGTCGCCCTCCACCACTCCCCAGTACATAATCTCTTACTGAGAAATGAACTGTCAGCAGAGTTGGTTATTGAGATTGCCACATGAGAGATGCAGGTCAACATTCACGCCATTTTTTTTGTGGGTCACGGTGCAAGGGCCACACATCATTTCACCTGAGCTCCCACGATAGCCAGAGAAAAGGCTGTCCACCAAATATCCAAATCATGTTCTGGAGGAGTCTTCCACAGCTGAGATAGATGAGAACCGCTGAAATGCTCTGACATCCCTCACTAAATTTGGAAAGGGGGATAGATACAGTCTCGAGTGCTCTTATGTATAACCTACTCTGGGATGTTAGACTGCAAAGTCCTTTCATGATTCTTCAAGTTCCTCTTTCTATTGAACTAGTAGACTTCCTAGCAGGAACAGCCTCCAGTATGGTTACCAGGGATCCCGGGTGCTGGCAATACAATTGCTGTGACAGTGCAAGGTCCCATGATGCCACCACGGCCCGTCCTGCTGTTCGGGCTGCCCGGGTGTTTCTCTCCCGCACAGGGCCTGCCTCTGAGCATGAAGTGTTTGCATTTACAGTGCAGCTGGCTTCTTAGCAAAGTAATCCTGAGTTTGAAAGAATCCTGTCACGAGAGCTGAGTCTGCAGAGTATTTTTTGTGCAGGATGGTATGACCAAGGGCCTTTGGTTTTTCCATTCATTTATTTAATCCCAAGAGAGTTTGGGCAGGAGGAAAGGAGCGGTTTTCAGTAGAGGCATTTTAGTTTGCGACATGCCTTATGACGAACGCATCCTGTTCACATTGGCTTCTGCAGAGGTTTGCTTAAGAGAGGCTCTGATGGCCCCTGACACCTGTGCTGTCCCTGACCTGCTTCCTCTGTACTTCTGTGACAAACGCAGCTGGGACCCCCGCGAGCCCCCCACCACTCAGGGTAAGCAGCACGGTGCTCGTCCTTCCCTCTTGCCCTGAAATACCCGTTATAACTCCTACCATGCCATCAGGGGTAGCTGGCGGTGCAGTACGAGGCGGTAGGTTATGTGACATTCAGACCAGGTCCTCCAGCTCAGCAGTTGCATCCGGAGTGGGTTAGAAAGACCAAGGGCAGGGGACTCGAAGGGTAAACTGAATTCAAAGCAGCTTCCTGGACTCTCCAAGGTGGGATCGAAAGAGGATAAATGCTGGTTAAGAAGAAACTGACTTTTATTCACTTACAGTTGTTGAATAAAAAAGAGAAATGCATGAACAAAAGTCTCATTTATTAATCACTAATGCTTTAAGTTGTATAATAACTTAGATACTCTAAAATGTCATCAAGCACACCCTGCCTGCAGCACCCTATATTTACTGCATATTGAGTAAACAGATCTCCTGCCCACAGCGCCTTGCAGAGGGGTGAGCACAGCCCAGGGCAAACCCACCAGAGGCTGGGCCATCGTACGCATCCAGGCTGGGACACCAGTTGCGGGGGTGGCCTGGCCACCCACATCACCAAGGGTCAGATGTCACCATGGACACCCACCCAGGGACACACTGCTCCAGCAAAAGCATCAGTAGTGTTGGGTTTAAATCTAAGGGTTACTGGTCTTTTTTCCCATTGAAACAGACTGCCATTCTTAAAAATACTGTGAATTTTTAAATAACCATTGAGTAGTTTTAATATAGATTGAATGCTAATTAGTCCTTACACCATTAGTCTTGCACCAGCGGTATCTAACGTAGGAATGGTTTCCAAGTTAATAACATCTAATTCACATGACAAAATAAATAATTATTATTATTTACTACAGGAATAAATGTAAACGTAATGTCTCAAGACCATTACATTTAGTAGTCTTGGTTTCTGAACTGAAAGGTAGGGCAATAGTTACTCTCTATAGAGATGCAGCGTAAGCAAATATTTTGATATGAATTTTTAGCCCAGCAGCATGCCCATGCAGCTCCAAACTCTGGTAGCAGTTTTAGCTTTAGAAAAAAAAAAATTCATCAGCCACAGAGGTTTAGCATGTTATGAGAAGTGATTTACTTTTATGTTCATCCCAATGAAAAAATTTCCAGTGCAGCCTTTGTCAGAATGCCCTAAGACTATCATGGCACTTTTTTGAAAATAAACCAGAACTGGTGAATGGCATGTAATTTCGTGGGAGAAAAAGGCTGTAAACAGAGCTATGGCCAAAAATTTTCTATTCTGATCAAAACCTGCAATGTTTAAGTAAGTATCTCAGAATGTTTTATTTAAAATATAAAGTAATGCCTCAGCATTTATTTATTTCCAGAGACCATGACCTATTGCATTTATAAGTCACTGCAGAGCTGGAAATGTCTGTCCACAGACTTCAATATTTGCCACCGCAGCTGGAAGTAATGGTTTCGAGTTCAAACCTCTGGTTGCTGGTTGGCGATGCATGGAGATACAAATCGTTTCCAGAAAATGTAATACTCGAAGGTGGACCCTAGATGTCACTCAATACCACGGCTGGTTTAAATAGACACCAAGGCTTTTTGCACCAGACTAGTGCTTTTCACTCTGGAGATGCGATGTGTTCCAGCTAGCTGGAAAATTATAGCTTTCACGGGGGGTTGGTTTTGTTTTTTTTTTTTGGTGGTTTTTTTTTGTTTGTTTTCTGGGTTTATTTTTTTTTGCGGGGGGGGGGGGGTGTTGGGTTTTTTTTTGCATTTAGTCCTTCCATTTCAGTGGTGAAATAATTACATACCAAAAATTAGGAAAGTTACAGTGCTCAAGCACCAGAGTTAGGGAACGGCTGGGTTTGCTCCCGAGCTTGTCATACTTGGCAGGTGGTTTGTGTCTCCTTCTGGAGGTGACTTAGGACCTGATCCAGCAGCTTCTCAACTGAGAGCGAAAACTTCTGTTCCTTAAGTGCTTCAGAAAATCCCTCCCTTTCTCTTTCTTGTGTGAAATTACTTTTCCACTGCAGCTTGCCTACACCTCATGCCCTTCTCTTCCTTCTCAGAGGCACCGGGTCCTGTAAGAGCCCCCAAGGGCTGAGAGTGGTAGGGAGCAGTGGCCAGGGCCACTGCTGTGTTTGGTGGCTTCCTGATGAGTATTACCATTATAATGTAGCTTTTTTTTTTTTTTTTCACCTCCTGGCTTATTTTTGAAACAACTATTTGGATATCACAGAATCTTTAAGGTTGGAAAAGACCTCTAAGATTATCAAGTCCAACCATCAACCTAACACCACTGTGTCCACTAAACCGTGTCCTGAAGTGTCATGTCTACACAGGAAACAGCTCAGTAAGCATAGTACTTCTTAAAATAAAGTAAGTTAGTGGTGTTGTATGATAGTGCTTTCTGCCCTGTCCTAACACAACTCAAGATGCTGGGACCACACTCTGGCATTGAAGCCAACCAGTACGGAGCAACCCATGCCCATACTTTCTGCTCTCTCCAAAACACCACAAGTGCATGTAAGCTGCCGTTTGGTAGCATCCCTCAGCCCATGATAATACCCCAGCCACTCCTGAAAATAATTTAGAAGATTTCTGGTTGATCCAGACCAAAATTATATCAGAGACTGTTCTGCAAAATCAGCAGTGTGGGTACCTGCACTGCTGCTCATGAGACTGTGAATTGGCGCTGCTGCTCCTATAGCTGTGGAAATAAGGGCTCCTTGTGCTCTCTGAACAGGGAATACATAAAATAGAGGGAGGAATGTCTGAATTATTGAAAATGTTGATTAAACTTTCAAGGCTTTTCATTGCTTGCAAATGTAAGGGCTATGCGTAATCATGCATGTTCATTATTAGTTTATTTTTCCCAGTGTGTTTTCAACACTTCTTTTATCCAGTGGCTAATCCTTGGTCTTTCCTGGTAGCATTTCTTTTTAAAAAACTTGTTATGCCCTCCTGTTTTAACTACAGTCTCTGTGGAATTGTGTCTGTATATTTTCTGCAGAGAACTTCCCTTCACACCAAGAATTTTAGTTAAGAGGCCGCTTTTGACAAACAGTAGGCCTACGGAGAAGATTTTCAAAGGCAGATGTGACAGGTAGTATTTTTCATCATTTGTCTTTACACTGCAATGCTATAAACTGGTATCATCTACAGTTACTGACATCTAGCATTTCCTTGGACTCCCAAAGCAGCCCAAAAAGGAGTGATCTTTATAGCATGAAATGTGTTAGTCAAGTGGCTTTTTCCTTATAAAAGTGAAAAATACTTCCAAACATTAAAAACTCTTTCAAGGGGAAAAGAGGTTTCATTTAAAATGCAAAGTGAGAAGAGACTACATTTAAAGTAAGAAAAGTCTCATATGTTTTGTGCTTACAGAAGAGAGGCTGTAAACCAGAAACCTGCTCCACCAGCAAATCCAAGTAGGTGTTGCTGTTGCTGCTACAGGGTCCCTCTTAGTCGAACCACACTGCCTTCTCTGCCAGAAAAACACCTGAGTCTGACGATTTATCACGGAATCATAGATACAATAGAATAAAATCATAGAATCATTTAGGTCGGAAGGGACCTTTAAAGGTCATCTAGTCCAATGCCCCTGCAAGGAGCAGTGACATCTCCAACCAGATCAGGTTGCTCAGGGCCCCGTCCAACCTGGCCTTGAATGTTTCCAGGGATGGGGCATCTAGCACCTCTCTGGGCAACCTGTTCCAGTGTTTCACCATCCTCATTGTCAAAAATCTTTTCCTAATGTCTAATCTGAATCTACCTCCCTCTATTTTACAACCATTACCCCTTTTCCTATAGCAACAGCCCCTGATAAAGAGTTTCTCTCCATTTTTCTTATAAGCCCCCTTTAGGTACTGGAAGACCGCTATAAGGTCTCCCTGGGCCTCCTCTTCTCCAGGCTGAAAAGCCCCAACTCTCTCAGCCTGTCCTCATAGGAGAGGTGCTCCAGCCCTCTGATAATCTTCGTGGCCTCCTCTGGACCCTCTTCAACAGGTCCAAATGCTTCTTACATTCTTATTCTCAAGGACAGGACATCTGGCAACTTTCTGTAAAGTATATTAAACATACCTGAACTTATACTTTCTTGACTATTTAAGTGCTCTATTTGGCATACTGGGATGGCACAAGTTTAGGTCTCTTTTAATTTTTATTCCTTATCCCTCACCAGTAATTCAGCTACCTCTGGTTGTGCTTATTTGGCACTGCTTTTATTTCGTATCTGAAAAGTTTGGGTCTGGGTGGACAAAACTAGAGTAATTTAATAGAGTTCTTGTATTATTTCTGTATCAAATGGAAACAAAACAGTACAACAAATGGCTACAAAGAAGCAGGTGTGGTGTGAATCAGGAAATCAAAGCTACTTGCATATATAGGTGTGAATTTACTGTAAACATCAGCACTGCAAGAGTATACACAAAGCATGACTCTGCTCTACTGCTATCATGCCATTATTCCCTTGGGACAGAGTAATTATTAACTGTAGTTATTTTTTGCACTGTAATAGTCCTTAAGAACCCAGCCACAAAACTGGACTCAGCTGCTCTGTGTGCTCCTCAGAGGACAAAAAGCCAGTTTGACCCAATGAGCTCTGAGGCCTTTAAGGTCTCAGCACTGCAGCTGCAGACACTCTGCTGCTGTTAACACTGACAGCTCGCCCGTTTGTCCTTGGGGCAACACTCAGGAGGCATTGAATGAGCAACCAGGCAAGTCTGAGCATGTTTCAAGGGAGTCTTAGTAAGCTGGGATGGAGGTGTCACAGGAGAAAGAAAGTAGGTGTTTGCTTTAAAAATATAAAAAACACATGATGGAGACTGTCATTTTTGTTTGAGTGAGGAAGGCTATAGAAAAGCTAATATGTCACTAATGTACTAGAGATGACAAAGTTGCAATAATTGAGATGTAGTAGGAACCTGAATGAAATTCTTATCTGGGTGGATGGACAGAAAATATCTGTCTTACAGATGCAAACAGAGTCACAGCTGGTGAACACTTCCAAGCCCTGGAGAGTGGTTTGAAAAAATCACAGGGTATTTGCAGTTGTCACCCTGGCACGTTTACATCCCATTCTCTGACAACAGCCAATCTCAGACACTTGAATATTGGTGTAGACTTTCTACTCCTCCCCAGAACTCCTCAGTCTTCTACTTACTAAAAAAAAAAAAAAAAATTATTTTGTAGCACTGAACAAATTCAGACCTTGTTCTTTCATTCCATCTCATTTTGTTGATCTCCTGCACATAATTTAGGATGCAAAATGTTCAAGAAATCTCTCCCAAAATTTTTCCTTGTAGTACATAAAATAAATTGTGTTTCATATTTTAAACATGCAGTACATATTTAAAAAATCAATATAGTTATGGCATATAAAATCTGTATAATATAATGATAAAAATGTATGCAATTATTGTATAGATATTTAATGAAAGCAAGCATAGAAGTAAGAAGAAAAAAAAGCCCACAAAATTAAGAGTTATTTTAATAGGGTGCTATTAGGGCAGAAAATCTTGCCTCACTTAGGTAATTTTGTGGTTTTATAGTAGCTACAGATAAGAATAATCTCATGGACACAGCTGCAAAGTCAGCACTGGACCGCCTTTTAATTACCTTAAACACTAATAGAAAAATATCTTAGTCCATATAATGTAAGTGGATATGATAAGATGATTGTAAATCAGCCCAAATAAGGGAAAATTATATCTCTTGGCTATATAGCAATCAACCTGGTTTTATGACTTTTTGCTCAAGGAAAGCCTCAGGTCATTTCTGCCTCGGACATAGGGAGTTCCTGTGGCATCTCATTTCCCATGAACCTAACGAAAGCTGTGATGGCAGATGCTTGCAATGGCTGCCCCTACAAGCCAAACTACTGCTCATGTTGCCTTATTTTAGCACTAACGTTGTTTCCTATGTTACTGTGTAGTAAACACTCCACTTAAGCGTGCTGAGAGTAAGATGAAATGCTATGCCTACACCTTGTGCTGAGGTATGTCTGAAAAATCACCAGGGACAAGGAGCTACTGTTAGACCTGAGCAATATTTCAGGGAAGATTTTGGACATTTCAACTGAATAAAGGTAAAAGCACAAGTCTGCATTGTTACACTTTTTTTTTTTTTTGTCATTGCCTCCTTTCTGCCCCTCACCAACATTTTTGATGAGTAGGTTTTAAAAAGCAATTTCCAAATCTGTGGCTTTGGGAAGCTTGCTACCTGTGAAAGTCCAGCCTCGTGTACTTGTAACACATCCTGGGAAGTCTTTGTATCAACCCCGAAGACAAATTTCAGAAATAACCGGCTCCACAAATATAGGGGAGGCAACGTGTTGCTATGTACCAGTCCTGCCAAAGCAGAGCAGAGGCTTCAGCAGCTCTGAGCTCTCAGCAGGCTGAGGCAGCGGTGTCTTGCCATTGCAGGAGAAGCAAGCTCCTGTTTGAACAGGGGGTTATCCTTCAAAAGAGTCAATGTACATTAAGGCTCCATCTGGAATTCTGTGTTGAAAGTTTGGCTGCTGCACTTGGAGATATGCCTGAAGGTGGACCAGAGAAAAGCAGCAAGACTGTTGCAATGCAGGGAAGGATCTGTCCTGTGCTCCCAGCAAACTGAGCAATGCTGCTGAAGCTGCAGCAAGAAAAATTCAAGTTTACCAATAGGATTTTTTTTTCTCATCATCACAGTAGTGAAGCACTGATTATGTGGAGGTTTGTGGAGCCTTCGTGGTTAGAGGTGGCTTGGCAGAATCCATGACGAGAGGGAGACAGATGAGATTACCTCCTCCAGTCCCCCTTTCAATCCTAGGAATTATGATTCTATAGTTTAATAAATGGTGTCAAATAATTGCAAATTTAAATTGTTTCCACATTCCACTGCAAATCTCATAACAACTTGATGCCACCTCTGTTTTTAAACCCTACATCAATCCAAAGAAACTCCATCTTAACTACGGTGTGCTTCTATCTATAGTGGCTGCTTTTCTTTTCAACTTGACATCCATATTACTGAAGCCTTATTAAATCATCATTTTAAAACAATGTGCAAAACCTAAAGGTTTAAATAGTTCCCTCATTTAAAAAAATTTTAAAAACCCTACAAAATCAAGACCCAACCAAACCACCACACCATATCCTGTACAACTATTACCTTTCCCTTTTTCTCCAGCCGGGAACCATCAGGGCTGTAATTCCACTGTGTGCATGGCAGTGCATTTAATGCTGGACTCCAAGTCCTCAAATCAAAACTCTTTCTATAGTCAAGATCAGCCATGCCACTTTGAGACCGCTGACGGTATGGGATCAAAGGCACAACAATGTGCTGCCTTTACACCTGATTGCTACGGTGACAAGTCAGATTTGTCTTTCAGTCCCAAATTCGCCATGCAAAGTGCACCAGCATGATAAAAAATTCATTAAGCAGCTTTATTTTTTCTATATAACAAACTTCAAAGGAAAAGAGAATTTGGAAGAAAAAGTGTATGGTATAATATAGGAAAAAAAATACAGCTCCAAATGAAAAGACACTGTGGAGAACTGGGACATTCCTTTGCGGAAGTATTAAATGCCTGCAGCTGAAATCACTCCACAGCACTGAAAATCAGGCCAGTATTGTTTAACCAAGATGAGCCATTTTCATTTATCAGCACTAATCTGTAATAACCTTACCAAAGAGTAACTAAGTACAGAGTTTGGCCTTAAATATTTCTGTTGAAGTAAATTTTTTCTGCTTTTTTATGGAGAGGCTACTTCTCCCTTCCTGATATTAATGTTGACAGGAATCAGCGAGTCCCTAATTCCTAATAAGACCGAAGAATAGCACAGATTAATTTGGAAGGAGACCATCTTGGAGCATTGCCAAGAACGTTTCTTTTTCACTTTGGGGAGACGCTAATACCTTCGGTTTCCCATTAGCACTTGCGCGGGGTGAGGCATCCTAAGAACAGCTCAGCTCCCACCAAGCCCTCCAGAGGAAAACGGCTCAGTCTTTATGACCTTATACGCAGAACGTCTACACTGATATGTGCAATCCCCTTAACTCATGTGACGGGAGACTGATTGCACAAATAATTAGATGTCAGCAAATTTAAAAATGACAAAGGCCTCACAACCTGCAATCTCTTTTTATTCCATAGTGTGTTTCAGCTATAGTGGCTATATCACATACTTTGTGCCCTAGAGATTCGATTTTGTTTTATTTTACTTTTTTTTCACACATGCGAGGCAGGCAAGTCCCACTGACTTATTCTCGGTCAGTAACATGCAAAGTAAATCCTGACTTACAAACTCTGACTATTTTTAAGAGGATGTATTTTTTTTTTGCATTGCAAGCAAATGTAATGGTTTGTTCTTCACTGCAACTTCTGGTCTCTTTGTTCCATATAATTTCATGCATGTTGAACACCACAGACTCTGCCTTGCAGCCAAGAAAAAGAAAGAAGAAAATCAAACTTAGAAAAAAAAAAAAACAAGATTAGGAGAAAATCAGAGACAGGAAATATTTTCCCAAGGTGTCCTCTTAAAATGAATGTTAGCTAGTGAATATAGGGCCATATAGTAATCTAAATTCCGTTTTTCTGGTCAGGACTGGCTTCTAGGAGCAAACAGTCTTCCATTTAGCCTTTTCAAAGTTTTATAGTTTCAAATAAGACAGATACATAATTATGGAAACAAAGCGTCATTTACATTTGCACACTAGAATCTTATTGCCTATGTTTATAGCAAATTCAGAGAGTACCCATCTAAGGTTCATAAACATTGAACTTACACCAAAAGTGACATTTTTGCTTCTAATTTCCATCTGCTAAAATATATACTTGATACAAGATTCCAACTAAATTTGAAGTATGATAAAAGTAGAAAATCCTGTGGCCTTGGGGCCTGAATTCAACCCATGACTTCATTCTGCAAGGCATGTGAGTACGTGCTTTATTTTCATGTTGTTTTTGGATAAACAATTGTGTTTAATGTTTGGCCTAAAAATGTTTTTGAAAAGCATAATTAGCATTTGGCAAGGACTAGTTTCCCTGCCTTTAATATATCCTATTCAAGTGATGCCTTTTTTGATATTCAGAAATCCCAACACCAAAAATTGTAAAAGGGAGCTTGTTTATCACACAGAGAGTATCCATAATATATCTAGTCACAAGATACAAGAGAAGAGGTAGAAACCTAGACCCAAGAGAGGAGTTAGAGTCATATGTGGTTGCAAAACTTCTTGAGATGTTATTCATACTGCACTGGCCAGCACAAGAGCTTTCTACACCATACCTTGTTCACATCTACAGTTGGCACTTTGGAGGCCAATTTTCTTTTATATGTATCAAATAGAAGGCATATGCTGCATATAATATAGCCTGGGTGTAGTAATTACATTTTATGTCATTTAGTGTTCCTGCTGAATCAAATCACCTCTGTTGTAATTATATGGGCTTCCAAGAATTTTGACCAAAGGTGAATTGTGTTCATTCAACTTATATTAAACATTGCAAACAGTAGGTTACACATTTTATTATTATGGAGGGATTTCCATTAATTCAGCCACGATATGATGATACTTTCTTTTTTAATGTTAATTATTTCCTTTAGGGCAACCCCTGGACTCAGTAGAAATTTTTCTGCTGCTTGGCTTTGATGAGATTTGTGGAGCAGTGGTTCCCATCTCACATTCAGAGGGGTAGGAATGTGCTAAATCTGGGGAGGTGTCATTGGTGGTGTGAGGAGAAGAGATCTCCCTTCCCTGAGTGGACTGCAGCAGAGATCTCCCTTCCCTGCAGTGGATCTCAGGGTTGCACTGTCCTGAAACTATTTAAAAGAAATTCAGATGCTGTCATCCTGGTGGCCAGCTTCAAGTCATCTGCCAGCTTCAGAAAAACAGTCATGAATGCAAGATAGTTAAGCTATCTCATTTCTGAACCTATGATGTCCCCAAATGTGGCAAAGGGAACATAACAGAGGCCACCTTTGGCCAGATCAAAAAACATGTTGAGAAAGAACTAACTTCAAGGTCACTGCTTGTTGCCCTAACCAGCACAGCACCAGTACTAATCAACCAGAAGAAGTACTAACCAACACTGGTAGCCTTGGTACCACACTAGATCCCTGAGGAAATCTATTCTTGCTGTTAATATAACTTTCCAAACTCTGGGTGGACTTTCCACCTCAGGCTTTATCTACTTCAGACTGTGAGTTTGCCTTAACGCGAACAAGCCTTAGCCTTTCAGTTAAGAGGCAAGGTGTGACAGCTTCCTCTTCTGCAACAGAGACAGTGATGGAGGAGCTAATTTCTTTCTGCACCAGGGAAGCAGCAGTCTCCTAAGTATTCGGACATTTGTTATGTTCAGAAAAAAATGCATGCTGAAGGTCATCTAGCCTAGTTCTGCCATATTCTTCCTGAGATGACATGACAAGAAATGTGTAAAGAATTCAAGATGAGAAGTGCCATGATTACATTCTCCATTTCATTCTTTTCTAATAGTGCTTTATATGCATTGTGCCTTTGCAATCACAGCCAAGTACTGGACTGATGTCTCAGGAGAACTAGCTACAACAGCTCCAAAACTTCATTTGCTGAGCAGTAGCAGCTCATTTAGAATCCATCACTGTGCATGTCTAGTTATTGATATTTCTCCCCATGTGGATTCCCCATTACAGGCTGAGAGAGCTGGGGCTGTTCAGCCTGGAGAAGAGAAGGCTCCGAGGAGACCTTGTAGCAGCCTTCCAGTACCTAAAGGGGGCTTATGAGAAAACTGGAGAGTAACTCTTTATCAGGGCCTGTTGTGACAGGAAAGGGGGTAACGGTTTTAAAATAGAGGGAGGTAGATTCAGACTGGAAATAAGGAAGAAATTTTTGACAATGAGGGTTGTGAAACACTGGAGCAGGTTGCCCAGAGAGGTGGTAGATGCCCCATCCCTGGAAACATTCAAGGCCAGGTTGGACGGGGCCCTGAGCACCCTGATCTGGTTGGAGATGTCACTGCTCCTTGCAGGGGCATTGGGCTAGATGACCTTTAAAGGTCCCTTCCAACCCAGACTATTCTATGATTCTATGAGTCAAAGATTTTGCCATTTAATATTGTGAACTACTTCAGTAGCCTTCTGCATTCAGCTTTAATTTTGAACGCCCCAAATAATTTTGTATCCACTGAAGACTTTCACCTCACTAGTAATGCCTTTATTCCAGGCTAATTTTGAACATGTTGAACCTCACAAAATGACAGTGATCTTCAGAGGCTTTTCCTCATGGTTGTGATCCAAGCATTCATTCTTATCCTTAGTTAGTCTAAACCCTAATCTTTGCTCTAAGCCAGTAAGAACCTATTATGTCTAAGAGTCAATTGAGAAGAATATAATCAAAAGGCTTGGAAAGTTGAGGGGCATCATAAGGATCAGTTCATCCCTCATGATGAACAGTTAAGCTTTTGAAAACACGACTTCCATATTCCAGACACCAAAAAAAAAGAGGATGGAGGTTAGAGGCAAGGAAGAGAACAGTTTTGGTGGTTTATACCTTTGCTTACCATTTGTATGCCTCCTTAGGGGTACCTTGTCCCATGGTGACTTCTTAAACCCTTTTATCACACAGCATCCCTTGCTCCCTCCCCTACTCTGCTAGAAACCTCTAACTTCATCCCAAATCCCAGGCTCCTAGCCCAAAAGCACCCAGCTCCCCAGTCCTCTTAAGCTAGCGTTTCCCAGGCCTCTGCTCACACCTCTCCTTCCCTGACGCATGCCCCTACCTGCCCTAGATGTCCTGCCTGGCACTGTTTCTCATCTCTTTGCTCCACAAAGTCTCTCCCACCAGAGAATCTCTCCTTCCCACTTAAAGGGAGGCTCCTTCACAGCAGATAACTGCATGGAAGGTCATTAAGATCACTTTGTGCTGAAGATGAAAGCCCCACAGCCCTTTGCCACCAGCAGCCCGTCCAGGTGTAGCCAGCTCCACTGGTCCTCACCACTGCCAGCCTCTGCTTCAGTGCAGCTGGACCTTAGTGAGGTCTGAATTATTTTCAGTGTCTCTCCAGTAGCTAAACACTAGCTTGGAGAATATTTACTCCTCAGTGCTATTGTAGTAGCAGTGGCTACAGTGCATGTGTCTTGAGATACCCAGGTGTTATCTCCAAGGGAGATTCAATGAGAAGATGGGGAAACTAATGAAGCCAGCAGCCACTTTTTCATTTACAAGAAGATGTGCCATTGTTTTAGTGCATTCTACTTTCCTAGCATATAAGAAGGCAACTATTCTGCTTCATAAATATGAAGTTTTAACAGTTATAATCACAAACCTCAATATAATTATTTCTTATAAAACCTTAATTTTTCTTCTGGGATAAGATAACATTTTTTAAGACCCACTTTCAGTTCAAGTGTTAATGGTTTAGTAATTTGGAACTTTGCAAAATTAAAGGTTTAGACTTCTCTTCCCTCACTACAGACCAGTACAAAGTTTCCTGTTAATTTTTCCCTGAACACTCTTTGACTGTACTTTTCTTAGGTTTTAAGTCCAAAAAGGAACCATTATGGTGCTCCTGCATACCATTGACCAGTTTTTCCAGAGCTAATAGTTTTAGTAAGCCTATGGCAACATTTCTCACCTGACGTGATGTGATGCAAAGTGGCCTCCAGAAGACAAGTGAGGGGTTGCATAAAGGATTGCAAATTGTGTTATCAATATAATACTACTAATAAACATCTGGATGGGGGCATCACACTATTTTTCACAAAAATCTCAGCCAGATTGCCTGTAGATTTTGTAGGCTTGTGATTAACATCACTGATCAAAGTTTTTAATTTTTATAACAGGTATAAGAAGATTAGGTGTCTCTCAAAAATTAATAGACAAACCACAAAACATTTGTCTGAAAATGCTGAGAAAAGCTCATGCAAAAGCTTGTGTTTTAGCAAGACTTTCAAAGCTTAAATAGTCCCTGTGCAAGTTGTGACCATCAAAGTTAAGCTTTTAGGATCTGATGATGTCACTTTCATTACAGAGCTTGAAAACAGAGAAGGACTAAAAGGTGATTTTAAGGATCTCTTAAGTGCAAAGTTACATTTAGAAGCTCTCAATTAGCTCAATAGTGTGCTGCACTGAATAGGCATGAAGATGCTCTAAAGAATTTCTACAGGTTCCCATTTTAGGTATTTATAGATGTTTCTGCTCAGTAGTTCTCTTCTACATTGCTGTAAAGAGCCTCTTCTCTTTTGCAACATTTCTTCTGAAATTCCTCCTGGCTTAATTTTGCCCCTTCTCAAATATCTTCATAAAAATACTGTTAAGAAAAAACAATTGCCCTCTGACTGAGAAGCTGAGTATCGAGTCTGAACTCACACAATATTTTTGCAACTACATTTTTAAAAATGGGGCTGATATGTTCATAATGCTACTGCTGATAGAACTTTCCCTATTGCAGCAATAGAAAAAGCTGTTATGGGATAATACACATAAAATATTCTTCAGATAAATAAAAGATTCACTTCTCTGTATGAGAGTCTGTAGAATACAGATAAGTGAAGTAATAAGAATGAACCGGACCTGAAGCACATTTTTATTCCTCCAACTTGCCTGATGTAGGGAAGATAGTAAAGATCAAAAGAAGAGGGAATCAATAGGATTAGTTTCAAGAACACTGCAGTGTGTTTCTGATAATCGTCTCAAATAAATTATTACTTTTTCAACCCTTTTTAGCTAAACTTTGCCTCCCATTTGCTGCCATTAGCCATGCTGATCCCATGCTGCTTGCCTTATTTGCAGGAGTACTCTTGATAGTCCTTTTAAATGACAGCCCAATGGATTATCTGAACAATTTCCCACTGAAGCCGGTGAGTAACCACTGAATGCTGAGGTAATATAATTTCAATAAATCAGTTCCATCTGAAATGTCAGATAATGGCCAAAGTAGATAATGGAAATGGAATCCAGCCATATCCCTTTGTGAAATGCCAGTTTAATGTGAAATAAAAGCCATCCATCCTTCCCACTCTGTAAATCACATCAGTTGAAACAAAGCAGAATTTGTCAATGCTGAAATTGGGGTGAAGGCATGGATTCAGGGAAGGAGGTCAGTAATGGCAAGTTGGGCGGTGTGATACCTGATCCCTGAGGGGAATATGGATTGCATCCATCTCAGATGTAGAGTATGGTGGCTGTTCAGTGTTCTGAAAGGTATGGGCCTCCACATTTAGATATTGGTTTAATGGCTTAAACCATGACCAATGAATAAACAATTCAGTCTCTCCCTTTCCCTTTTCACTAGGAGTGGAGGCCAAATAAGCAGGGCCAAACCCTCCTCTCTGACCTCCAATAAGAGTTCCCTAAGTATCTGGTCATGGTGTAGAAAACAGGGTGGAAGATGCTGTCTCGTCTTCCTGGTGAAAACTGCTATCATTCCGCAGTGAAGAGCACAAATTGCACAGGGCAGAGGAGAGAGCTAGCAGACGTCTCCCTAACCTAGAGCTGTGGTTGGGACACATCTCGGGAAGTGGTGGGTGCTGACATGAGCCATCTCGGGTATTGGAAAACATTAGCTCTGAGGCAAGCAGCTGGGTCATAAACTGCAACTGGAAGTGAGGTTGTGGCAGAAAAGTTTGGGAGCAACTTAATGTAACTAAGAAGAGGACACATCCCTTCTCCCATTCACCCAAATATTTGTTTAGGGGCTCTGTTCTGCCAGTGTGGGGGCCTCCCAAAGAAACTCTATAGAAGCATATCTGCATTAGGAGATGGTCCAAAATCAGGCATGAAGCTGCTGAGATGGGACAGTTCAGGCACTTGCAGAACTGGAGAAGAGTAATGAGTCTCTGAGTGCTGCATGGTCATCTTAGGTGTCTTCAGGGAGTAGGGGCTTTCAAGTAGCGGGGAAGAACGGGAGAGGAAAAGATATTTGTGTCTCACAGCTTACAATTTAAGTATCTGAAAGCTGCCTAAGTGCTGGTTTGGCTCTCAACCCAATCTATGCTGTGAATAACAACGTCTGAAAGCTTAACACAGTACAGCAAGACCTGAGATGACAATGAGCTCTGTGAAGGCTGGAAGCCAGAGCAACATTTCAAGGCAGGAGACAGTGTTAAAGGTGCAGAGAATTAAGGCTTTGATGGTACTCGGATGAGTAGGCATAAAGTGTAAGGAAGAGGCTGCTGCTTTCAAGCTGAGAATTCGTTTTGGCAGTAAGGATAAATAGGAAGAAGCACATTTTTCAAGCTGAGGTTGGAAAAATAGGAACAATATTTGGCAAAGTCTTTGCTTTGATAGGGAAAAGGAGACAGAAACGGCTTGTAACAGTGGTAACATTATTGTTACCTAGTACAATCTGTCCACTATTAACAGATGTTTGGAGAGAACACAGACAATAAATCCAGGCATTGTTTCCTAAGAGCCATTAAATCCTACTCAGGTAAAACAAGGAAAAATGAATTTGATTAGATTAAAAAAATAACGTGATGGCTAAAATTAAAATGAATATGCATTCAGACATCTTCCTGGGTGTATAAAACAAGGAAAGGTTCATTCTTGCAAGTTGATCTTGCTTTGAAAACAACATAATGACTCAGATAATACCCTGGCTAATGAGACAAAGTGGTCAAGGGCGGTCTGCGATTAGAATAAACTCAGACACTAGCTTTCTGCCCTCAAGACATTTTTAAGCACAAAAGCCCTATTTTGACAACCTGCTGCATGGTTACAGACATTTGTACCATCTTGTAACCCACTGATTGAGCTGAGATCCACATGTCCACCAGTGCAGCATTAGCTGCAGGAGCCTACGGGGGTCATCAGCAGTGACTTGAAGTCCCTCTGGTAGCCCATTTCATGGGGCATAAGTAAATAGGCACAGGAAGGATTAAATTAATCTGTGCATAACAGTTTCTTTAAATAGAGTTGTGCTAAATAGGCATACATGGGTTATCTTAGAAAAGTAAATCAGGAATTTCAATATGCACCAAATGAAATTGCTTCTCCTGAAATAGCGCATTGGGGTAGGCCTCAGCAGGACAGGAGACATTTCTGCTGCAGGAGACACTGGTGGGTGGAAGGTTCCTACAGAGCATGCAAAATCCCACTCAACCACTTTTTCTTTGGCGAGCAGTGGTGCAGAGGCTAAAGCTGTGTCAGATCCTCCAGCTTGAGTCAAACAGTGCATGACTGGAGTCAGAGTCTTCAAATCAGAATTAAAAAGGCTGTAAAGTGAGATCAACGAAAGCAGAATTTGACTCTACATCAGAGCTTCATGCACTTTGCTCTCTTACACTTGAGTATTCTTAGCAAACTAATTGTCGTTAGCTGAGAAAGCAGGAAGTTCAGAAAATGAGAAGGACTAATCACAATAAATTGATTTTAATTCATCTAAAAATAAAAGGCGCAGTACTTCTCTCAGATATAGCTGCAGAGAAACTGATTCATTGCACCTAATATAAAATTGAAATTCTGAATTAATTCTCAAGGGGAAATGGAGTTAAAGAGCTCAGGCAAGATCACCACAGTGCTTTACTTCAGTAAGCCAGGAAAACTGTGTTCCTGTAGCACTGCAGTTGTGCAATAAGCTCTGCTGTGTTTTGCTGCTGTATTTGGTTGAAGTTTCTACTGTCTACAAGTTCCTCCAGCTCAGAGGCTAATTCAAGCTGTCCTCAGTTTATTCCACTTTTCCTTTCTGACAAAGAAGAGATATTAAGTCCATTGCATCCCTCTCGGTCAAGCGTCACGACATTCAATTACTTACTGATTTTAACCAAAATATTCTTAGAAACCTTTTCAGCTCCAGCAACCAACGAAATAATGAAAAGGTCTTATTAATGTCAGAACTGTCTGATTTTCCTTTCCCATTTAAATTTTCCTTACCAACACATTAATTCTCGTTAGTGACTCAGAACAGTCAAGAACTATATTGTGCAAAAAATACATACAATTCTTAAGATGCCAGGTTAATCACTCAAAAATTAATAGATTCCAGATTTAGATTATCTGAGTAACTTTATGCAATATGATATGGACTTTAAGTATATTATTACCTCCCTTTCTCCCCTCCCTCAGAGGGCAATGGTATCCATTTGGGCTATAAAATGGGAAATAGATTTACTGGAAAATTTAGGCTGGAACAGACCTCTGGAGGTCACCTATTCCCATCCTCTGCTCAAGGCAGGGCTGCCTTCAAAGTTAACTCAGGTTGCCCAAGGCCTCGTCCAGTTGAGTTTTGAAAGGTTCTGGAAATCAGTAGACCCCTTTTCTTCTCCCAGCATCTTCAGTACTGAAGGGGATCTCTGAAGCACTGAAGTCTGATTTGAGAAAATTTTAACAGCTGGAGATATTCCAATAGAATGAAGCACTGCCACTACAGGTCAAACCACAGAATTAGCTACTTAGGATTCTATCAGCAAATAATTAAACTGAAAATATAATTTAGGACAGCCAGCATGGCTTTACGGAAGGCAAATGCAGTGAAAGGATCTTATCTTTTTTGGTGCAGCAGGTTGTTAAAGAGAAGACAACTAATTTTTACAATATAATTTTACTACTACAGCATAGTATTTAAAGAAAACTAATTTTTACAATTGTATTGTAAAAATTCTATTACTACAGCATATTACTTTAACCAAAATGCTTGCATTATATATGGAATTCACAGAACGCATATCACATAAACAAAAAACATGCTCAGTGACAGATCTTGAAAAATAAATTGTTGATGGAGAAGTATCCATTAGCCAGAGAGTTACTAACAGGGTATCATTTCTTGATCTAAAGCTGTTTATATGGCTGAGACGACATAAAATCATTGCTAGTGTGTTTGAAAATGACACAAAAATTGGCAAGGTAGTAAATAATAAGAATAAATTTCTGTTATATAGGAGTTAAAATTGTAGAGTCAAATATTTCGAGTTCCACAAAACGCATTTTGATTCAGTTATATGCAAGGTAATATCAAGAATATCTACAGTTTGGAAGACTGTTTAGGAAAGTATTGTTTCAGAGAATGATTGGATGTCATCTCAGATAACTGATCAAGGAGAGAAGCAATCTTGCCTCACACACAGTAAAGCTATTCCTAGAATATTTCTTCCTGGTTTGGTTTCTATATGGAAATAATGGAAGGAGTTCAAATGAAACTTCAAAATGATTCAAGGGCTGAAAAAAACTGATGTGGAAGAAAATGTACTACCTTGAACAGGGAAAAAAAAAAAAAAAAGCTGAAATGTGACTTAATAGGTGGGGCATAAGAAGAAAATATCTCATTCCAGGGAAAGGGTCTTCTTGATCTGACAAGCAAAGGCAAAGTAAAATTGTTTTTTGACAGCTGAAATTAAACAAATTCATCCTTGGTACTGCATTAAACACTGCAACTCTTTGGTTGGAGGGATAGCAAGCCTCTGAGGAGTTTGCAGAGGACCACAAGCCACCTCCCTCCCTGTGATGAGTGACAGCCAAGGAGGCTTAGCTTTGTCCTTGCCACGTTCACAAGATATGAAGCCTGCATCAAGGTAATGTGTCCTGCTGAGCTTCCTGAGTAGAAACAGCAGCTTGGATTCACATAGTAACACCTAATTGATTGCTAGTGTCTGAGGTCCAGCAGAAATTTCTGACAGATTGGATTGGATGGACCTAGAAATTTTTTTTTCCCTCTACAGCTTGGTTCAGGGATCCATGAGCTGTTCTGGTGCTCTCAATGTGTGAACATCACGATCAACTCCCTAACAGTGCAAGGGCTGCAAACATGCATGGGGGATACCTTCCTTTTCCTTATTTATTTATTATTGAATTTCTTATTTATTTCTTATTTAATTTCTTATTTCTTGGAAGGTATGAAAATGGAAATACACTTGCTTCAGTAGTCATAGAGCTCAATATATATATATTTGCACGCAATTCAATGCATCATAATAAATAAATGCTCATATTGTATAATACGACAGTCTATTCTGCCCTTAAATTGCATTAAAACAGAGACTAAAATACGATATCACCTTACACATTTCCTGTCCCTGCAGGAAGATGAGATGTTTCCTCATCGTCACAATTTTGGAGCCAGCTGCTCCAAATACCCTGCATAGAGTATTTCCATTGCATGCACCAGTGCAAGTACCAGTCTGACTGTTAGGATTTGGTACCCTCTACAGCCACAGGGCACTGGGTCATTCCTCCTCATCCCACTGCCAAACGGGATCAACAGTGGAAGTTTCAGGAAAAGTTTTTTAAGAACCTCAAACACCACAACTAGCAATGCAGCCAACTACCAAAGACACTCTATGCTTGTCAAACACCCAAGTGTCTCCTCTGTTCCTTCTGCCTCCAGCTTTTCCATAGGAGACAACCAGAGTCCTGCTGCCTCCGGTTTCCCTCTGAAATCATGGTACTCCCCACAACCCTTCCCTCTCCCCTACTGCCCCCTAATGGCTTCTGTCCCCTGGTGTTCCTGCTTTTTGGGAGATCCTGGCATTAAGGCACAACCCTCTTTTGCCCGCTGACCTCTGTGGAAAGGCAAAACCTTGATACGGTCTGTGGCTGAGAGAAGAAAGGTAAGGTCTGAAAGGGAGTTTTGATCATCATCCAACCAAAACAGCCCTGATCTGGTTTCCTGATAGGCATCCACCCTTTTCATCCCCACAGGGTGAGAAGGAAACGTTCAGTTTTAATCTTTCTTTTCCTTCAGGAGTCAAATTTCAAATGTTTATTAATTTGAAGCCAGCTACAAATCAAATGTTTGAGCCTAAGAGTTAAAGAAAAAATGAGAGTTTGCAAATTCAGCCACACAAAAGCAATCCCAAAGTTCACAACAGCACTGAGCCTACCCTGAGGCTCTGCTTATCCCTTAGGCATAGAATTATAGAATCATAGAATGGTTACGGTTGGAAGGGACCCTCAAGGGTTATCTAGTCCAACTCCCCTGCAAGGAGCAGGGACATCCCCAACTAGATCAGGTTGCTCAGGGCGCTGTCCAACCTGGCCTTGGATGTTTCCAGGGATGGGGCCTCCACCACCTCTCTGGGCAACCTGCTCCAGTGTTCCACCACCCTCAGTGTAAAAAAAAAAAATCCTAATGTCTAATCTAAATCTTTCCCCCTCTATTTTGAAACCATTACCCCTTGTCCTGTCATAACAGGACCTAGTTTCTCCCTGTCTTTCCTATAGGCCCCCTTTAGGTACTAGAAGGCTGCTATAAGGTGTCCCAGGAGCCTTCTTTTCTCCAGCCTGAACAGCCCCAACTCTCTCAGCCTGTCCTCATAGGAGACGTGCTTCAGCCCTCTTATCATCTTCATGGCCCTCCTCTGGACCTTCTCCAACTGGTCCATGTCCTTATGTTGGGGGCTCCGGAACTGGACACAGTACTCCAGGTGGGGTCTCACCAGGGCAGAGTAGAGGGGGAGAATCACCTCCCTCGACCTGCTGGCCACGCTCCTCTTGATGCAACCCAGGATGTGGTTGGCCTTCTGGGCCGCAAAGGCACATTGCCTGCTCGTATTGAGCTTCTCATTTACCAGCATTCCCAAGTCCTTCTCCTCAGGGCTGGCCTCAATCCATTCTCCACCCAGCCTGTATTTGTCCTGGTACATGCCATAGTTATATTCACCCTTTGTGTGCTGTCTGTGACAGCCTCATAAAACTAACCAGCTATTTATGCTGGATTAAATATAAGATCCCTTCTCTGCCTTACTGAACACTGAAATTGGGCAGAGGACAACACCTGTAAATCTATGGATGCTGAACAAATGCAGAAGTTATACGAGAGGTTAAAATTCAGCAGGATTGTATTTACCCAGAAAGAGATTAGATGCCTTAGGATTTCTTGTCTGAACTGAGAGAAATATAATTTTCATATCCCCACATAGAACAAAATAAAAAGAAAATCCCTCCTCTTTCCTAGCAAATGCTTTTTCTTGAGTATTATCCATTAGCTGACCAAGACGAAAGAAGCTGACAAAAAAGTAGAATGAAAACTTTCAGATTTGGTGAACTAAAGCTGATGCCGACATTCAATTTTGTAGTATTTTTCAAATTGTTCCAATTAAGGACCAAATCCTGTACTTTCAAGCGTGCTGTTTGTGAATGTCCAAATAGGAACATTGGGTTTTGCTGTTTTAAAATCCTCACAAAACTAATTAAAATAAATAAAATAACTGAAAACTTGCATACTGTCAGAGGGACATTGCAAAAGATAGAGATGGCAAAGATCAGTGAATTCCATAAAATCTGTGACCTAAAGGTCAGATTTTAGAAAGTGCACCTTCCATAGACAGAAAAGCCTTTGTATTTTTGATCGTATCTCCTGTAGCATATAACTTCAGTGTCCTGTTTTAAACCCCAAATCATATGACACTGATACATAAAGAGAAAAGTTACTGCAGTTGAAGTTCTGATATCAATAAAGTCCTGATAATTTGAAAAAACTTTAATAAAAGTAGATCAAAGTTCAATATGAAATTATCTCTTTTTTTTTTTTACTATTCTGATTGTTACATATTGTTTCTTGTGGAACATGTGAAGTGCCATCAGCTATTTCCCGTAGTTAAGACAAGATACTTCTTCAGCATCCAAGAAAAGTAAATTATAGTGAATTATAGCCTGGGTTGAGTTCTAGTAAGCACAGTTTCATGGGTTTTTTTTCTGTTAAAATCTGCTCTCTTTCCCCTTGGCTTCACCCTGCTCCCTGCTGCTGCAAAAGGAATATCAGATCTTCTGAAAATGTGTTTAAATGGGATTTGGATAATTCACCTCCAAAAGTTTGACTGTGCTATGCTGATGATTATTGCATACTTTGACCCCTTGATCCAGAGCAATTATTCATATTCAAGGAAACATTTCAAACCAACCAGCTGTTCACATTTGCTCTGTCAAAAGAGAAAGACCTTCATTTTCTGTAACCGTTCCTACTGGCTGATATTTTGCTAGGGAGAGTAGTCTGAGAAAACACAGGTATTTTTTTTAACTTCAATTTTATACAAAACAAGTTTAATGTCCTATCCACAAATCAATTTTGATTTATTCTAAGCATCCGTAGAATGAGATGAATGTCTTCCACCTCAGCACCACAAGTTTAAATAAGCCATAAATCACTTCTTGTTGGGGTTTGGATACACGATAGGTCAAATTGTTTTAATGTTTGTGTCAGTCTCTCAGAAAAGCACTTACAAAAATCTGGAACTTTATGCCCATTGCCCTCATCCAAAAATCTATATTTACTCAATAACCTTTTGTTCTTCTATTTGTTGCTCACCCTTGTGAGACAAAACATATGCAATGGCTATTTTTAGGTTTTCCTTTGACAGAGTATAGTTTAAATCTGAAATGTTTACATCAAGTCATAATGTCCATAGAAAGCCTTAAATGCAACGGTGAAGCTAAGGGATTTTTGGAACTGAACAGTGAAAGAATAATTTGAACTTTTATAGTATTTGGCAGTGTAAAGTAATTTTGATAGTTTTGTCCATTGAAACACAAAAATACTCTTTCCAGAGTTTTGTTGCCTTATAATTTTTAGATTTACTGGGTTAAGTAGCTGTGCAATAAAAGTAAATGCGTGAGGTTAGTCCTGTTTATTTTGCTGTAAAACTGCTTTAACTCTATACAACTCTACCTCCAAAATAGTCAACTCTTAGTGTTTATGAGTTTATTTTTATTTTACAAATAATACTTTCTTTCACACATTGTTAGTGTTATTAATATAAACATTTATCACTTTTTTTCTACAACATGTACCCCACAACCACAAAAACTCTTTTTGACCTCAATCGCATTTCTGTTAGATGAAGAATTGTGAACTTGGCCCTTAAGGCAGGTTTTTAGGATCAGGTGGTTGCCAGACAGGACAACAACTTCTGGCAATATCTCTCGTTTGCCGAAAAAAAAAAAGTAATAATTTTAATGGTAAAAAAAATACATTTTGTTTTATAAACTGTGTATCACAGACTAGCTTCCAACACACTTTAGGAATTTGAGTTGGGAAATCTCTGCCAGCCTAGCACACAGGAAGACAGAAAGCGGAAACTAGGTTGTGGATACGTAACAAACTTCCTCTTATTTTTTTCTAGAAGAAAGCTGTGATTAAATATATTGTAACTACAGATGTCCCAAGAAACTCGAAAATAAGTCTTGATGTATCTATATCTCAGGAGATAGTGATTTCAACCTGGAGAAGAGAAGGCTCCAGGGAGACCTTATAGCGGCCTTCCAGTACCTAAAGGGGGCCTACAGGAAAGACAGGGAGAAACTCTAAAGAGAGCAGGGCATGTTGTGATAGGACGAGGGATAATGGTTTTAAAATAGAAGGAAGTAGATTCATACTTGATATAAGGAAAAAAATTTTGACAATGAGGGTGGTGGAACACTGGAACAGGTTGCCCAGAGAGGTGGTGGATGCCCCATCCCTGGAAAAATTCAAGGCCAGGTTGGACAGGGCCCTGAGCAACCTGATCTAGTTGGGGATGTCCCTGCTCCTTGCAGGGAGGGGATTGGACTAGATGGCCTTTGAAGGTCCCTTCAAACCCAAACTATTCTATGATTCTATGATTTTTTTGGGGAGGCTTTCTTGTTTTGACAGGGATTAGCCACAACAAAGAGTGCCTCTTGCCGCTGAAACATGAATTGTGGGTCAAACTTTATTAATAAAGCTTCTGATTGTGTAAAGAGAAGGGCAAAATAAAGGAACGAAGAGATTTGCTGGTTGAATGAAGTTCCAGTGGAATAATTTATAAACAAATTTTGTCCACCAAGCACTGCACAGTCTGCATGGAGCTAACAGCACCAGTCTTCACTTGTCTCCTGCCCACTGCAGTGTTACTCTGCACTGAAGACCACAATCTGATACATGCCTGATACAAGCACACACATCTCTCATGTGAGTGGATCATCTGCTGCACAGCACATGCCTTAATGGATCCATTATGTGCAGTTCAACTCAATAATACCCTAGTGTTTCATAGAATCACAGAATAATTGAAATTGGAAAGGACCTCTGGAGGTCATCTGGTCCAACCCTCCTGCCACCTACAGAGGTTGCCCAGGACCATGTCCAGACAGCTTCTGAATATCTCCAAGGATAGAGACTCTGTAACTTCCCCGGGCAGCCTATGCCAGTGCTCGGTCACTCTCACAGTACCAGTGTTCTCTGATGTTCAGAACCTCCTGTGTTTCAGTTTGTCCATGCTAACTCTGGTCCTGTCATTGCGCACCACTGAAAAGAGCCTGGCTCCATCATCTTTGCACCCTCCCTTCAGGTATTTGTAGAAACTAATGCAGTCCAGGATAACATCAGCCTTCTTTGCAGAAGGGCACATCACTGGTCCATATCCAACTTGGTGTCCACCAGGATCCCCAGGTCCTTTTCTGAAAATCGGCTTTCCAGCTGGGTAGTCCCTGGTGGCACGTCCTTGGTGGCAGGACCGTCTGTTGCATTATTCGCTCCTCCCAGTTTTGTATCATGTCATGGCTTAACTCCAGCTGGTAACTAAGCACCATGCAGCCATTTGATCACCCTACATCTCCCGTGGTGTGACGAGGGAGAGACTCAGAAGTGTAAAAGTAATAAAACTCATGGGTCAAGATAAGAACAACTTTTATGATAAATGAATAATAAATGAAAAGGAAGAAACAAAATCCAAGAAAAACAAGTGATGCAACCACTCACCACTCGCTGACCAATGCCCAGCCAGTCCCCAAGCAGCAATCGCTGCTCCCCCTGCCAACGTCCCCCAGTTTATTTGCTGAGCATGACATCATATGGTATGGAATATCCCTTTGGCCAGCTGTCCTGGCTCTGCCCCCTCCCAACGTCTTGTGCACCTCCAGCCTTCTCACTGGTAGAGCAGTTTGAGAAGCTGCAAAGTCCTTGACTTAGTTTAAGCACTGCTCAGCAACAACTAAAACATCAATGCACTATCATCATTATTCTCATCTTAAAACCAAAACATAGCACTATACCAGGTACTAAGAAGAAAATTAACTCTATCCCAGCCAAAACGAAGACACGTCTGCAAACTTGCTGAGGTTACACTCCATCCCATCATCCAGAACATTAATGAAGATGTTAAAAGGGACTAAATCCAGTACTAATCCTGGGGTATGCTTCTTGTTACTGGTCTCCAAAAAGAATAGATTAATTTCAGTGGTGTCATCTTTCCATGTTAGCCAGGTGCAGGTCACATCATATCACATTGCATCATGCTGCAGCAGCCCCCCTCCTGCATGTCTGAAACTGGGACGGCCCTTGGGAATTCACCAAGACCCTTCTTCCCTCTTGGTTTTAAGCTGAGACAAAATTATTTCCTTCTAGAAGCAGTGTTGTCCAGTCATGTTTGGTGTAACACCTCCTGCGAGTTGATGGCGTCAAAGGCACACGTTGCACACACGGGGAATCGAACTCAACCTGATCAGGACACAGGAGGAGCAGAGCGACATGGGTGAGGCAGAGAAAAGTCCCAACACTAAACACCTTCAGGCAGCCCAGTTCTTTGCAGAGGGGTCAGAGAGCAGCTCGTCTGCCTTTCTGGGAGGGGAGCAGAGAGAAGCCTAAAAATAATTCAGAAAAGAGCCCAAAACAAAGGAAAAGGTTGCTCATTCCATATGAAATGGAAACAACTTCAGATTTTTTAAAAAATCAAAATGTCATTTCCTTATCAATTATATTTTTGAAGTACATCATCACTCTTTCAGATCTTAACTTCTGTCAAGGTCAACATCACAATTCAGTCTTACATGCAGTTTTCCAGCAAACTGAAATAAGTAGAATTTGATATTATATATATTAATATATTTCTAATTTGTACCACAGTTTGTTTTAAAGTTGTACTTTGTTTCTCTCTGAAGTGATGACAGGCCATCATGCACAGATATAGCTTAGCCAGGGTATTCTATCTTCAACGTGAAGACTTCTCTAACGTACAGCCTTAGAATGAAAAAAAAATTACATGGAATTACACGGATAACACAGGTGTACACAAGAGCTATAGATTAAGCTTTGTTGAATAAATGAAATTATTTTGTTTTCTTATATTTGTCACATTCATATGTAGGATAAAATAAAAAGTAGCAAAATCACTTACTCTATTATGTCATCTCATTACATTGCATTATAAAATCTCCTGTGCTAGTATTTGGATAATGATTAATGTTGCGTAATACCTTAATTACTTTTCAGAGAACACGGTATATTTCAGTTCAATAAAAACAATCATTTTTGTCCCATGCAAGGTCACAAAATATCTAAAAAATTGATTTCAGGATAACTTAGACAGATTTTACTGAATCTGGCCCTCAGTTGTATATCTAACATTGTTAAGGCAATAGCAGCATCAGTGTTTCTTATGCAAGATCCATGGATGAAATGAGCTTTTAGTAGCCATGGATTCTTCTCAGAGGTATGGCTAATATTTGCCTACTTCTGGTGGCCCTCCAAAAGTGCTAAATAATTTTCAAAGAAGAAAGGCATTCTCTTCTGTTGCTGGACAGCTTATTGCTGAAGGTCACTGAAATGGGGCAGGGCTAAGGAGACGAGCGGGTAGAAAAGCCAGCTCAGCTGAGCAACAGAGTTAAGCAAAGCTTGTGTCTTGGGCTGATCCAGCTGGCTTCCAGGAAGGAAAAGTGTGCTCACATGTCTGAGGTAAGAAATGTCACAGTGAGAAATGACCCCGGAAGGGCAGAGATGCTTATGTGAGGGCCAAGGGCATACGTTAACTTGTGGATGATTTGTCAGCAGGCAGAAAATCCAGGAATGCTGTTGAAATCTCTAGTAGGATCTCCATCCTTGGAAATACTCAAAACTTGACTGCATGTGATCCTGAGTGACGTGATCTAATGTGGAAGCTGGATGTGACTTTGTGCCCTGCAAGAGTGGGACCAGATGACCTGAAGTGATCCCTTTACATCTTAGATTTTATGATTCTATGAAAAAATATAAGATGGCTTTATTTATTCAGCCAGATCTCAAAACAAGATCACTAGGTCTCCATTCAGTGCCCTGGACAAGTCCATGACATGTTGAAAACCACGGTGCCTACAGCAGCAGAGGTGAGGGCACTCAGCTTGCTGCCTGGAGCAACAGCACCAACATAGGGATGCAAACATGCCAGGAGCATTACAGTTTGTGGGGTTTGTTAGTGAGGAGGGGGTGATGCATGAGAGGAGGGGACAGCAGCTCAGAAGATGAGGACTCCTTGCAGGGATGACCCCAGAGGCAGCTTTCCTCTGCTTTGTACTGATAAAGCACCAGATGGAACAGCTCTGCTCATTTCAGCTGAGACAACTTATTGGCTGAGTCAAGGACTGGTCAAGAATTGTTTAGGACTTCACAGCTTTAGGCTAATGCCCTGATTTCCACCAAAAACTTATCAGAGTCCAGTCAGTCTCAGCGCACCAGTCTCTGCGTGCTGACCTGACTGTGCCGAGGGACAGCCCAGGTCTGAGTTTCCAGGGGCAAAGCTGCTGTGTCCAGGACCCAGCTGCCGATACAAATTCCTCCTGCTGCCTCTGCCCAGCCTTCCCATCCTACCACAGCTACATCTAGACAGCAGCCTGGGGCAGGGACACCAGTCACACACACACAGATCGTAGCTGGTTTTACATGAGCAAATCATCACACCAGCAATGGTGTGGAGGGTGACACTAAAGCAGAGAAAACTGAGGCAGGTTACTGAGAATATTTATTAAAAAAAGGGGAAATTAATGGCTGAACCTGGTCTGCTCCCAGGCAAGCCCTAGAGTTACTTAGAAGCAGAGATACACATAATAAAATAATACATTTTTTTTTTTAGAATAGGGAGGAATTATAGGAAAAATACATAAATTTCTTTGATTTCCAGTCCAATCAAAAAATATATCCATCTTGCACAACCTATTGGACTTCAGGCTAAGTGGTGCATGTAGAAAATCTGCATGGTACTGATCCTGTAAGATACAGATTGTCTGAGTTTGTCTTTGAATGAGTGCCCAACCCCATGCATGGCTTTGAGTTATAATGAGAAAACAGATGAGTCAACTTTTTTCAAACCAGTTCCCTCACTGGGAAAATATTCCTCTAGGTCACACAGTGCTTATTTACTCAGTAAACACTATGACAGTGAGATTTACAACCATGTCATTAATAACATTGATTGACAAAGACCTTCCTCAAAATCTTTCATCTCCAGAAAAAATATTATAGATGTTTAAAGCAGTGCAGTTATAAATGTACAGCCAAACACATGTGTTTGGAGCAGGGGTGGGTAGGGAAAGGAGTAGGAGTTCATGAAACACAATGCCTGATCTTTTTTTCCCCATATGAACGGTATTTGGGAGTGACTCACATTTGTTCTGGATAGTCACTTACTTGCTCCATTGATTGCTGAGGGCTCTTTTGATCTTTTAGAGGATGAACTGGAAAGGGACTCCTCTTCTGGAAAAACTGAGTGATTCTTTAGACTAGAATCTACTGATGATAACTGCATTATTTTGTCTGTACTGATAAACTAGATGATAGTTCTCATTGCATTTGGTTAAGGACAATTTTAATGATTTTCCCTGTTGTCTAAGTGCATCCACTCCACATCTGTCCTGCAGCAGCTGTGAGGGGAAAAGGGAGACCTTGATGGAGATAAATGTAGTTGCTTCAATGCTCCTTTTTATTGAAGCTATTTTGTATTTCATTACTCCCTCCTGTTTGTGCCTTATAATGGCTGTAGGATTTTATATTTACTGGTACCAATTACACTTGATCTTCTTTTTAATAAAAGTTTTCCATTGTAAGGTGACCTTGTGTCCAAGGAGAAAGTTTTGTGGGTCTCAGTTAACTTGGAGAAATTTTTCTCAGGAAAAGAAGAATTAACAATCCCTTTTCTTCTTTCTTTTCAAATACTGGATTTTTCTTTTTTTTTTTAATTAATAATTTAGATTTATTTTTTATCATGTTTAAGTGTCTTTTACACTATACTTCATGTTACATAATTCTGACATTAGCAAAGTATTGACTGGCAAAATATTGACAAATGGTTGAATTTTTGTTCCAGAACACATCTTAAATTCTGAAAAAAACCTTACGTTTTATGGCCATCTTTAATACTAGACTGTTTTGCTGTTGTCTGCAGCTACTGAATTTAATACTTTTACTCTGCATGTAGGTTTATGCTGAATCTTCCAGTATTTCCTTACTAGGTCAGTTGTGGTAGAAGAATGTAGAAGAAAACCCTTCTTCTAAAGGCAGCACCTGGATTTTCTACAGAGTTAGTGCATAGAAGGAGCTACTTAGATCTCCACGGGGAGATTTTGTGTGCCTGCCTTTGGCGCCTAGCCTGAAGAAATGCAAGATTTGTGAAGAGTGGTAATATCTTTTATGAGACCAACTCCAGAGGCTTCAGAAGCCCCAGTCTCTTTCTTGATCACCTGTATAGGGAATTTGGGTTTTCTCTTTAGTGGAGAATTGCTTCATTAGCACTGTACAGTTTAAGTGCAAAATGAATTAACAGACAAGTCCCGGACAGTGGCTGCAGTAAAAACCTTGAAAACATCCTCTGAATGTGTGAGGGCGGCACAAATGACTTTAAAAATAAATCACGGCATTGTGCCAGCTTCATTAATTCAAAGGTCTGGCTCCCACTGTTCGAATGCTTGGATTTGACAATCATACAAAAATTACCCAGCCAGGCGTTTGCACCTTGCTGCCCATCTAGCATTTCTTCAGCTTCGCTTCTACTAAAGCCTGTCCCCCATTGCTGAAGAGGGTCTCCAGAAAGAGAGGCTTTTTAACACACTGCAGAGCTCACGCTGCCATCCAAACCAGGAAAGATGTCTCCTGCAGCTCCGGCAGGCACACACGGCTTGCTGATGGATATCTCTGACTTGCAATGCTCTGGGGCCTGCAGCTCATCCCTGGCTCTGGTTTTACAGTGCTGATGGTTGGGAGATGAGCTGCTCTGGGCCTGCAGCATCACACCTCTGCGGCAGCGGCAGGGGGACAAGGATGTGGGTCCTCTCCCAAGCCATGGAGGGAGATGGATCAAAGCCAGCTGCATGCATCTGGCTGATGTGGCAAGCAGGAGCCTCAAGCAGGGAGCACAGGCAGCGAGGAAAGGGCTACAGGAGCAGAAAATCACTACAATGCAGTGATGGAGATAGCCTTGGCCGGGACATGGGGTTCGTGCCCTTCCCACAGGAATGTGATACGGCCACAGTGGCACCTACAGCTGTGTTGTGTGTTCACCTTGAGGAAGAATTATGCAAACTGCAGCTGTGTCCAGTGTAAGATGCCAGTGTGCAGAAATAGGCGATACCAGCTCCAAAGAGCCATGGAATAAATAGTCAGGCTACACCACGATAGGGTGGAAAAGAGAGATGGGAAAAGGGAACAAGAAATGTCCAGAGTGGTGTTATCTGAGGCATGATAGAGACAGGGGCTGGGACCCAGATCTTCTGATTGTGTTTAGTGATGATATTTTCTGCAAAATAAAAATGATTAAGCTGAGTTGCACTGCCTCTGTCTCTACCCATCTTCTCTCCCTTTTAGCTGTACTTGCTGTACACATAGCAAGGCACTGGGAATATTAGCTGCACTACAGAGGTGATAGCGAGTTAATGAGTGTGTCAATACCGATATATGTAAGAAAACCAGGTGTATGCTGGGGCTGTAGTCCTCGGCTGGTGCAGCCAGCCATTGTCCCCATCCCGCTTCCCTGGGCAGAGCTGTGCCTTCCCTGGCAGCCACACTGGAGCCAGTGGCAATGTTCTGGGAAAACCACTAGATGTAGATACAGCGTTAGACTGTCACTGGTCCAGAAAAATGTGGTGTCTGTCTTCAAGGGAAAATTACCTTTCAGTGCTGTGAGAGGGGGCAGGTGCTTCTAAACAGAAATTAAAAACCTTTTAAGGATTGTACTGATCTTAGGATCCATAACAGTGACAACAAGCAGTACTCTGGTTAAAAATATCTCATTTATTAAATTTATTATTTTTTTTTAAAAAAAAGCCTCCTCTGGTCTGTTGCTATGACTAAGTGCCACTAAATACCACATTATCCTCCTAGGATTACCCTCATTCACCCTCCAAAGCCCCCTCCCCCCCTTCATGGTCACTGAGATTCGTTTGCCAGCTCACCAGGGCAGCTCTTGGGGCTTTTCCTGCTGCGGGAAGCATCAGTGTGCCCTTGGGTGAGAGCGAAATATCGAGAAATAAGTGGTAGGTAAATAATGGTTCTGTCCTAAGGTAATGAGGCTCTTTTTCTGAATGCAGATGAGGAATTCATCAAAAGAAGGCAGCTAATGTAAACTCCTAAATGTTTAAATCATCTAAATGGTGTGTGAGAAACCCTGCCTGGTTATACTCTGCCTTGGGCAGTAGGTCAGAGCATCAGCTAACATAAATCCATCAGAGCTACAGCAACATACAGCAGCGCTGGACCGAGCCAGCACGTCTGTTTGCATGGGGCTGGCACGGCCAGGGAAAATGCCCCACAGAAAAAGTACCCTGCTTGCAGCAGGCCAGTGAAAATGAAGGAAAGGCTATTGCCAAGGGCTTGTTAGAGACCGGTCTGCTTTCCCTCTGTCAGGAAGGCACTTGCTCTTCATATCCTTCGTTTATTTTCCAACGTGTTACAAAGTTAGGGTAGCAGGTTTACCCTGCAGCACTTTTCTAGTGTCTGAGGAGTAGCAGAAAAGAACATCTAAAGGAGAATAAAAAAATAAAGTCATCGGCCAACTGGTAATTTTCTTAAAGATAAGAGAAGGAGCAAAGAGGAGAGGCTGCCTGCAGGCTCATGGTGCTTGCGTGAAATGGAGCATTCAGGGAGGCTCAGGATGAAGAAAACTGGCAATTTTCAAAGACAAACATCAGATCCAACTGATAACAATGAAGCATCAAACCAAAATGCAATTAAAATAGAACCCAATATTGAAAGTCGTTTTGCAGTTTCCTTACCCCTGCCAACACCTGGTGTCACAGGCATCACAGTATCCACATCACCAGCTCAAACAGGGCCAGGAGGGAGGTTTAAGCACTGGCCCACCAATTATCCAGGGTGTTTAACTGTTAATATGCTTCCAGGCAGGGTTTTGGTGTATGCCAGCTAAAACTTTCCCAAATCCTGCTTGGGCAAGGTTTGGGAGAGGCCACGTGCGAGGCCCATTCCCAGCAGACAGCATGGCTGTGATTGCATCAGGCTGGCTCCCTCTGCTCCATCCTCCAACCCCTGCCCAGGCTTTGCACCCACAAATACCTCCACATGCCGGCACACTGCTCGGCAGGTCTTGCAAAACTAACCACCACCCACCTACTACAGGAAAAATATGCAATTGAGAAAACCATCAAATTTTTCAAGCATTTTTAGCTGGAAAAAAATCCTCCCATGAAAGAATAATGATGGTATAGGGGCACATGACGAGGTGCTGAGGAGATGCACTGTGTAAAGTGCCCAAGCTGCCTCTCAATCTCTGGGCCAAGGACTGGTTTCCAAACTTGTTTTAATTTGCAGTGTGAGCAGAGCCTTAAATCCCAAAGAGGATATGTATTGTTGCTCTGCAAATGCCCTGATGGAAATAAAATGATGCACATGAGTAAACTGAGCTCTGTGTCACAGACTACAAAGCAGAGAAAAAAAATCAGGATTTGGCTGCAGTACGAAAGGTCTCTCTGCCTTGGGTCAAGGTGGAACTGCCTTGCTGACACTGAGCCATGCTCAAGCAGCTGCCTGGCAGCAACTCAGTCACAGCATGGAAACTGTCCCTCAAAACTAGGGCAAGGCTCTGCATTGCATAGGTTGAAGAGCATCATCTCTCTGAGATGAATGAGCTGCAAAAGCCAGCTGGCTTTTTCTCAGTAAATGATTTTGGCAAGAATGACTTTTTCATGGAACAAAACTCTTTGCAACACAGTAATAAGATTTTTCTTATTTTGTGAATGTGTTAAGCTGCTTAATTGTTCTTCATCCAATGTTTTGACATGCCATTACCAAAATAGCTACTAAAATGTTTACATGCTAAAATCTCAATCTCTGATAAATCAATGGAAAAGACATTAAGAAATACTGTGACATCTTCACAAGAAAGCACAAAGAATAATAACCACAAGTAATGACAATTTGAAAACAAATCAGAAAATATAATTAGTTTTGAGATGTTTGGAATTTTAATGCTTAGCTCCTAAGGACAATGTTGTTTTTTGACCAGCTTTTTTCAGACTTGCTCTCAGGAGTTATCCACAAGCTCCCTGTTTGCTGTTGCCTGCAAAGATTACAATCTCATTCAAGCAGAGGCTCATCTTCCTGCGTGTTTGCAAAGCACTTGCACAACTTTGAATGTCACTGAAGTCAGAAGCAACAGACCCATCAACACAAAGATCATGCAGAAGATATAAAGGAAAATAAAAGGTCTTCAAACTGCATGTGAGTGAAAATGTATGTTTCCAGAAAGAAAAAAGAAACATGGACAGTATAATCCAAGATGCACATAATGATACAACTTACTGTCTCGGCAAGCTCCAGGCCAGTTGTGTAGAGTACATAAGCGCATTATGCCTATGTCTATATTTGCACAGCAGTGGTGTGTGTGTACAGCCCTGAGCTAGCCTTCCTCTTCTTAGCATGGGCACGCAACAGCGAGGAGGTGGCCAGGTCGGCTCTGCAGGCTTCTCGCCACGGGACCCTGAAACGACAAACATTTCCTAGAGCCCCAGCCACTGTGTTTCACTTGCTCTCGTTGCCTGGGCTAAGCCGTTTACAGTCGCAACACCGCATGTGGTTTGCTCACTGCAACAAAAAAAAAAGAGAGACATTCCCTGTTGTAACATATTTACTGTGGGAGGTTTTGACCTGTATGTGAACTGGAGGGGGTAGCTAAGGGAAGGACCTTCACATACACAAAAACGACATCTGGGATATTTGTGAAGCTGTCTGTGCCTTTCCTGAAATGATTCAGGGCTCCAAAAGTGAGAAAGGTTAAAACCACTGGTGAAAGGGTACATTTATTTGGTTCAGTGCTGTGTCATGTAAAGGTATCAAAGAACTAGCCAGGAAGCCCTAAACTGTATTAATGTCATACTTCACTTGGATTAATGCACACTATCTCTCATAGGGGCTGGAAGGCAATTCGGGTGTCTTGGCACACTGCTGTAATCTGCAGAGTAGACATATGCTACTATTTAAATGGGGACAGCTTGGAGGAAGGAAGCTATGTGATTTACTCAAGATCAGATTAATACCTGTGGTGGACCCAGTCTCCCAGATAGCATCCCAGTGACCCACGCACTCACACAGCCCATCCTCCCTGTGCGTCTGTGTAACATGCAGAGGGAGGAGGAGAGGGGTCAGCAAAGACGAAGAATACACTGATACCTGCTTTGCAAATTAAACGACAGATACTGGAAAGCAGTGCTTACAATTTGGTGACAATCCCTTCGGTGCTCTGAACACCGTCACAGACATCATCCCCAGCCTGCCCTTTTAAACCTGATGGTAAACGGGTAGGACAGCTCAATTCGTTACTTCATGTCACTAATGAGATCCAGCACACACAGGTCCCTTAGTATGTATGAGGTCCTACTCTTCCTGATCATTTGTCAGGTATGCTGATGTCTTATCCGCTACTGATAGCAGAAAGCATCCAAGTGTCACTACAGCCTGCCCTTACAGCCCAGGGACAACCATTTAACAGAGCAGGTCACAGGGGCAGAGGGAGCTTTTAGATATTGCCAGGTGAACAACCAAAAGAGCACCAGCTGGCAGGAGACAAATTTCAACCTGTGGCATAAGATGTACAGAATGGGAGATAGTTACCAGGTTTACTGAGACAAAGAGAACAGACACTAGGGATGAAACTACTGGCTACAGCAGAAAATATGGAGCAAAAGAGTGGAGGTCCCTTGGCTGGGGCCACCAGGGCAGGGGTGTCTGCAGCTGGTGGGTGCAGCATCCCCCCACCCCTGATTCAGGGCAAGGACCCAGAATTAAAACAAGTGATTGCAGTGAGGGTATGGACTAAACCTCCTTCTGCACTTACAGAGCAGGACTGACTCCATTTTAAGTGTGGAGTTCTTTATTAGCCAAGCAGGCCCCCAAGCTGCCACCCCCATTGCTGCCAATGCCTCCATAGTGTCTGAGTGCCACGGCACCCTGTGCTTGGGTTACCTCTCCTGCCTCACGGGTGGGACCAGTCTTGCCCACGCCCTACAGCACTTACTGCTGTGCGGCATGGTCCCCACTGCAGGCTGGTGGGCACAGGAGGGTCACGGTGCAGGAAGCAAGGGGGAAGAGCTGCCACCTTTCAGTGTGCTGGACACGAACACGATGTGTGGGGTGAGCTGCTGCGAAACCACCGAGCTGCTGGCAGCCACCTGAATGCCACAAAGTGCCTCCTCACCCAGCGCCCCAGGACACCCCCCTGCACCTTGTTGCTGTCTCACACTTCAGAGAAACAATTTCCAGCTTGCTTTCACCTCTGCCACGCCACAGCCTTCCCACCCCAGGAGCTTCATTTCTACTCGCAGTGCCTTTTGAACACGCATTCGTACTCCCGAGTTCAGTAAGCTGACAGGAATAACCTGCCTTTGGGCTGAGGTGTTTTTTTCTTTTTTTGAAATTTCACAGTGCTCTTCTGAGCATGGCTGCCTTTCAAAAGCATAAACTCTGGAGTGTAAAGGGCTGGATTATATCCACTGCAGCCTGCCATCACTGAGTGCAGTTGACCTCTTTCACTCACTGCGATTCCAAAACACACATCCTGTTACCCAGTACTAAAATTTTTTTTGGCACATAGTGTATAACAGATACGACATACAGATTTAAAGAAATACACACACATTCAGCTTTTCCTGGAGAGATTTCACATGTGATGAGTCTGTCATATGTCAGTTATTTAAAACAAATCCAACAAATGAGTGCCAAGGTGGAAGAAAAATGACTTCGACCACACACATTTGTGACTGAAACCTGTAGCTCTTGCAGAAGCTTTAGCCTCGCTATGGAGGAGATGCTGTTTCAACCTCCTTCCAGTCTGTCCATGCGCAGATAGCCAGAGGCCCACAGCCCTCCTACAAGCACTAGGACCTTCCCTTCCCACTGCTTCCTCCAGTTCTTCTTCTTCCCTGACATGTACCCTCTGTGCTCTTCTTCACCCTGACATTACATTTCGTCTTTCCCTGCCTGACCTCTGTCTCCATGCTGTGCTCTCCTGCTCGGCTCCTGCTTCTCGATCCCTGCTGCATTCAGAAGAAGGAAGAACGATGAGTGGGAAAACCCTGAAAGTGGAGGGAAGCGACTGTTGACCAACTGCTGTGGGAACTGACAGAAGCCATCATGTCTCGCAAGCTGCCTCTGCCAGTTTAATGGGAACTTTGAATCAAATACAGACAGGACCTCCTAGGATCCTCTTCACAGGCAAGACATGCATGTTGAAGATGCTGTTTCGTCGAGCCGTGCAGTATCCTGAGCGATGTTAACAGACATTGGTTGTGGGGAGTGGGTAGTGGGGTCCTGAAGGCTGATCCTGCTTGCCATGAGTCACCAGGGTAGTGGGAACCGCTGGGAATTGCCACCACTGTGAAAAACTTCACCAGAACAAACAACCTCCCCAAAATTGTTGCTTACCTTCCTCAGAAGAGTTGAGAACACTGGTGGATATAACAAGAAAAAACCACAAGATTTCTATGAGTCTATAATTTCAAATCAGAGTTGTCATTCCTCTGCCAGAAACTCTGCCTGACATGTACTGCTTAATGTGTGTGTATTTTTCTTTGGATGAATGTGGCCATCAGCTCCTTAAAATGTTCCTGCATAAAATGAAAGCATAATAAGCAACACAGTATGTTGAAGAAGTATTGAAAATATTTACTACATTCTCCTTATGTAGGTGGTGTTTGTTTAACCATATTTATTCACAATAATTAACTGTTGTTACTGCTATTCTTTTTAGCACCAATTAAAAGTTGTCCTCTACTTCTTTACCAATACATTTTGAAGCCACTCAGCGCTTAATACAAGTTTGTAACCTGCAGCTCAAGTCGTGTAGAAACTTGTGCACATGAATAATGCATAAACTGAAGAACAGTGGCTATTAACGTAAGTAAAACTACTCAAAAGAGAAAAGTAGCTCATGCTTGAGCTCTTTGCAGGAATTGACCTTAATTTGCTCTTCAGATCTAGACTGTCCTATCAGGGAGCTTTCTTGACTGTTTTTTATTTAGTTTATATAGGTAGGAAACATGGATAAAAAAAGGTCTCCAAACTCTATAAAATCTTCAAAGTTAGACTGAACTTTCATGGAGGTTGTAATGTTGTGGACAGTATCATAAACTAAAGAGTTCCTCTACCTCCCTTATTGCCTTGATGTTCAATAGTTTCTGTACGACCATGAGGAGGCAGACAAGATGACTCAAATGCCATTAATGTTTACAAGTCAGTTCTGTGAAGCCTTAAAAGCAGGCACCAATGTCAGCAAGGCTCAGCTGTCATCCTGTACATTTGCATTTGTGGTGTAAAAAGCAAACCCCTGAAAAGTGGTTGTTGCATTCCTCAGTTTTCCTTGAGCTGAGAGAAAGTAGAAAAAATTATAAAGGGCAATGAAACCAAACTCAGCTGTGACGTTCACAAAGTGCCATATATTCACAGAGTGCTATCCATTCATCTTGCTGTTAAAAATTGTAGGGAAAAATCTGATAAGAGCAAAGCTCTCCCTGCTTACAAAGTAAACAGTGAAATATAAACTGGATTACTTGTTGTATCAGGAACATGTCACTGTTTTTTTCAGGGCATTCAGCCTGATTATGAGTTCTGGCCATTTTACTCCAGAAAATCTCTACCAATTTTATTGGATTCAAGTTGTAGTAAAAGTAACAGTAAGGTGATGTAGCCTAAGGTCCCTTTTACTTGCTATGTAGTAGAGGAATGTAGAAAAGGGATGGCTCTTGCCCTCAGAAGTTAAAAATCTGCCAGTTGTAGTTGTGACTTACCCATTTTTAAGAAAAATCATAACCCAAATTATTTTGAAATCTCATTTTTTTCTTGAGTCCTCTACCTTCCTCTTACCAGGTGAGGTGGTTGTAGCACTGGAAAGCAAGACTCACTGGAGCTACAGGTTGCAGGACATAAAATTCAAGGGATGAAAAGTAAATTTTGGACTTTGATCAATGTCTTCAATGCATCTTAAGAAAATTCATGGATTGAGATGCATTCTTGCACTTCCACCCCAAAACTCCTCTAGTTTCAGACAGGGAGGGGTATTCCTCTCTGGATTGCCCCTCAGCTGAGGACACGTTTTCTACACAGAAGGTGCAGAGCTGCCCAACTCTTCTCAGCTCCATGCATGTGTGATTTTTGCATCTTCACCTGGGTTGTGTGGACAAAGCACTGTCTGTGTCACCTCCTTCAGATTAACAGACCCAATTTTTTTTTTTTTCTCTACTGCCTCAGGAAACATTTGTAAGCATTGCAAGACACAGGAATGCAGCCTGGACTTCGTCTGTTCCTTATCGAGATGTCCTGGCCACTAACTTTGGTGATGGCTCCCCTGCCACTGGCTGCCTTGCACCCTTGGCTGCGTGTGGGTCCCGCTCAGCAGGATGGGCGGAGGGGGTCAGGTGTTCCCCTGCACATCTTCACTTTGCGGAAGCAGCATTTCCTCCACAAGGCTTAAGGGGCCCTACCTGCCACTAATAATCCAGTAAACTCCGTTAAATGAACGTTTATTTTTTTATTATAAAGCTTTGAGTAAGGGTTTAGTAAAACAGATTTGGAAAGGAAGTTAACAGTTTACACCAAGACAAGACTCTCTCAATGTGTTTCATGGTACCTTAGCCAAACCACTGCTCCTCAGATGATGATGGGTCTGGATAAGGGAGGAAGCAGCTCTCCAGTGTCAGCAGACTCTCTCATTGCCATTTCACGTCTTCAGGAGTTTCTTCTTCCACAGTATCAGCCTGGCGTGATGCAAAGCAAAGGCACCACTGATGATGTTCGCCTCAGTGCTTAATCATCTTTCAGAATCAGTTTTTTTCCTTCAGTTCACATGGCCTGATAATAGTTGTTTCTGAGGCTAATAGAAATTGTGCCTGTGTTCTGCACAAATAGAAATTGTGCCTGTGTTCTGCACAGTCTATGGTACTGTCTCAGGTTTTGGTAGAGATACAGACAATCTTTTTTTCAGTATTATTAGGAGGACATAAAAATAAAATCTAGCTGTGGTGCATTTCTGAGTCAAGCTAATGGGTATCATTCTGAGCTTGTTTTGAATGCTAACAATCCTCAGCCCTTGGAATTTGGATCCCAAAGGGATGAAGGTGCCCATGGGGAAACCCTGATTGAGGGCACCCAACCAGTTACAGTACCCCTGCCCCATAAACCGTGGTCCTAGATGGCTATGTACTTTCTGCAAAGGCTCAAAGGCCTTTTGTTGTGTGCTATAAACGCATCCTCAACACCCACTTTAGCTAGTTGGGAACATGGGGCTGTTCAGCCTGGAGAAGAGAGGGCTCCAGGGAGACCTTATAGTGGCCTTCCAGTACCTAAAGGGGGCCTACAGGAAAGATGGGGAGAAACTTTCAGCAGGGCTTGTTGTGATAGAACAAGGGGTAATCGTTTTAAAATATAGGGAGGTAAATTCAGATTAGACATTAGGGAAAAATTTTTGACAACGAGGGTGGTGAAACAGGCTGCCCAGAGAGGTGGTGGATGCCCCATCCCTGGAAACATTCAAGGCCAGGTTGGACGGGGCCCTGAGCAACCTGATCTGTTTGGAGATGTTCCTGCTCCTTGCAGGGCTAGAACACCTTTAAAGGTCCCTTCCAACTCTAACTAGCTATGATTCTGTGATTCTATATTGCTGGAGCCAGATAGGTCTGAAGGTTAAGGAAGAGCAGACTCTTACAGGTCCCTGGGACCTTGCTGTCAGCTTGCTCTGTGCTTTCCTCCTGCAAAGCTGACCTTTCGAAGCTTCCCTCTCCCTTTGTGCTATGCTCTCTTGTACTTCAATCAGCACGGCTGCACGACACAGAACAAGTGGGGCAACCTTGTAAAGCACGAACCATCAGAGCATAGGTGCCTTGAATAAACAAACTGCAAGGAGAGAAACGACTCCTGACTGACTTCCTGCATCCCTTGACGAAAGCGGTACGTCCTGGCAGCCCATGCATCTCACAGCTCCGGAGGGATTAGCGTGGTGTTTACCTGCTCTTTCCCAGGCTGGGCAAACGCTTGATCTTGCTAATGTGTACATGAGTTTTCGACAGTTGCCATAGCACAACAGGAACCTCCCCTTCTCTCTCCTTGTTTGTGACCTTTGAGGCGTAACCTGCCAAGCTTTCTTACAGGATCAAAAACACAGCTTATTTTAAATTAACTACCAGCGCAAAAAGGGCTGCTTTCAAATGATGGAGTTGGATATTCCTTCATGAGCAAGCTCCAGCTTTCTTCTGAGGGAAGGAAAGGGTTTTTCTGCTCCCAGACAGTGGGGAACAGGCTCGTTTTTGGGGAGCTGTGTGGAAGGAAAAGGAGCAGCAAGTTGACACGGCTGTGCCCACACTTGCACCAGAGGAACAGGGAAACAGTTCCCTCTCCTGTGGGACTCTGTTTGGGTACTGGTTCACAATTATTTCACGCATGGTATTTAATACTTAATAGTGAATAATGCTCCATTGTGTCCCTGGGCACTTTGTGTAAAGTGATATTTAACTGGAATAAAAACAAGCTGCTGCCAAGAACATGCGGTGTGGGTTTGCAGAACAAAGTTAGGAAAGTTTCCTGGGGTATCATGGCGGGAATAAGGGTGCGCTTACAGCACCAAGCAATGCACTGTGTGTGTCACAGCAAGGGCCCATAGCACTAATGCCTTCGTATTCTTTTATTCTTTGTTTTATCCTCACTATGCCCATCTTCCTTCATATACTTAATAGCCATATATTGAATAGGATTTGTATGTGTTAGGTAGCAGAACTAATGCCAGCTGATGTGATGGTTCAGTAGTGAGTCATGTACCATGGTTGAATGGCTTCCCCTAGTCCACACCACCACCACCACGTCCCAGTGTAGGGGTAGCATATTCACTATGTGAAGGTGGGTAGCAGCCCAGAGAGCCCTCCAGGACTGGTTGCTCCCTTCCCTTGCTGTGGGATGCGGCCAGTGCTTCCCACACAAGTGCTGCCATGTCCAGTGTCAGAAAATTAAAACTAAGGAATGAAATAGGTCTTTGCTACCATTTTCACAGTTTGTGAAATGCTGATCGTAAAGAATGAATAATGCAAAGAAGTAAATAACAAAAACCCTCTCCATTTGTTATTTCCAGTAAACAGTGCTGTCATTTAAATAAAGGCAATGCTGAAAGAGGAAACAGAATACTGCCAACGGTAATAGCCCGTGTTTTTAATGGGTCCATTTATCTGGATCTTATTTTGGCTTGGCACTGTTGGTATAACTTTACTTTTCAAACACTAGCATCAGCACTTGCATTTATCAGGCTCTGAGGACTATCTGTCGAGATAAACTGAGCCTACCCAAAGTGGCAACATTAACAGCACTGATGGAGCCTCAAGTAGAGCTGGCAACTCCTTTGCAGTGCTAAAGAAAGTAACAACAGAACATTCACACTACAGCTGGTCGCTCCCCATGCAAACAAACTGAATTCCCACGGGCCCCTCTGCAGGTCCTAAAAGGTTTGGTGACTCGGAAACAGCAAGATATGTCCCTTTTCTGCCACAGCTAAAAGTCACATCCTGGTTTAACCCCTTGCTACGCCTTCATCTCCATTAAAAATTATGATACTAGTTTCCTTAATTTGGGAGGGGAAAAAAAGGAGGGGGGACAGAGATTAGAATTGGTCCTGTTCCCAGTCTTTTATTTACCTCCTTACGTCATTGCTGCTTCTTCCCTGGGTTTGCACAACGGAGTTAAAAGCTTAAATGAGTAGGAAGCCAGATACTGGTTATTCTGTGACTTGTCCAGAGGTACAAGCTGAGACGAAGAGACCTTTCTTGGTATTGCTCAGTGCCCTTGGTCGGTTGGAGGGTACAACCTCTGCCCCATTTTTATTTTTCAGGTTATGTTGCTGCTCAAAGGTTTTTATGTTTGTCTGTTTATCACATTAGAAATGGATGTATAGAAATCGCCTCAGAACATGCATCAAGTTGCTACAAAACAGGAAGGAGAGGTCATCCAGAGGGACCTTGACAGGCTGGAGAGGTGGGCCCGTGCCAGCCTCATGAAGTTCAACCAGGCCAAGTGCAAGGTCCTGCATCTGGGTCATGGCAATCCCAGGCACAAATACAGGCTGGGCGGAGAATGGATTGAGAGCAGCCCTGAGGAGAAGGACTTGGGATTGCTGGTGGATGAGAAGCTCAACATGAGCAGGCAATGCGCCCTTGCGGCCCAGAAGGCCAACCGCATCCTGGGCTGCATCAAGAGAAGCGTGGCCAGCAGGTCGAGGGAGGTGATTCTCCCCCTCTACTCTGCCCTGGTGAGACCCCCACCTGGAGTACTGTGTGCAGTTCTGGAGCCCCCAACACAAGAAGGACATGGACCAGTTGGAGAAGGTCCAGAGGAGGGCCACGAAGATGCTAAAAGGGCTGGAGCACCTTTCCTATGAGGACAGGCTGAGAGAGTTGGGGCTGTTCAGCCTGGAGAAGAGGAGGCTCTGGGGAGACCTGATAGCGGTCTTTCAGTACCTCAAGGGGGCCTACAAGAAAGATGGGGAAAGGCTGTTTAGTAGGGCCTGTTGCGATAGGACGAGGGGTAATGGTTTTAAAATAGAGGGGGGTAGATTTAGATTAGAAATTAGGAAAAAATTTTTTACGATGCGAGTTGTAGAACACTGGAACAGGTTGCCCAGAAAGGTGGTGGAGGCCCCATCTCTGGAAACGTTCAAGGCCAGGCTGGATGAGGCTCTGAGCAACCTGATGGGTTTCTCCCCATCTTTCCTGTAGGCCCCTTATAGGTATTGGAAGGCCACTATAAGGTCTCCCTGGAGCCTTCTCTTCTCCAGGCTGAACAGCCCCAACTCTCTCAGCCTGTCCTCATAGGAGAGGTACTCCAGCCCTCTGATCATCTGACATCCTCCTACAGGAATTGCCTGTCCTAGCCCACACTAACCATAGTATGCATGGCAAAGCGTGGTCCACCTCACCTGGAATAACCATAGGTTTCCTATAAATACTTTACCCAGAGGCAAGCATACAAACTGCCAAGGCCACCTTTTCACAAGCTGTCTTATCATTGCCTGGGGCCCTGATACCAAAATAAATTAACTATTTAAATGGTGCAATGATTTTGCATTTACTGGCTAGAAAGTTGTCACTGTATAAATCTGGATTCATATTCATATAGCTGGCTCAGTAACACTGCTGGTTTAAAACTGGAACAAATTAAACTATTTGTTTTCTATAGTACTTGATTAAATTAGTTTCTTTTCTTGTTTGTGAGACATTCACAAAGGACACCTGTTTCCTCTCAGTCTGACTTTTGTCTAGGTGCCAGACAACTTACACAAACTAACCTGTTCGTGAACTGTTGATTTAGACTGGCAAACTAAGCTGCATGGCCTGGCTCCAAACGGCTGATTGGAAACTTCTCATACAAGTCTCCTGTGACGATTAACAAATAGCACGCTGAGGTCCATGTGCAATGACCAATATCTCATTTCATGACTGCAGAGTAAGCTTGCCACTTGGGCCTTCCAGTATGGTGTTGGCTGTTCCAGTGTGGCCATTGTGAAAGTACAGCTTGTACTTGCCAAAACTGGTTTTATAGCTAACTTCTACAGCTCTATCTAAAAGAAAAAAAACCCGTAAGTACACAACTTGTCTACCTTTTCCAACTTTGTCTTTTGCCAGCACAATTTTTTTTTTTAACTGATGGATCATATCGTCTCAGAGAAAGTAGTGAAGCAACATTTCTAGTTTAGAAAGTGTTAGGAAATGTATTTGCTAACAGACATTTGTACCTTGGCTGGCTTTAATGGAGTGATATGTCAAAACAATAAATATGAAAAGCTAGCACAAGGATTGAAGGTAGAAGTTTTTTAATTAGAAAGCATCAGAAAGCACTTGTAGAGAAAGGACTCCTCTTGAACTCTGTCAAAGTCTGTGTGTGAGATCGGTGCTTGACTATGAATTTTAATTTATGAACTAAAGGGAGAGGCTTGGTAGAGGCTCTCGGACACCCTTGTTATTGGTCAGAAAGAAGAAGAAAAGGAAGGAGGGAGAGTAAGGACATAGTAATGGGTAACAAAACAGATGAAGCAGAACTGGGAGAAAGTGATTCTTGTAGAAGTCATCAGATAGAAGGTACGGTTAATGAGTTTCCATGTAGGAGACTAGAAGATATCAGTGAGAGAAAAGTGAGAAATTGATGTTCAAGAAGTTCAAGGAGTCCAGACAAGAAATTCTGGGAATTGGAAGTACTGTGCAGAATTTAAAAATAAATACTGTAGGGAAAACTGAAACACAGTCAAATAGCAATCAAGATTTGATCTCTTGTATTGAAGCGTTTATGCTAATAAGAAAAGATAAATAAATAGCAGACTATTGTAATCTCTTCAGTACCCATGATGGTATAGAAAAAGATTCCTTAAGATTGCTAGAACAAATATTAACAATACAGGAAGATAAATACTATAAAAGACAATATCATTAAGGAAGGTTTTCAGTTCCTAGATATCAATTAGAGATGAAAATCAGATATCTGGTTTGATAGCCAAGAAATTTCCTCATCAGTTTGCAACTGAGACACAAATTCCTGAACAAAGAAGGGATTTGTATCTGGTCTTGTTAGAGCATGAGGCTAATGTAAAAGTGCTGGCCACAGAAGATAGTCTTGTTTCACGTGAGGTTAAATTAAGTGGAAGGATCAACAAAAAGAGCCCATATTAAGGATTTTCCAATTTCAGAAGGGGAATCTGTAGGATACAGGAAGAGATAATGAGTGAAGTCACTGGCACTGAAGAGTTTGGAAAATTGAATGAGATTTGGATGTTAAAGAGAGGAAAAAGGTGCTACTCAGAGCTTCATACCAAGAAAAGGCAAAAAATTTAAAGAAGGGTCCTAAAATTTTTTAGCTAGTCACATTAAAATTATGTTGGGAGTAGGTAAAAAAAAAACCCCTAAATATAAGGAAAAAAAAGAGCTTTTCCAAAACTCAAGGTTACTCAGAGATCAATTCTAAGAGAAGAACCTGTAGCTCTGCATAGCTCTTCTGCAGTGCACACTTCTGTATTATAAAAAGTGTACAGATACCTTCAAAATTCACTGTGATCTTTAATACATTTAATGGATATTCCGTTATTCTCTTTTTCTGGATGACAGGAAATTTTGCTGGGTGATTAAATACATTTTACACTCCTTTTCATCTTACAACACTTAAAGTGTTTGAGATGTTTCTGTAGCTTCACTTCGCCTCTTTCGTCCCATAGATCTTGGACAGAGCTCACAGCTGCTGCCAGGGATGATGCTAGAGAATACTTTGGTTTATAGCTTGTCCCAGCTGTCTTTAACAAAATATGGTGGCCTTCTCCACCAAGCAAATGGGAGGAAGGCAACCAGCTGAAAAGGTATAGAAAAGGTGTAGAACCCAACCCAGCCACAAGCTCAGGTGGGACTAACTGGAACCCTCCACATTCCCTTTAAGGCTTTTTTCATCTTTGATCTGCAGCTGCCTTCTGGCTTTCTTTGTAATAAGGATCCTACTATCTTTAAATATTATAGGTTTCTGCTACTCTTTCAACACTGCCCTGAAATTACTGAACAGAAGGATCATAGTAGCAATTTACACAAACGATGGAAGTGCAAGCTTCCCCATTGTCTTTCATTTTCACCCATTGTTCAATAATTCATGTATACTCAAGATTTCAAATTACTTTCAAGTTCTATGACTAATAGGGTGTGGAGCTGTAATGTACTCACATGAATGTTTCATTACTTCCTTTCCAGTGAATTTGCAGAAGGTATCTCAAAATCTTAATTCCTTACCATTTTGAAAAGGATCCAGTGGCTGAGCTGAAAATTTACTTGAATTTAGCATGTAAATGCTGTCCATCTCCAAAAGGAAACAGATTGTATTGTCATTTCACTCATCATTACATTCTACTTACAAGGAATGCTTCAGATGCATTTGGCTAGGCTCCCAGTGCGAAGAAGGACAAAATACAGCATGTGAAACATCAATTATTAAAGTACAATATTCATTACAATGGATGTAGTCACTAGGAAGAACTAATGTGTTCAGAGATACACGTTTGTCTTGATTTATAGATATTAACTCATGTACTGATATTTAGACAGAATGAACACTAGGTAGACATGGAGTGGTATAAAAAAAGCACCCACCAAAGCTCAAGGGAAAAAAAAGGAAAAGAGATGTGATTTATTAATATTTTATTCTCTGTCATTAGAGCTGCAAGGCTGAAAATCCATCCCTTAGGTTTTATCAAAAAGCCCTACCAGTTCCTTACTGTATCATCTTAAAAATGAACATCTTTTCCAGTGCTTTTTTCCCCCTTGTCCTCCTGCTTCCAAAGCCAGTGTGGCTCTCCCTCTCTCAGGAAGACCCTCCTCTGAAACTCTTCTGCTGTGTTACTACTTTGCTGACTTGGGCATACTCACAGCAACATTAGCCCTGCTCTCTAGCTGGGTCAGGGACCTTATAGCTTTTACCAAAGGGCTATGGTTGCCAAAGTTTATGTTATGTACATCTGCAAATGCCTACACGCATACACCAGTCCACATCTACCCTTCATCAGCTAATGCAAAACCTCCCTCATTGCTCCAGCCTCTGACGGCTCCTGCCCTTACCCGGGAAGGCAAACACCCCGAAAGGGAGCAGCAGCCCATGCAATGTGGGCTTGTCTTGTGGAGTTTCATGATGACTAGCCACAACAAGTCAGCATGCAAATAGCATTTCCCCAGAACTGCTGCTGTGAAAGGCAAATCCGGAGGGGGAACACAGGATACGCAGTCCACTTCCCAGAAGAGATTGCCTAAGGAAGGGAAGGAATTGCTGGTGACGTTTTTTTAAGAACAGGTTGGACAAATAACTAACAGGTATGGCAGAGGCAGAGATAAATAAACCTGCCTTCAGGCGGGGGGGGGGGGGTGGTGAATTTGAAGGCACTGTACACTCCCTTTCTCCTCTGCTTTCTATTATTTGTCTAGGTACACTGATTTTTTGGCAGCTTTCCTAAGGCTCCCCTCCATGCCCACAGTAATTTGGATGACAGAGCAGCAGAGAGGTGCTGGAACAGGAATTGGGACATGCAGGGGCTGTTTTCTTCTTCAGAGTTGCCTCAATGTTTGACCTTGAGCTTCTCGCATTCTGCCAGGATAGCCAAGACCACGCATCTGCAAATAGAGCTCGTGGCAATTCATCTGCTTCATACTGCTAGGATTTTGGATGACACTCAATATGGAAAAAAGTGCCTTTTTTTTTTTTTTTTGTTAAAAGATTAAGCACATGAAATAAGAAGAAAATAAATTCTAACATGTGAAGAAGCACTGCAGTAAAACATGAAGAACAGTCACAGAACTGTATGCTTACACAGTATAAAGTCAATCTGGGCTTTGTAGTGCTTTTCATATTTTCTAGTGGACACACTAATATCTTGTCCCACACATTTCACTTGTGTTGAAGCAACCTGCAAAAAACCTTCCTGAAGTTGGGGAGACTCACAAGCAGTAGTGAACAACTGCCATTTCAATTAAATTCATCTTGAGTTGCAGCTCATGTCTCTGAAAAGCAAACTCAGAAAGCCTGGGTGGGAACGAGTTCATTAGAATGAGGTGACTTCTGGGTTGAGGGCCGCGTCGTCTTTGCCAAGTGAGCCCCCAGTGACTGCGATGCCTCCTCCTTTGACAGCCCGCTCATTTAATCTGAATTCCTCAGTATCCAGAATATGCAGATCAAGGAGCCTCAATAGCACAACAGCATTTTCAAATTATTGACTTTTCCACATATTTCTCATGATAAGAACTAAAATGTCTGTGAAGGTAATACAGTTCCTCATGGAGAGAAAAAATATTACCTTTCTCCACAAGAGAAAATTTTTTAAGAGCTAGGAGAAGTAAAAAGAAAAAACACACATGTATAAATCACTTCCAGATGAAAAAGCAGCTATTGGCAGCCTTGGTAAAAAGCAGGGCTAGCAATCAGTAAGCAGAAATGTAAATTCAATAAACCTGCCTGTGTGTACAAGCTGATAAAGAAGAACTGCTGTAACCTGGTTGTAAACAAGAAGATTGTGCTTCAGGCTGAGTTAAGGGCAGAAGCAACTTATTTTCATTACTTTCTTACTGTACGACCAAACATAACCCTTCATGTTCACAAAATTTCAGCCTAACAGGCTGAAGTACATGTAGCAGTACTACAAACTGCACAAGAAGAAAATGTGGTTGCATAGATTGCAGAAAACTGGATTTTCACAAAGTGTTTTCCTTTATGAATCCTCTCCTAAATGGATTAATTTACCGCAGCAGCCCCCACACTCCCCAGTGCACTGCCATCCGGACCACTGCTGGCCTCCAGCCCCTCATTCCCCTCTCTGTACTGGGAAGGATCTCACTTAAACTTTTCAGAAAAAGCAAAATATGGGTGTTTCTGAGTGGAAGGAGAAAAATGTGTGAACATCTGCTGCAACAGGAGCTCTGAGTCCCCCTGAGGTCTTCACTCATTTCCATCCATTTACGTTAGCTGTGGCCCTGTCCCAGGCCGTCCACTAGCAAGCTCCTACCAAAGTAGGATTAAAAAGTATATTTATACTATAGTGTCATGTTATAAAGCTGGAACTTGGCTTGATTATTTTTGCAGAGTCAAATTATTCCATGTGTAAGACTCAACATCCTCTCCCAGCAGGGTTGGACAGAGGGCACTACCTTGTACTTTTAATTTCTCAAAGAGGTATTAGGTGGGAATGAAAATTATGACAAGCAGCACAAACACCATTCACCCCAAAGTCCATTATTTAAAGTACCTTTTGCTGTTGATCAATATCTCCAGCACCCACTGTTAGCCAGGCTAAAAGTCAGATGCAGAGTTTATCTATTTTATCAGCTACATTTGGTCACTCCAACCATATACGAATTAGTGCTATAAAAAGGCACTGGATAAAGGCAAAGGGTGAGCGTGGATCAGAGGTCTGACACAAGCATTCTGCATATTCAGGTCTTATGGAAACCTAAAATCACTTAAGATGTCTGTTTTCATCAAAATTTTAGTAACCTGAAGCTGTTTAGGTTCTCTTCAGGTTTGCCTCTGGATGAAGCCAACACAACTGTAGATTCTTCTTCTTTTTATGCTTCCTTTATTGTCGTAAAGTTAAATAGTTATTTGCTTGAACAAAATAAATTGTTTTCTTTTACTGCTCACTGTCATTTGTGTGTTTGTAAAACGGCAGATGCCAAACTCTGGCAGACCCATAATCAGAGCTGATAAAGAAGGCACTAAAGCACCTCAATGTCTGTCTTGCAGTAAGGAGCCCAAAACTGAACACAGTATTCGAGGTGCAGCCTCACCAGTGCCGAGTATGGGGGGATAAAAACTTCCCCAGTCCTGCTGGCCACACTATTCCTGATGCAAGCCAGGATGCTATTGGCCTTCTTGGCCAACTGGGCACACTGCTGGTTCATGTTCAGACAGCTGTCAATCAGTACCCCCAGGTCCTTTTCCGCCAGTCAGCTTCCCAGCCACTCTTCTCCAAGCCTATAGCATTGCGTGGGGTTGTTGTGACAGAAGTGCAGGACCCAGCACTCAGCTTTGTTGAACCTCACACAATTGGCCTCAAGCCATTGATCCAGCCTGTCCAGATCCCTCTGTAGGGCCTTCTACCCTTGAGCAGATCAACACTCCTGCCCAACTTGGTGTTGTCTGCAAACTTACTGAGGGCACACTTGATCCCCTCATCCAGATCGTTGATAAAGATATTAAACAGAACTGGCCCTAGTACTGAGCCCTGGAGAACACCACTTGTGACTAGCTGCCAACTGGATTTTACTCCATTCACCACAACTCTTTGGGCCTGGCTATCCAGCCAGGTTTTTACCCAGTGAAGAGTACATTTGTCTAACTCAGGAGCAGTTTGTTTCTCCAGGAGAATGTTGTAGGAAATGGTGTCAAAGGGTTTACTAAAGACTAGGTAGAAAACATCCAGGACCCTTTCCCTCATCCACTAAGCCAGTCACTTTGTTATAGAAGGAGATTAAGTTAGTCAAGTAGGACCTGCCTCATAAACCCATGCTGACTGGGCCTGACCACCTGGTTGTCTTATACATGTTACATGATGGCAATCAAGATGATCTACTCCATAACCTTCCCCAGCACCAAGGCCAGATTAACAGGACTGCAGTTCCGCAGATCCTCCTTCTGGCCCTTCCTGTAGATGGGTGTCACATTTGCTAACCTCCATTCAACTGGGACCTCCCCAGTTAGCCAGGACTGCTGGTAAATGATGGAGAGGGGCTTGGTAAGCACTCCCCCAGCTGCCTCCATACCCTTTGGTGGATCCCCTCTGGTATAGATATCCCTATAGACTTGTGTGCGTCCACATTGTGTACGAGGTCACTAACCATTTCCTTCTGGATTATGAGGGCTTCATTCTGCTCCCCGTCCCTGTATTCCAGTTCAGGTGGTTGGGTACCAAGAGAAAAACTGGTCTTACTATTAAAGATGGAGGCAAAGAAGGCATGAAGTAGCTCAGCCTTTTCCTCATCCTTTGTCACTATGTTTCCCCTTCAGTTATAGCATTTCAATGTCAAAGGATATAGTCTGTGTGAAAGTTTGATGACAGAAAAGATACTAATTGTGTCATGAGTCCTCCAAAGCAATAATGCACACACACAAAAAAAAGATAAAGTTTCTGCAATTGCACTGAACTGGCTGATTTTCCTTGGTTAAAGGAAGGAATAGCAAGCAAAGCTGGGGAATAATAATTAATAAACAATTACTTTCCACCTTACCTTCAATCAGTTCATATTTGAGAAGTCGTGGCGGTCTGGTGAGGTACCCGACAACTGGAAGAAAGGGAACATAACCCCAATTTTTAAAAAAGGAAATAAGGAAGACCCGGGTAACTACAGGCCAGTCAGCCTCACCTCTGTGCCTGGCAAGGTCATGGAGCAGATTCTCCTGGAAGCCATGCTAAGGCACATGGAGAGCAAGGAGGTGGTTGGTGACAGCCAACATGGCTTCACCAAGGGCAGATCGTGCCTGACCAATTTGGTGGCCTTCTATGACGGGGTGACGGCATCGGTGGACAAGGGACGAGCAACTGACATCATCTACCTGGACTTGTGCAAAGCTTTTGACACTGTCCCGCATGACATCCTTCTCTCTAAACTGGAGATACATGGGTTTGATGGATGGACCACTCAGTGGATAAGGAGTTGGCTGGATGGCCGCACTCAGAGAGTGGTGGTCAATGGCTCAATGTCCAGGTGGAGACCAGTCATGAGTGGCATCCCTCAGGGGTCCGTGTTGGGCCCGGCCCTGTTCAACATCTTTGTCGGCGACATGGACAGTGGGATAGAGTGCACCCTCAGCAAGTTCGACGACGACACCAAGTTGTGTGGTGCTGTCGACACACTGGAAGGGAGGGATGCCATCCAGAGGGACCTTTACAGGCTGGAGAGGTGGGCCCGTGCCAACCTCATGAAGTTCAACCAGGCCAAGTGCAAGGTCCTGCACCTGGGTCATGGCAATCCCAGGCACAAATACAGGCTGGGCGGGGAATGGATCGAGAGCAGCCCTGAGGAGAAGGACTTGGGAGTGCTGGTGGATGAGAAGCTCAACATGAGCAGGCAATGCGCCTTTGCGGCCCAGAAGGCCAACCACATCCTGGGCTGCATCAAGAGGAGCATGGCCAGCAGGTCGAGGGAGGTGATTCTCTTCCTCTACTCTGCCCTGGTGAGACCCCACCTGGAGTACTGTGTCCAGTTCTGGAGCCCCCAACACAAGAAGGACATGGACCAGCTGGAGAAGGTCCAGAGGAGGGCCACAAAGATGCTAAAAGGGCTGGAGCACCTTTCCTATGAGGACAGGCTGAGAAATTTGGGGCTGTTCAGCCTGGAGAAGAGGAGGCTCTGGGGAGACCTGATAGCGGTCTTCCAGTACCTCAAGGGGGCCTACAGGAAAGATGGGGAAAGGCTGTTTAGCAGGGCCTGTTGCAATAGGACGAGGGGTAATGGTTTTAAAATAGAGGGGGGTAGATTTAGATTAGAAATTAGGAAAAAATTTTTTATGATGCGAGTTATAGAACACTGGAACAGGTTGCCCAGAAAGGTGGTGGAGGCCCCATCCCTGGAAACGTTCAAGGCCAGGCTGGATGAGGCTCTGAGCAACCTGATCTAGTCAGGAATGTCCCTGCTCCTTGCAAGGGGGTTGGACTAGATGACCTTTGAAGGTCCCTTCCAACCCTAACCATTCTATGATTCTATGAAATTAGTTCTTTTCAATTCAAACTTCTCTGTACACATCGTCTAAAATGCAAAAGCAGTGCGAATTCCAGATTTTTAAATTTTGCATCATGTTAAATATTTGGATCAGTCTTCCAGGATCTGTTTTTGTCTACAAGTCCTGGTAATTATTCTAGCATAATTACTGAACCTTGATTTCATTTTGGTGTTTATAACTTGTTAGTTATCTGCAAATGGAAGTCCTCCCTGGTTTGTTTTGCATCTCTCTTTCCTTTGGTCCCTCATTCCAACAACTGAAGCCTGGAACATTTTCCTTCTGCAATATGAATAGAGAGACAAATTTAATTTAATTCAGATGTCAGAACTATGGACCAGAAATGTATGCCAGAAGATGTGCGATTTTCAGGTAATTTCTCTTCCCTGGAACACTTCTGCTCATTTAAAACATCCATTTAAAGCAAAAGCCTGAGGGTCCGGCCCATTCTGCGCACAGTATACTGGGCTGAAAATGCAACTCTTAACTAACAAGATGTAACAAACCCTTGCTGCCAGAAAGCAATATATCGTTGATGCCTGCATATTTTGTAGCCTTAATGCAGCTACACATTGTACTGCAGGCAGACTCCTATTTAAATGAGGCAACTTCAGAAGGGAGTGCATTATTACTAAATATACATAAGGACAAAGAAATATCCTGACTTTTTTTTTCCAGGCTCTTGTGTATAGGTATAATCCTATGATTGATGTTTCTATATCCATGCACTAATAGCCAAAGAAATTTTCACATTTGCAAGAGCCATTGTAGAATATCCAATTCTCCTCCATTCACTGGGATCTCATAAAAGCAGTAGAGTGATGGCAGATCCTGCGCTAGCTCTTAGGCTACAGCAAGATTGCTTATCCTTGGTAATGGCACTCTCAGTAACTGCAGGAGGAATTCTATTAAAAATAATCAGCCAAGTAGACCAGATTTTTATCCAAGTGTAAATCTAGATGAAAATAATCTTTTAGAGCTTCATCATTACCTAGTAAATGGTGTAGACCTACTTCCCACAACTTAAGGAAACCTGTATCTGTTTTGCATCCATAAAATGTGGGTTTTTCACTGTTATATCATCTTACTGTATTGTGACTCAGCTGAACAGAGTTTTCAGTGTTTCCCTTTGAAAGCTGACTCCCCGGTGAGACCTGAGTACACTTCTTATGTCTTTCATAACCAAGACACTTCAATCCATGCATCCTGCTCTTTCCTTTAGCTTTCAAAGAGCAAAGGTTTTTTGATAGCAGTTTTCTGGGAAAGTAAGACTCAGAGTGACCCACAGTGTGAACGTACCTGAGATAATCACATGAGAGAGAAGAGAGACTTTCTTACCCGCAACTGCTCTCCTTGATGTGGTCCCGATGCACACAGTCACAACCCACGCTCCTACCCCTTTCTTTTAGATCCCAATGAATTTTGTGATTCCACATCTGGAGGAGCTGCCAGGATGCCCTAATCTGCCCCTGTGGCAGTCACAGGAGGTAGGTGCAGAGGAGACAGCCTCAAGCATGGACCTGCAGTTGCTGCCGGCTACAAAATCCTCCAGTTTACAGTACCATGGGAAAGATCTCTCGCTGCCTGAGTGCACATAGGGCCAGCACATCTCAAAGGAGGGATAAAATAAACCTTCTTTGATGGGCAGTTTTATTCAACTTTCTTCATCAGAGACTAAATATATAGCATGAAATCATGAGCAAGTTATATCAAGGTAATGAGTTGAGAATAAACTTGCTTTAATGAGATGGATGTAATTGATTATGCTCAACCATCACTTTCTAACCTTGATCTTAATTTCCCTTCACATCTCCAGTTCCTACTGTATAAAATCATATTCACTTTCCTGTGCTCCCCACTGCTCTCAGCTTTCCAGGTTGCTTTGTAATTTACTTTAATCCTCCTGTGGGTGAATCACCCTTCATGCTGTTGTCTTCTGCCAGAAATTATTTTTGAGTCCTGGTGTACTGTATTGAACTATATTCTTCTTCCAGAGAATGACTGATGACCCTAGTAAAATTCAGAAGTGGTTTACAACCAGTAGAAAGTTTTCTGTGACAGAGAAATAACTTTAAGCTCCAAAACAGCTTTGGAGGGATTTAGTGAATACAGTTTAAGAAACAAACAACTTGGGGAAAAGCATATAGCACAAATATTGGGTATCTTCAGTGTCACTTGTACCCACAGGGTGTTTCTGGGAATGATGCCAGCCAAAGGTGGCATATACACCTAGCACAGCTGAAAACAGAGTGCCAAGTGTCTCCAGCTGAGGCTAGTTCCAGAGCTATAGCTCCTGCCAAATCCCCTGCAAATAAAAGGCTGGCTGGGATCTGTCCAAACACCACTACAAGACTGTGTAGGACAGACACTGCTGGAGAAAACTGTTGGAGAGATACAAGTAACGATGCTTTTCTGGTTTTACCTTTTTCCACAAAAATCTTCTCTTCTGATGACTATTTCAGTGCACTATTCTCACAGAGTGGGTCAGAAGCACAGATCCTGTTTGTGCTTTGTGCCCAGGACCAGGTCTAATTCCCACAGCAAGACCGTTCTGGCCAGAACGATCCATGCTGGCTGTCAAATCCATGCCTATCCACTGATTCACAGCTGGTTGTTCAGTGATGGAAGACTGTGAAGATCATTGCTCCCAACAGTCCTCTATAAATCCAGTGCAGTCTGTCCTCTGGAGAAGAGCCCTCAACTTGAGATGGGTTGAGCAATGAAGGGTTTTAACTGAGCAGTGGGTCCTACTTCTTCTGATGGGTAGAGATGCTACAGCACAGTGCAATGCTTTATATGTGATGATGGGGCCATACTGGCTACAGGAGTTACAGGAGAAACACTTCTAGACTCTCTGTGGGCAGTGATACAGAAGAGTAGGTTTTCTCTGTGGAGTTAAAATTCTTGGATAGTGCACAAAACTGCAGTTCATCTACAGAGCCCAGGATCTGGGATTCAGCCCACTTTTCTGTTGAATCTGTAGCGGTGCTCAAATTCTTGACAGAAGATTCCCATTATTATGAAATAGCCCTGAAGCAACGGAGGGCATAAAAAGTCCAGAGGTCTTTGAACATAAGCAGGATAAATACCCTCAGACTTGAGGTATCACAGAGCAGCTCTTACTTTTCCCTTTTCTCTAAAGCTGAGTTCCTTTCAGGGTGTTATTTTGCAACCGGATCTAGTCAGAGACGTCCCTGCTCCTTGCAGAGGGGTTGGACTAGATGGCCTTTAAAAGTCCCTTCCAGCCCTAACTGTTCTATGATTCGGGAGACATGAATGAAATTTCTACAGATATTACCCACTGCCTCTGCCACTGGTAATTTAACATGACACTCTTTGTAGTTACAAATTTACATGTGGTAAAAAGCCAAGCCCATGGTTTATGTGAACCAACAGAAGTAGGCTGACCCCAACATGCTGGGGAGCTCAGCTGACACCAGGCATCACTATCCTCCAGCTTTCTCACCAGAAAAACAGTTAACAGTCACCTCAGAGGCACCTGGAGAAGGAGCTGCATTTGAAAGGCTTCTTCAAACAATAGTAAATTATTTCACAGTATTGTGCTTTAAGCTCTAAAGAGCCTCTGCTTTTTTAAAAATGTAAAAACATAAAGCACAATCAGATAGTCTCCATATAGAGGAGTGGGTTATAAATAGAGCTATGCCAAAGTGTTGGCTCGTAAGGCTTTTAAATGGCTTTTATTTACGGTCAGGAGATAATCTATAGAACAGACATTATTGTGACAGGACTTTCTATGGCATTGTAACTAGCAAAATAATTACAAAGATTGCATGCTTGGATCTCTATCAGCACAGGGTGATCTTACCCCTACCTTGGAAGCTTAGAGAGAAAAAAAAGAGAAACAACAGGGTAGAGCTTTTTGGAAGCATTGGCATATCAGTAAAGCACAGTTATTATGATATACAATGCACAGTGTTCTACAATGAACAAGCTGTCTTGCTGTTTTTCTCACTTAACGCCTCTCTACAACAATTATTTCTTGGTAAATTACATCTTCATAATCTTTATTATATCTCTTGTCTTATAAAAAAAAAATTCCTCTCTTGCCCATTTAGCTGTTCTAGGCAATTCTCCTTCAGGTACACCAGAACTCTGCACGATGTTTTTGTATCTGTGAAAGCCATTACACTGCACCTTGTCCCGCAGCTGACCAACTGTAGAACTGCTTCAGTCTCAAACGATGGCTCATTCCACAACCAAACTTCTTTTTCTTTTCCATCACTGTTTTGTCTACTTTTTAGGCACCACATCCACTTTTTAAGTCCTGCTCTAGAGGAGCATGGCTTTCCAACCACACAAGTGCAGAGAAGCAGTTCTCTCTAATTCTGTGTCACTGCTTCCTCTTCTGTTGCTTTCCTTACTCAGTATACAAAACACTTTCAAAACAGGATGCTAGGAGCTGAAATCCATAAAACTGAGTCAATGAGAGGTATTTTTAACAGCATGCTGTGATCTCTCTCCTCCCTCCCTCCATTAACCTTCCCCTCTTCCTTAGGCAATACATTACCTGCTTTTTTTTTTTCCATTCAGTAAGCGATAACCACCCTCTTATCTAGCATCCCCCATGCTATTCCTGAGGTTCAAACTGCCCAGCTACTCTCAGTTGTCTTAAATGATTTACATATCTAATTAAATACAGAGTAGCTAGGATTTAGCTCCGAAACTTACTGCTTCTGTTTTATACCCAAAGAAGGACTTGTGTGCCCAAAAGCTTATCTCCTTCTTTCAAATACAGAAGTTGTTCTCATAAAAGATTATCCATCAGCCTTGTCATTTGTGTGTTTACAGTGGTAACAGGATGTGGGGGACAGAGATGGGAGCCAGAAGGAAGGTTCAGAGAGAGGAAAATGTGAATGAGGTCTCTGAGGAGACAGAGTGCCACAGTGGGAGATTTTACTGACGCTTTGCTTGATTATCTGGTTAGAATTAACAGTGATAAAATTACTCATCCAGTCTGTGTGAGATCATAAAACACCAAAAGTGAAGAATAATAAACAAGTACCTCAGTCCAGCATTTTGCTCTTCACAGGTTTTTATCTCATACTAGCAAAGCTTTAAAAAGTTCCAAGTTTATAAACTTTCCCTAGCAGAAAAATGTATATTCTTATAACACTGACATAAGAATTCCTTCTGTAAGTGACAGCTCCACTGTCTGAAGTTTCAGCGAGATTAAGAATATGTTCCTTTGTAAATGGCTATTTGGCACACTTAAAGGACTTCTGTCTCCCTTTCTCTTTGTTAAGAAAATGTCCATTTTATGACATGAATAACATTTTTCAAGGTTAGGATTATTTATGGATAAGTACAAAACAATGATAGCAGACAGAGATCCTTCAAGTAAAAAAAAAATTAAAAAGAAGTCAATTTTTCAGCCAGCATCTTCATTGATAAAAACTGTATTATTTCCCTTTAAAAAGCTGAACATCTATGGCAGCCACTCACTTTACTTTGGGTGTGCAGCAAAAACAAGAATTAGGCTGCATAGAACAGTGAACTGAATGACCATAGACAATCCTAGCTAAAAAACTTGTAAAAATGAAACAACAAAAATCTCCAAGTTTTTAAAAGCTCGTTCTGACAAAGTAGCTACAAAATCAGCTACCTGAAAATTGTTATTTTTTTTGTATTTTTCCCCTTGAAAGGGAAAAAAAGTGGGGTAGAAGGTATGTGAAAGTTTAACGATATAATCAGGAAATCTTTGTCCATTAAAAATACAAACTTTCAGGTCCAGTAAAGTTTCAATAGCATCAGAGAGTGGCTATAGGCAAGGAAGCTGCAGGGCAGCAAAAATGCTTGCAACCCTGCAAATAAAAACATTTCCAGTTAAGAAGAGAGGAATTGTGCATTTTAAGGAAGGACTTTCAGATGATGGATGCATCAGAGAGAGTGTCTGCTCCTCTCTTTAGAGCTAGTCACAAAACTGATACCAACAAATAAATAATAATTTGTTTCCTGAAACAGTGAATCAGCTCAGTGCTGGTTCTTCTATTAAGCCTCCACTCCTGTTCGGCGCTTTGCATTCAGCAAGAGCTCCATGATGGCTAAGCAAAGCAGAACAGGGTAATTAAGTTGCTCTTTCTTCTGCCAGAAAAGAAATAGCTCACTGTTCAAGTTTAAAGCTTCCTATTGCCTCCTTCCAGAGGCTGTGATATCTTTTTCAACATCCTGGTACAGTTAAAATTAAAGCCCTGGAGATTAGAAGAACCTTTAGTGCTATGTTTATTATCAACATGTCCTGGGGCTGGCTAGTCAGCCGTCAAAAGAAGAGGATGCTCTGGGTGACTACTCCCCTGCTTCCTCCTTCAAAAATCTCTATTGCCTCTCGTGTCTTTCCCATAACCACTTCAGAAGCCTTGTTCCTGGTTTTCAAGGTCAATATCTGGTTATAGTTCAAATATACTAACAAGAATAGTTTTGTCAGGATGATTTCCAAGTGTGATCTGTTTCCTGGGGCTCAATGTGCCCTCAACAGCAGGGTCCTGCACCTCCCCTCTTCCCTCCACCATAATTCCATCCCAGATAGCGTCTCTTTCTCAGTGTCACACAACCCATCCTCCATCCCCAACAAAGTCATCAGCTCCCCAAACACCAGCATGGCAAAAGGCAGCTCATGATGTGCTCTGGTTTGAGTTTGGCACGTGCCGGACAGTTGGCGAGCCTGGACCCCTGCCCTGCCTCCTGCAGTGGGGACTGCCCAGCATCCCACCCCAGCTCTCCTCCACACACCAGCCAAACGTGCAGGAGCAGAGCATCATGAGACTTCTTACTCCACATCAATTCTCATGGCCAGAGAGCAGCAGCATTGCCATTGGTTTCTTCTCCTGTAGTAATCAACCTGGAAGAGGGTTCTGATCTGAACAGCCTATAGCAGGAATGTGGTAAAATGACCTGTGCAGGAACTGTTCACAAAATTGAAATTAAGATGTTTACCACTAGTTTAAAACCCACTGCAATAAGTGGGGGAGGTACCACCTTGCAGCTTGCCCCCCTCACTAAACAAAACCAGAGGACAGAGTGACTGTAGATACTAGCTTGAGATTCCAGACAGAAAAGCTGGTTTGACCTATTTTTGAAAGTGTAAGTATATAATCATGCTATCAGACAGAAAACATGAATAGAGTATGTATTAAAACAGAATAGAATATACATAAAAAGAAGATGTAACAAAAAATGAGAAGTGCTATGAAATTATTGCTATTACTAATGCATTTTTCTCCGTCCCTTTGGCAGCAGAATGCAGGCCACAATTTGCTTTCACTTGGAGAGGCCCCTGGTACACTTGGAATCCACTGCTCCAGAGGTGGAAACACAGGCCCATGCTGGGCACCAAGAAGAACTGTCATGGTTTAGCCCCACTTGGCAGCTAAAATACCACACAGTCATTCACTCACTCCCCCACCCTCCAGTGGGATAGGGATGAGAATCAGGAGAAAAAAAAAAAAAAAAGACAAAATTAATGGATTGGGATTAAAACAGCTTAACAGAACAGCAAAGGAAGAGAAAACCGACAGGAAAAACAATAACAGCATGTACTAAGCACATAATTTACAGTACAAATAACTCACAACACATCTCCCAGCTCACTCCCAAGTAGCAAAAAGCCACCCCTCACCACCATCCCCACTTTATATACTGAGCATGACATCACATGGGATGGAAAGGCCAATTTGGGTAAACTATCCCAGCTGTTGGCTAATTAGTAAGTTTTCCCAGCTATGTCCCCCAGCCACAGGTGCCTCCAGTTTCAGTTCTTCTCCCAGCTCAGGTGAACATTAACTCTATCCTAGCCAGAACCAGGACATACGCTCACATTTAGACCTAAATGTATTTCTGATGTAATGTCACTTGAAAAATAAAGGTCTACATTACATTTGAAATAATTCACAAGAAAAATCTGGTTTTAGAGGAGTATGTAGAACTTTAAAAGTTTTTAAGGCTAGTTAATTCAAAGTTCCTTGATTTTTTTAGATGAAAAGTTTTTAAACAGCTTTTAAGATTTTCCATGTCTTTCTAAATATTTTGACATACACTGCATTTTTCCATTATTCTTACTCCTTTCTCCTGATACTCTAGAGTTCTGCATATAAGCTAGGAAAATTATAGTTTAGCTCTATTAGTTAGAAAAAAAAAATTATTTGTAGTATTACTGTACCCATGCTGTATCCAAAAAAAAACCTCCAAACATATACTTGTTACTTCTGTTGGCAAGTATCATTTGAAGTATCTGAAATGAAATATGAGCATGTTTTCATCCCTGTTAATTATTTTGGGATATGAAAATCAGGAAGAATTGCATGTTATTTTATGTTCACTTCTGCATGATTCACACTTTCAAAGCATTTGAAAGCCTTGCTCAGCTTCAAGGTCCCCTTCTCCAGGTACTACACAATCCCAGTACAGTTCCTACCTGGAAAAATTCAAAGCGAAGAAGGCTGATGACATAAAATGCTGAAAGTGTATAATCCTGTGAATGTCCCTTTCATTTCCCAAATGAAATATCAGGCTTCGAGGGTGAGTACATTATTAATAGGTTTTAAAAGACAGTGCAATGTACAGAGGATGGGTGCTGCATAACATTTGATGGTCCTGGGATCTTTCTTCTAGGTCTGCCTGGATCTGTTGTGTCACTTGGTATGAATTTCTTCCTTTTCCTCATCCTTCAAACTGTAAATTCCTCAGTGCATTTCCTGGCTGTCATTGGGTATCTGCGCAGAGCCTAAGACAACAAACAGGTCCTGAATATTCTTGTGTCCCATCTCAGCCACCACCACCCTGACCTGCAGGTGGCAGCGGGGCTGGGCAGCCATTCTACAGCTTCTTCCACCACAGCACAGACATTGTACATATGAGACCTGCTGAGGCAGCAAAGGGTTCATATATGAAATTAGTTTCATAGGTGGGAAATCACACAAATGCAAAGCACACAAAAAACAAACTGCACGAATGCAAATTAATTTTGGATCCCAGATTTATACGATCTATGGCTTCTGCAACCTTTTTTTGAGGTGGCTCCTTCAACTGAGCGTGCTGTGTACAATCATTCATTAACATTTGGTCTATAGGGAAACATGAAATTAAAAGTCATTCTGGCTGGTATGCACTGATGAGAAAACACGGGTTTGAATTTCAAATAAAGCTTGTAGGACTACAGAAGTGTCATATAAGCAATTCCCATATTAGAGGGCATCTTCCAGGAAAGCAATTAACGTTCCTCCTCCTCTATCACTACCACTGGAGAATTCAGATGCTGACAGCTGCTGACATCTGCTTACTTAGTCCATTTCCCCCTTGCACACCCAGCTCCCAAACATGAGTGCTGTTTTCTTAACTCCAGTCCTTTTATTAGTGATAATAACAATGCTTCGGCAAGAGCAATTACAAAGCAGCCTCTTGAGAGGCTTGGCAGTCATTTCCCCTCGCGCTAAATAAGTCAGGATCGGTGCCACCTACAGTTGGACCAAAAAGTAGTTTAAAAACTTCCCCATAGTGATTTATTTTTCTGTCTCTGCCCATTAGCAAATGTCAGGACGGTGATGGGGAGGCTGCACACAGGCTCAGCAGGGCAGTCACCTGCCAAATCCGGCACAGGCTGGTGTCAGCATTGGACGGGGCTCTGAGGGTGCCTCCTGGCAAGGTGACGACTGTGCCTGTGTGCTGGAGAGGACAAGGTAGAGACATATTCTATAGGTACTTTCCATACAGCACATTTCTCAGGATAGTGCCCCAGATTAAAATTAGAAAATTTTTGTGATCACTGTGCTCATAAAATTAAAGAATGCACCATCTTCGTAATGGAAAGTATGAAGCAACCAGTAACTTATTTTTAAATTCAACTGACTAACCTCCAAAGGTCTTATATTAAACAACAGAAAGAGGGGCAAAGATCACGCAGCCTGTTGTTTCCAAAGAGGTGCTTTAACAGAACACACTTTTTTCAGGTCAATGGACAGTTCTGAAGAAAATGCAAGGCATGGTGCCGAATAACAATTTACTAGTTTCAGAAAGATCTTTCGAAACAAATAAGCCAAATGAGTGCTGAAAAATACAATTTTAGTTAGCTGAATAAAATTGTACATACCAGCTACGTTTTTCCTGGGTGAGATTCTTAAAAAGAGCTCTGGAAATATAGTCTCCAAATTTTATTTCAGGAAGGAAAAGGATTTAGTTCTCAAATCCTAGGCTATATTACAGATTTATGGGGACACTTGACCAAGACAAGTTACTATTTTGTAAGTAAGATTGATCTTCTGCAGTACTCACCCCTCTTGTACTAGCAGGATCGTTCCTTGTCCTTTTCTCCTTTCCCTACACACACCACCAATCATTTTAATTAAGTTGCCAAGATTTTTCCTCTTCCTTTCTCTAAACTCCTCTATGTGAGTGAGCTCATTCAAGATCAGATTAAGCAGCAGAATATGTTTTAGTAAACAGAATTTATTCTTGACCGTCAGCTCCCCATCCACTGTTACAAACCAACTCCTCACTCCTTTAAGGCAGCATCGGAGGAAGAAGCCTCTGTATAAAAGAAAGACTTTCAACTGGTGCAGACTCCAAGGGATGAGCTGTCAAAACACTGCATTGAAGGGGGTACATCATATAATATTCATGTCTATTCACACCACAGCAAGGTTTATATTCTGCACACTGCTGAAATGTCAAGTCTGAATCTTGTTTTCTCTTTCAAAAAGTAGAATTCAGGTATTTTAACCCATTACCTGATAACATTTTAGCTATCCAGAAAATGAAATAGAAGCGGCACCCATAAATTTAAATAAGAGGTTCAGAGACATGTAGGACATCCTTTATCATCCTCAGCAGATCAAGCAGCTTTCAATGAACTCTGTCTCCTTTGCATCTTAAAGATAAAAAGGTCTAATTGGCCCATGTTTGACAAGAGTTTGGCCTCCTTCCTTTGTGTCCTCCAGAAAGCTTTGCAGTGTCTTTTATGTGCTATCACAACTAGGACAAATTGTCAAACAAGCTGAGTCCACTGTCTGAACAGTTCCTGGCATGTGGGTTCCAGTTAACTAGAAATCTCCCAGACCATTTTGGGGAACGGTTTGGCAGCTGGCCGGCCCCAGAGCAGACCGCACGTGGTCCCCGTGGTTGGGAGAACGGGCAAGTTCAACCTCACGTGTCTAGGTGTATTCCAGCACACTTAGATTATCAGAATAGGTGAAGCCTGTGGGTTCAACTCTCTTTTATGAGGTTATGTTATAACACAGAGAAGCTTCATACCCTTCCAGCCCTCTGGAGTAACACCAGTGTCTCTCTTCCAGGTAGGAGTTAGACCCTGTGCCCTGGAGGTTGCATGCCAAAAACTTCTTATCTTCTCCTGCGGCTGTTCTACTTTGCCTTGTAGGTTAGTCAACTCCTAGCATCAACAGGTATAAAAACAGCTTCATAGCATCACTCTGTACTGATCCAAATTAATTGCCAACACCATGATTTTGGCCCTAAACTTGAATAAATCTGTTATCAATTCATACAAAGGTAACTGAGAAGGAGGAGGACTCTTCTTTAATCTTTCTTTCAACTTAGTGCACTGAGAGCAGAGAAGCAGAAGGAAAGGATGCTTCACGTCATAAGCCAGGAGGAAGCTAAACCCCAGGTTTTCACATTCTTTAGTTAAAAGGAAAGGTGCCAATGAAGCAGCAGCCACCATGGAACAGCTGCAGCCCTGTCTCTCTCGGGTGGCCAGCATGTTACCCAGCTGTGCGGTCTGCCTCCTCGCACCGAGCATGGGACCTGGGAACGCTGTCTGTGCTCACACAGGTCTGCAGGACCCTCTGAGGCAGAAGTAGTCCAGCAGCTCCCCCGTGCCCCAGTAATACCCCCCACACCAGCACTGCTCTTCTCTCCTCCCCCCGCACCTGCCACTGTTGGGAAATCTGTTCCCTGCCATATCACTCTCCCTTCACAGCTCTTCAAAAATATTTTTTAATCCTGAAGCTTTTATTTATTTACACAAAAGAAAGCTGGCCTCATTGAACTGTAGAGTTCCTGGTGGTGTGTAATGACGTCCTGTTGACTGCAATCTGTGAAAGTGCCTGTACTTGTTTGATTTTAACCACATGAACTGCCCTGCTGAAGCCGGTGAGACTACACTGTGGGCATATTTAAGTGTGTTTGTTATTTCAGGGATAGCTACTACATCTGGAGCATGTGCACTCATTTAGACAAGAACTATTTTTTTTTTCTTTTGTGCAGTACAGCAAAGTCTTTCATGTGCCCATGCACCAAAAAAAAACCAACCTAACTTTTTGCAGGGAGTATTTTTAGTTGATCTTTAAGGCTGGTTGTTGAATATAACACCAAAGCCCAAAACTGGTGGCAGCAAGTTATACCGTGCTAGGGAAAGAACCAGAAGACAACTGTGGTCTTTCTACCATAACTCGCTTTGGAGTCACCACCACACAGAGAGGAGAGGTGGACCTGGGGACATTTTCCATATTCAGATGTATGCAGAGATTATAATTGTTCCTGTAGCCTCCATACAAAGCTCAGTTCAGTGGATACAAGTTGACTAATAACAAGAACCCTGGGCTGCAAGCCCTTCCAAATGCTCTAAAACACATACCTTTTTATCCCTGTATCACATCCAGAAGCATGAAGGAGTCCTACAAGTGACACGTGCAAGACAGTAGCACAAATACTTTGGCTCCTCAACCTCTGCACCATTGTGTATGGGCACAATTTGTTACTCTATGTACGGTCTGAGAAACAATGGAGCAAGATGCAGTGGTACTTTTTGTTGTCGTACGCCTTTTCCCAGACCTACTGTATGTCATGTAAATATAGTTTGAGTTACCCAGGCTGGCTTTTCATCTAAACGGTGCAGAAATTTAGTATTGTAGGCATTTTTTAAAATGGCAAGAGTAAAATGACTGTATCTGTTAGATGCTGTTATTGCTCCATTTACCACCCACGAAATGATTTCCAGTTTTGTATAATCATTCAACTTTTATGACCCTGCTGTGATTCTAGAAGTAACACTGATATTTTCTGTTATGCATTATTTCTAGCTATATGAAATAAACAGCAGTTAGATGGTCTTTTTTCCTGTGTTGCTCCTTTCCTATAAATTGTTTTTAAACTTCTACACCAAATCCCCCTGTCAGGGACTTATTCACATCCTAGAAAATAGTGTTGGGTTAGTTAAGGACGCTACAGACTAGGAAGTGTTAGCTATAGACAACAGCCAGTAAACACAGACATCACTTTTGCTGTAGGAACTTCATGCTCTGCTAGTACACATTTCATTACAGCCCAAGGCTAAGAGATCATATCTTAAGTGCCAGATTATGGTGGAATTCTATGTTAATGTCAAACCCCTGCCATCCTTTGTTCCACTGCATGAAGATCTTGACTTCTGCAATCTTTATGTCCATTCTTTGAGACTTTCCCTAAAACCTGTATTTAATATGTTATTACATACATTTCTCATCTGTACTTACAATGGGATTCTCCCCTTTTTCATTTTATTTTAATTTTTTCAGGAGTGTTACTCAGGAGAATTTCTGAACGTTTCATTACAAAAAAAAATTCTCCAAGTGGGCTAGAGAAAACTGCAAGTTCAGCATAGGATGAGCCAGTTAAGGAGAAGCATAATGTGAGCAATCTATGATTTAATGAAAACAAAAGTGCTTATATCAGAGGGAGGCAGACGTATGGCAGTGTCCCTGCCAGGTTCCTGGGTGTGCTCTCTGAGCATCCATTACTGGCTCCTACCAGCAGCAGGATATTGGGCAACTTGGATCTTTGGTCTGATCAAGTACTGTCCCTCATATGGTTTTATTACTCCTATTTTTGTCTGCTCCTTCTCCTACAACCCATCCTTCTCCTGTGTTCATTAAATTAACCCTCCTACTTTCACACAGCAGATCACTTATGTGTAACTTATACCACTATTACGTATTACCTATGAATTTGGCTGAGAAAACAGCCTGGCTTTCATCCTACTTAATTATGGGCTATATTATACATCCATTTTCCAGCATTTTCTAGGAGAACCAATAAAATCTCCTTAAATATCTGACATCATGATGTGGTTCGTATGTGTCTGCAACCTATTCAAAGGTGCATATTGCCCTTGTATGTAAAAAAAAAAAAAAAAAAAAGAATTAATGGAGTCTTGGTGGTCATACCTTCTAGTTAGGCTTCGGCTAAAGAAAACTGAACAATTAACTATCCAAAGAATGTCATTAATAACCCTGGTCAAATAAACCATGATTAGCAAACTGAAAGCTCCTGGCATTCTTCTTTACTTTCTTGTAGTGTATACTCACTCTGAATATCTTTAAATACATTAATTACCTGTGCCTTTTACCATCTAAACATCCTCTGTTTGCCCCAGGATTTTCTCAGCTAGTAGACCTAAACTCAAAGAATTATGGAGAGCTGAAAATGGAATGGTATGTAAAAAAAACCCACGCTATGCTGACAGCAATTTAGGACTATTAGCACATCATTATGAAACCCAGCTAAACAAATAGCCAAACATAAAGCATCAGCTACTTCTTGGTTTGCAGTGTGTTTATTTTGTTAAAAAATACAATTTCTCAGGATGAACAAAATATATAGAGAGAAACTGTGAAGACAGAAACATAAATGTTAGCTCAAGGAAGAAAGATGTAATGTTTTTTACATAATATACAAGACATTGTAGTCTGTATGATGTGGAGTTCTGAAAGAGTCGTGGCGGTATGAAGAATCCAGGACCACACCAGCCTGGAGAGAAAAGGCTGAGCTTAAGGCCAAATGTAAAAAAAACATTGACTCTACACACATTTAGTGTAATCAGGCAGCTATAATCTATCCCTGTATTAAAAAGCTGAGCCCTGTTAGAGACATGACCAAACTGAAAAGGACAGAAACATTGCTTACTCATGAGCAGCCCTGCTCCATACTAGGTGGTTTGGTTCCTCCTCTTGAACCCATCTCATGATGAAGCCGAGTAAGCAGGTGGAAAAAAGCCCTTTCAGCAGAGACAGAAATTTAAGCCTTGCCAGTGGAGACATAACAGACAGAAAAGAGAGTCCCATGCTCACTGCCAGGGCAACATCATCTAAAAATATATACAACCAGAATAAACACCAAGATTCTGATTCTTCTAAGCCTGTCACAAGCCAAGGCACAGAAACACAACTGCTCTGTCAGATCCATTGTCAGGCCCTCATGAAGAAAAACAACAAATGTCTCAAGTCCTTTTTCACATCCACAAAGCAGCTGGCTGCGGATGAGCTGGTTGAAAGAAAAGTTGTAAAGGAGCAGTCCTCAACCCACTTCATTTTTGTGACACAGCCACTGAGCAAAGTGTCTTCTCAGTGTTCCTAGGAAAACAGTGTGATCCTTTTAAATTCCCAAATACAGTTGTTGGTTTTTTTTTTTTCTGCAAGTAGTTCTGTATCTCACTGACAACCAAACAGAGTGACAGGGTAGCCTCCAGAAACACAGAGCCTGAAGGTTTTCTCTTAGGACCTCTCTTTATGAGGAGGTGGTCCAGAATGACAAGTTGTGCTGATTCTCACAAATTCTTTGCTCAAAAAGCTCTTTGTCTCATTTAGCTTAGTGAATTTTGGAAGTGAATGAAGTCAATATGCACAAAGCTCACTGGGTATGTTCGCACACACCAGCACCGCAGCCACACTTGGTACTGCAATAATGTACTTACGCGATTCCCAGAGCAGAGCTAGTCCACGTCTGCCCAAACCAAGTACGGACAGGGAGAACAAGGTGCCACTGACCTCATCAGTTCAGATGTGCTCAGGATAGGGAACAAGACTGTCCAAAGGGAGAGGCTCTTACTGTGCTATTTGCACTGCAAATTCACACCTCAGTTTCTACAGAATACCTTTTCCATGCAGCCATACCCTTAGATGGAGCGAAAAAAGCTCAAAAGGATTTCCAAGCTGAAAACATGAGGCAGAGAAGGGTGTAGCCAGTAGATTTGAAGGCCTTCAGGTAAACAGTACTATTATTATTATTATAGTACTGACACAGTCCACAGGCTGTAAGACTGTGTAAGAACTGCAAATTGTCAGTTCTTCTGTTTTAAACTCTGGATAATCCAGGACAAAAAAAAAAAAAAAATAACAACCATTATACTGTTGTTATGGTTATTCACTGGAAATTCTTATCTTCCCTGAATGTTTGTTGTTGTTTTTTTTTTTTTAATTCAGAGCAGGAGCATACTAATGGCGCCTGTGCCACACCCTGTGTGAACTTGGCAGCAGTATCAGACAAGGACATGCTACAAAACCGCCAAAAGTCCCGACCAAAGGGCGAAGTGTAGTTACATGACAAGAGCAGTGGTGTGGGAGCAGGGTGTGACACAAAAGCCTTCCCAGCACAACATCAGGGCTACACCCAGCATCATCCTCCGCAGACTTCTTCATGCATCCTCCCAAAGCAGGCACATTCCCAGAAAAAGCTGCAGATATTTACATAGAAGCCCATCACCTGGGCAGTCCTGATGCAGTAAAAGAAGTATTACAAGGCACAGTTAATCTCATAATAAAACAGATGTCACCTGTTGCTTACAGGGGAACAGAGGGGAACGACACAGGAGTACTAGTTCAAACGCAGAAGTCTACAGTGTTGATGTTACACTGGGACCAAGTTCCCTAAGCCACTTGAATCTGGTGCCACTTGAATCACAACAGGATTTATATAGTGGCCTCATGAAGCCATCAAATATGGCATATATCCTATAGTGCACCAATGTCATTCCAGATCAGCAGCTGGAGATCCCACGGGTTAACCATGAAGCGTCTCAAATGGTGCAGCAGCTCTACATCTAAGCAGCTAAACTCAGATGGACTTAGAATCATACAGTGGTTTAGGATGGAAGGGACATTTAAAGGTCATCTAGTCCAACTCCCCTGCAAGGAGCAGGGACATCTCCAACCAGATCAGGTTGCTCAGAGCCCTGTGCAACCTGGTTTTGAATGTTTCCAGGGATGAGGCATCCACCACCTCTCTGAGCAACCTGTTCCTGTGCTTCACCAACCTCAATGTAAAAAAAGTTTTCCTTATATCTAGCCTGAATTTACCTCCTTCTATTTTAAAACCATTACCCCTCATCCTTTTGCAACAGACCCTTCTGAAGAGTTTCTCCCCATCTTTCCTGTCGGCCCCTTATAGGTACTGGAAGACTGCTATAAGGTCTCCCCAAAGCCTCCTCTTCTCCAGGCTGAACAGCCCCAACTCTCTCAGCCAGCCCTCTGATCATTGTGGCCCTCCTCTGGACCCTCTCCATCTGGCCCATGTGCTTATTATGTTGGGGCCTCCAGAGCTGGATGCAGGACTCCAGGTGGGGACTCACGAGAGCAGAGTAGAGGGGGAGAATCACCTCCCTCGACCTGCTGGCCATGCTCCTCTTGATTCAGCCCAGGATGCGGTTGGCCTTCTGAGCTGCAAGCGCACATTGCCGGCTCATGTTGAGCTTCTCGTCCACCAGCACTCCCAGGTCCTTCTTCTTAGGGCTGCTCTCAATGACTTTAGGGTGACATATATGATTCTCTAGTGATTGTGCTGAATAGACCTCCATCGATCGTGAGTACCGTCTAGACTTATTGCACCTACATGGGGACACGTAACATTTTGTCTAAAGATGAACCCCACTGGTACTGTTAAGTAAGATGAATCCAGCCATGGAGCCAGTGTATATGGACACATTATAGATTATTTTAAATGTATTAGTACTAGGATTTTGGACTTTTCTGGTCTGAAGGCTCATTGCAGCACAATGGAGATGTGGACAAAGACTAAGTAATGTTTTTTCCCCTCAGCTTACATGCCAAGTTTTGAAGATTTAAGATCAAACACACAGCCCCTGTTCAGAAAGAGCTAGTTTACAGATCTGCCTTGACAACGTAATATACCTTAAGTGGGCTTTGCAGCAGCCCATCAGATATTATTTCTGCTGGTTGCACTCCAGCAGAGCACTGCATGGATAAACAGCTCAAAGGAAGCATTGTTCAAAAGGAGTGCTCAGCACCGTCTACTAACCTCAGCTACTTTGATACAGTTAAGCGATAAAATGATTAAAGCTAATTGCCATATTTTAAGATTTAAAAAATCTAAGTGACAATAGAGTTTTGCCTCTTTTACTCTTATTCTTTTTCCAACCCACATGCTTGGGAGAATTCATATTTGACAAAAACATGTTGTTTCTCTTGGCTCATGAGAAAGCTGGGATCAGTCCCTAATTAAGGCGGAGTTGTCAGCAAGCCTGTCTGTGTGTCTGCAGTGACAACAGACCAAATGGCCACAACCTGCTCTACCAACAGTGCACTAAAGGCTAAAGATGACCAACTTAGTATTGCTCCGCTTGCAAGCAAACCAAAACTTCAGTGACTTCTGAAGTTTAAATTTCCCATATCATGTTTTTAAACTAGATCTGTTCCCAGGAATGAACAACCTAATCAAAAGGAGTGAAGAAACCACCAGGAGGATGAACTGGATTGCAGCTGTACGGAGTGGGGAGTCCCTGGCAGCACCCTTCTTCCAAAAGCACAGCGGGAATGAAGCTGCTGCAGTCTCTGGGAAGGATCTGAGGATGCTCTCCTTTCAGCACAGAGCATGCACAAACACACGTGTCCACAACCGCATGTTTGGAAAAGGGAGACCAGCTCTGTCAGGCAGCCTGAAATTAGAGGCTGGAGCTCAGTTTCTTGCTGCCATCTTAGGGAAACCCAGGCAAGAATCTGCTGCTCTGAGGGACACATGGGTAAGGTCAGCTGATAGTGCAGCACAAGTGGAGGACATCCACTGACCTGCCACCCAGACTGGACCAGGTCCCACCAACTGCCCCTTAGTAGCTGGGATGTATGGTGCTCTGGTCTACTTTTATCACAAAAACGATCCAGTCCAGGAAATCTGAGATCACTCTAAAGTGCAAATCAAAGTGCAGTAAAAGGAGATGATCAGGAGATTGGGTTGAAAAACCCACACCTGAGCTGAATTAAAGTTGATGTAGACACACAAATGGATTACCCCTAAAACCCCTGTGTGCATGAGGGCCCTTCTTGCCCTTAGCCACTGGATATGGCACTTGTCACACTCCATGCTACTATTTAAAAATGAAAAAGCCATTTTCATAGCAATCTTTGCACTAATCTCTGTGTATTTTTTTCAGTACAGATACTATCTGTTCTTGCAGGGTTCCTGTTTTAAACACCGTGATTGGGACACAACTGGTTATTTTTGTTCTGAGAGAGAAAACGATGATTTCTGATTACTTCTGTTGCAGCGTGAGACCATCCCCGCAGAGCAGGATGCCGCTTGATGACTCCAGGTGTCCCGACCGGGTGGCACGGAGCACAAGCCAGTCTGTGACATGGCAGTGATAGCGGCCAGCTGTTCTCCATGGGGGAGCATCTGCTCTCCTCCGGGAAGAGCTGAGAGACACGGAAAGGGGAGAGCGAGCCAGGGCCCCAGCTGGGGAGCCATAAGCACAGAGGGGAAAGCAAATGCCTCTCATCAGGCCCCAATTAGCAGAAGTGTGATGAGGGAGGCCAGTTCCTCTGCAGGCTGCCAAAAGCTTGGCCAAAGACAGCAGTGAGGGAGCAACGGTGTAAAGAGAGGGAGGGCGATAATGGAGGGGGAGAGCTGAGAGGGAGAAGGGAGGGGGAAAGACGGACAGCGGGGTTTATGTGCTCTGACTGAGATAAAACCAAGTACCAACCACCTATGTCAGTAAATGCATTTCAGCCTTCCCCAGCGCACAGCTTCAGTCCAATGACTTTGCCAATAATCTAATACTCCTTACCTCAAGCCACACAGCACAAAAACGGGGATAAAAAGCAATATCTTGCTGGCAAAGAAAGTAAAATCTTGCTGCTGTTGTGCTAGCTAATGCAGACCCCATTTCCAGTGGCATTTCCATAATTTCTCATGTTGAGCCACGAAGAACGGCACGCTGCATGAACAGCGGTTATGGGCCAGGCTGCAAACCCGTGCGGCCACATGCCAGGGCTGCCGATGAGACCCTCAGTGCCAGGCAGGACAGGAATATCTCGTGTAAAGGGGCAGTTTGGTTTCAAACTGAAGGAAAATACATCCTCACATGGAGGAAAGTGCATTTTTCACTGCAGAGGTCAGTGCTGGCTTTGGAGGGTGGTAACCCCCTTTGGAAGGTGAGGGGGGACAGACATGGATCACAGCCTCCGTGCTGTGCCCTCCCCAAAGGGGTGAGGTTCAGTAATGCTGTATTTATGCACACCCCACGCTGATTAGAAACAGGAGACCCACACTAGATAACAGTTCTGCTAGCAGAAGGATTTGGAAGTGTCAACACTTCAAATTATGTGTAAAATTATTTAAGTGTTCATTAGAAACATTGCTTATTATCTGTCTTCTTTGCTTGGAAAAGGAAAGATTTTGTGGTTTGGTTGGTTGGTTTTTTTCCACACTCAGTGGAAATTGCACACAGCAGTGTGCAACTGAAAGATGATTTTGCCAGCTGACATCCTTGCTGATCACCCCTTTTCAATCTCTAAAATCCTTTAAAACATATTAAGGCAACTTAGTGACCAATGTATATTCTCAGCCTTTTCAAAAAACAGCAAAAAAGCGTAAAAGGCAGAGTGTTGACATTAAAGCTCAGAGATGCAACCCAGCTCTTTGATATGTCATACCCACTTACACATTCAGCCTTAGAAATGTCTAGATAATATTCTCAAAATAACATCTCTCAAATAAGACAATAGTAAACCAACGTGTGCATACTTTCTCAACAGTACTTTTAAGCTTCTACAAAGGTTAAATAAAGATTAAATTATACTTTAATAACTAATTTAGTTAAAATTATTTTAAAATAAAGTAATTATAATTAGGTAAGTGATAAGTTAAGCTCTTTCCAGTATTCATCTCCTTCCAAAAGCCTTTGTAAAGGTTCAATGAGCACTGACATCTTTGGCTAGCTTGACAGGATGCAAGTTATGTCTATTTTTTGAGTGATGATATCTCTGAGCAAACAAACTTGACTGGTGCTGCATGTCCTTATCTCTGACTGACGCCAGTGGGGACTGGAGCCATTTATAACTTAACAGCATTCAGCGATACATCCCACAGAAACTCTTCATTTTTCCATGAAATGCTGTGAGGAGGACACGCTGTAATTTTTCACCATCTATAGCCTATCTCTTCATCTCTGCCACGCTCATAGAATTTAACTCGGCTGAAGCAGTAGGCTCAAGAAGGAAGGAAGTTAAAAAAGAAAAGCCGGGAACACTGTGGTCTGGCAGATGACTTTGGTGTTCTCAACAAGTCTGTGCAAGCGTCAAGTGATTCACAAACGGTTGAGCAAATGTTGGCTCTGCTGAAATCAGATCAAGGGCAGTTCCAAGTGCCACAAGGAAGCACAGGAAGCTAGAGACGGTGCTGGATGTGCGGGGGCCCCAGTGAGGGCATGCAAAGGCTCTTCCCTGCTCAGGGCCCTGCATCCTGGAGAGACGTCCGTGTTCAGCAAAACGTCTGCAAGGGTTGGACTTTGGTCTTCCAGCCTCAGAGGGGTTTAGGTCAGGAAAAGAGAGGATGCTTATCTGCGTGCCACCCAATCTCCCCTTGTTCCGTGTATCAGGGCTGACTGTGCAAGGTGCTGAATGGCCACAGTGCACAAAAACATCAGGAGATTCAAGAGGAGACTCAAATTTTGCGTGGCCAGGTGTGTCAGTGTTCATTTGCACACCATCTTCCCCTTTTGGGAGAGTGCTGGGTGAGATGCTCACAGTCAGTGAGCAGTTCAATCTGGATGGGACACTCAGTGCTACAAAATTGTCAGGATGAAATTTGCTCTGTAATTGGGGTCTTTTGGAGAACCACACACACAATGAACAAACTTCCAGATTAGAAAATTTAATAATTATAGAGCATTAATATAAAATAATATAGAGAATTATTATGAATTATTCTGGAAATATTTTTTCTGGAATATTAATAATGAAAACTATCTGCTCATTCATTACTTAAACCAAAGGATCAAGGATTTCAGCTAACCTTTTCTCTACAACATACTGCATGACTTGAGTTTTCCTTACTTTCATAAGATGTTGGACACACATCTAGATCAGGTCAATGAAATAATTAATCATTCTCTTGTGATGTGAAAGGAAAAAAAAACAGTTTAATCATTAAAATATTTTAAAAGAGGTTTTGTTAGGGCAATAAGTTTTTTTGGGGGTAGTAAATGTGGTAATGGAGACCATTTTCTAAGGAGAAATTTGAAGTAAATTTGTAATTACTATTTGCAGTTACTCTTTAACTTCTAATAACATGAGGTGAGTTCTATTAGGCCTATATTACAGGTTTCCCTCTAAGTTCAGCTGGTGCTAAAATAATATAGCCATTCTATTCAAAGCCAAAGAACAATAAACTGAGGTTATTTTTTTCTCCAGTGAAGGCTGGCTTTTAGTGATGATAAATAACTACTTTAGACGGTAAACAAATATCACATTTCTTTGTATGTTGTTTGATTTTAATATTGCTATAATTTCTTTATTTTATGTCTAACAATGTTCTAGATAATTTACAGACGAATGTAATACACGAACCAGAAGCCTAAAATCTACATAGAAAAATTAAACAAATGGATCACGGTAAAAAAGGAAATGAAATAGGTGTTCAAGAATACCAAATGATCAGCTTTTTTTTTTTTTTTTCCCCCTTGTTACTCTTGTTCTGCAAAATCTGATTGATCTTTTTACAATCCTTCCTCACAACATTATTTTATTTCTAGGCCATAAGCTGCTCTGGTCTCACAGCTGACCCTGCTTCAAGCAGGAGGTTGGACTAGAGACCTCCTGAGGTCCCTGAATTTCCCTGTGATCCTATGATCTGTGCTGACTCCACTTACCCCACCTCCCCGAGCTGAAGCATGCTCATGGGCCACATCTACCCTGTCAAATCCCTCAGGTCCTGGGGCTGACCCCAGTGCCCAAGGTGGAGAGGGGCATCACTGCGTGACAGGCAAGCCACCTGTACCCACACTACACTTAGAACCAGTCTACACCCACCTTGTGCCCCTCTGCTCCGGACTGCTGTGCTACTCCTAAGACATAATTACCATATGTGTGACCTGGAGAGGGGTCATTTAGTCCAAAACATCTCAACAGTGAGGGCTGTACTTGGTCCACCAGCGTGAACTCCCTGCGCTGGAGACCACATCGCCTGCCCAAGGGTGTAGGGTGCAGGAGACAGAGGGCAGAAGGAGCCAGACCTCGGGTGGCCCTGTCCATGCAGCCCTCTGGAGGGGCTGCGGGGGCAAAATCTCTCTGAGCAGCACCCAGAGGACATGTCTGTCCAGAGAAGGGTGGCTGGAAGCTCCCAAAGCAGAGTCAGCGTGGGGATGAGTGCTTGCCTTCCCTCCTTGGCCCCCACGTACCTGGCAGGTAACAACCCATCCCCTGGGTGGCCCACCACCATGCAACCCAAACTCCAGTAAAAACCCAAAAGCCTTAAGCTTCTACTTTAGAAAACTAGATATTTTTTTCCTTTTTTATTTTTCTCTATAAAAGATCCCTTAGAAAGTCTTAAAATACAGGTAGTTTTATAGAGAGGATGCCATAAATAAGACTCCTGTACCAGCTATACTTGCAAAGATAGAAAATAACAAGGAATAGGTAGAAGAATATTTGCTGACAGACAGATTCCAGGTTGGACACAGAATAGTCATATGGAATAAACAATTAAAATCTCCAGCGCTTCCAGCTCTTTTCTGCTCATTGAATCTTCTTTCTTGGGCGAGGAAACAGGAGTGGTGTGGGAATCCTTGCAGTCCAGCAGCCAGAAATGGACATATCCCAGCTTAAGCTGGGGTTGAACATCTTGCTAGCACCTGAGTTAATGTCTGCAGGGCAGGAGTGGAGCTGTTTGCTGAAGAAATCTGGACCACTGATTAACTGTGTGATCCTGTCCAGAGCAGTTGCTGCAGCACCAGCATGATAAGATCTGACTGAATCTGTAATTTTGTTTAATGTAGCTGTTGCAACATAAACCTAATGATGCTTGACTACTGGGGCTTATGTTTATTTGTTTTGTATAGCTTTGGAATTGATATAATTATACAGAACAGCTAAGCCATCTTACTCTCATTATCCAAGATGTTATTTAATCTTCAGAGTCAACCAGAGTAGAAGAAAACTATTATCACGTTGAAGATTAAATCCTATAAATCAAGAATTTGTAGCCAGGCTATCCCAAGAGTATTGGGAACGCTCTTCTGTTGTTATATGGGGCTCATGTGATGTTGAGGTGCATTTAGAAAGATTCTGAAACGTAAAGGGCAAGGCACTCATGAGTTCTGTTGGACACGGCCTGATTTCACAATGTAAATGACTGTGTCAGAGAAACCAATTACAACACAGATGTTCCCAAGCATAGTTAAAACACAACTCTGTAGTAGCGGAAAAGCTTATTTATCTCCCTAAACCAAAGCTGAAAATTATCAAATAGACTCAATCAATTCAGAATTAGTACATGTATAAAACAGTTGCATGTTGCAGTGAGGAGGTCAAGCAGCCAATGAATTAAATTTATACTGAGGATTCAGAGCTGCATGTGTCGGCTCAGACTTGTTCTCTCACCCCATGACTAAAGTACACATGATTTGATCACATCTACACTATTTAACTCTCTTGTCAGCCAAACAAGACAGTGGGGAATAGCCATTTGCCCATCTAACTCCCTATATATCCTCTCTGTACATACATATATACAGATGAGACTGCAGGCTCCATTTCAAGCTTGGAAGATACTTGCCTTTTGTGTCTGAACTGAAAAAAAAAACCTTTAGAAAGTGACAGGACAAACCACCAGACCTTCAGAGATACACTGCCTGATGACCATTAAATGTAAAGGTCTGTCCTTGGCAGCGGAACTGTCTTGATCAGTTTGTTCATTTCCCCATCTAAACTCCAAAAGGAGCTCTTGCATCAGAGAACTGAAGGAGATCTAAAAATGCCTAGAAGGGAGAAGCAAACAAGCTGCAGTAATACATATAAGCACATTTATCAGTTTTCCTAGATTGCATATTTCTTGTGCCTACAATAGTAGAAAGCAATCACCCTTTGGAGCCCTTAGACAGCCTGTACTCCAGAAGTCTCCTTTAACTATCACATGTCCATCAAGAACAGACTCATAAGGGGTATGGGAAAAACTTTAAGCTCTTGAAAACATAGAAAACCACCAGGCATCTGAGCAGTGAGGAGTACTGTCTCCTTCTGTGGAAAGGTAACATGCAGACCTTCACTGGCCAGTAACTCTGCTAGAGAGACCATGCAAGATCTCCAGATCTAAATTAATACATGGGAAGTACACATAAAACATTGTCTTCAGTCCGTTCTTCATAGATGACATAAGGAAAGGGGCTGAAATTTGCAATGACTGATAAGGAAGATTGAGTAATTGCTTAGCTGTATGTTCAGACTAAGTATTCCATAGACATGAGAAATTCTTAAGGCGGCAGCAATCAATTTATCATTATCTCATCCAATTTATCATTAAAACCTTAGTCAGAGGATGATGGGCTTCGTATGTTACACGTGTCCATATGTTACACGTTCTGGCACCGTGCTCTACAGGTGATAAATGCAGTGTTTTAGTGTTTGACTGACAGATGCATTTCTTTAAACATTAGGATCTGTGTCCATGGCAGATAGAGTTGGACAAATTTATTCAGTTACATTTAAAAGGAGGTCTACGACAAGCAGTGGTTTTCTGGTGTGTGTGCCATCTTCCTCGCAATTACTGAGATTTTGAGAAGCTGCCCTGCTCAAAACACCGGTGGAACTTCACAGATACTGAAAATATAGAGCATGTCTGCTGTCAGCTTAGAGATCAGTACAGTCTGTTATGGGTTTCTCCTACTGGAACAAGGAAGCAGACCTATGCTCAGACCTACTTGCTATAAATCATTTAATATATTCTAGAGAAAATTGATGAAATAAGTAGGGAATGGGATTTCCAGCAGTCAGTGCCTGAGTGAGGGAACATCCACATAAGCTGCTAGGACATGTTCAAATGTCTGAAGACTAAACTGAAAGTAGTTCAAATATTAATTTCAAATATTAATATTATACTGTACTTTTATTTCTAAATGTGAGTCTTCATTGTGGAAAACGAGACTGGGAGAGATTATAACAGCCTGCAAGGTAGATGAGCTGATGTTTTCAGATATCGTATTGCGATTTGGACCCACATCTCCAGAAAACACCTTGACCAGCACTGAAGGAGGGATTTTTTCAACCTTGCCTGCTTAGATCCTTCCACTTTGCATGGGTAATTAAAAATTCACCGGCTATCTCCCACTTCCTAGGTGCATGGACTCTAGGTTATAGAATTAATATCTTCTGCCTAATATCTTCAGTAAATTTCTAATTAGGCAAGCAAAATAGAACTGTTTTCAGCAGCAGCAGCAGAATCTGAGTGGCAATGAGCTACAGCACCCATAACACAGCTACTGTGTTGGGAAGCAAGAAATCTGATCTCAAATCTTTGCTCCACATCTAGGAGGGGAAAATGGCCTCATGCACTTGTCAGATGAATACTCCAACCTTCAGCATATAAATTACATATAACAGACGACAGGCAACCTGTCAGAAGTCCAATAATCAGCAACCTTTCCTATGCTTCCTGATCTAGCACATCCACTCTGAGAGAGCCCACATGTGAGAATAAGCAGAGGAATCCATGGGATGCAAGCACGCATGCAAGTCTCTCAGCTTCTTGACCACAAGAGATGTGTGATGCTGCCCATGGGTAGACACATAATGCCTTGGCATTGTAACAGCAGACACTTTGCACTGATTGTTTTAGGCATCTATAGATCAAGGAGACAGCAGAGAGAGTTTTGAGGAACTCAATGACACACAGATGCTGGAAGTTCCCTAAAACAACACAGATCTGTACAGCTTTAAACCCTTTATGGGTTTTAGCTTTAGATTAGGTGAAAGGGCTTTTCCACAACCAAAGCTATCTATAAATGAGACTAGGCTAACAGTACTTCCCTAGAGGAAAACCGTGTGGCTAAATATGCTGGTGAATGAGAGGGATTGCAGTAATGCTTCCTGTAAATGCAGAAAGTACATAAAGAAGTGCCCTGTGTTGGGCAAAGTGACCGTGTATGAGCTTGGTTGCTTTGTAAAGGGTTTTGCAACCACAAAGGGATGCAGTTTTACAACCACAAGCTATGACTGTGGTTACGGAGGAAGACTGTGGGAAAATTCATCCAACTTATACACAATGGAAGCAACAGTAAGAACCTTTTATTATGTGCTAAGTTTATTTTAACACATGTAACTTATATTCATTCATAAAGGATTTAAATTCAAGATTCAAAGCATCCCTTTCTGGATCGAGCAGTTGTTCTGGGAGTTAGTTCATTTATTTCCTCTGCCACATCATAGCTGTATTTTACTGTGAAAAATCTGGCTCTTCCCCATCCTTTTGTACATTATTCAATGAACTTGATCCCTCAGACAACATGTTAAATAAGTCAGGTTTTTTTGAATCAAAATATTCAATCTCAACATTTCAACAGACACTTAAATATGTTAGGTACCAAACTTGGGTTGGATTTTTTGTATTTTTGAGTGTGCTAGGCATGTCAGAGAGGTGGACAAAAAAAAAAAAAGGAGTTAGTCCAGGCTCAGATGCACTGCAGGGAGAAAAGGGCATAAGAGGGGAAGGGAGCATGCCATGGCTTGCACCTTCCCCATTGGCACTGCCTAGTGTAATGCATGTTGCATTTGTCCTCCCTTTCATCTCTTGCTCTCATGGGGTTATTCCACCACTATTCTTCTGCTCTTTGTTGTAATAAGGCCCCCCATATGTTGACACAGATCACTGTGATGTAAATTACACAATCCTGTTGAGATCCATGATGGTTCTTCAACCTAGGAAGCGGTACATGTAGGGTTTCTGAAATAATTATACTAAAAAATAAAGGCTACTAATGACAACTGTGAACAAGCTGGATTGATTTTAGGAGAAAGATATTTTCTGACTAAGATGCTGAATTGTTTAATGAAGTAAACAACCCAGAATTACAGGGATGGGAAAGGACACTAAGCCATCTGCAGTTGTGGAAGAGGCTAAAAGAGGACACATAAGTCATGCAGATCTGCCTCTACCGAAACCTTTGCTGTACAGTTCTCAAGCCATGAGTGTTAAAATCCTGCCTGAAGGTGTGCAAGCATGCATATACCTTCTGTTGTATGAATCTGAGAGTGAATCGTGACCCTCACTGATACTATGTCGAAGGGCCTGACATTTCCCCCTCTGGAGACAGCTGTTTTGAAACTATTAATTTCCCCATTCTGGCTGCTTTATGTGACCCAAATGCAGCAAGCAGGACACCCAGTGGCACCCCTCAGAATGTCACAGTGGGAGCGAGCCACCCTCTGCTCCAGGCTGCTCCTGCTTTTCAGGTAATGCATGAGCCCAGTACCGAGAGCTGCTATGGACGAGAAATTCTCAGTCCTGGAACCCAGCTGTGCTAGCGGCATCCAAAATGGGAGCATCCCATTTCTGTCAGGGCTTGAGCTCCCCTTTCTTCTCCTTGCATTTTACCTCCCACTGCCACCGCTTCATTTCTGCCCTTTGACCACTATAAATCAAACAGTGTCACCAACACTGGGAACGGGGTGGGAGCAGCAGACAGCAATGACATAAGCTTTGTACACATTATACTTTTCACCTGCAATCACGTTGCGGCAGCTCTCGTTTACTGGCTTTCCAGTCTCCAGCAGCAGGAAAATGTGCCCCGGACACATCTCTTATTAATGCAAACAGAGTGAGAAGTGGTTTGTCTTACTCCATGTAAAACTCAACTGCTTTGTATTTAGCCATAACTTTAAATGCCAGCTGAGTCAGAGGTGTTTTGTGAAACTCCCCTTCCGTGGGAAAACTCACGGTGCCAGCTAAGGCTTAGCGTGCACAGGGTTTGCTTCTCTTACCTTTGTGTTATGCATCATCGCCCGGAGAGACAGATGCCAGGTGACAGGCTGAGAGATGGGTGCTGCTGTGCCCCTTGTTTCTTCCATTTTATTGTCTGCAAGCCTGTGCTGGGCCAGGGGCAAATCTTGTTCGCTTGGGGCTCTCATAATACATGATATTTCACTACACTTTCAAGAAAGAAGAAATGCAATGGCTCTCTCTTCTTTGAACATTGTAACAGTATATCCATAAATATAAAAGCTAATTTCAAGAGATGTATATTTATTTTAAAATATTTCAAATAACATAAATATATTTTAAACTTAAATGTATTTAAGTTCTTAAATACGTGACCTAAATATATTTAAAATAGCACATAGCTGTGTAGCTGCTATATCAGTGTACCTTATCAAAGAGGAGACAAAGTTGCAAAATTTTGTTGCGCACAATGTTTTCTGACCCTGGTAAGACTCTTCTCCCACTTTAAATGTTGTTGCCATTATCCAGGATTCACAGGTAGAAGTATCTCACATATTAAGAAAGTCAGTTAAAAAGATCTGTTGCAATTTCTCATGAGAAATCTCTTGTGACATGCACTTTGTGGAAAATCAAAACTCACATTTTCCTTTGCCAGTATGAGGAGGAGGAACTTGGTTGAAAATGAAAAATGTTCCATCAAAAATGTCCAGGTTTGTCTTTCAGGCATGCCTTCAAAACATAGGAAATTTTAAGTGAAACAAAAATGTCTCTTTTTTTTTGTTTGTTTAAAATCCTTGTTTTCATCTAGAACAATCAATATTTTTAAATTGTTTCTGTATATCAACTCTAAACACAAAGCTATTGTCCAGTGAAAAAATCTTGCTAGTGGCTTTTGCATGTGGCAAGGAGTGAATAAACAGCTTTGATAAAGAAATGGAGTTACTTAATAAGATCACTCTTACTGATACTCATGTATATTCATTCTTCCTTATTTCAAATGAATGCAAATAAATCACATGTGAGATTTTTTTGTAAGTTCTTAAAGCTCAGAGATACAAGGTACAAGAACTTGGAACAAACAAATTTAAATGCATGGAGGAATGTGAAAATAAGTTGTTACATTATACAGTGTCACAGAACTCCAAAGAAAAAGTTGAAGGAAAAAAATAAGACAAATTTGTCAATATGGGCATGGGAATAAAACCTTAATCTCATTACTAAATTCATCACATCTATTGACTTATTGCTAAGACTCATTGTCACAATAAATTAGCCTTCTCTCTAAGCCCAGCCTTCCACGAAGCATGTAAATATGTAACGATATTAACTACACTCCTACACATCTGTGCATAAGCTGCTTTAACAGGGAAGGGCTCCTTGGTAATTAACTGTGCTTATACTCTTATTACTATCTTTGTTTTTCAGGACATTAATTTTTAGGTAAGCTGTTATGTGAACCAGCTCTCTTTGTGTATCTGGGATCCCATCTGGAATCCTTGCTGGGAACAGGCAGAAGTGTGCGTTAAGGGGCTTCTTGAGTTCAGATCTACATGCCTAGGAGCAAAGATGATGTAAAATTAAGGGGAAAACCAGCTGTAGAACTATGTTGTTGAATATTTCTGTTCTGTGTTTTTCTAAGCAGATCTTCACTGAAAAGCTAGCCCAAACTCTTACTCTAGGACTGCTTTCAACCCTTCCCTTGTCAGAGTGAGAAGCTCTCACCCAAATCTGCTGGGCCAGTCTGTGGTGGTACACTAAAATGTGGCCAATACTTTCAGCGTGACTGGAGGCTCATTGCTTTGCACGGAGGGCAAAACCAAAATCACTTCATGCTCATGAGACTCAAAAATAAGCATACAGTGCTCTGCATTGTGTCTGGGAAGGTAGACCATCTCTTCCATGGTCCCTTGGGCAATAATCCAAGGTTATTAAAACCCAATAGTTTTAAAAAAAAAGAGGGTGGATTCAGACTAGATACAAGGAAGACATTTTTCACAATGAGGGTGGTGGAACATGGGAACAGGTTGCCCAGAAAGGTGGTGGAGGCCCCATCCCTGGAAACATTCAAGGCCAGGTTGGACAGGGCTCTGAGCAACCTGATCTGGTTGGAGATGTCCCTGCTCCTTGCAGGGGGCTTGGACTAGATGACCTTTAAAGGTCCCTTCCAACACAAATTATTCTATGATACTGTGAACCATAGCATGGTTCTGATAGCACAGAAACCATGGAAATATCCCCCAAAAGGCAGACATGTGGCCAGAGAAGTGCAGCTCCACTGGAAACCCAGCTGCTGAGGTCATACTTCAGCACTTTTTGCCCTCTTATGACTGAATGAGGATAAAGTTGGTGCCAGTGTCATGGCTTGGCCCTTTGGTGAGAACACAGCTTCTGGGCGCAGCCATCAGAGCAGGGCTCTGTCTGGGTAGCCCCACTCTTGGCAGGGGATCTAAGCACAAGATTTGTTGCTTTCCCACCCCAAAATAAAGCAGCTCCATGCACCCAAGGTGCCCAGGCCCCCATTGCCCTGCTCCCAGGGGGTGCAGAGGGGGATGCATGCCCAACATTTCACCTACACTTTCCCAACACTAATGGAGCCTAATGTGTTTTTCCTCCATCCACACAGCTACAAGCAAATTGTTCCCGGTGGCAAAGTGGTATACCCTGAAACTCTGTAAGGAGGACAGGGAGGCCCACCGCCCACCTCTCCCTTTGTAAACCTTTTTTTTTTGCCACGATTTAGTGATTGTAAAGATCAGCTATGTGTCAATCACCACAAAAGCATTCTGATATAATCCCACAGAAGAAATAGACAAATAAAAAAAAAAAAAAACTATGTGTGAAAAAATTTGCAGATATAAACTGGTGTTTGTTTTCTGTCTAAGAAGAAAAGTTACCTGTAACTGTTGTTAGTGACCACAGAGGAGGTACATCTCACATGCGACCACACGAGTAAAAGTTGGGCGCTCAGGCTGCCCCAGGCGATTACCTACGACGTACTTGCCTAAATTTCAGGTGTTTAAGTTGCAGCTGGTGGCGCTGTCCTGCCCGCCCAGAACTGCCAGCCCCAGACGGGAACCCTGCCCCTCCGGAAATCTGCCCCATGTTTCTGCGGGGCAACGATTTACAACGTGCAGTTCGGATTTACGCCGTCCCGCGAGCACCGCTGTGGGCCGGGGACACCCGCCTGCTCCGGGAAGGGCGGGATGCTGCTGGGCCTCAGCCACCCCGCACCGTGCCCGGCCCCTGGCAGCCTGAGTCACTTCCTTCCCTAAAAATGACAGCGGCGGAGCTGCCTTTTAGCACAGCCCCCGGCACGTCCAGGTACGGAACCTGCGAGGCGCTGCCCCGCGCCAGGGCCGCTGAAGGAGCGGCGGGAGGTACCGGTCCCGCAGGGCGCTGCCGTCTGACGGATCGGGCCCCAAACCGGCCCCGGCGGGTCGGTGACCCCGCTACCCCCCTTCCGCCCCCACCCCCTCCGCCGCTCACCCCAGCCCCACCGCGGCGGCGGCGGGGCGCGCGCTGCCTGCCGTGACGGGCCCGGCGCGCGGCGGCGGGATTGGCTGGCCCCGGCCGGTGGGGCGGGCGCCGCGCGGGGCGGGCGGCGGGGCGGGAGGTGCGCGCACGGGGCGCCCCGACGGCAGCCGGCAGCGCGGGCGGGGGCAGCTGGGCCCGCGGCGGGGCGCGGGCGTTGCTCTTCCTCTCTTTGCCTTTTTTTTAGACCCCCCCACTCCTTCCCTCCCAGGACTGGAAGCGGGATCCGCGCCCCCGGAGCTGCTATGCCAACTGAACTCTCCCGGGCCGTGAGAATGCACGCCATCTCCGACCTCCACTCCTCCCTCACCCTGCGACTCCTCAACAAGGGGCCCGAGTACCTCCGCAGGCAGATGGAGGCAGGCAACCCGGGCAGGAGAAGTGCGGTGGAGAGGCTGGCAGCCGATAAGGCCAAGTATGTGAAAAGCCAGCAGGTAATCGGCACCAAGCAGGAACCCGTCATCCTGCTGAGCTCGGCCTCGGAGAGCAGCGGCGAGACCTGTTCGGTGGAGAGCAAAACCCTCGGCAGGGCCTGTGGCGGAGGGAAGGGGGCCAAGCCCCTGGAGCTGGCCAAGGCGGTGTACTCCTGCCGTGCCCCCCTGCAGCGCGGCCCCCCCATTGCCAGGCGCGGCACCCCCAAGAGGCAGATGCGGCCGGATTCCCTGGTGATTTACCGCCAGAAATGCGACTTTGGGAGAGGTCAAAGCCAGGACGGCTCACGGGGGAGCTTGGTGAGGAGGATCTTCCAAGGATCTGTAAAGGAGAAGCAGTTGGCTTCCCCTGAGATGCCCAGAGTCATGGAGGACACCGCAGCCACCGAGAGCAAAGAGTCTGTCTCAGCAAAGCACGGTGACCACGAGCCGAGCAACCACGGAGCGGAGCAAACCGTCACTGTGAGCACCAAAGCCCCGGGGGTATGTACAAAAGAGCAAGAGAGACCCTCAAAACTGAGTGTACCTCCTGAGGAGGTCAAGGAGGTGAAGAGGAGAGGTCTCCATCGCTCCCAGTCGGACATCAGCTCTCGCTACTCCAAGTCTTTCTCTGAGTTTGATACGTTTTTCAAGTACTGTGGCCTGGAGCAGGATGTCATTGAGGATCTCGGGAGGGAGAACTTCTCTGTGGTGTCCGACAATGTCTCCTTCAAGATCCGCAGCATCAGTGTGGCAACGTCTGAGAGTGACTTCACGAGGCACAGTGGGGATGAGGGGCTGCTGGAGGATGAACTCACGGAGCAGGTCCCGAGCAGCACCTCCGTGATCGAGCGCAACGCTCGGATAATCAAATGGCTGTACACGTGTAAGAAAGCCAAGGAGAGTAACAAGGTGATCCAGGAACTGGCGTGATGGCTTCTTTCAGCGTGCGCTGCAGCCAAGGTGTGTGCAAAGCCTCGCCCTGTAGATTTATGTGTTTCTCTTTCCTCTTTAGTGAGCGGTTGACTTTTCTTAGTTTATTTTAGTCTTTTCATAAAGGGCAGAAAGAAAATTTATTTTGTATACTATGTGTTCCAGTATGGGCTTTTTGCAAAGCAGAAATCCAGGTCGTTACAAAAACCAAAATACAAGCAAATAAATACATAAAGCTTGCCAGATGTAGATCAGAGCTCCCACATGAAATTCAAGAGTCAGTGTCTATGAGGGATGCCTGTCCTTTGCAGATTCCTGCTTTGTAAATAACTTGTTTTCTTGGATTTCTGCTATATGAAATGCTAGGAAAAAAACTTGTAAATGTATTCAACCCTTAATGACAGTTGCTTAGGTAACAGACTGAACTGAAACTATTACTAATTAGGAATACACTGTAGTTACAGTATACTGCTGAAAGTATTACTAATTAGGAGTACAGGGTGTTTATACTATGCTGCTACAGCTTCCCCTTATCCTCCCTCAGTCTCTCCCCATTTCCCTTTTGCTTATACATAGACATCCGCAAGTATCAGGAAAGCAAAGCTGACCCAAGCGCTCTTGCTAACAGTCTGATTTCCATCCCCAGCTTTCTGTTGAGACCGTAAAAGTTGCTCCAGGTGAACCCCTAGCATTTCACAGGCTTTAAGTTTTCTGTCCTGTTTGACTGCAGTGGATTTGGCTCCTCTGAAATGAGTTTTGCAGTGCGGTTTGGCACCGGTAGCTGTAAATCAGTTGTGCGGTTTTCCTTGGTTAGAGGGGTACTTCACTGTTTTAAACTAAAGATAATTAATACAAATGTGTGGCATCTAGGCTTGGAAATCAATTACTTCACAGACAGAAGGAGAACAGATTTAGCCCTGGTTAAAGCCAATAACCTGGTGCTAATAAAACCTATATTTATTTTGCCTCTGATCTGAAAAGAACTATATTCATGGGGTTTTTGGTATTGATGATCTAGTAGATAACAGTTTTTTCTCCTTGCAGTACCTGGAAGCCCTTAGGATAAGTAGTGCAGCTTACAGCGTGGTATTTAAAAATTGCATGAGCAGATCTTGATATGGAGGATTACATGTATATTTTCTGACAGTTCGTAATTGGTGCGTGAGAAGAGCATCGTAGAGTGTAGATACAGCTGTTGATAGAGAGTGTGGGCCTTATGAATGTGGAGAAATGTAGTGCTTGAGTCTCTTTCCTATGTAGATGTGGGGCTGTCACTCCCAATTCCTTTAATTTATATAACGCAAAAATCCATGTACTTGCTTGAAATCTGTTTTTAAAATGTGAAATTTGGATCACTTTTAAAATTTTGAATTTTCCTCAAAAGCCTATTTTCTTCCTGCAAGTTGAGAGAGGAGGAATGGAGAGAGATCCATTTTCACACAAATATTTCAAGCCCTTGTAGATAAGAACATTTGTCAGGTATCCAGCTGACAACTTCAAGAAGTGTTGTGATGTGACAGATCCTTTCCCAAATTACCTTAGAGAGAAAAAAGGGCTCTCCCAAGCTAATCATTTCTTCTTGCTCATCCTTCTGTGATAAAAGGCAAGGGACATACACAAAACAAAATGATGCAGCTGGTGGTTTGTGAAGCTTGTTGCAGCTGGCAACCTTGCTAAACACGGAGGATGGGAGGCAGATTTCACTGCAAGCAGGAGCCATGTAACAAAACCAACCATAATTCCATGAAGGGAGACAAAATAAAGGCCTGTTTGCTCCTGAAAGCCCTTGCTGAAGGTAGGGTCCAGGGGCAGAACCGTGGTTGTCACCACAGAGCCTGCTCAGGAGGGAGCAGTTGGCTGTTTCCCCATCCATTTGCACAGTGCTAAGCATGTTCAGCGCTGCAGCTGAGACAGGAGATGCTGGTGACCACCCCAGGGAGCATGCAGTCTGCAGAGGTGAAGGGCAGGAGGTGCTTCTCTGGGACAAAGGCAAGGGCAGGAGGGGGAAGCTCTTTTCCAGGGCCTGAGCCAGTGTAACCTCGCTAGGTCAATGGGGCTTTTTTTTTTTAACATCGGAGACAAAATGACAGCTCATAGCACATAGCCTAACAGGATGGTGAAAAGACCTGTAAACAGCAGGTTGATTCAAGTATATGGTCATTCTGCAATAATTTTAGTACCTGAAACAAGGGAGTGCTTTACACTGGCAGCAATTTCCTTTGGCATCAAAATGTTTGGCAGCCTAGGAAACACTGATCCACAGGGTCCACATGTTATAAACCTAATTTTAAACATAGTAGGGCTGACTCTCAGCTGATAGACCTCAGCAACAGGGCTATGATTGCTTCCAAGCTAATTTCTGAAAACTGAGAATGTAGTTACAGTTTAGGCCACAGAACCAGAAGGTTCAGAAAGGTCAGCTAAAAATGCCCGTACACAGCACCCAGAATAAAGGACAAGAGTTGTCAAGAGCTAGTATAAGTTAAATATTACATTTACTGAGCAGAATGTAAGCTGAGAGTTGTTATCACCATATGATCACAAAATGAGTCCTGCAGTTCTGTTCAAATGTTGATTTTTTCTTTCAGTCCTATGCTTTCTCTGACAATGCAGCACCAAGTTAGATACCTATGTATTTTCACTATATCCACGTATTTGGTTCTGTTTAGTTTGTTTGCTGGTTATTAACGGGCAGTGGACTCCTGCATGCTAAGGGAAACCTGCTGCACGGGGGAGCGATGTGCTCTCCCTGCCGCTCCCCGGCACATCCTTGAAGGCTCCTTGTTTTACAACGAGGCTTGAAAATTGTTGTGTCTTCTTTGGAAAAGGAGGCAGAAACATGTTTTCTAAAATCCAGCATTCATTACATGCAAAACACCTTTTGAGAACTGCAGGGCTTTTATGGGCCGATGATCATCCCATTCATATTTTATGTTATCCGTTTAATTTTTCATGACCTCTCTGGGACCTGGTGGGGCATCATGTAAATAAAACAGCTATTTGAAGGATCAGATTGCCTAACACGTTTCGTCAGAGTGATGATTACAGAGTCTGAGCTTGAGTTGTGAGCTTTAGAAAACCAAAGTCCTCAGCAAGATGAGCATTGCTGCTTCTTGGTGGGACGTTACCTGAATGGATTCACCTCTGCAGTTCAGCTCTTCTCGCTGTCAATCCTGCTTGACTCTAAGAAGGGGGCTTATTCTGCATCCTCCTTCCTGGGTTGAATCAAGGTTATTCAGCCTTCTGTTTCAGCACCATTCTTAAATGGATGTTCATTATTCAAGTGGAAATCTCCTGGGAGAGGAATTTAGTATGTTGGCAATAGCCATAAGCAGCTGAATAGAAGCTTTAGAATATCACCTTATGCTTGTCTGATGTGATAAATAATAAATGACACTTTTTTTCCCTCTTTCTTTAGAATCCTTGACTTGGAAGTTGAACAAAACCAGACACAGGAAGAAACTCTTCTCTCCTCTGTCTCATGACCACTTTGTCCAAGTTTGTTATTTTATTATTGTCTCCTTGCCCCCAGCCCCTGGCAGCCTCCCTCTTCTCACAAATGCAGGGCTGTCCAAGAGCGTGATGGCAAGTGGAGATTGTGAACTGTGCCCCAGCAAGGCAGCGGGAAATTAAACTCCTGGAAAAGTGAAGTGTGGCAGCAGCTACCATCCACGATAATATTCAGCATCAACTCACCGCCCCAGGATGCCACTCCGGGATGTGACAGAATGTTTGTATTGTGCACCCATCTCTTTTCAGCAATGAATATGTCATCAGGGATGGGAGAAGAAAGTTGGAATGAAGTGGCAATGACCTCTGGATCAGGCGTTTCTTTGCAGGCAGACAGGCTCCACCTGGACCTTCAAAGACTGTCTTGCCAGGGCTGTTTGACGAGGGTTTGTCCTGACATCATTAGATGTTACTTGCTTGGCTGGTGAGGAGTAGCTGTGGCAGCTTTATCTGGGATACTTGGCAAACATGTTGTAAACTAAATCCCTGCCAAACCTCTCTTTCTCTGAGAGTATTCAAGCCAAATTGGAGTACCTTGTATCTGTCTAGTTTGCTCTGTCACACAGCTTGCTCAGCCAGTGGGAAGGAATAGCCTTTAAAACCCTGCCCAAAATATTTTCAGGAACATGATTCCAAGAAACAGGTAGTCAAAAATGAGAAAGAGTTTTGCATTGCTACTGCCTTGCTACAGAACGGTACAATTCACATGTACGTAGGCTCTTCCACTTTTTTTGCAATATATTTCCGACTCTGACATCACAACATTGCAAGGTTTGCAGCTTGTGGTTTAACACCTTTAATTTTATGCACTGTGAGCGAGCAGTGGGCTTACAGAAGCACGTTAGGAAATTGTATCCCAGGCTATGTAAGGCCACGCTTCCCTAGTGTTGGTCTGGAGCAGGGCTGTGCTTGGGCTGTGCAGGATGGCATCCCTGCACTACAAAGCAAGAAGGCATATTAGCGCACAGCCGTGCCAGGCAAATGTCCTGATCAGGTGAGACACCCAGTGTAGACAGCACCTTACTCAATATCATCAATAAAATGCTTAATTTGGACTAGCCAAGCTAAACGTGTTTTAAAAGCTGATAAAAAGTTCTTTAGATGATCAGTGTAGTGAATGGGGCCTCTACAGTAACTCATGGAATTTGCTGGCTGTGCCTCAAACACTTAACCCAATCTGTCATTGCTTGCTAGAAATTGTCTTGCACCAAAGCATTTGTTTGTGGACATTCCAGAGCAAAAAAAAATGCAAGAAACTCTCAAAGTCAAAGCCAGTTCCCCTTTCAGTTGCACCCATGCCCATCTGTGAGAGCTGCCATGCTGGTATAACAGTGACTCGACTGAAGGGTCCTGCAGAGGTTAAAAATTTGCTTTGTGTTACCATGGATGTGGTGTCTGGCTTACCTGACCATCATACCTGCAGTGTGAGGAGTCCAGAAACACCAGCTTTCATTCTCCACATTCCTCCTGCCCACACTGCAGCAGCTCGCCCCACTGCCTCTCCTGGCCCAAAACAACTGCCGGCACAGCCGGGTGGATGCCAAGCTCAAGTGAGCGCTTGAGCTGCGTTTCTCAAGTGTTTGCTACTCTCAGTAAATACATCTGGAGGAGCGGAAAGGGCAAGGGTGAGCTGTGACGATTCAATCAAACATTGGTGGCAGGAGGAACAGTTTCCTATTTTAACGTACACAAGTGTTGCACACTGAAAGAGTTCCCCTTGAAGTGCTCATCCTGCGGTTTAGTTGACATCAGTTAAATTCACAGCAAGATCGTCTGGGTTGCATTTCCATACATTTTAAATGTCCTTGTCAGTCCCTGGATGGTTAGTTCTCCGTTACAGCAATGGTTTGAGAATGCAGGGCATTTGTCTTTGTTATCTAGTGTTATGTACTAAGGTCTGCATGTCTGAAGTTGTCGATAGATAACAATTCCAGATAAAATAATTGCTGAACCCACTTTACAGTTAGGGGAAAACTAAATAGTTTGCATGAGTGAGCTTCTGAAAACTTAGAGAGAAGGTAGTACATGGGGATGCTTTCATTAAATAATGACATTTCCATGTATATTTATTACATTATTATTAAAGGATGATTCTTAGAAAACTCCAACCCAAGGTGCTGCTAATATGATAAGATTTATGCACTTAAGTTGCAGGGTTTTAAGGAATACAGTCTAGGTTTATTAGTCAGGAACACAACCTGCTGTATCTTTTGTTTTCATGCTCACTTTGCGAGGTGCTGTACCACATAAATATTTGTATGGATTTGTCAGAGCTAAGGACTGCTTTTATAAACACAGATGACTGCAGGCAGCTCAAAGTGAAGGAAAAATCTTTTGCGTTACAAATCAGTGCCTCACCACATGAAAAGAGAATTATTTTGTTTTGTTACAAGGAAATTTTCAGTTTGATTTTCAAACTTCTGTTTGTTTTTGCTTTTTCAGTTGAGCAGCTCTCAAAACTGAAGATGAAAGATGCGTTGGTCATGAGTTTTCAGTGTTAGGAAGGAGTATGTTTTATTTGCTTAAAAGTACTAAACATCAGCCTTTCTCAAAATCAATGAAGGTTTTATGGCAGATGTTAGTGAAATCAGAACTAGCCCCATTCTGAGTATTTTTTCAATCCCCCTTTTTATCTTTATGAATGGTTTAATAAGGTTGTGGTGACTTTCCACATGGATATATGGCAAAATTTCCCTGGCTTTGTTCAAACTGTGATAGGAACCCCAGCCTCTCCGAGGTGTCATTTACTTCAGAGACGATGTGGACTTGACTAAGATCTTCCTCTTGATAAGCTATAGATTCCCTTTATTTAATAATAATAGCTTCTGGGTAAACTAATAACCTGCCTTTCCCAGTATGCCAGGAACGACAGTAGGTGACAATCCCTCTTTCTCCATACATCTTGGGAATGGGTAATTTGGTGCTTTTTCCAAAGAGTGGGAGCTCTGGGCTTCACGCAGCTCCCATTACTGTTACATGTAAAGGCTTTTCCTTCCTTCTGCTGGGTCTTTCCTTCATATTCCTCAAAATGAAAAAAACTTACTGATGTTATTCACTACCTGTCTTTTTCCCAAAAAAAAATCTCAAGACTTTTTTTTTAATATTTCATTATAAAATACAAGCTTTTTCAGCTTTAGTGATATACTGAGGGACCATTGCAGTATAAACAGAAGTTTTAGCAACAGAGTTGAGTTTCTAGTCTTTTGGGAAACCTAAAACAGGGGCTGAGGGCAAAGGCAAGTCATAAATTGAATTATTTTGTTTGACTGGAACTATGTAAACTAAAATAGTCAAATGGAGTGCAGTGCTAACTGCTATTTACACCCAAGTGTTTCAAGGTGCTCCAATGCTGTGACAAGGGGCAATGTCCGTGGCTGTAGTGTAACAGGTGAAAGGTACAAAGTCTGGTTTTTATGGCCTGCAAGCAAGTATTTGCAATAAAGGCATCAGATAGAGACTGTAATCCTTGCAATATATTGTAAATATTACTGTACAGAAATCTATATGTAAGAAATACAGATTGTTCTATAATACATATATTACTTTTCTAAGGGACATAGGCCTTCATGTTTTTTTAAATCAGCCGAACATTACGTCGATGGGGATTAAGCAGAAACTTTCTCCTGGGAGCAAGTTATTGTGTCATTGACTCCTGTCAGATTTCTTGTATCTGCTTTTGAATCCTCTGAAATGGAGTGCTGGTCAGATCTGGTATGGACGTTTCTAAGTTGCTATGTTTATATTCCTGTGAAAGAACCTGTGTACTATTGAATGCATACAAATAAAAATACCATTCTGAAAGTTAATGTTTTTTTTAAAAAAAAAAAAGTATACCTTTGTTTTGCTGTCTCCATTAGGGTACTGTTATTTTAAAGCTAGAATCCCATTAAGGAGTTAATTTTTCTGTGAGTGAGGCTGATACTGTCCTGTGCATACCTGAAAGTGTGATGCTTCCCTGGGCCATACCAGACCCATGGCTGAGAGCTTAAGGAGGGAATCCTGTAAGGAGATGGCACTCAAGATAACTGTTAGCTCTCGGTATCAGTAAATTTGAAATATATGAGGCTAGGGCTGTTCCACAGTATTGCTGAAAAGATAGACAGTTTCTTTCTGAAAGGTAGTATTGTTTTCCAGATTTTAGTATTATATTTGGTTTTAGTCACTGTCAAAAGCTAACAGTGTGCTGCAGGCAATACAACATTCATCACAGCCAGTGTCCAAAGTGGCAGGGAGTTTGAAGTTCTGCTTGGAAAAAATATTATCTCCAGAATCTTATAAACAAGCTGTTGTTTGACTGGATTCCATAGGAAGAATTCAATATATGATGCTAATTCACTGTGTGTGTATTTTGTGAAGAAAGCAGAAGAAATAATAGGTGCATACTGTGAGTTTTTACCAGAAACCAACACACTCCAGTCACATAATTATCGTTTTGGTATGGTCTAACCTGCTTAGACCCAAGTGTTTCACTGGCCAGCATTTGAATGCAACTGGAGGCAGAGCCAAGTGATGCTCGCTGTGCAGATCAGGCTCTTCCACAGAAACCCGTGAGCAACTTTATTGTCATTGATATGATGCCTTCCTCACACAAGCCCTGGTTGACCTGTGTCAGCGCAAGATACAAAGCAAGTCTGGAAAGGGGAGACAATTTGTGGGTCCCCCTTTCTATGCAGATAAATCTCCCATAGCAAGCCTTCGCTGGTATTGCTGCCTTAGAGAGGAAGGAGCCCTTGTAGCCTGTGAATATCCTAGGGCTACAGCCCAGCTTAGCATTTAAGAACATTGTTCTTAAGTCATCTTTCACATACTACCTTTGTCCCACATTTTATGAAGTCCAATAGGCTTCTTTCAGAAGTAAGGATTTGCAAGCTCCTGTTCTTGGACCGTCTGGTGCAAGCGATCTCTTAAAGTCCACAGCTTGCTGATTCACTGCTTCTTTTCTGATTCATCTCTGGGGAGTAAATAAATGTTGGAAAGAAACTCCACAAAGATACAGTAACTGGGAAAAGGCCTTTTCAGGTGTTTTGTAGGTGTTGGTGCATTCTGAACACAGAACTGCGAAAGTACTTAGTGTCTTCAAGAGCTTATCACAAAGAATGGTTTGTGTCACCAGCAGGCAAATAAGCAAATACAGGGCTTAGCTTTACCCTGCAAAGAGATGTCTCCAAATTTTGAGGAGGTTTAGTGACTGGGCCATATTTATCCTAAGTTTATCCTACTGGACTAAAGAGGACTATATCAATGCACTGCAGTGTAATATTGTGAAATGGGCATAGAAAGAACCACTCAGCTTATTTGCAGGCAACCATGTAACGGGCAGTTTAGTCCAGGGAAGTCGCCATGACAAAAGGGGTTGAGAATTTTGATCATTTACACTTGCCAATAAAATTGGTGATACACCAGAAAAACAAACAGTATCATAGAAAAACAACCTCCAGATCAAAGTGAGTTACATATCTCCATCTCCAGAAACAACAGAAAATCCTGTAAAATTAGTTTGCACATATGTAGGGGAGTTGAGTTGACTTGACAATTAATATGATTTAAAAGATCTAAGAGCTTTGGTTGTTTGAGTTTCACAGTTCGCCTCAATATTCAAGAGCACCAAGGGAGCACCATTTTATATTCTTTTTCATAGACTGTGGCAAGAGCAGGAGGGTAGCGATCATGGACAGTTACCCACATAAGCACGTGATTATTCATCAGGTGATGATCAACATAAGACAGTGGCTGAACCAACCAGAGCCAAGATTTAGATTCAGGCACAAAGAGGCAGGCACAGCTGAGCAAGCTAAGGGGAATGCTGCTTTTAGTCTTTCCTGTCAACCCAACCTCTTCTTACATCACTGTTTTTCTCACTGGGGAGTAGGAAGTCTTAACCACTTCCACAGTTATTCATCACCTGGAAATGCTCGTCTTGTGCCGTCTCTGACAGTCCCTTTCTGTGTTTACATTTCCAATGAACTCATTCATGTACCAGTCATGTTACGCAAGGCACAATCTTTATCTGTCCTTACTGCAAGGAAACTGAAAACTAAACATGCAAACAGTCAAGAAATTAATAAGTCACATAGTCAAGCAGAGGCTTACTAGAGTAGACACCAACTCTCCATGTACTTTTCATGTACATAGCTCTTCCTGCATAACTTCAGACTCTATATAAGGAAAACACTTTTGACAATGAGGGGGGTGAAACACTGGAACAGGTTGCCCAGAGAGGTGGTGGACAGCCCATCCCTGGAAGCATTCAAGGCCAGGTTGGCTGAGGCTCTGAGCAACCTGATCTGGTTGGAGATGTCCCTGCTTCTTGCAGGGGCTTGGACTAGATGCCTGTTAAAGGTCCCTTCCAACCCAAACTATTCTATGATTCTATGAAGTTAGTGTATCATTTTTCATTGTTTTGCGCTTTGAGACCTGTTTGTAACATCAGCCTTGGCTTGGTTTTAGCTCTTCTAGATGATAAGTTTCTCAGAGCCTCAGAGACACTTTTATTTGTCTGCACAGCTATTGCAAAATCAAATTCCAAATCATAAATCTTTTCAAGGTGAAATATAGTCTAAACCTTCTAGGAACTTAAGCATGGCCAAATAAAAAGAACATCAGGCCAGTCAAAGCAAACTGGATAAGCTTTGCAGGAACAGGATTGAAAAAAGAAACGCACCTGAAGCAGTTCTGTGTGGGACCCAGCGCAGCAAGGTCTCTTGAACTTACTGGAAAGATGCAGCTCGCCCCTCATTTCCTGAGGATCAACCGTCACTCAACATGTATTTTCTGGAAGAAAGCAAATTTAAGAAGCAGTTTATCACACACAAAAGTTAAATAGCATAAAATGGTGATGTAGTCTATTGGATTCACCTGCAAACACAAGCTGAGGTAACTCTGATGCCTCCATCTGCTGTGGCAGCAGCGAGAATAGGTTTCCGTTCTTTCTCCTTGTTATAGAAAAGGATTCAATTTCTTGATGTCAGTTACTATAAAGAGGCTAAAAATTGTGTAATTTCTGAGAACAGACCTTCAAGGTAACCTTGCTAAGCAGATTAATAGTCTGGAGGCTCCAATTTTTTAAAAATTTTCAGTTATTTAGATCATATAACTTCAGTACAGTTGTGAGAAGGACTGTCTCATTCCTCCAAAACATGAGACAGATCATCTTATATTGCTCAAAAACCATTGAGGAAACAAAGTGATGGATGGTAAGAGGACTTCTTCTCCGCCTGCTGGTACAAAGTCTCACCATGCGCTACCCAAGAGGATGGTTTTCTACCATGGCCACTTTGTCTAAAATCCCTACTTACAGCTACCTCTGCCTAATTTCAAACTATCACAAATAAATTCTCCTGATGTTCAAATATTTACAAAATAAATCAATGTGGTTTGCATTATGTTAGCATCCCATTTTACCTGAGGACAGAGGCCAATAGTAGCAACAGTCCTCACATACAAAACATTTGAGCAAATGCTGGAGTATATAAAAATCTAACTCTGATGATTAATCCAGAGTGCAGAAGAAAATCTGCCAGATTTTTTTTATTGAAAAAAAATGAACATGATGCAATAAAAAATTGTGTCCTGCAAAATTAAAGGAAACAAGGAATGTTTAGTTTCCAAATTCACATAATTTGATGTATTTTCTGTCCTTCTTTTGTCATGTGCATAACGTGTAAATCCCACACACTGAATACTCACCCATAGATTGAAATAAACCAAACATGAAAAAGGACTTTCAGAGTTATCAGCCCACTTTTCTTCAGAGTACCCTAAGAAATGCATTTACAGTTTATCTAATGGTTTAGCAGAGCTGGCAAGATCTGGGATAGTAAATTGCAAAAAGATTCCTCATGGAATAAAACTCATTCTGCCTGCAATTGGAGGCACAGGAAACTGTTGTTTTAATCACAAGTATGGATTTGAATCTATTTATATTACTTTAATTGTAAATGAAAATTGATTCAAAAGCATTGCAAACCTCCGTGTGCACAATTGTATTTCAGCAATCCTCTCTCTGTTCAGTTCAAGTCAACTTGCCGCCAGTTTCAGCTGAACAGAAAGCCAGCTGAAAACCTTTGAAACTCTGAAACGTTCACTTAGCTGAGATGTGGCCAGGGAGTGATAGCCTGCTGTCAAATGCGGTGGCCTTGCAGTTGAGCTCGTTATCATCTGTCATCTGCAGGTCCAGCCTCTGAAGTGGGCTGAAGTGCAAAATAAAACACCCTGGCCACCTCCAGTTCAGCTTTAGTGATTTTGCTCTTCCTGGGGCATCTTCTCAGGTTATTGTCCACGTGGCAGGAGGTGATGAAGGAGTGGGACTGCTGTGAAAGGAGGCCTGCGAGGAAGAAAGCTGATTGACCTGGACTCTAAAACCGCTCTCTAGAGCTCATCCTCTCAGCAGTAGCTGTATCAGCTTCAAGGCCCATGCCTACTGCCTAAGTGGAGTACATACCAGTAAGTTAAAGGAAGAGAACAGGGTTTCTTTTAATCTAAATGAATGCTCAGCCATTTCAAACAATTCTATATTTGTCCTTCTAAATAGATTCCAAATATATATTTCCAGCTTGAGTCCAGCTTAAAATGATTTAGCTCATTCCAAAATTAAAAAAAAAAATCGTTGACCAAGGACTCCTGCACTTCTCTATCGATTTTACTCAGCATTCTTATAGGTCTTATCTTTTCAAGGTATATCTACGTGTATTTCTTTTCAAAGAAAACCTTGTCATGGTTCTATAAACAAAGTTATGATCCAGATCCAAAACATCCAAGCATTTAGGACTGTTCAGTATTGAATCTGGACAAGAAACAGAAGGACACCAATTTTCCACTTTACATTTTTCTTCAAGCCTGGTCTTCATCCAAGTTCACGGTTCAGTGGAAGAGGCAGCAATGCCCCGAGGAGCTCAGGGTGTGTGGTGTGTCTGGCCATGGTAAGTGCTGTGTTTGGTTGTATGTGTACAGTGCGTAGTGTGATTAGGTCCTGGCTATGACAATAAAACATAAATGTTGCTCAGTACAAATATTCCAATTATTAAGAACCCTGTGATGTTTGTTTCCTGCAGCCTTCCCAGCCTTCCCTGGTACTTCTGTTTGTTGTGACTAACCTCAGCAGCTGGAGACAAACTGACAGTGTCTGGAGAGTCAGGATTACACCTTTGCCACTATGACCAAGGATGACACATAAAGCAGAGCAAACAAATTCCATCAGAGCAGGAAGTAAACATGGGTGGCTCTGAGTAAAATCAAATGGGCTGGTGCAATGGAAACACAAAATATTTAAATATAAATGTGCCGGCTCTCTGCCAGCAAACCAACCCAGGACGCACCGGAGCCCCGCCCCGGGGAAAGCAGGGCATCACACGGATACCGTCAAGCTAAGCCTTCAATTTAATGCTGCACAATACAGGGTTAAATACCCGTACACCCGCTACGCACGCGAACGCACCCGCCCCCCTGTGCCCATGGACCCATCTATGCCTGCCACGCACCTACCCCTACACTCATGGACTTATCCGTGCCTAGTGCGTGAATCGCCACGGACTGCCCCTCCTGCATACATGCAGCCCTGCTAACGTTACCCCACATAAATGTATGTATTCCATAGGGACAAGTGTATTGCACAGCAACAAATCCATCGGAAGTAAGAGCAAAGCCTGAACAAGGAGGTGAAAATGAAATCAGTTCAAGAAAGATTCTCAAAAAATTAAAAACATGAGGAATGAGGTTAACTGGAAGCCTCCCAGACTGTGGAAAGCATAAGATACAGCTGTGATATTGGTGGTTTTGGTTGTGTGGAGGATGCAAGAAAAATTAATCATGAATAAAATGAAAGGTCATGTGGACTATTTTGATTCATTATAAATAGTCGAGTCTATTATCCTGTGCGAGTCTGATGAGCTGCTGAGGTAAAACAGAGGTGACATGAGAATCATTTTAATGAAGTCACGTTACAGGTACTAGATACTGACTTCATATGATGTTTTGCTTTTCAGGCTTAAAGTTTCTTGACATGCTTATTGAAATAATTATTTATTGGTAGTACCTGCAGATAGGAAGAGCCATGTGATACTGCAGTGAAGAAGAGGGAGTGCCAAACAGCTCAGGTAGTAGCCTGAAAATGGTGTAACATTTTAAACAATGGTGTAACATTTCAAATGCACTCACAACCTTTCTGAGACATAATTCTCTTTTTATCAATCAGAAGTATCTCAGAGCCAGTTTTACAAACAGATGCTGGTACTAAGGGTTCAACCACATGACTCAGCCTTGGCAGCTGGACCTGCCAGCACTTGTGCCATGAGCTGCCGTGACTGTCCAGGTGCGTGCTCCTGCCCTGCTCCAATCAGGAGGGAAGGGATGCAGCCCAGGCTGTCGGTAGTTTACAGCTAAGGCGTGTTGCTTCGTTATGAGGGCAGGCTAAAAAAAAAAAATATCCAGCAGCACAGTGTGTCTCACCTGACTTTAACCCCCTCGCAGCTCCCTCTGCAGTCAGTGACTCATCCCATCTTTAGAAAGATTTGAGTATGAGGAATGAATCACTTCTGGAGCTGCCTGTATTTCACTGCTGATTACAGAGAGGGACTAGATGACTAGTTTAGGCTAGAATACTAACCTTTGGCTAGTTAAGCTTAGACAAGAGCAATCTCACTCTCAGCTGATGTTCGTAACTCATAGCATTGTCAATGCAATGTTTGTCTGAAGCCATAAAGCCTACTGGATTTTCAGAGAGGGGCTGTCAATTTGTTCAGTCCTATATATAGAGAAAACATTTCTGTCAGAGCGGCCACTGTTTCTGAAAATCCCCACCGAGGTGTGGCTAGAAGAAGCTTCAGTTTGGTGAACCCAGCATTTGTCAAAACTGAACAAACACTGTAGAGCCAACATGGTCTTTGGCAGAAAGTCCCAGTGTGGCAAAGGACAACAGATGCCTCCAGGCTAAGTGGGGCTCAGGGAATGTGGCACCACGGAGGTACCCTAATGTCAAGAGGAAGTGTAAAATGTGTGCTCAGTTCTTCAGGAACAGGCAAGTTAGTTAAAGATAAACTTAACGTTTGGCATATTAATTAACTTCCGTGAGTACAGCTGTCCAGAACAAGTTCTGCATTGTCTGCTCCCTTCAGTCTCTTTCCTTAAAGTCCTTTTAAAGTCTCAACCCACAGTTTAAAGTGGTGCTAACTGAGCCATGGTGACATTTGGTGTATCCCTTTGATAGAGCGCAACACAGAAGACAAATCTGAAAGATCAAGAGGTGTGTGTCTGTCTCAGAAAAGAGCTGGGTCTTAGGCCAAAAAATGAAGCCAATTACTGGAAAGGCAAGGAAAAGCAAGGCAAGGATTGATTACAAGTGCCTTTGTATTTTTATTTCAGAATGAAAGAGGAAAGAGCAGCTTGTGAAAACAATAGCAAAGGTGTTGAAAATCAGTGCGGGAAGGACGTGTGAGTCACTGGCGTACATAAATCTAGGTATCTAAATGGGAAGGCTCGTAAAAAAAATCTCCAACAAAAGCATTTCATAATGAAACTTGATTTTTGTTGAATTGATGTTTCTCACAAATGTACTACTGAATAAATTCCCCCTCCCACCTCCCTCAAAAAAATTGACTATCCAAAAAAAAACCCCAAATCTATGCAAATCAATATATTTTTGCCAGGAAGAACAAACACAGGTCAAAACAAAACATCACATACATAGCAGAGAAAGCAGTATGTCCACAGCATCTGGCACACAGAGAAACAGGCTCATTTGCAGGGTTTTGGAGGGGAGGGATAAATAATGGAAAAATTGAATATAAGTAATTATTACTTGTTCAGTTGAACTTTACTGAGGTGCTTGCAATGTGTAACATTTTTTTTTTGTTATAGATGAGGGCTGGAACAGCTGTGACAGGAGTTTTAGAGAGCTCTCATGACACAATTAATGCAAAGGATTCTGTACTAGCAATGCTGAGCATAGGCACTGTACCTCCTTAATCTTAAAATTTCAATATACACATGTACTTTCTGTAGTCTATTAAGATTAAAGTTTAATATTTGTTAGCATTCCAGTCAGCTAAATATGTTATAGGCCATTAGAGTGCTATATAAAGATTCATTACTTACTCCAGAAAAATTGTATACTCTTATTTCAGTGGTAATGCACTGAAAAGGAAGTTTCCATTTTAACTCTAAAATTGGATGATATCTTAATATGTGAATGTACAACTACTGCGGCTGTTAAAGTGTAACTAATTGAAAGATACTTTGGAACAATAGTTTGGGTCTGCAGTGTTCACAGTTGTGCTACAGTCAAAAACTTGCAATTTTAAATATTTTATATTTAACAAATACAATTTGCAACAGAGAGGGAAGGAAGGCAATTTCACTTTTAGCTATCTTTTTTTTTTTTAAGATGTAATTTCCCTCTCTAGATATCACTTTATCGCTACTTTTATGAAAGGTAAGTCTGTCATGAAACACTCTTAAATCATCCAGGAGACCTTGTAACCTCCTCTCAGATTATTAAGCAATGCTATCTTTATTTCCAGGTGGAAAACTGAAGCAAAAAGAAAGGAAAATTCCATCAAAATGGAGAAATCACATGCTGATGCTAAAGGGAAAAATGGGTATCTCTGAAAGATAAGGAAAAACAGGTAATAAATAAATAAATAAGTAAAAATAAGGAAGGAATCACTGGCAACATCAGATGGAAATAAAAGTGGCTAGGAAATAGAAATCCATAAAATACTTTAAAACAAAGCCTGTGACCTGTTGGTAGCTCAAGGGTGTCATAGACTCAGCTATCCTTCCTAAGAAATTATACTCTTCTTGAAGTCTTGCTTGCATGCTTTTCATAAACTGTTTATGAGCTAACTATTTCACACTTTTCTCCTAAATTTGCCTGTTCCCAGCAGTCTTCCCCCCTCATATCAGACCCTTTGGTCTGTCAAGTGCTCATTATGAAAATAAGGCTGCTTGCAAGGTTACGCCGCCCTCCCCATGGCGTACGCGAGGCAGACCTGGAAGTCATGCCCTGTGTTTGCCTGAGGGACTAGCTGCTCCTCCCAGAAAGGGGCAGAGATTTCATCTGTTTGCAAATGAAATCTATATTATTGATTTCTAGCCATCAAGGTTCATGAAGATGCTGTTTGCTGAAGCCCCAAGGCAAAGTATGAATTGCAGCACCAGAGAGACACTGGCCAATTTTTCTTGCTCCCGCCATTTCCTTGCACTAGCACATGTATCTTTTGTTTTGACTTGCTGCTTTGCAAACATGTCTATGCTGTATTTCACATACATATGGTTTGTATCCTGAGATTTTTCTTGCTTGTCTAAGTACATTAGTCCTCCATAACTGTAGCAGTCTGTCAAAGGTGATCAAAGAAGGAGCTGAGAGGAGATAGTTTAAAAGGGAATTGATTGCTGATCAAGGGAATGGAAAACACACTTTGATCAAAGATATGTGATGTTTTGTCATGTGAGGATTGGTAAAGAGGGAATAACAGTCTATTTTATTACTAAAATAAAGACTTGTAATGTAATAGGTTATTTTAAAATACTCTAATAGCTCTTATTATTGTCTAATAAAAATTAACCGGTGGCTTTCTAATAGCTTTGCAGCTCCTTTCCTCAGCTCTTCAACCTAAGGGCTCTTTTCTCTTTGGTGTAAATTTAATTCTTTCTCTGAAGTGTCTTGAACTGGTTACTTTTGACGATAAGCTGCAGGACTAAATGGATCAGTACTTTTATTTTATCAGCCTTAGAAAATCCACACACATTCTGAGGAAGAAAAATTGACTGAATTGACAAAGATTAAAAGCTGTGAAGGGCAAAACACATAAGTGGGACAGTTTTCAGTATTTGTGTGAATCAACAGGGAAAACATCTGCTTTGCACCAGGCTTTGTGCTGTGGGAAATGCATCCACACAGCTCGGATCCCATCCAAAGCTGATGGTCCTCTCCGCACCAGGACAGGGTTGTCTTCAAACGTCGTGTCCCTAAGTGCCCACGGTGCTTGAGGTGGCACAAACACAAACCAAAAGTATTTTTGTGGCAAAAGCAGTTTACATTCTAAAGGATGTAAAGAAATGACAGATAGCTAGAGTGAAGACCACAAGTACAAGTTAAAGCAAAGACCACACTTAAAAAATACTGCTAGATATCTTAATCTGTAGTTGGGCAACTTAATTGCTCAACCACAGTCCCCATTAAAGGCATTAACAGTTGTGAAAATCTGAAAAAAAAAGGACAGGTCACATTTTGTTGCCTGAATACAAATGTAGAACCCAGCTTTTTGAAAGCGAGCAGGGATTTTTAATAGATATGATTCAGAAAGGCTAACTTCTGACATGTCCAACAGTCCAGTTCTTCAGAAATGACCAATAGGAACCCCCCACTTCTTGACAACATGTCTCCTGTAATTCAAAATTTTGAGAATTGTCATTTGGATTCCTGATTATTAATATAATGTTTTAAAATATAGGCTCAACATGCACTTAGTATTTAGATTTCAGAGCAGGTTTTCACTGTTCTTTCAATGCTTCGATATTAGCAGTGCTGGAGGGAAAGGATGTTTTATGACCAACTGATTGTATGGATTTGAACCTAGCTTTAAAAAAAAATCAATAAGAGCACAGTTCACAATGACAAATCTTTCCAGTCTGTTTTTGATAAAGATTCATTCTTCTAAGAGACACAAGCACACAACAGAATTATTAAATACATCAACATTTCTCCTCTCTTCTTTTATTGCCTTTTATTTTGGGGTTTTTTTTCAGCAGACTTGTTTGTAAACACACATCCTTCGTCCAATCTGTCAACCAATATATTTTTTTTTTAATCTGAAAATAGTAGCAACAACCTGAAGCATAAAACAGAGGTACATATGGACTCTTTCCTTCTCCAGAATTAAAAATATCATTCACTTTTTAGAGAGCAATATGGACCTGTGAAAGAATACAGGAATAGGCAGAAAGAGAGGCAGACACATACATAGATTTTAAACATGACTAATGTTCTAAATCATTAAAGGACGATTTTATCATGTCTTTATCATATCTCTTTCCATTCAGTTTTATGCTTCACCCATTAGGAGCAATTTCTCTTTAGATTCCCTCAGTGACTTTCCCCAGAGAGTTTCACCACTGTGAAAGAAGAGCTGACAGACCAATTACAATATCATGGATTTCCCCTAATTAACACTGTCTGGTTAGCAATTAAAATGAATATCACAACACAAACATTTCTGGAGTTTGCAGACGTTAATGATTTAATAATCATTGTGATATGTGTAGCCACTTCCACATGTGTTTACATAACAGAAGCATCAAAGCCTGCTGAAGTGGAAGATGATCAAAGTCATGTTCCTAATTAGGCAATAAGCCAAAGGGAAAGGGCAAATTGATAAATTCTTCCCAGTATTCATATACCCCTTAAATGCTAACTAAGCATGGGTTTATTGTTATGGAATACATCACACTGGCAAGACAACCAAAGCTTTTATCTCAGAAATATTAAAAAGATACAATTTTCACCTTAGGAAAATAAAATTTTTACCACAGAAATTCAGGCGATCCTGAATATGAATGGATTTTATTTTAATTTTGTACAAGATGAAAATGCTGGAATCTCTGAAATATTTGGTTTCAATGATTTTGAAAGGTTTTGAGAGCTTTCTTCTGAAAAGCATCAGCACAATCTATGGCGACTGAGGCTTCTAACCTCACTATCACTTCAGCGAAAGGAGAATTAGGAGTGCAATTTGTTTTTTTCAAGAGAAACAGAAAAAAATTTAAAACCTGTTCTCTGTAGGCAACAATGATGGCTAGGACTAGATGGCAGAATATTGGATTTGGGGTTGTAGGGAATCCCTCAGCATCCCATGAATCGAAATGAACTTTACACATTCATCAGTCGGGATGCTGGAAACATAACATTGAATGCTCTTCTCCAGAGTCACACAAGCCATAGACTGACCTAATAGTGCTCTTCTGAGGACAACTTGTTTTGCTGCAATTGAGCTACCATGACCCTAAGAACACGCAGCAGCACAAATGGGTGCTGTCTCGAAAAGAGAAATTTGTTTTTTCTTTTATAATTGCAAATAAATGCACCTTTTCAGTTTATCCCTCCATTTGCTCTATGATTCCCAGTATAAAGACTTTATTCAATTCTTAATCCTTACTTAGGGCAGGAAATGTGAAACGGCAAAATGGCCTTTTAACTCCAGACTTAATTTTGACAACTTCTCTGTTCTCTGGAAGATGTCTTTAATTTTTTTTTGCTCTTCCAAAGGAATGTAGGATTTGATGCACCCTTATCACAGTAAAAAATCATTATTTCCATGGCATAACAGAAAATGCATCTAAATGTCTTTGAGGAGATTGGTTTGATTTTCTCTGGGAGTTTCACGAATCCCCTCTGCAGTATCTCAAAATGATGCTTTGAGCGTCCCCTTTACTTACTGGTACTTTGCTTACCCAGTTAAAGGCCTTGTATGTATATTCATTGTAAACAAGAAAAACAGGAGCTGTACAAAACCTCAGTGCAAAGCCATACAGTGCTTGCTTACTATGTTAGAGGTAATCTTATTTTCCTTTCTTTTCTAACTAAGAGTGATTTATCCTGATCTTACTGGAAAAGCCATTAACTTTTTTATCCCTTGGATGAAGAAAGTTCCCCTGCAAACCTGAAACATGCTGAACCTTCATGTAATCAGTGAAAACTTAGAACATCCAGCTCCTTCCAGGCTGGTCTTTCAATGCAGCTGCTCTGTTGGTGCCGCTGCTGCAGGCCAGGGCATCGCTCATGTCATGGCAGGCAAGCTCTGGCTGCATGTACCTGCAGTGCTTTGTAGCAATCATTGTAAACCCTTGAATATGAACCAGTTGAGAAAATGTCCATTGGCAGATGGTAAACACAACTAGCAGATGTTTCCTTCAGCAAGAAGATGGAATTCTTGCTCAATACTCTTAAAATTCAGGGAAGTAGCCCTTCAGAAAAGGGATTTTTTTTTTTTACCCCTTTGCTGTGAGAAATTGTAAATATAAAAGTTCACCACATCCCAAAGCAGACTTAGAGCCTGTGTTATTTGGCTGGAGCCATTTTTAGCGACACAAGAAAAAACAGGATTTCATAATGCATGACTTATTCACTCTCTCTTAGCAGCCGCAGATCATGAAGAAATTTAGGTCACCCAGATAACCACACTCAACTCCACCAGCAAACGATGTTTAAGAAGAACTCACCCTTAATCATGCCATATAATATCCAGGTATGTGCATGTTATGGTGTGGTCAGTGCAGTGCACAAACATGTACATACTAGTCATGGCTAATTAATAGGAGGCATGTAAAATAATTAAGCAATAAAATACAAGGCATTCCAAGGACACCAGTGATTTTTTTTTGAGTTTTGCAAAGTCTGGGAGCAACGACAGAACCCTGAACAACACATAGAGTGTAAAACCATTCACAAATTGCACCGTTAATAATCTTTCACATCTTAGATAAAGATGGATAGATACGTGCAAAAATTATTACTACGGTTTTACACCCGTACTGATCTCTCAGCTTCGCTCCCATGGACAACACTGGAGTGCTCTGCACAGGCACCCCATACTGCTGGGCCACCAGCTTAGGTTCCCATGCAGGAAAACCACACCTGCCCCAGAGATATCTCTGTAAGTCTGTAAGAAGCATGTGTCACCCAGCTCAGCAAGGAAGAAAAACTTTTTCCTCTATGCAGTTCAAAGCCTGAGGACAGGAAAGACCCTCTTCCACTACCGCCCCAGTGCCACCTCAGTCTGCAGAAAGCACATCACCTTGTGGTGATGGCACATGGAGTCAAAGATTACTTCAGCCAGGGCACAGAGGACATCCCCCAGAGGGTAAGTGATTCAGCAGGGCATGCGGATCTGTGTCTGAGTGCCTCTGTGAGAAGTGTGGAAGACTAGTGAGAACAAGTGCCCCTGTGAAGTCCTCGTTTCTGCAGGATCACTTCACCAAACATCGAGTGCCTAGGACCTAGGTTAGGCAAAGTGTATCCAATCAGAAAATAACCTCCACATGGGCAGATGTTTTCAATGGGAAGTAGTTCTGTTAACAGATTTTAACATGGCATCTTCTGTCTTTGAGCATGAGGTGACTTTTGTGATATATGTCCAGATAGTGTTGGTCGTAACTTGTAATGGACCATTCAGTCTCCACCTCTTACAGCACTCAGTTTTGAAAGCCTCTCTGATGTCCTCAGAGAGTTTTTTCTCAATTGCAAAGCATGAGGCATATACTCTGGACTGGGCAGGGAACCAGATGAATCCTCTTCCTCAGCCAGTCCCAGCATCCAGCATGACTTTATTTGTGGAAAGTGGCCTTTTGCATCTTACAGTTCAGCAGCCCTCCACTTTTCCTCCAGCAGGTGGTCATCCAGAGCACACACAGATCTACATAAAATGACTGAATTGACCCCACAAGTGAAAGCCTCCAGAATTTCAATTGTGCTCTCCATGTCTAAGCATTGGTCGCTGACATAAGCACTGTAAAGCTCCTGGGATATCAGGTTTGTCTGTTCCCTTACCTAAAGCTCCTCAAGCCATCTGTGCTTTGTCTCACCCTTTCCCAGCCTTGCAAGTTCCTGTTATACAGGACAGGTTGTGAAGCAAGCACCTGGGGCACAGGGCCAGGGCCAGAACTGCCTTGCTGTGAGTGCCTTTTGGGAAAAGGTTTCATGCCATGCACCAGCAGCACAAATTATGCCAGATTGTTTAGCACAGCTTTGCTGGATCCTTAAACCAAGAGCTCAGGCAAGGAATGAGGAATATGGAGGAATCTACCTTGCCTCTGCCATGCCTCCTTATCTGCCACCAGTGGCTGTGAGGTTTGCCTCATTATCCATCCCGAGCTTTACCGGCAAAGACCTAGCTGCCTTCACCCACTGAGTACTATGCAGTTCAGAAACAAGAATCGATGAGGGGAGGTGCTCGGATGGACCTCATACTTACAGAAGAGGAAGAACTGCTTGGGAGTGTGAAGGTCATGGCGCAGCCTTGGCTGCAACAACCACGAGATGGTGAAGTCCAGGATCCTGAGAGGAGGGATCAAGGCAAAAAGCAGGATCACAACCGCAGTCTTCAGCAGAGCAGAGTTTGGCTTGTTCAGAGAGCTGCTTAGAAGAATTGCATGGGCTGCAGTCCTGGAGGGAACTGAAGTCCAGGAGAGCTCTTTATTTTTAAAGATTATCTTTGAGCTCAAGAATGGCCCATCCTGATGAGCAGGTAAAAAACCAAAGGTGGCGGGAGGACTGCCACTCCTCAATAAACTCAAGCATAAAAAGGAAACCGTCAGGAGGTGGAAGCAGGGACAGGTAACCCAGGAGAAATACAGGGACACTGCCTGAGCATGCAGGGATGGCATAAGAAAGCCAATGACCACCTGGAGTTAAATCTGGTGGGGGACAAGCAGGGCAACAAGAAAGTCTTCAGAAGGTGTATCAGCAGCAAAAGGAAGACCAGGAAAAATGCAGACCTGCTGCTGAATGAGGCAGCAGGTAACAAAGGTTACAAAGGTGACCTGATGACAAAGGAGAAGGTAGCCCTTTGTCTGAGGTACTGGATGCCTTCTTCACTTTGGTCTTTACTATTATCAGCCTTCAGCAATCCCAGGTCCATGAGATCTGTGGGAAAGACTGGAACAAGAAAGGGTTTCACTTGCTGAAGGAGGATCATTTAGGGAACATAGGGAAAGTAGCGACTGCAAGGCTGCTTTCAGAAGTCATGGCAATTGGGAAAGGTTGCTGAGGACTGGCAGGGAGCAAACATCACTATCCCCAGGATATGGGGAGTTATGTGAGAAGAAGGATACAGGGAACTACAGCCCAGTCAGCTTCACTTCAATCACAGGGAAAGTGATGGAGCAAGTAATCCTAGAAAACCTTTTGTCCTGGTTTCAGCAGGGATGGAGTTAATTTTCTTCTCAGTAGCCAGTGTGTTTTGGATTTCGTGTGTGAAGAATGTTGATAAAAACATTCTGATGATACAAGTTGTTGTTAATGAGACCAAGGACACTGTCTGGCTTTCCAAGTCTCGTTAAGGTCTCGTTAATGTGCAGATGCGGGAAGCTGGGCAAAAGACAGACAGAATAATTGACCCAAACTGGCCAAAGAGAGTATTCCATGCCATACACATCATGCTCTGTATATAAGTGGGGGTTGCCCATGGGAGGAGGTATTCCTTTTCTGGCATTCTTGTTGGGTATCCGTTCGGGCACCCTTGGCACCCTTTTCTTCTCTCTTGCTTGCTGGCATCGTTCCCTCTACCTTGCTAGCTTGCTGTCCCCCCTTTGCTTGCTGCTCGGTGTCGTACCTGTGATCGCTGCTCGGGACGGGCTGTGTCGGTCATTCGGACATCGGGTGGTGAGAAATTGTACATTGTTCATTTTGTATATTTTGTATATATTAATATCCTTACATCCTGTTAGCTTTGTAGTTTTTAGTATTTTTAGTAAACTGTTTTTATCTCAACCCACGAGTTTTCCTTTCTTCCCAATTTCTCTCCCCCGCCCCACGGGGTAGGGGGAGGCTGAATAAGAAACTGTGTGGTGATCCGGGCTAAACCACCACACCTTTCTAAACAGATGAAGGGCAAGAAGGTGGCTGGGACTAGTCAGCAAGGATTTGCAAAGGTGATAGCCTTCTAGAAATGGCTCTGTGGGTGAGGGGGGAGCAGTGGATTTTAATCTAAACTTTAGTAGGGCTTTTCACACTGCCTCCCATAACGTCATTAACATAATTCAGAGGGACCTGACCTGAAAAGGCTGGAGAAATGGGCTGACAGGAATCTTGTGAAGTTTAGTAAGGGGAATTGCAAAGTCCTGCACTGGGGGAGGAAAAAGCCCCATGCACCAGTAGATGCTGGGAGCCAGCTGTCTGCAGAGGACAGTGGGGGATCCTGATGGACAACACACCGGCCATGAGCTGGCAATGCGCAATTGTGGCAAAAGCCAAGAACCTCCTGGGCTGCATGAGGAGCAGTGAGGCAGGTCAAGGGAGATAACCCTGCCCTCTACTCAGCACTGGTGGCACCACATCTGAGTGTGTTGTCCCATGCTGGGCTCCTCAGTACAAGACAGACATGGACATACTGGAGTGCGTCCAGCAAAGGGCCACAGGGAGGATGACGCGACTGAAGCCTGTGTCCTACAAGAAGAGGCTGAGAGAGCAAAGACTGTTCAGCCTGGAGAAGGGGAAGTTCAGGGGGTTCTTATCAATTTGTATGAATAACTGGCAGCGGTGTAACGAAGAGGTGGAGGTGTGTGTCAGACTAGACACTTCCAGAGTTCCCTTCCAAAGCATACCTTCCAGTCTATCCACCTGGAGAAGAAGAAATTGGACTTCTGGTTCATGCAACAATGTCTAGCCAATTAGCTTGTCCATTGATTTTAACATAAAACCCAGAAGAACATGCTTGCTCCATAGTTCTCAGTGAAGTGATGACTATCACTGATCACAGCTCTCTCAGGCCCTTCTACCGCTGTAATGGGAATGACACCACTGAAGTGAGTGTGACTATAAAATAACTGATGATGTACTGCTTTGCATGGAGAAAAATAAAGCAGTTTCTTCAGAATTAACATCACTGAAAAGTGACTTAATTAGATGCATTTTTGTTCCACTCCATGGTATTTATTACCTTTGTGATCCAATGTATTATTATATGTTCTGAAGGTCAGACTTCAAAGTCTTGCTCTTCATTTGCTCAAAAGTGCCTGGTCTCAGTGCCCTCTGCCAAATTCCTTCCTGCAGAGGTATTATCAAGCATTTATGAAAAGTATATTTGGCCTGTGATTTTTCTTTTCTATGAGATACGAAACCCATCCAATTTTAATTAGTACTTTAAATAGGTCATTATCATATGTGAAATATCTGAATGAGGTTCTTGGAGCTGACACCTCTTCTCAGAGGGTGGCATATTTGGGTGCTTTACATAACATGGTTACAATGCAAGAGGGAGCTCCATAATTTTCCCTGAAGTGGTGCAATGCAGAAGGATGCATACGAGATGGGAAGTCCCTGGGGAGACCCAGAGCAAGCAAGTGCCTATCACGTCCATATATTGCAAGGACATTTTCATTTCTTTGCTAATTATGCAGGGTGTCAACAAAAGAGGCAGCGGCTTGGACTCATGCCTCACAGCGGAGGCTAAGATGGAGCTTCACCGCCCTCCTCGGCAGTCACCGGGGAAGGAAAAGCAGTGTCTCCCCGTGAGACACAGCCCAAGTCCCAGCCACCTCATTGCAACCGTGACTTCTCCTTGACCACCAATAACAGCAATGAAGAAACACTGAAGGAAACAGCCCTAACAGCCTTTTCATGTTTGTCCTGCATATTTACTTGTGGTTTTCCTCTACTCCTCTTGGTGTTTTCATGGTGTTTGGCCTTTCTTACCTTCATGCTCTGGACAGAGAAGTAACGTTTGGTGCCAGCCTCTGCTGAGGATCAGACTCCTTTTCAAAGTCCTTTTAAATAATACCAGGCAGCAAGCAAGCCACTACCAATGACTATGCCTTACCGCCGTACCCTGTGATGTATTTTTGGGGAGCTGGAGCCTGGTGCTCTTATTTTTTACCCATATTGGATGCCCAGCTACACTGCAACAAAAGGGTTAAAAATGAACAAGGAGACAGTATTGGCACAGACAATCTTCCGGTACTTGGATCCTGCCTGCTCATTTGGGTAAATGAACAGTGTATGATCCCCTAATGTTCTTACTATATTCTGCAAAGACAAAGTATTTTTTACCCGTGACTACTTATCTCATGTTTAGTTACTGGGTGGCAACCTCCAATATAAAATGTTGCCCCTGATAATACAGGCAGTGGAGGCTGCATACAGAGGGGAGTAAATAGGCTGCTTAGCAGGGTGCCCTGCAGCCCTCTGAGAAAAGGAAAGGGGAGCAGAGGTCCACCTTGACCAGCTGGAGGTTTGAAATGTGTTTGCAGGAGCTCAGGTTGCAGCCCATGTGAAAGCTTTCCTTGTGCCCTGGTTAGATCCAGCATCAGTGGCTGCTGCTCACTGGTGCATGAGGAATTAAAGCCAGTGACGGGTAGACAAAAAAAAAAAGGAAGAGAAAACACATGGGACAGAGCAAGGAACAAGGGCCTGCTGATGTTATCACTCAGCTGCAAGCAGCAGGGCAGGGGAAGGGAGGGGAGGGAGGGCTGCTCGTCCTGGTTAATCCAGCCGGATTCAAAGGGGCTCTGCTTTCCTTTTAACTCCAGTTCCCAGAACAGTGAAACAAGGAAGAAAAACAAGTGGAAGAGGCTTGGAGGTGGGTAAGGCAAATAAATTACAGTTACAGCAGAGTGTCCTAAAGTGGGCAAGGGGAGGAAACCGTAAAACATGTTTTTACTCAAACCAGATGGTTAGTTCTCCCCCTTGAAGAGCAATTACCTGTTTCTTCCAAAACGAGTTTAGTAGCATTCATGTTAGGGGTGGCATCATCTTCCAGTTTCTCCACACTTCCCTGTGTTAGAATACACAAAACTGGGCAGCAGTTAATATTTCAAACTTGGATCCACCCAGCACTTAAACACAACCTTAAATTGAGGCACATCAGTAGTCCCACCAAAGTCAACAAGCTATTGATCTGATTAAAATTTAACAGCTACTTGAATACTTTGCTACACTGGGATCTCCCAGACACTTATTTGCTAATTCCCCAAAGCATTGAACAAATGATGCATCCTATCCTCCTCCCAGGCAAAGTCTGCTGTGGAGTTGCGCTCCCGCTCCAGGAGGCTCTGTGCGCACACATCCATACACGTCATTGCCGCAGCACATTCTCGCCTCTGCGGGTTACTGCCCTCCTCGTGAGAGATTCCTTCTGCTTGCCCCAGCTGAAATGGACCAGGGTTGGCACGAAGGGTTTAAATGCAGACAGGGCCTTGCAAAGCCAGGTCACTTTGGTGGAGCTCAAGGAGTCCGTGCTGAGCCAACAGGTTTAGGAGGATGGTAACTTCTGTCTTGGCAACAGTGCTGGAGATGGCAGCCTCTCCATCCTGCGTGCCTGAGCCCCAGGGAGGGGCACATTAGCTGCCAGGCTGAAAACATCAATATTCAAGGGAATAAAACACAGCTTGTTCTTTTTCTATGGTAGAGAATACATTCATTAATTCATCTTTATATTCACTCTGTGTCACAAATTGTCAGTAACTCCTTAAACACAGAGTAGACATGGGCACAGCTTCTGCAGGGCAGAGACTCTGTTGTCAGAAGTCTCCCCTTTGGAGTTGAGCCATGAGGTAGAGTAATTATTTCTGTCCCTCCAAGACATTTAATGCTCATATGTACTTGGAAAAAAGGAGCATTTCCCAACCACAGGAAAATTATTGTAGGTGTGGACCGAAGCTGTAAGTTCCATTAGTTCACAAGGCTGTATGAAAGGAAGACGATCGTACCATCCCCTTAACCTATGGGTGTCCAGGGCTTCAAAGCACATACAGGGAACACACCTACAGAAATACACGGATTTCTGAAGCCTCAGGCTAAAAATACAATACATGGCTTATTGACTTGGCTTATTATGCTCAGTCTAGTAATTCCGTACCATGCTGTGCAATTAAAAATGTCAAGCTCATAGGGGAAATTTAAACTATCCTTCCCAAAGAAATATCCACACCATGATTCAGAATTGGCTTTAGGCATAGGTAAAGTAGGAAAGAGGATTGCTTGAGAAGGCAACTCCGCCATGGGTTAGCAGTGTATATAGAATCAGAAAATACTTTGGGTTGGAAGGGACCTTTAAAGGTCATCTAGTCCAAGCCCCTGCAAGGAGCAGGGAATATGTACGACAGGCTTGAAAATTCCTTAAACATGGGCTGAATTTTAGATGCTTTACTTAGGGCAAATGACTCAAATCTTACAGTAGATGCCTTAATTATTTGTCTCTTACAGCTGGGGCCTGGCAGTCAGGGCAAACTTCTCACCCTTCCACTGAACTCAGGCACCATGAGTTGCACTGCCTACGCATGTCTTGTGGGTGTGAAAAGAAGGCCATTGTGGGTGTGAGGATATGGTAAGCCATTTTTTGGTAACTTTTTTGAAGTAAGCAATCAAACAGAAAAAAAAACCTCCATGCATTGTGATTTACTGTGAAGCTGTTGAGAAAATCTGGATTGTTTCTGTCTTTGGCCATTAAACTTGATTAATATGGCCAAGTAGAAGCAAACGCAGCAGTAAAGTGTTTAAGAAGTACTGTTTTTCTTCTCTCTGTTATATTCCAAATTACTTTCTTCCTTTCTGATTGTATTACTCATTAGGTTGTATTTCAAAGACCACTAATCAGGCTAAGTGCCTGTGGCTGGCCGGGAGAGATGAGGTTTAGGAAGTACAACCCCATTTTAGCAGTGAGATGAGGTGCGGCATTCCAGGTGTAAGCACCTGGAGGACTCCTCGATGAAAAAAAATGCTGATTGCAGTGCACTTGCACAAGGCTTTCTGGCAGGCAAGGAATCATAGAATCATAGAATCATAGAATCATAGAATGGTTAGGGTTGGAAGGGACCTTCAAAGGTCATCTAGTCCAACCCCCCTGCAAGGAGCAGGGACATCTCCAACCAGATCAGGTTGCTCAGAGCCTCATCCAGCCTGGCCTTGAACGTTTCCAGGGATGGGGCCTCCACCACCTTTCTGGGCAACCTGTTCCAGTGTTCTATAACTTGCATCGTAAAAAATTTTTTCCTAATTTCTAATCTAAATCTACCCCCCTCTATTTTAAAACCATTACCCCTCGTCTTATTGCAACAGGCCCTACTAAACAGCCTTTCCCCATCTTTCTTGTAGGCCCCCTTGAGGTACTGGAAGACCGCTATAAGGTCTCCCCGGAGCCTCCTCTTCTCCAGGCTGAACAGCCCCAACTCTCTCAGCCTGTCCTCATAAGAGAAGTGCTCCAGCCCTTTTATCATCTTCGTGGCCCTCCTCTGGACCTTCTCCAACTGGTCCATGTCCTTCCTGTGTCGGGGGCTCCAGAACTGGACACAGTACTCCAGGTGGGGTCTCACCAGGGCAGAGTAGAGGAAGAGAATCACCTCCCTCGACCTGCTGGCCACGCTTCTCTTGATGCAGCCCAGGATGCGGTTGGCCTTCTGGGCCGCAAGGGCGCATTGCCTGCTCATGTTAAGCTTCTCATCCACCAGCACTCCCAAGTCCTTCTCCTCAGGGCTGCTCTCAATCCATTCCCCGCCCAGCCTGTATTTGTGCCTGGGATTGCCATGACCCAGGTGCAGGACCTTGCACTTGGCCTGGTTGAACTTCATGAGGTTGGCACGAGCCCACCTCTCCAGCCTGTCAAGGTCCCTCTGGATGGCATCCCTCCCTTCCAGCGTGTCGACGGCACCACACAACTTGGTGTCGTCGGTGAACTTGCTGAGAGTGCACTCTATCCCACTGTCCATGTCGCCGACAAAGATGTTGAACAGGGCCGGGTCCAGCACGGACCCCTGAGGGACGCCACTCGTGACCGGTCTCCACATGGACATTGAGCCGTTGACCACCACTCTCTGAGTCCGGCCATCCAGCCAACTCCTTATCCGCCGAGTGGTCCGTCCATCAAACCCATGTCTCTCTAGTTTAGAGAGAAGGATGTCATGCGGGACAGTGTCAAAAGCTTTGCACAAGTCCAGGTAGATGATGTCAGTTGCTCGTCCCTTGTCCACCGATGCCATCACCCTGTCATAGAAGGCCACCAAATTGGTCAGGCACGATCTGCCCTTGGTGAAGCCATGCTGGCTGTCACCAACCACCTCTTGCTCTCCATGTGCCTTAGCATGGTTTCCAGGAGAATCTGCTCCATGACCTTGCCAGGCACAGAGGTGAGGCTGACCGGCCTGTAGTTACCTGGGTCTTCCTTATTCCCCTTTTTAAAAATGGGGGTTATGTTCCCTCTCTTCCAGTCATCGGGGACCTCACCAGACCGCCACGACTTCTCAAATACGATAGCCAGTGGCTATCGTATCCAGGAAGCAATCCTGGAACTGCTATTCATCTTTCACAGTTGTTACTTCTCCAATCAGACTTTATAAGGATTAGGGATGGGATTGCGGAAAATGCAATGGGGGTTATGGCCCTACCTTTTCCCCCATGATCTCTAAGCTTACTGTAGCTGACTGCTGCTCTGCCGTCGTTCATTCAGTGCCTCCAGCTCCTCATACCAGCGGGTGCCAGTCCAAGATCAAAAGAAATCACCACATGTATAGCTTTTCTGCACTTACGGTAAACATGGAGAGGTATCAGGGCTGTAAAGAAATCCAAATAAAGACAGCTTCTTTATCTTTCTTCCTGCAAGTTATATCATGATCCAAGGTATTTTAGAGAAACACACACAGAAAGAAGGATGACCTTCAGCCAGACACCGCTCAGCCCTTTGCTTGCAGAAACAAATGCAGTGAGGGATTGCTTGATGTTAGTTGTTTGCTTATCCAGGCACTGTCAAGACCTGTTTGGACTGCCCCATCCTATTGAAGTAGCCGCGTGCTCTGCAGGGCAGAATAATATTAATCTTCAGCACTTCTAGAGTGCTTCATATTTTACCAGGGCTTCACAAATGTGAACGGCAGTCATCACGTTGATATGTGGAGTAGCGAGCTGACAGCAAACCGTCTTCCCTCTTCTACAGATTGATAACGCAGCCTCGCTTAGAAACGACAGTGTCAAAACAAGTTTCCATGATCATAAATCTGGACCATGGTCTGAATGCAGTGTAATTATGGGGTTTTTTTTTCTGGTAAAAGTCCCTCGGCAAGAACAGCAGAAACATCACTTTCCATGGGTAAAATGACTTTGAAAAACAGAAGCCCAGTGAGTGCAGAGGAATATACCTCCCAGAGAGCTTGCAGGAACAAATCAGCCACAAATAAAACAGATTGGAAAGACAGGGAGGATGATAAGGCTAGAGTTACACTGAAAACTTTGGTCCTGCAAAGATATACGGACATGGTGACTTCCACACACCGGAGCTGGGGCTCTGCAAAGCTCCTCGGTCACTGCGTCTGGCATCATCCAGCTGCTCCGGGACATTACCTGACAGCCTGACGGCCGGGATGTGGTTGTCACAGAGCAGGGACAGAGGCAGTCCTGAAGATCGTGATGAGGTTAGGGAAACTGTACCTGTGTATGAAAAAAACTGAATCATCTGATGAGGGCCAGTACCCTTCCAGAGCGTGTTATCTGGGGCAAACAACATAAGATATGTCCTTCTGTCCTCTCTCAGCTGATTCACATTTGTAGAATAAGTAGGGTGCCGGGATCCACACTGACAATATTTGTTACTAAGTGCATTGGAAAAATGTCTCAGTATTAGACTACATAGATAAATCCGTAAAGTTGAAAACTGGCAGCTGTCTCGGGAGATGTTTCTGTTTTCATGACCTAATCCATAGTAGTAATGCTCATGAATAACCTGTCAGAACATGCAAAAGTAGAGACAATTAGCTTAAATTCTGTGGCTTATTATTGATTACAATAGCTATTTGATCATTGTCTTAAAATTGAATATTTATTAAAGGCTTCTTCCTTCCTTAATTTTAAGGGTCTGCAATTTTTAAAGCTTTGCTGTAAAACCATTTGACTAAGTTATTTCCAGCTCTGAGGAAAGTACTTTGGATGCAGAGCAAGGTGGATGTTCACATTACTGGAGTGCAGAGTTAAAGTGGTTCTCCCTCGTATCCGTAATATGGATCTCTGCTGCAAGAGCAGCATGGCTTTTTGTTGCTAAGAGTAAGAAAAGGCATGCTGTTCAGGCGGTCCATCCATCACACAAACCAGAAGGAGAACAACTGCATTTTGCAAGGATCAAGGTTTAATCTAAGAATGTCTAACTAAGCCTTTTTTAATGTGTTTGTTTGCACTGCAAATGGAATATTCTTGTGTCAACTCAATTAAGCCCTCGATAAGTAAATGCAGGATTCATCAAGTAGTCATCAGGATCTGGTAGACATTAAGTCCCGTGCCAGGCTCCTCACAAATTAATCCCATGTTCCCTTGGAGTTTCCAGACAGGAGTTTGCTTCTGTTTTCTCTCATAGCAGGGCTGGACTGATAGGAAGCGAACAAGCAACAGCTCTTTATCTAAACTGCTGAGCTGCTGCACTGACATGCAAGGGAATGGCCTCTGCTCAAATCAAACAAGGAGGCCAATTAAATTGGTAGATTTTCCTCTTTGGAAAAAGCTGTTACCATACCTCTTTCTCTAAGTCATGAGGCTGTGCTCTAAATGAGATAAGGCCATCAAGTCAGTGGGTTTGCCTTTCCTATTGAGATATCGATACGTTGCTGCTGTAAAACCACAGGAAACTGGGGCTTTTTTTAGCTAATTTTTCTCTTTGCTAGTTAAGACCCTCTCATTTAAGGCCACTTCACTTGATTTGCTGGAGCATGCAGTAACTCTCTGGTACGTTTTGTGAAGGAAATAGCTTTGTCTGATCACATGAGCCGTATCATAACATTTAATGGTGTGCTTAAAAACCTGATCCTCAGCTTAAGTGATTATGTGGAAATCTCAGCTGATTAAAATAATAAATTTTAGCTTTGTTAGCCCTCACTGCTGTGGTGGAAGGCTTGAAAGCGAGTATCCAAAACCTCATACATCATGAAATAAAAATAATTCTGAGTAGTTTGTACAAAATACAAAATACGAGACCCACATCGCAAATAAAAATGCATGCAATATTTTTATTTGTATTTTCTTTCATTTTTAAACAAACATCTTGAAATGTATTGGTGCCTGTGCCTCAAAACATTAAAAATTGTTTTCTTTTAATTGCAAACTAGTAAGAGTGTCATGTGTTTTCTTATACTGGTATTGCTACGGTTTATAAAGGGGTGAGGTGTTACACTTTGGAAAAACAAATATCCACTAAAGCATTTAAGTTTTATTTTCTTTTTCATTCTTACACTTCAAAAATCAGCTTCATTTCTGGATTTATTTAGACTTTGCTCTCAAAGCATTCACAGACACTTTAATCGCTGACAAAATACCTTCTTTATCCTGCAAAAGCCTTTTGCAATTTAAGACTATTTCCACGTTCGAAAAATATTTATTCTTGCTCTGCATGGATACCTCGTTTAGGTGAACACAGGAATGTCTTTCTAGCTCTGTGTCCTTTTACAGAGATGCTTGGATGAGGGGAGGGTGACTGCAATAAAAGGCAGTAGGGACATATCTGGGCTGAGCACAGGTTTTTTTTGGCAGCTGTTTGCTCCTGCACCCTTTTGCCAGTTTACCTGGTAGAGATTCTGCCTTCAGTTTCAAATCTTTTATCCACGTAGAGAAGTACGACTGCAGAAATTACCTACTCCTCACTAGAATTTATTGCAAACATTTTCCTCTGTGCCACATTTTTCTCCAGTCCTTAACTGATTTGACTCTGCAAATTTTAACATGTTTTCCCTTTGTTTCTGCCAGCCCTCTCCTGCAGCACTTTTCACACATTTAACATTACCCAGCAGTAGCTGTCATCGCAGTTGAACGGGCCCATTGGGAGGCTTAATTTACTGTGGCCAAACTGGCTTCTCTGTGACTCACGTGATAGCCTTAGGAGCTCTCCTTTTCTGGAACCTGGGATACACGGAAAAGAAGGCAGAAATCTTTCACTGGGTATTGAAGTGCTGGTTAGTAACTTAGCAGGTTATTTGTGTTCAACAAGTCTGAGACATATATTGACAGCTGTCTTCCACAACTGGTACCTTGAGAAAAAAGCCCCTCAGGGCTGCTTTGAGAACTGCCTATATTTAGAACACTAAAGGTAAGAGCAGTTATTAAAGTCTTTCTATGTGGGCATTGTACCGAGGAGTCTTGTTTTCATACGGCCATGCCACCTCCAACAGTAGGTGACAACAGAAGATCGTCAGGGACTGAAACCAGTTTCACAAGGCTCAAAATAGCACTAATGAAAAATGGCATATGGTTGTCGGGGGTGGGGGGGGCTTTCACACTCTCCTAAAATCCTGTAAAATTGGAACATAAATAACATGAAGTCAACATCATTGACCTCCTGAGACAGAAAGTCACACTAGTGATACTAATCTGTTCTAAGGGTTTCCTGTTCTTTTCACCCCTTTCCCTTTGTTCTTACATGAAGACATTTATTCTAGGCAGGTCTCAATTACCTTTAATGGGTGTCTCAGGTGATGCTAGTGGCAACCTTGTAAAAAGCTTTAATAATGAACCATAGTATATTTGCAGATCAGTGAAATACCTGTGCTGAAAGCCTGCTGTGGTTTGTAGTGGAAATTCAAGCAGAAATCCTGTTATCTCCTGCTTGGTAGTGCATATGTTGTCCCTGCAGCAGGCCAATATATAGAATCACAGAATCATAGAACAGTTTGGGTTAGAAGGGACCTTTAAAGGTCATCTAGTCCAACCCCCCCTGCAAGGAGCAGGGACATCCCCAACTGCATCAGGTTGCTCAGAGCCCTGCTTCCAGGGATAGGGCATCCACCACCTCTCTGGGCAGCCTGTTTCAGTGTTCCATCACCCTCATTGTATTTTTTTTTTTCCTGATATCTAGTCTGAATCTACCTCCTCCTATTTAAAAACCATTACCCCTTGTCTTACTGCAACAGGCCCCGATGAAGAGTTTCTCCCTGTCTTTCCTATAAGCCCCCTTCAGGTACTGGAAGGCCACTATGAAGTCTCCCCAGAGCCTTCTCTTCTCCAAGGCTCCAAGGCTCCCAGAGCCTTCTCTTCTCTATCTAACTGAGCTCTTTGAAAGCAAAACATGAGACTTCTACCTGTATTTGCCATTCCCCAAAAAAGGCAGACTCTGTCCAGGTAAATTTGTCCAAGCAATTACAAGGATCAGCTTGAAATAATATGAAAAAAGGCCTCTTTCACAGAATCTCTTCTTAAGATCTGTAGGCAGCCTCTCATGGCATCTCTTTGGTGCCACCTCCTGCCTTTCTCCTCCAGTCATTTCCAAGCTGGTCTCTTTTGCCATGCTTACTTCTCCAACTCAGAAGTGTCACCTGGGCAGAAGGTGAGGGTTCCCTGCTTTTGTCCATGACTTCTGGCTTGCCCAGCATCCAGAAAGCACGGAGTTGCTCATTGTGGAAGAAAGTAGCTCTTCAGTACACATTGAAAAGTCTGATTCTTTGGGAGTGTGGGGCGGTTGATTTTAGTTCATGGATTTCATAGATCATCTGTGTTTCTGCTGTATGTTTGACATGCTCAGGATGTCTCACTTACTGTGCAGAATCAATGCATTTGCAGTAGGTTTGATACTTTCCAGATGTATTAAGCCCTTTAGGTACATACTGCACTGAACCCTGCAAAAATATTTCTGTCCAGAAAATCCATCTATCACAGCAGGCCCCGAAATGACCTTCCTAAGAGTCAGTGTCTAAAAACGAATTAAATTTTCACTACCTTTCTAAGAGGTTGTATGAAGCCAGAAGCCCAAACCCTGAACAGAACTCAAATTCAATCCCAAATGAGTCATCACTCTCCTTCCTCCAGTGGTTATTTGATTATAGCAAGTAACTGGTGGAACACTAAGCGTGGTCTCTTCCCTGTCATATACCCAGCTCTGCTATACAGTGATCGTGTTGCCACACTGGAAGAAAAGCAGGGGAGTTCTTTTATTTTCTTTTTCAAGAAAAGTCCTCTGGGATATAAAATAGTATTTCTTACTTGTATTATCAGAAATTGCACAGTTTACAAAAGGTCAGCAACCACATTTTTGCCATCAGATTGCCAATTTCTTCTAATTTGCAAAACATCCAAAAATGTTTCAGCTACTGGACCTATTTCAAATTTTTACACTCAAATCCTGTCACTTTTACAGAAAATATCCAACAGGCTCAGGGCTGAATACTAACCTTGCCACCTCCCAGTTTATTTAGATTGTGCCCTTGCAAAGGGTGCCAAGGACTAGAATATCAAGAGTTGTCTAGGCTTATTCCCTTCAAGTCTCAACATTTCTGTCAAACCCCATAAACTGAGAGGCTTGCACAGCTCATTCCCTCAGCATCTTGCAGAGATAAGGCTAAAGCTCCCCTGACACTGTGACACCTCTCCTGCTCTGCAGTCCAGCATGCTCGATGGAGTTGGCCAGCCTGGCCAGGACGCCAGGAGGAGAGGAGCATCACAGGGATGCACTGGTGCTGGCTGGGTACCACAATTGATCTATCACTGCCAGAAAGCGTATTCCTAGCCTGGCCCCACAGTCCCTCCCTGGCACCCAGCACGTTCTCACAGGTCAGAGGTAAAGTCACCCGTAAGAGCTGCCTCCACAGGGAGAGATTGGCCTGCCTTCATTGCCAACACTCAACACAGCAGGTAACGCTAGCACCTCACTGGGACATGAGCAGGAGCCCTTCAGAGACCACACCATGTTCTCTCAGTCCCATCTGTCCAATGTGGGCAACTGGGCAAAGAAAACAGAGGTTTTACACAGATACTGGCCTGCAAAGCTTCATGGGTTGGGCTGCAACGTCATCTTCAGCTAGTAAAACAAACCTGGTTAACCACAATGTGATCTCTGTAAAAACAAAAAGCAGACAAATGTGCTGGATTTTGGAGAGGAGATTAAATCACATGCCCTGGAAGGTCTTATTATTATAATCACTTCTGATATGCATGGTGAAACATTCACCTGGCTTTCATCCCTACCTTTGTCTGCTGTTTGTGGTTGAAGAACAAGTGACGTTTATTCTGGGCTAAAAGACAGCTTTGTTCTGGACCAGATGTCTCATTCACTGCACATATGTCAGCCCTGCAGGTGCTATCACAGGCTGAAGAAATAGCAAGTTTTGGAGCAATTTTCAAGTAACTACACAATGTCAAGATATTACTTAGACAAAATAATAAAATGCTTTCTGTGCCTCACTCATAGCAACTTTTGAGGTTTTTTTTTTCTCCAGACAGTGAATTATATTGTGCTTTCTCTTCCATTGCTATAACTGAGGGTAACTCCACTGACTTCAGAGGAAGGTTTCATATTTATGCTACTAAGAGTGAAATGTTAAACCAGCACATGGATATGCTGCATATTTTAGGGACTTGGCTGGTTTAACACTTTAATTCTTCAGGGACTGGCTTTAGATTTTCCTGTCTGTAATGCAGCGAAAGCAAATCCAAGCTTTCAATGAGTAATTTATGAATATCAGCTTTTGGGAGATAAATTTTACTCCAGGGTTTCACATAAACTTTATATCACCTAGATGTGAACAGCAGGAAGTGTCATTCCATATTTAATCCAGCTGTTATATCACATAACATACCAACTGGCTTCTCCCTTTCACCCATCATAAAAGAACATTTTCCTTCTTTCTTTTTTAAAACCTGGTTTGGATTTGGTTTACTGTTTTTTATAGCCACAGCTTGCTGTCATTGAAAATATGGGTCCTCCTCAAATGTAAATTGCAAGTAATCCATTTCTGTTTCTTTACAAGTGGGTTAAATTTAGATTTTAAGATATGAAGAGTAGACTGCCCCAGTGGCTCCTAATCAAATACTTATAGGTAAAACTTTGCTTCATCTTAAGCTATATGACTGTCATACATGATTATGGTCCAGATCTACAAAAGTGCCTAAAGAAGAACCTACATAGAACCAGGCTTTTAAACACCAGAGAGCCATACTCCAAAACACTGCCTTATCCCACAAGGACTAGGAAAATTTTTGGTGTGGCACTAAGTTATACTTTCATATATACAAAGTGCTGCATCTGTCTTGGAAGGATATCACCACTCCCATCCGTGGGTAGCCAAGCTTCCCTCTGACAGATGGACCCTGCATGCTGTGCCACTACCACATCTAATACACCTTGCTTGCAGGTATTTGGGTGCATCTTGAGCCAATTTCTGCCACAGGTCCAGAAACAACCACATAAACTCTACACAAGCCAACAGTGGAGCTAGACCCGTTAACGGGCAAGGAGAAAGACATACGGGCTGCCACACTGCACAGTAAAAACCTTTGGTTATGGATCTGAGGACTCATGTAAACCACTGCCCTTCCATAGCTGTGTTGCTGGTGCTGTGTTAGATGGAACTTATATCTCTTTTCAAAAAGTTGCATCTTTAGAAGAACCATAACAGAACAAAAAAAGTCAAGAAGAAATCCCCAAACCCTGCCACCAACCCCCAAAACTGTAAAAGGCCAGAAATTATTATTATTGTCTCTAAAGTGTCCTCCTCTTGACATTGAATAGTAAACTGTTAATAATGGGTAATAAATCTCAGTCACAAACAGCTCTTATGGCTTTTGCTTTGTTTTGTAATCTGTTTCCACAATACATAATTGGAAGAAGCAGATAAAAAGCTTTTTTTTTTTTGCGAAACCACAAATATAAGTCATTTGTCTTCCACCTTTAAGAAATCAATCTGCTTCTCATTTTGCTTCTGTGCATGCTTACATTTTAATTTTTTTGAGCTCTCTTCACTTTATCTTTCCTTATCTGTTTCAGGAAGTACATGGTGTTTGAAATGTTAAGCCAAGAGAAACTCGCTGTGTGATGTCCAGCACATAAATTTACAAGCCAAAAACATGTCCACAGCCTACGCTGTCTACAGCCCAAGCTTAGGAAGAGTTTACTTTTACTTTCATACAAAATGTTTAAAGAGTATTTTACTTCACACATTAAAATGAGCAGAAATGTTGAGGTTTGAGTACAAACATACAATTTACAAATAGTTCACTTTTCTGAAATGTGTGTGTGGAGCTGGGATGAGCTGCCAGCCAGCGTGGAGTAGATTCTGCTGCCTCAGATTCTCTTCTGTGGAAAATGAGGATGTGCTCAGCCAAGCAATTATACCCATTTATATATATTTTATATATTTAAGTTTTTACCTCAACCACATGAAAGAGAGGCTATATAGCACAGCCAGGGTAGATGTAATTGTGCTGCCCTTAAGCTATATTACAGGGATGACAGTAATACAGGCATCAGAGGAATTAAGGATAAAAATATGCCGTGTTCCAAGTCCAGAGATGGCTTGCATTCTGCTTGCTAGCCCATATCACATTTTTACAGGTATCTGCTAGAAAGATAAACTTCAGTGTAGATTAATTTTAATCCAGACCATCACCTTCATTTTGCTATGCAGCAACTATTTGAGACTAAGGCATGCGCTGAGTCTTTGATGAATCAATGCACCCGCACAAGTAATTTGTTGTGCACCAATTGGATTATCTAATTGAGAATCTGTTTATTTTTGTTTTAGGCTGAGATTTGTTTGACAATCCTGTCTTTGAAATCATTGGGAAATTTGCTGCAGACAGCCACAATTTCAGAAATTCATGACTAGTGTCTAGAGAAACACAGCAAAATATTTGAGTCACCTTTAAGTATTGTAAAGGAAACTTCTTATTCTCCACTGTGGATTAACACATTATGTAGTTCAAGAAATAAATACGTACAGTTCCGAGGCTTTTAATCGTTCCCCACAATGCAAAACGTCTGCACAGTCTGTCAATCAACCTATTTCTTATTTCCAGGATTCCTTTTACTGTACTACTTGCTCAAAAGTTGAGCAATTACTTGTAAAGTAATATTTCATAGTTCAGAAATAGAATGTTTTGTTGCCATTACTTTGTGACTTCTTTTCTTCCCAATTTTAGGTACTTTATTTTCCTGTTCTTACAGCTAAAAATGCCAAGATGCAGGATGGTTGGATAAGAATTCAACTTGACGAAGAACTGTGAGGAGTGTTTCACAGAAAACACAATACCCTATCAAAAATCCCAGATGCTCATCTCTTCCGGAAAAACTCATTCATTAATATTTTAACTAATAATTTTAAAATTGGCATTATACATCCTAAATCAGCACACATTAAGATGAACACTATGTGCAATTACTTCAAATTCAAGCTGTAGGTCTGCAGGTCACATTTATCCTTTATACTTTAATAGACACCTATAATCAAAGGGAGGTCAAGGGGTTCTGTACAGCTTAGAACTTACTAGACCACAGCCTCAGGTATTATGCTACTTGTACACCAGTTACATGACTTGCCATGCATAATTAGCTATAGGGTTAGTGTTTCAAAATTAGAGCTGTAGTCATACATCCTTCATAAACTCACAAAGCTGTACGTGTAAATGACTAATAGGTACAATTACCATGACACCGGCAGGCACTTCTCTTTCTGAACCTGGTACAATCCTGGTCTTCAAAGACTGGTAATTAACCAAACAAGCCTCCCAGATGAAAGGTGAAATCCTAGCAGTACTGCAGCAAATGCCAAAACTGACATCAGGATGGCCAGGATTTTATTTGAAAAATTGAGTTTATGTTTTTAAAAGGGAACATATTGAACATCCTTTAAAAAAAAAAAATCATTTGCAGCACAGAAGTTATGTAACATGCAATACCCCATCCACAGTAACCTTCCTGTGGTCCCTACTTCCAGTAAATATTTTTGAGACAGAGGCAAAAGTGGAAAACAAACCTGTGTTTGTGATGATTCTGCAAGTAGAACAAGAATCAACAGGACACAGGCAATTCAAGGTAGGGAACTGCTGGAAGAAAACTGAACAAATATTCAGGTACCTGACTGTTCAAATACAGTCTGTGCCACCTAAAGTCAGTCTCATTTTCTCATTAAATCAGTCAGATAGAAGATACTGTCTCTCCCTATGAACCTTGGCATGCTCATAACCTTAGACCATCAAGGCTACTACGAAAGACTGATAATAGAAATACATTGGTCTATTACTCAAAGGTTGACTTGGGGAAGATAAGAGAGTAAAATCAAAGAAAGAAAACATAAAACTTGTTAGATAATACCTGTAGGCTTCATCACATATATTTTACAGGAGTCCATTCACTGACTGATTAAATTATTTGGGGCATTTATGTTAATAGTAAACTGCAGATTGTCAAACTCTCTTGAATTTACAGTAAATACATAGCATGATGCTTGTAGATGATAGGCACTTTGATAGGAGTTATAGACTATGTGTTTTTAAGTAACTGCTATATGCTGCCTCCTCACAAAAAAAAAGTTAAAGTCACCAGCAATTTGTCAGAAAAGATTTTTTCTTACTAAATGACACATACCTAATTATGTCTGTTTAATTTTAGTGCTGTGTAAGTGGACTTATAAATAAAATTGTGAAAATATGTGATTTCCTCCTCATTTTATGCATTTGGTATATTTATTTTGGATAGTCTTTTCAGTCGAATAAACAATTAAAATATAAAATGCCAATAATCTCTAAACTGCATGAATCAAAGTTAACCTTACTGTTTCAGGAATAAATTAAAGATAAGACCATCATCTGTCAGTAGTACCAAACAAAGCAAAAGTCCAATTCCTCTCCTTGTCAGCTTCAGAAGAGGAAACAGACACCACTGAATGGAAATGTTACTCTTTTTTCTCTTCCATTAGAGAAGAGAAGCTTCTTATTACTTTGTCTGTTTAAGGTCCATTGACTGCTGAAAAGCATTTATCTTCTCAGGTAAGCTCAGTAAAGGGCACATATTTCTTTTCACTCAGTCTCTAGGTAACCATGGAAAAAGCTGTATACTTGACACAGGACCCAAGTTGTTCCAACTGCAAGGGAAGACATTTTGTGCCATCTAAAATCTGTAGTATATCATGTTATGGGGACAAAGGTGATTTCAGATCTGGAGGCCAAAGGTGTGGAACGATTTTCTGTAACAAGCCTCTACAGAAATTAACTCAGGGCCCACTACTGAAGAAGGCTGAACTTCAGTGACCATTACCACCATTAGGATTGGGCTTTCTGTGTCTCTGCAAGCAAATCAAAACCTTCTGCTTAACTCCTAGAGTTCAGATCCAGCATTGACGAAATAGTTGAGAGGCAGAAGAAAACACTCAGCAAGGCCTAAAGCAAACAAGAGGTCACGGTTTGCTCTAGCAGGCAGGCGACAATGATGTTTTACTCAAGGGAGAAGCCTTATGTAGGCAAGTATGCAATCATATATACTCTTTCCCATAGTTCTTTCTAATGGAACTGGGCGTTAGATACATTTTTCAGGTTGACAGAAAGTATCCTTTTTTCAAATTTAATATTTAAATGAAAAAATGCATTAAGTGTTTTCAGCAACATAAGAAAATGAAACATTTGTGGGTTTATTTATCTTCTCTACTCCCTCACTTTTATCCAAAGTCATCGTACTTTGACAAATCCAGGCATTAGTGGGACTTAATTTATCTGGGACAGAAAGCAGGTGCTGGAGCACACCAATGAAAGCTGCTGCACAGGATTCGTATAACTTGGAACCACATGTATCAGGTTTATATCTACAAGCTATCACCAACCCAGACAAGTATTTTTTGAATATGCAGACCACCAATGGGAACATGTCAGCATCACACATGGAATGGCTTTCACTTTGCATGGTTAGACATCCCCATCTCCTGTCCCCAAGTTTGCTGCTCTCCTCTGCACTCCGTGTCTTCTGGACCAGAAATCAGCAAATCAGCAACAAAAATGGACTCAGGTTTCTTCACAGATCACAAAAACATTTTCTAAGGTCATTAAACATTTATCAGAATTCACTTTACACAGTTTAAGTAATTTCTATGAGGACTGCTTTTATCAACTATGTTAATAATAATTATACAGAGTTCTGAGATGCAAAAAAGCTACTGTAATTTGTCAGTCGTGGAGAAGACACTTTGGAGTTTGTTTAATTTTGATTTGCTTTTGCCTCCTTTGAAATTTTTTCAAAAGGTGCAACCTTGGATTTGAAAATGTATAAAGGGTAAAGCCTTTTAAAATTACATTTTTGACCAAAAAAAAATAACTGTATCCACCCTAGTCACTAACTTGTTATTAGTCAGCTATTCTCCATGAAATAAAACAATATTAACATTTCATTACAAAACTTGGCATCAATACAGTGCTGGTCAGGCAGCAGTTAAACTACAGTCTAAAGTTACCATCAGAGATAAGAGTGGAGAGGTGAAGAGAAAAGGCAAGGGTGTAAGGGAAACTGCTTGCTCTGGAAAAACAGGTGCAGGGAAACTTTAAAAGTGTTTCAAATGCTGGAGAACTTTAGTTATGGTAATATTTCTAAAACTATGATGTGGCATTGCGCCCTTTCTTTTGGATGTAACATGAATTGTTAAAAGTGCATATATGCTTGGAAGGGAAATAAGATGCACTGTACTCTGTACATTGGTACAATACCCTCAGTGCTTGAATAGGATTTATTTCACCTGGTCTTAGTTACTTAATCAGTCATCTACCTTGGCCACCCAAGGTTCCTCTTCTCATCACCAGAGAGATAGTCTTGCTGTAGTGGGAGGGGATAAGCACTCATCCTCTGCCTACATAAGACAAGATGAGCTCATTGTTTACAGGAGGTCCTTATCCTTCCTCACTGACCTTGAGGGATGCCTACTTCTCCAGAGTGTGTATTTCTTTCCGTTGTCAGTAAAGGGAGTTAAAACAATGAGCTGAGATGGGGATGCCTCACCACGTGACGTTTCATCTTTCCATGTGAGCCCTGTCCTCTGTGCCTCCCACCAGTGCTGTGTGACTGACCAGCAGCAGCTGCCTGAGAATGATGGTACCTGATGATACCCTTCCTCTAATGCACAAGCCATTTACTGAAAAAGTGTTACAACATCATAGGAAAATTTACTGATATTTGCCCAAATGGCTTTTTGCTGTAATTTTCAGTGCTGACTCCCAGATAGCCTTTCTGCTGTAATATCTATCTACAAAAACAAATTCTAGGAAAGAGGTTTCCTGTAGATTTGTCATCGGTACCACATCCAGGCTTGCAGCCATTTTAAGGCAGCTATTCTGCTCTCGCTAGGATCGCTTGAAGATACAGTCTTCCCGTTAAGCAAGAGACTGAAACATTTCAGAGAGGTGATCAAACAGTTTACAGTCAAACACTGGATTGTGCTTCAGTGTTGAAATTTAAACTAAGCGGTCTTATTATCTTCTGCTTTTCCAGATGCAAAATATTTTATAAATACATCCTTTCCAGAGGGCTCTCACCGGGTCGTTTGAAACAGTTTCACACACTGTACACTCAACTTTGAGCAGGGAACATCTGTTCTTTTGTTTAGTAGTCATCAAACCTGGCTTTTTATCTTTAAGGGAAGGACAGATTGACTATATCATAAAATACAAAAGCAGTATTATCATGATCACAAATTTCATTACTTCAATCTGTTCATATATTGTTGCATTCACAGTTAAATTTCTCTGACAAACAATTCATTACCATATAACCTACCACAAAAATCAAGCCATCTCTGCAAAACAATCTGCACAATTGCAGTTACATTGTGCAGCGGCTAGGAATGAAAGCAATTTGGATTGCTTAACAAATGGACAAATTTAATCAGTACAATAGCAGAGGAGCAATTCCTCAAAAAAAAAAAAAAAAGCAAAAACAACAACAAAGCAATTGTAACTCTTTCTATAAAGAAGACACATTAAAGACAATCTGCTCAGGTGCTTTAGTTCCCTTTAAGTAGAGACCTTTTACAGTCTGTTCATTGCAAGTAGGCATTGCCAGCTCATAAGGCTCGGCTTTGTGAAGTGCTGCTCATCCCCAGTTTTCAATGAAATCAGGATGGGGCTCATGGAGCAGCGTGGCTTCAAGTTCCCATTAATTGCAAAAAAATACAGGTGCTCAGTCTGCTGAGGAGAATCAAAACATATTTCATTCTCCAGTAACCAGGAAGAATGGAAGAATATCTGTGGGGCTGTGCATTCACAGTCAAGGGGAGAAGCCACAGCAGGACAAATTGCAAGCGTCTCAGTTCAAAGACAGGATGTGGCAACAGCAACATGTGGAAATGTAGCTGAAATCCAGCTGGGCTGATGTATAAAGCAGTGGCATCACAATTCAGCACCATCCAAATCATACTGACAGAAGTAGAGGTGATGAGATGCAAAGGGAAGTGTAAATGTAGCCATACTTTACACTTTTACTTAAAAGATCAAATGCGAGAGTCGGTTCCCTAATTTGTACACAGTGTAAAGTCAAGCTGTAGGCTTTTGTCTTTTCAGTCTTGTTCTTCTCCTAATGTTCTTGATTATCAAAGGGATTTGTGAAGAGACTTTAGCTATGTTTAGGCTCCTTGAAAGCGGTTCATTAGCTGTGCTCATCTCTCACTGTGAATTCACAAAGCACGAAGAAAATCTCTCTGCTGAATTTAAAAGGCGTTAAAGATAATCCAGCCAGCCCAAGAGGCATTTTTCTTTCCAAAGAATAAAACAATGCCTTATTGCTTTTGTTGCTGTGTAATTTATGGGAAAGCTGCAGACTGACTCTGATTGCAAGGATGGCTCTCAGGAAGTGTACATGTTTGCCAGCCATCATGGTTTTACCCGGGTGCAATACGGGTACACAAATCATGGCAGACTTTCTACAGAGCCTCTGGAAGAAATGACGTCATCCAGTTCCAGCATAAAACTGTATGTAGCCTAAGCATTTATTACAAAAGAAACCTCTAAAAACTCAGCCTATGAAAGTCCCTGGGCAGCTCTGTTTTTAGAGTACTGAGTCTGAGGTACCCTACAGATGCTCTTGCTTTTCAGACTCAGGAAAAAGGGAACAGATGTTTGGCATCCCCAGCTTTGCCGATATCAGTGAGTAAAACAGGCCAGGGACCATGGGCCTGGAGGCTAACTGGCAGAGCACAGCTTGCATCCTGACGGCTTCCTCCCTCTCTCGCACTGTTTTTTCAGGAATCGCCCCTGAGAGATCCTGTCATCCAGGCCATGCCTGGGTGTTCCTTGGGGGAGAGGTAGTTGGTGCATGCCAAGACCCATACCAGGGATTATGCTAACAGCCAATTTGGACAATCATGTATTTGGACAGCCATGTGCCAGGGCTAGAACGTGTGTCCTAGCCCTGTTTTATTGACTATCATCGCCTCAGCCTCTGTTTCTCACTGCCAGCCCAATGACTGCAGATGCTGTTCTCTCCTCTAAATGGAATGAGAGATCACAGAGTACCATGCCAGTTCTGTGACTAAATTAAACTAATATCAGATCATAAGTCAGTGCCAGGGAGGAGCAGGCACGATCTCCAAAAGCAGAAGCAGGCATCTGTGGTCTCAGCTGTAAGACAGCCACTGAGGTGCAGAGCTGAGTTGTCTGGTTCCAAGTGCTCTCGCCAGAGAGGGGCAATCATGAATTTCTGGAAGTAATCTCAAAGTACTTTCCCCTTCAGATGTTTATTTTCTGCACACACTTAGGCAGAGTAGTGACAGTGAAGGAGTCACTACAGTGGGACGATCTGGGGCTTGTATCTGTTACAGCAACACTAACACAAAACAACTATTCTCCTACCACTAAACCATCATTATTTAAAATCAAACCTTTCAGAGGAAAAAAAAAAAACAACAAAACTTTCACTGATTTAGCTGAAAGCAGAATCCCACCCCTCAAGCAAGGCACCAGCTCTCATTTGGTAAATAAGCAATCTGTTAATTGTCCAAATCAAACCATGGCTTGGCTGGTATTTTTTGAGTAACCAGAACCATGAGCTGGAGCAAGTTAGAACAACTCACTAATTAAGATTTAATTATTTCAGACTGCAATTAATTAAATGGAGGGAGCACACATCTCTTCTCCTCATAGTAGCTTGTCACAGCAATTAATTCAGAACTGCAAAAAGACCGGTACTCTTCCTCCTTACGCCCCGGGGAGCTCACACCAGTTAGCAGCATCTGCAGCTAGCACAGCACAACCGCTCAATGGAAGACAACTTGTACCAACAGCCAGAGATGGGCCTGGAGGGAGTGGAGCAGATGGGTCCCGTTTGCAGAATCCCGAGCCCAGCAGCTGCCCTCCTTTTGCAGAACCTGGTGAGAGCACACCCGGCAGGCTACATGCCACGCAGGAAAGATTCAATAGTTTTTTTCCTGGCTGCAAATGCAGCTACCATCCCCAGTATGTGCTGGCGTGTGCCCATATGATCTTGTCCCATTCACTGAAAAAGAAGATAATTCAGAGATCTTCTGAGCTCTGCGGGAAGCTGACCAAATATCTGCGAATGTCGCAGATTGTCTCATTGGCAACCCAAAATGGACCCTGTGGGCAGAAACCACACCAACTTTAGAGGCAGAGCTTAAATATTCACCCCTGGGCAAGCAGCCCGGTGGCAGACCCAGCAGCCCACGGCACGAAGGGCAAACAGGTTTCGTTTGCCACACAGCCGAGGTGGCACTGGGCTGCAAGCTCTGAAAGCAGTAGCTTGAGAGAACTACTTTTGAAAGGCCAAGGATCCCAGCTCCCTCAAGCATATTATCCTTAGAAAATATCCTTGGAAAGCTACATGCTCTGTCATTTAAAGGTTGCCAACGACTGGCTCAGCACACGCTTAGTGTTGCCTAACCCCTACTCTCAGCCATAGACCCTCATCACCACCGACCTGCCCAAGCCAGCTCCCCACACTTCTCCTTCAGGGTTGTGAGGTGGCCACACGAGCTTATCAAATCTAGAGTTCATCCTCTTAGCTGAAAATTACCCTCTGCGTCAGCTGAACCCCTGAGTTTCTGAGTATTTACCCACACGCGCTGATGCTGCTGCGTCAGCCCTATCCCATGCTGGCGCCATTTCAAAAAGTTGATTCTGTCCATTTGGCTAGTGAAGTAGGGCCATTGTATCTTTCCTGACACAAAACAAGCGTTCAAAGCATGCTCTAATAACCAAGCAGCAATCAATCTTTAGAAAATCCCACTGCTAACATTTCTGTATGCTTAATTAAGTTGCTGCATCCCTATATAGCCAGTAAAATGAAATGGCCTGATTTTCAGAGGTACCTAGCTCCTCCACCTAAGTGTCTTTGCAAGAGAAATGACTTACAAGGCTGTGCTGTTAAGCTTGTTAGCTGCTGGCTCAAAGTTTAGAAGGCTAATCTAAACCGACAGAAAGAGGAGTTTTGCAGAGGGGCCATCTCAGAGGAGAAATATTTTATATTAATACACATCGAATCTAGAGAGAGAGAGATTGTTACCCGTCCTGGACTATCAGCCAGGATTTGCAGTCCTGTTGGTTATCTCCACCAGAGAGAGAAATTGATAAAAAAGTCAGATATTTCTTATATGCGGTTCCATTTATTCACAACAGTAATAACAAAACCACAAGCACTCATGTTCCTTTCATTACATTGATTTAGCAGGGAAACTAGTAGACCTGCAGTCCTCTTCCCAGCAGCTCCATCCAGTAAAACATGACCTCCCTACCACTGCTCCTTCCCCTCCATCAAGACTTCATCTTCTTTGGAGCCCCACATGTGGAAGCAAACACCACAGTAAAGTTTCCTTCTTCTTGTCACCAAGCCCCTCTTCTGCCTGCTCGAAAGCCTCCCATCTCTTTTTTTCTTAGTATCATGCAACATACTTTTTTTTTCTTTTTTTTCTTTTTTTTTTTAATGAGTGTCCTGCTTCTTTCTCACACAATCGAATATGTCTCAGTGCGTACCTTTTTTCTGGAGGCTGATCATTTCCAGTCTTATCTCCTCTCAAAGTATAGTTACTTGTTATCTGAAAGGAGCAGTGGCTGTTCTGTCACTGCTTGTGTGCTCACAGCAGTCGTAAGAAAGGTTCTCACAGGCTTCACTGTGCCCTAGATGAAGACCTCTCACCAGATTCTTCCTTTGTGTGAGATGCCCTCCTCTCGCAGGTTTCCCAGACAAAATTCTAAATACTCACTGACAGCTGCAAAACCGATTCAGGACCAAAAGTCAGTGAAAAGAATAATGGTGATGAAGCAAGCAATGGGAAAAAAAAAAAAAAAAAAACCTCAAAAAATCCCAGTTTGGACCCACTCTCTAAATCAGAGGGAAAGGTAGCAAAAATTATAGTTTGAGTGGGCCATTTATTTCTTCTTAATGACTAGGTGCAGAGACTGGTGTTGACTTTGTGATAAGGAAAGTTCAGCAAAATAGCAAACTGATGAGTAACTACTCAATACTGTACTTGCATGCTCTTGAAAATGTTAATTATTCCAGTGAGTAGACAGAATATAATTTATTCTTCCCATGAGACAGAAAAGGAGCAAAAGACAGACGGCAAGCTCTGCTCTTTCAATTCATTAATCTAGTAATCTATATTCCACATTTCTGCAAATCAAATTTATCCTGCATAGTAAATGTAGCCTGGCAAGACTTCACTTGAGTACATGTGATTTTACTAATCTCCTTTCAGAAATCCTTGACCACTCCACTTTTTTTGCAAACTTCAAAGCAGAGATCATGGCAGCTGTCTTTTCTTTTGCTAGGCTGGAACTGAAACATCCCATGAGTAAATGCTGTGAAATAAAGATGCTGATTTGACAGATTTTAAGATCCTGTAGTTACTGGAAATCTGGGAGCTTACACAGAATCTGTATTGCAGATCTCTCCCAAGCTTTGGGTTTGGGTGTATAATAATCACAAATACTCCATACACATCCTTTATTAATTCGGTCTTTTTAATGGTGTTAGCCTCCTTCAAGCCCCCTCTGCAAACTATGTTATCTATCACTTTTACTTATGTTATCAGACTTGCTACACTTCTAGCAATGCAAAAGTAAATGTGCATACATCCAGTAATGGTTCTTCCTTTCTCTCCACTCATCCAGTTTGTGCTATACCTTTGGAAGAAAACACAGAATATAGAGGAAAAAGTGCAGTTTCCTGCAATGCTGGTTATAGGAAACTCTGCAGCTGCTTGAATCCAAAAGTCTTTTCATTTCAGTATCTGCACACATTTATTAGCATCGGAGGCATTACATTTGCTTATATTCAACATTGTTCATCTGCTTGTTCAGAAGGACAAGCTGGGAAAAGAGCATCCCATCAGCTCAAATAATGACACAGAGCATGTCAGGGTTAGGAGAGTATGTTTGACCCTTAGCTTATACTGTAAAGATGCTGTGACAGGCTGAGAGAGTTGGGGCTGTTCAGCCTGGAGAAGAGGAGGCTCCAGGGAGACCTTACAGCAGCCTTCCAGTACCTCAAGGGGGCCTACAGGAAAGATGGGGAGAAACTCTTCAGCAGGGCCTGAAAAAAATTTTTACAGTGAGGGTGGTAGAACAGTGGAACAGGTTGCCCAGAGAGGTGATGGATGCCCCATCCCTGGAAACATTCAAGGCCAGGTTGGATGAGGCTCTGAGCAACCTGATCTGGTTGGAGATGTCCCTGCTCCTTGCAGGGGGGTTGGACTAGATGACCTTTGAAGGTCCCTTCCAACCCTAACTATTCTATGATTCTATGATAATAAGTAAAAGAAAAAACTTGCAAAATTCAAAATTCATGCATTGACTCATAGCTAAAGATATCTTCTGGTATAACAATTTTGTACTAGGAAATCTATTGATCTTCCTATGTGATCCTGCCACTCTTTCCCATATGAAACCTCTAGATTATTTTTCTTTATCATCAGATATATGCTGAGGTGTTAATGTCATTTGTATATTTTAGCTCCTGGTCTCCATTTAGCTGTCCTAATCATACATGTGTAAGTTAAAGGGCTGAAGTGGACTGATATTTCTTCAGATCCTACAGTTGATAGATCAAGGCAACAAACAGATGTAAGTATATAAAGAATAATTCGTATTGTATCATACTTTAGTTGTTCTGCTTTAAATAATTATTCAGCATTCAGCCATGGTAGGGGACTTCTCGCCCATTAAAAAGACATTATATTTACCCTATGTCACATTGTGGCCCCACAGCAGCAGAACCACTCTGTAGGTAGAACTGGATAAAGAACTGGGCTAGATTAGATTTAAAAGATGAAACAAGGATGGAAGGAAAGAGAGAAAAGATTAAACAACCGAAAAATGAGACCACAGTAACTAGAGAAGGGCAGGTACATGAGGTGATCGTCGAAATAAGTCTCAGTTGATATATTCTTGATATATTCTTCCAAATAATAGTTTCAAGTGGCCAGAACAACTCAAAACTTAAAGAGAAGATGGACAAAATTACTGTAAGGAAACAAAACTTATCTGAAGAAAATTATTTATTTCAATGGTATTGCTTATGTGAATAAGCTGCTAGGATGAACAATCTGTTGTGCAAAATAGACCTTCGTCCTTTTGAGAGGATGTTGACTGTGAGTCACAGAGTAATCATATTAATAAGCTGCCCTAATTTTTAAGATTTCACTGGACTGTCCTTAAAATAATGCAGTTTTTGAAAGAAAATCCACCAGTGCTCCTTTGCAAAATACAACAGGACAAACATCTGATTATGTTTTTCTGCTGTACTCTTATCACTTCCAATTCTAAATTAATAGCATTGCATCCTGCACAACAGCTATATGTTGACATTAACATTACACAGAAGCAGAGACAGAAGTGTGCACCAAGGTTCAGTACACAAAGGATGTTATATACGTACCATGGACATTTAACTTACAGGGTTTTCGTCCTGTTTAGATTGGGTACCTGGTATTTGGTTTGTCAGAGAAGATCATTCTGACAAGGATGTGAAAGCTTCCTAACATTTGTTTGCATAATATTTGTACTTCTCATTTGCAAACCCTAGGTTCATTATTTATAGACAAGGGAACTCTGGATTATCACACAAGAATGACAAAGTTCTTCATCTGTTCATAATTTATTCTAGTCCCGCTGCTAGTTTTGGCAGTTCTACCATTAGACACACTCAGACAATAAAAGCTCACAGCATGGTGCGTATCTGTGGAGTTTTGTTCTGTTTTTGCAATCTGGGCAGCAATATTCTTTTCTTAAGTAGGGGCAAAATTCAGTGTACCATGCAAACATGTTTTTAGGTCAGCTATGTGCATTATCTGCTGTTGAAACAAATATAAGCCATATATAACCAATGACAGAATCTGGCATTTTATCTCCAAATAATTTATGCTCACTTGGCTTCAGAAGCATGTTTGGATATGAGATAATAAGCAAAATAAAATCCACTTTTAAAAGATTAAAGGCATTATAACCCTTATGTATTTTTTCATTTTCTCATTGTAATCATAGCTATGCTCATAGGTTCAAACAAAAATCAACTGTTAACTGAGAAGCTGATTAGAAGCTGACTGAACTTATCAGTGAGTTATCAGTCCATCATCATATCTGCACGGAGGTTAACATTGCACTATTGTTCTGTTGATCAGTCTGCTTTTCTAGTTCCTTTTCTAGCAAAGAAGGCACTTTGACTAACTATACTAAAACCAGGTAATTCCCATTTTCCATCTCTAAAAAAGAACATCCTATGATTTTCGTCTCAGTCCCTGGACAATTTTCTTGCAAGGGAGTGTGTGTAGTGCATAGGCAGCTTTCCAAATTTCCTTGCTGACAGCGGTGATACAACCCCCCTTGCTTCCCCTTCTGCAGCAGTTAAATGACTCCTGGTATCACCTAGCCTGACAGGTACAAGAAGATGCTGGAATGCCTGATCCATCCCGGTAAACTGAGAGAGGGCCATGCATAACCTAATTAGAAGCACTGGGAACAGAAGACTGTGCCTTTGGGTGCTTAAAAGATACGGAGCCCTTTCAATGTTAAAAGCAGAAATGCAACTTCTCTTGACTTTTTTTTTGCTTACTTTAAAGTGCTTTAGAAAAGCAGAATGCACAGGCAGGCTTCCGAAATGCATTAAACTTCCTCATGCAACTTTCACCAGGGGCACATAGCTATCATTTCTGTTGGGACTTCTACTGAGCAATGCTAACCCCACAATGATGAACTTAAATGGCAGTGAGAAAGATTCAGGTTAGGCATTAGGGCACTTTTAATGACAGAGATGACAGTGAAGCACTGGATGGAGTACCCAAGGACATCTATCCCTGGAAACCTTTGAAAAAGAGAAAAGCTACAGTTATAGCTGATCCTGTCTTGGAGCAGCCAGTTGAACTAGAAGAACACTTGAGGTCACCTCCAGCTTTATTTTTGTACAGTACTCTGTTCTGTAACTTACTGTGAGGAATATCAGCAGAGCAAGCCCCCTCAGCCTAGCTGAGGTGTGTCCATTGCGTCTCATGATGTACTGTGGGCAGCAGCACAAAATCCACGGCAGCAGCAGTCGAGATGACCCACGGGCACCTCAAGCAGCCACGCAGGAGTTAAAGGCCCTGTCAGCCAGGGCGAATTGCCCCTAATGTCGAATCTTCACCCTGATAAGCGTGAGGCACAAGCCACAGGGACAGATGAAATTAGAGTTAAAAGCAGAGTTAATTACGTGAAACTCTCCCTTTTCTCAGTATCAAAAGCGGAAAAAGAATTGCCTGTAGATTTTGCAAGAAAGCCACTGACACATTGCTAGCAAACACACTCTCATTCTGCACTTTCTGCACAGCTAGAGTGCAGGACAGCTCTAGACTTTGGCTTTTTTTCACCAGTTTCTTGCAGGCTTCATTCCAACATGGATTTAGAATTGAAGAGGAACAGCAGGGCAGGAGACATCAATGAGGACTGAAAAGCAGTGATGACGTTTTTCAGAGAAAGCATGAGAAATGCTTCATAGGATGCCAGAAATGGGCAGGAAGCCTGCACCATCCTGTAAGTTCTTCAAAACCATGTCCAGAAAGTGCTTATTGCCTAACTTTTCTATTACAATTAAATATAATAATGAAGATGGCAAGACAGTCTTTAATTTTAACACCATTAGATAAAACACAGGTGACAAGTGGTCGCTATCATGTTGAGAATGTTTAGTCTTCTTTATGAATTGAAAAGCTGTGCATAATTCCTACTGATTTTGTATTTATATCCTCAGCAGATAGATTTCCTTATAACCCCAACCGGTAGTCTCAGCAAGGAGGCCAAGATTTGAAAGAACCCTGAAGAAATAAATACTTGGACAAATGAGTATCACTGGGGGGTTTTCTAATTTCCATTCAAAGTATAATATAATTTTAAAAGTCATGCTGGAGTGTATTATTTCATATGGGATGAAAAAGAAAGAAAAGGAAATATTGCCTGGTCCACTTACTGCTGCAAAAGAGAGACAGATAAGAAGAAATATTAGCAAATTTACATTGCCAAGACAAACACTTTAACAAATCCTATGATGCAGGGCCAAAGATTTATTTATTAAAACCAAAGATGTTCTATATGAATATGATATCTCATGTCTAAATGGCTAACAGTGAAACATAGTCTGGTTTGAATGCAGTGTTTGATTTAGATTATGGCAGGCACAGATGGTAATTTTCTATTTCGTTTCCAAGGCAGGATTTCTAACCCATCCAATGAGTGATCCCAAGATAAAGGACTGGATAGTCAAAGGAGGATTAGAGTTACATTTCAACACTAGCAGAATACATCTTCAGTAATGTGTCAGCAGTACAGCTCTGCCATGAAAGACTCATTAACCTGTGAAGAGCCACAGAATGTGGCTGCTCCTCTGATTCCTTGTTCTGATCTCTTTGCTATTTGTACCAGTAATTAAAAATTCATTTTAATAAAATAGCAGGGGAAAAAAAACATCTTTCAGTGCCCTATATTCACTCTGTGAGGCCTATAAACTTCCTGTGGTCAAGGTCGGCAGCCTCATTAGCTCTGCAGCAGCTGAGCTGTAGTGAACAAGCCAAGTTCACAGAGCCCTCTACAAATGCAGCTGATTACAGTACTTCAACACTTTAAAAAAAAAAAAGGAAAAAAGAGGCTGATCAATAATTACTACTGCCACAGTGAGGCAGCCATGAATTATTTTAAACAGACTAGAGTGCACTCAACCTAAACATTTATTTTTGCTGCATCCTTTTTGAAGCATCTAGAAGTTGTGCTGTTGAACAGAGTGGGTTTCTCTATTTTAGACTGAAAAAATACCAAGAGGAAAAAAAAAAAAAAGCAAAGGAAGCACAATAAGTTATTTCTCATAGACTAACCGCCTAAATTCCTCAGTCGGCCAAATAAGAAATAAAGCTGTGTACTTCTGCTTTTAGGATTACAATATTCTGTATGAACACATGTGTGTGTACGTTTGTGACTGTGATATTGATACAGCTAAATACAGACAATGAGTACAGATATATATCCTTCGTCAGAAATTATGTAAATCCAAATAAGTGAGCATAATCTGGTGTCAGCTGATGTCACGAAACTGCAAAGTTGCAAGTAAAAGTAAGTTAAAAAAATAATTTAAAAGATGGAAGGTGATAGATGTAGAAAACTGGCCTGATGGAGTAAAGTCCGGTTTACATCTTGGGCACTTTTTCTGTTCTAATTTTGTTCTCGTAATCCATATGGGTACAAACTGCATCAAGGTACATCTATGTATTGTTACTCGAATACTCAATTTTTTCAGGTAGAGTTTACATCACAGTTTTTTACTATCTTTTTCTTTTTCAAAAAGTTCAGTATTTACAACCATAAATATTCCAACCTTGGTCTCCAAAAAATTGTCCACATTGGAGCAAATTTTTATATCCCCTCAAATAATACTCAAGCAAAAAGTCAGCTTTAATGTCCTCTTCCTATGCTTTCTCCTTTTTCTTCCCCTCAGTCAAGTCTGCTTCAAAGCTTTCCCTCTCTCTTGGGGCTGAACCTATACTCCAAGTCCACAGCAGAGTCAGGGGAGGCGATGCTTTCCTCTGCATAAAGTCTGCACTTGCCATTCTGCTGACTCAGCAGAGATTTCTGCATGGCTAGGCTGCAAGTCCTAGAATTCAGTATTATGCAAAGGAATATATCACTTCACAGCAACATTTTAATAAGAGTTTTAGAAATGGGCTAATAAACTGAGGTTCTAATAAAAAGGAGAGAGAGGTAAGAGGACAAAACTATAATATATAGAAGTTATCTTTAAATTTACTGTTTCGTCATATGCTCAGCCATTCATTAATCTGCTGCAATAATATATTGAACCTTTCCTGTTATTAATTCCTGTACTTTATCAATGACAACCATTATTGGCTATCATTATATAGGTGCATAGAAATGAAAGGTCGGAATTTTCTCTTTTTTCAGTTTGACTTCGTAAGGCTTGTAGAACTCTCAGTTTTCCAAAGGCTGAGCTTTCAGCACTTTCAGGAGTAAGCATTCCTATCAGAAAAGACTCAGAAAACGAAAGACTGAGTTATCTTTTAATGTCAGACCAAATTCTGTGGGTAAAACTGGTTAGTCTAGGGCACAAGAAAGAATTATTGTATAAAACTCACAAAGAAGGAGTACGCAGGTGCTCCAGCTCAGACTGCTAAATGCACTTTCTTCATCAGGAAGAGGAAAAGGAACGACATTCTAGAAGACAAGGAGCAATTGTACAGGAGACACTTGAGTGTGCCAGAAGCTAGCTGCATGTTGTCCGGCCATACCTATGTGTTAACCAGGAAGAACTTTAATATCCTGCTAGAACTGACAGAGGATTCTCTGGATATTGTTTCAAAAGATCATTTGCTGAAGTTGGTATTGGGTAAATTTCAGTCCCGTTTTAATTCCTGTGAGAGAAAACACAATTATCTCCCTTAAACACAGGAATGGGAGTATAGACATCAGGAAGTTCCTCCTGGCTGAGCCCCAAAGGCTTTGTGAAAAGGACAACCATGGACATCGTAGATGGAAAAAAATGGAGTTGTTCTGAAGGTATCAGATTCATATGAGCTTCCTCTATGACAAAGGTTCTGCTTCTTTCCATCTTCCGTACTCAGCACGTTAGCTCACAGGATGCATAGCACAGAATCCTGATAAAATCACATTGATTTGTTACGTATTAAGGATTGCCAAACACTAACCCCACAAGCTTCGGATAGATTTAGTTTCTTCTGCCAAAGCACTTAGTCTAAATGCTGCAACAATTTAATGAGGAAAATGTTGATTTGACGGTTGCCCAGAAAAAAGGATACACCTAAATATTTAATCCACAAATTGAAGAGATAGCAATATGACAAAGTTATTCCAGTAAAAAACTTGACAGTTGTGCAACCATTTTTTTCCCCCAGTCCTCCCAGCCCAGCATGGAATATCAAGCAAGAAAATATGAAATCTTTAATTACAAAATTCCTCCTTCAGCATTTTGCTGAAATTATTAAGGGATTTCTGTGAACTGCAGTTGTTTTCTTTGGCATGTAACCTGAGTCTGGAGGTTTTATACTCCCTGATAGAAGTGGCTGTTGAAAACAGGGCAGAAATAAGGAGGACTAAAGCACACGAGTTGTGGCAGGCTTTTTATTATTTCGCTGAAAACTGAAAGGGGGAGGCAGGGAATATTTTATGAGTAATGTGTTTCTCATGTTTTGGAGTAAAAGAAATAATAGAAATATGGTGGGAAACACCACGAAAGATCACATCAACACTCTATTTTGGGACACAAAAGAAAAAGATTAGCTGGAAATAAATAGAACTCTGCAAAATTTGGGTCCAATGTCCCAGTGTACAAAAGTACAATCCAGAACGTCTGGTTTTTAGTATTGCCTCTTTGCCAATACCAGCAGGGCTGAGAGGTGCACCCAGCTCCCCCGAGATACACACATCAAGACAGCAGCAGGGAATGGCCCGTGCACGTGAGCAGAAGCTGGGAACGAAATGCATCTCTGCATTCACATCTGGAATCCAAAATAAATCAGCTACTGAGAGGAAAATTACCTCCATCCCTGTCGAAACCAGGACACCTCGGCAGCTGGTTTTTGTCAGGAAGGGACGTGGACCTTTCCTACAGCACGGGGCTGCGATTCTCAAGTACTACCCTGTAAGTTCTTTTGAAATGCCAGTTGCCAATTTCATTTTATGTTAAATATTGATCATTACTAATATCATGGTTGTTAAATAATATGTAACTAATTGATGAAGTATTAAACTATTATATTTAACTAATCATTTTTTTAATATGCACCAATTCAAGAGTCAAACAAAAGTAAGAGATTTATTCTGGAAGAAATTTTTCAGTTCCAGATGCTGAATTCACTCGTCGCTTTTCAAAGATAAGGATGCCAAAAACTGAGTACACCTCAGTTGCCTATCTATATTGCACATAGGCATTTATAGTTCATCGATTACGGTCTGAAGACCATGAGAAGCCTGTGAGACCATCAAAACGGTTCTACAGTTGGTTTATGGCTCCATATTTCATGATAAATGTGTTTGGTGGTTTGTGAAAAATACATGGTGGCTTAACAGAAATGATGACATTTCCATTGATTCAAATAGTCCAGAGGTCACAGTCTGATTCTTCTACCCAGGCATGCTTTGAGGATCCCACTGAGACACTTTCCTTTCCATCTCCCTGTCTGCACATACAGGCACAGGGAAGTGGCTGTTGGTGGCTGCTAAACACTAGTTCCATGCTGATCATTTTAGATTTCAGGTCTACTTTTGGGTGAAGATTGTTCACTGTTGTAAGAAAGCCCTTTCTACTGATTTCTCTATCTTTTGCTCATGATGAGTGGTATTTTTGACTGTTACATCATTCAGGGTTTCTAAAACACTGGTACTGCCCTCATTTCCCAATGTTTTTGCCACCTGTAACTGCAATTTAATGGGAAATACACTAAGGTAATCCCTGTTCTGAGGATTATCCATGGGCCTTCAACTCTGGCCTTGTGGACTTCTTGAGGATGACAGCTTGGGAAGTCTTTCTTATTTTTTTGTAGTTTTTAAAAGGAAAAAAAATATGTTTTCATTATTTCCCTGCATTGCAAAAAGCAGTATGACTGGAAAGCCTGTAATGTGATCACTAAGAACTGAAATCAAAATAACAGAGAATGAAAAGAGGAATGCAGAAATCACAGCCCTGGTAGGTGGGCAGGGAGTCAGCTCCCAAATAATGACTGCTCATGGGTCAGTTTCTTTTTTGTGGTCAGAAGCCCCTTGATCCAAGCTAGCAGCCCTGCTGCCTGTGAACCCTGGCTTTTCACTGCAGAAAATGTCTTTGCCAGAAGATGGGACAGCTCAGTGACATCGAGCAGACCGGCAGAGAGCAGCAGCAGCCCTCTCAGGAGCAGGAGGCGGAAATAACAGAAGACAGCATTTCAGCTGCTGGGCTCTGTGAGCCCTATCTCCATGGAGATTGCACATCCTTTGGAGAACGCACACACGAGATGGCAAAATCCACAGGCTGAGTTCACTTGCCCCATTTCAGAAATAAGGATGCTGTGAATTGGGTGCACATTTTGATAGGGCTTGTGGAGAGCAGAGGTATCATCCGGAGGCTACTGAGATGCTCAGCCATGCACCAAACCACAGCCAGCTTGGTGGTCCACAGCTCCTGGGACGCTTCTCTTAGAATCATAAAATCATAGAATAGTTAAGAGTTGGAAGGGAGCTTTAAAGGTCATCTAGTCCAACCCCCCTGCAAGGAGCAGGGACATCTCCAACCAGATCAGGTTGCTCAGAGCCCTGTCCAACCTGGCCTTGAATGTTTCCCAGGTTTGGGATGAGCACACGTGGAAAGGTTAGAGGTGCAGAGCACGGCACCTGCAGGTCCCAGCACTCTGTAAGGACATCTAGGAATTTTAGTGTTCATTCTGCCCCCATGCTGGCTGGCACCAGGATCATTCAGAAACACAGTGCTGGCAGTCCCCAGCAAGACTAAGTACAACAGTGGGAGATTGCTGCTCTGTGAACTTTCCAAACCCACACAAAGCAGCTCTGTCAACACACGGTTAAACGAGTACTGTTTCTCCCCAGCCCCGAATGTCAGCTTACCCCATAATTGCCATTTCTGTAAAGCCTGTGACTTTAAGTGTGACCCACTGTGCACAGGAGAGGTCAAATCACACCCAAACCACTCTTCTTACTGCTTTGACTAAACCATCACACTCTTGTTTCTCTTTACTGACTGCCTTTTTATTGATGAGAAAGAAAACTCATTTTTAGAGTGACAAGAGAACTATTTTTCTCCCATTTATTGTAGTATCAGCCTGGAGAAACTATTGACATCAATAAAGCTGAACAACGTGAGCAAGGAAAATCAGGCCCCAGTGGCTCGCAGAGGATTTAAAGAGATCACTGGTTCAGAAAAGATATAATGCAGTTTTCTGTGTCACCAACAATTGTACCTCTCCACCAGCAAGGCAAGTTTCTCTTTCAAGCACGTCTTTAAAAGGTCAGTACAGTCGATGCTCAGCCATCTCCTGGCGCATGCCAGTTAGCAAACGAGATAGGAGGAATTGCTTTGTGTTCTCATCTCCAACGTTAGAGAAAGACTACTTAATGAAAGTGCAGTTTGTGAGGTGCTGAGCCATCTGTGGTCCACCAAACATACGATTCTGAAGTCTGCTTATTTGCACAAAATCCTGCTGATGGATTTCATATGCTTAAGCAAAGCCAGTTCACTGGAACATTGTTTAAACTACTGTTCATACACAGAAGTATTCCATGAGAAAAAAAAAAAAGTTATTTTTCTGGTTCACAGAGCACATTTGAACTCTGTCCTGAACTGCAGAGTCTACAGTAAATACTGCCCAGAAACACTGAAAAAAATACAAAATATTTCAGCACGAGTGACACGCTGAAATAAACCCAGAGCTTCAAGAGCTGACATTAGTTATGGGTATTGTGAACAGCTGCCATACAAATAATCCCAAATATTTGGTCCTTAGTCCCACATTTTGTTCCTTTCTAGTTATTATTTTTGCCTGTTGTTCAAACTCCCCATAATAAAATCAAACAAACATCTTTTCTTTCTTATCAAAGCTAATAAATTTCTTGGCCTCTTGCTTCACATCTCAGCTACCACATCACCACTTCATTTAACTGTATGATGCAAGAAATTAATGACTGCTAATGTTGTCTTAAATTACCTATTGGAAATTATATATTAATTATTTTATTATTACATTATATTATAGAATGTCAGTATTACATATGCGATAATTATAGATTATATAGCAGATATAATATAGACCATTCTATTATATAATAATATAATTGTATATACTACAATGATTTTTATAATATAATTAACAAATCATATGTCATAACTAATCATATCATTATACTTTTATATCTAATTTATTTTTAACAATCTGTTCATAAGCTAATATCAATTTAAAAAAATGTTTCTTGTCCACAAGAATTTGCCTAAAAAAAAAAAAAAAAGAAGAAGAACTTCTAATCTATTGGCCATTCACTAGTAAGGTGTTTTGGCTATTTATTAGATATTATTCATATTAAAAGATCATTTCCACAACTCAAACTATAACATTACTTGGCTTCCTGACTGACAGACTGAAATTCTTTTAAGAATATTGACCCCGTAGATCAGAGTGCTGGTACTAAAGCTTTCAGCTGCATCACATCTCTAGAGAAAAACGGGCCAAATATATCTATAGTGTGAGGAGTATGCTCTGGATCTTCCCTGGAGTTTATCTTTTTGGGAATAGTTTTAAGCTTGGTCATAATCAATTATCTGTTTACAGCACAGAGCTTCAAACTGAAGCGCAAATCTGCAGACCTCTCCAGCTAGCCAATTAGTGAGAGTCGTTATGTAAAAGGGGATATTCCAGCAGAATTTCTGCTTTATTTATGGTGCCCAGCTCTACTCAGAGAAATCAAGTCCCTTTGATTTCTGCTTACTTAAAAACAGAATTTAGCTATTCATGCACAGAGAAAAAAAATCAAAATGTTAACAAGACACTTTTTATCTTTCAGGACAGTATTTGTCCTGAAGCGTGCAAAAACACTTAGAGTACTAGACCATTACACAAAAACTATATCAGTGGTTTTGGCTCCACAAAAAACACTGATCTAATTACATTTTTTTTTTCATCCTGGGGGGGTTTCATTAGTCAGTGTGACAAAACAAAATGTATCTACATCTATCCACATATAAACCTGCTTGATCCTGCCAAAGGGAGCATAAATATCCTGTCACTTCAGAATGAGAACAAGTGGCAAAAACAATAAAAAGAAAAGCCTGCTGTAACAGAGGGGAACGGGCCCAACACATTATTTCCTTCTACAGATTGAGCAAAAGTCATGAAACACTTTGAACGTCCTATATCTCCCTGAAAAGAGAACCTCCCCTTCTGAACCTGCTATTTCACAATGCCTCACCAAAGGGAAGTGTACACCCGGTATTTCCCAGGCAAGCACCCACTGCAGTGGATCTCATGTCCTTCCATCACTCAGCCGCACCTCAAGATATGATATGTGTCTTCACCACCCCCTCTGAGAGTCTCCAGTTTAGCCATCCCTCTCCATACTTGCCTACACACGTACTCCCCCCTGCTCAGGTTACAGGTAGACAGTGTTCAAGAGTGGCACTAAATACTTATGCTAAGGCAACTAAATTCTCCTCGAACTGTCTTGAGAGTTAGACAACCCATCCTTTGGCTCTGCATCAGTTACATCTCCATTGACTATAGTGGAAACTTTAGATATTTAGTGAGCTTGTACCAACCCATAAGTGGACTTGTTGGAGCAAGTCCAGAGGAGGCCACAAAGAAGATCAGAGGGCTGGAGCACCTCTCCTGTGAGGACAGGCTGAGGGAGTTGGGGCTGCTCAGTCTGGAGAAGAGGAGGCTCTGGGGAGACCTTATAGTGGCCTTCCAGTACCTAAAGCGGGCTGATAAGAAAGCTAGAGAGAAACTCTTCAGCCGGGTCTGTTGTGAAAGGACAAGAGATAATGGTTTTAAAATGGAGGGAGGTCAATTCAGATTAGACATTAGGAAAAAAAAAATTTCACAATAAGATTGGTAGAACATTGGAACAGGTTGCCCAGAGAGGTGGTAGATGCCCATCTCTGGAAACGTTCAAGGCCAGGTTGGATGGGGCTCTGAGCAACCTGATCTAGTTTGAGATGTCCCTGCTCCTTGCAGGGGGTTGGACTAGACGACCTTTAAAGGTCCCTTCCAACCCAAATGATTCTATGATTCTGTGATTCTATACGTAAGTGTCAACTTCTGAACTGAATCCCAGTGTGTATACTGAAGTGTAAAGCTTTGAGATAAAGTAGTCTCATCACTAACTCAACTTAGACCACTGAGGCCACCGACAAAAGCAGAATTCAGCTCTAATTACTCTATTTTTGTAATGTGTTTTGAAATATTTTGAAGGCAGAATACTTCTTGGTCTTATTGTTAGGAAACAAGCTGCCAAACTAAGAAAAGAAATGAAGATTCAGTCCAAAAATAAAAGATTCACCCTACCTTTGTAAGGCAGCCATGCTAAGAAAATGAACCACAATATGTTTTGTGGTAAAGAACAGCTAGCAGAAAATGGCCAGATTTCCCGTCCTCCCTGGTACAAGTCATAGGTCAGCTGTGAATACCTAAGCTCCTGCCCTGAACGATACTACTGTTCCCTCTCCCTGCTGCAGCTGATCAAGGTACCTTCAGGAGGCTAAAATGTGAATGATCTGTAACCTCCCCTGGCCGTCCGTTCGAAATGCCATCCGGAATAGCACTGGCAAGCCAGACTGCATCTTACATGCTCCCTGCCTTAGTTCTTTCCTGATGAGGCCAATTTAAAGACCAAGTCCCAGCTTGCCAGTGAAACCCAAAATAAAAGGTTTGGCTCTATTTGGGCAGGAACTGCAGCTGCTGTGGGTTGCCCAAGAGGGCTAGCCTTTAGCCCCGGCGCCATTTATGTTTGTGTGCAGAGACCAGTGGAGCCAGTCCTTGCCTACCACATACGCCTAGGGAAGCAGAGCCCAGACAAGTGTGCTCAGATCTGACCAGTCTGGTAGAAAGCTTCCCATGTCATGGTCATTCTCTTCTGGGAATTTGCATCTCCTTTCCTTACGCAAGTTGATTAAATGATCAAAGGAACCATAATTCACTTTAAGATTTGTTCCACTGTAAATAAAACCAAAGCCCTAACCACAAACACTTTGCGTGTGCTACGTCGCAGTGTGTAAGCTATATCCCTAGTCCCTTCTGGCTTTTTGCAACTAATCCAAGATTCATTTATTACCATTCCATGTGTCTAACACTATCCTGCTGATCTACAGGAAAAAGTACAGAGTAAGCAACAACTGAATATTGTAAAATATTCACCCCTTTTGCTGCTTAATGCATTATCTGACTCATATCTTTGCATTACCACAAGGTTTCTGGAAATTAAAGTGTTGGGATGTGACTTGCATGGTACACAGAATTTTCTGGAGGGCTTACAAGGTAGCCAAGGATCAGCTCAAATCAGCTCAATCTTACATCTGTAAGATGTAGGTCTAATTAGTGGAAAAATGGGTGCTTAGTTGTACAACTGTTGACATGCTCTCACTTCACGTACAAGCACTTGATGTACTGCTGTCTCACATAAGTAAATATTTCTCCTTTTTAGTCTTGAGGGATAGTTTTAAAGCCCAGTATCCAAACAAGCAAGATACAAAGAAAAATTTTAGCACTTCAGCATTCCCTAAATGGGACTAATTTCTAAGCACACCTTGAACTTCAGTCTCAGAAGCCAAAGTGGGAAGCTGAAAACTCCCAGGGCAAGAGGCTTCGGCTCCACAGCCCACAGCCACGGCACCCGCTGCTGCCATCTCCGCACATCACGCAGGAGCAGCAGGGCAGCATGCGTCAGATGTGCACGGGTGAGTTGCCCTCAGTCCTACAAAAACCCTGCAGCTGAACAGATAAACTATATCCCAAACGAGGTCAGCTCAATTTTGGAAGCAATTTTCAACCTGAAGATAACAATGTGGTCAAAGGTAAAATATTCACTGCACTGTAATTTAAAATGTTTGGGGAATAAGCTCAAAAGAGGCATTGAGTAATACAGCTTCCATCCTCCTTTTCCTTTAGATTTTGTCATTACTAATTAGAAATAAGCAACAGCAGAATTAGTCAAGATACTAATTTATTAAAAAGACACAATTAAATAAAACATTCAGCGTATCAACAAGAACACCAGGGATGTATCACATATTGTATTTTAAGCAAATACAGGATAGAGTATTTTCAGAAGTGTGCAAGTCTGACAGAGATGTACAGGAGATCTTACAGGACCAGTTAGCAAATGTAAGTGGAGTTCCTAAAATTATAAACGGCAATTTCCCATCCCACAAAGGAACTCCACAGAATGTCAAGTAACTTTGGTAAAGACCTTCCTGTTACAAATAAAAAGAATATAGAAATTGGAATTTGGCACATTGGGGGACCACTCTGAAAAGTAATTTAACTCATTGCTTCACTGCAGAAACTTATGACCAAAGTTGATGCAAAAGGAATATATTAAAAGAAAATCTTAAGCTATTTCAAAGATAGGCTTAATGGATGGATTTGGGAAGAAGAAGGATGGTGTACACATGAGGAACTGAAGAACTTTCTCTCCTTTTAGTTAGTAGGTGTGCTCATGAGGGACAAACACTAAAATCAGCAAACTTCCTAAATCCTACCTAAAAATCTGGAAGATTTGTCCAAAGAAGTCTTCATCTTTCTGATGTTATTTTTTAAATAAATCTTAGAACCTGGAGAAATTCCAGACAGCTGGATGTCAACAAGAGTCAGATATTAAAAAGGACTGATTAAAAAAGATAATACATAGGCTACTGCCTCGGAGTAACATAGATAATTGGCATGGTGGTTTTTTAATCAACACTTTAAAGTATGTACTTGAAGCTTTCAGGTGAATTCGAACACTTCCAGAATTTGTTGTACCCCTTTTCCCCTTCTGTCTGGTATATCATCATCTTCAGATCTGAAACGATTTTTTTTTTAAATGTTACTAAAACAAACATTAAAAACACAAATTTGTTCTTGATAATGATGATGGCTACAGGCCAATTTAAGCACTTACCTGTGGCAGTGGTTAATTAATTCACTCTGACAAGGGAAAAAAAAAATGTGTCTGAATCTCACTGCACTTACGTAAGGTTGCCATGGTGTCTCTACTCCCTGAAAGCCAAATCTGGAGGAGGGTTCTCATTCCAAACATACCATCAGTCCAAACCACCAACCTGCTTGATTGTCATCACTTCCAAACTCTGTCAATAACTAGCAATAAGGTGCTTTCGTAATTCTCCTTTATATAAAACATATTTCTGATGTATGTGATATAAAGGGTTGTGCACTAAGGTTTATACCATTCCTTAATAGTCTGCAAGGAAAACTTGATTCTCAACAGGGAAATGATCTGTTTATTGTCAAGTATCAAGCTACTCATCAAATGTTACCTCTAATGAATGTTTTGTTTACTGTCTGGCCAAGTGCTAACTCTGTCTGATATACCCTGGAGACATCAGCATTTCTAAATCATCTTGAAATCCACAGCTCTTTGGAATATGGCTTAAAATTTTGATTTGCTTATTAGAAGACAAGCAGGTGAATACATGTGATTTTGGATGGAGTCCCCAGAGAAAAGGGGCAAAAAGAAAAGGCATCATCTCAGATGACATTCTGTTCTGGTGAATGCAATTGTGAAGGCAGATGTTTTAAAATATCTGAGTCCCAGATGGCAGAGCTGCATGACTGTTGATGGTTCTTTGGCCAATGTACTCAAAAACACCTTGAAGGTAATAAGCAAAGCACCAGTAGCTAGAAACAGCTGAGGTCTTCTTCTGTATACTTGCTACAAATACACTATTTGTCAAGTCTTACATTTTAGCATGATAATTGGTTCATTTTGCTTTTACTTTATGATCTCCCCATTCTTCAAAGCAGTATCCAAGCACCTGGCATGCCATAGAGATTGTATTCACAGAGGGGTGGCAGCCGCAAACAGGGTGATGAGTTGGTCTCTGCGGTGCGCAGGGTGCCTGGACAAGGCCGAGACCTTTTCCAGTCTGTCAGAGACTATCAGATGGGAATGACCTTTCCCGTGGGACATTTGCTGACCAGCGCACTCTTCACATTGGTAAGAATTTTAGGCAAAACTCTATAGATCTCCTTTAAATTTTAACAGGCATAATGTCATGATTTATCCCTAGCTACTCAAAGCTGTAAGAAGTAAAATAAAGTGTTTGGTTGAGCAGCTTAAAATCATGGTATTTTCAAAATATTACTTTATTTCTTGCCTTTTTTATATTTGCCCTCTGAATTTTGAGACTTGGGGCATATAGTTGAAACTGCTTCCCTGCAAAAGCTTTCTTTAACATCATGTAATCGCATGGATACAAGTCTTGAGTTGTTTGAGTTTAATAGCATATCCTTAAGTGGGGATATGGATATGCTATTAAAATAGACATAGTAAGGAGGAGTTTTTTCTTTGTTTTGAAAGCTTTTAGTAGATTCTGAGTGGTAAATCCTCTCCCTGTTCCAAATCCTATCCCTGAATGAATGTCCATGTAAAATTAGTGTAGTTCAATGGTGCCATGAAACATTGTGAGGGTCCTGTGGACTCCTAACCCTTCCTTTTGATAGGAGTTCTTACATACAGTTTAAACATAACGAATACTACACACATCTCTGTTTCCACCTCCAAATTGCTGTTGTCGCTTTATGGCAAGTTTTGCTTTCTGTAATACGTAATAAAAGAGACATTCTTCCTATATTCTCTCATGGAATTTTTATTTTTTGTTCATTCTTGTCGCTTTCCTTAATTGAAATCAAAGAAGCTATAGCCTGCAAGAGCGTGATTTGTTCCTTGTGCACGAAAACATAATGCCCTTCTAGGGTGTCTCAGTGGGGTGCACTATGACTGCAATGCACCAAAAACTCTCTGAAATGAAAAGCATATAAACAAACTGGGTTTGCGTTAAACAAAACAATGGAAAATTCCTAATAATATAAGAGAGTGAGCTTGCAGAAAATATATGTTCCTTGCTCTTTGCCAAACTCCTCACTTTTTTTTTCTGCCCAGCAAGAAAAGTAGCACAGTGCTGTGCTTTCCTGATCAGTGACCATATTATCATAATGATTCTTTCTTTCCTACCATTATAAAATGTTACAAATAAGTAACTTAGAAAATTGGTGGTATTACAGCTGCTGCTTGAGGTCGCCCTCACATCAGGATATTTCACTATTAGCCGTATAACTCAGTGTTATAGTGGAAATAGCACTAGCCTGAAATCATTACAAAAGTTTTCAGGGTAAAAGGGACATTTTCATCTCCCATAGCTGAAATTAGCATGATCACTGGCTGTGACCAATAAAATAATCATTTCAACTTCAGCTGTAAGCCTTTAGTAACAGTAACAGGCAAGTATATTCTGTTTGCCTTTAAAGTGCCAGCCCAGAGTCACAAATCAGGGCCCTTTTTGTACAAATAGAGAACAAAAATGATGATTCTTGCCTCTAAGTTCCCTGTTCTAAGTATAGGTATTACTTAGTGATGACAAATGTCAACTTGGCTTCCTATGTGCTTTGCATCACACTCTGTAAAATACATAACTCGGCGCCAGGGATAGCAAACCACACCTGTCTGCAACAGGGAGTACCTACAGCAGGAAATTAAACACCTCCAGATTTTCTTTGAGTCCCTACCAGCCCACCTGTGATTATATCTGCAAGTTGAAAAAGAGTGAAGACAAAATACACCATGAGCATTTCGTTAAAAGAGGAAAATTACCTCAAAATAAGTTTAGATGACCACAAGGATTCAGAACTTCTATGCCATTTCTTTAGGGGCTTACTCAGTAAGCAAAATCCCCTTTTTAAAAAAAAAAAAAGCATGAAAGTATATTACCTGCAGTGACCTTTATGGAAGTTCTCTACCTTTACAAAATGGTGCAATGGCTTGAAAAAGTTCCCAGAAGCCTCAAATTTGAAACATATTTTGCAGACTAGGCCAGGTCAAATCCTGTTACATTTTTTAAGGAATTGTAATGGTGACGGTACAGGTAAGGGAATTCATCATGAGGGCAGAAATATTTCATGCAACTGCTCACATCAGCATCCACAACATTCTTCTAGCTAACTGTTCTTGTGTAGCTAATCCAGTCCCTCACAAAGCTTTAGTCTATGTGGATGCATAAAGGGAAGGTTTCTTATCTCTGTAGTTTGCAATTAGCTTTCTTTCCTAATGTCTCCTGCCTTAGGAAGCTTACACCCTCACAAAACGGAGTTAAAAATAGAAATGAAGTTCAGAAATGCTTGCTGAAATGCCAGGAGTTAATCTGTGCTCACAGCATTTCTCATGAGAGGTTATCTGTCTGATCCTCCCTCTGACACCAGCTGTGGCTGTGGCCAACACTTGAGCTACAGTGCAACATGCAAAAGGAACGCAGGACCCAACACTCTCAAGATGCCATAAAAACAAAAATGCAGTCCAGACACACTTACATTTTTGTGTAAGTTCCTTATCAATATGAACACTTATAAACATAGTGTGGAAGGTGCTTTGTCTACAGGTAAGGGCTGCAGAGAACAAGTTCCCGAAGCTGAGCACCAGGGAAATGACACCTAAGTCCTTCTGCAAATCTTCCTGTGACTGTATGGATTTCCTTCAGCAGTTACATCACCTCTGGATGATGCTTTGATGCTGTGCTTGTCTTACTAGAATCATTTCAATTTCTACATACAGAGAAGTCCATTTTAATTAATCCCAGACATACGGATAAACCTGCTGAAAGTGAAGTCATTCCCCAGGTTTGGCATTCCGCTGCCCTGAAGAGTGATTGGACTGTTCAGTGAGAGGCAGAAGCCCGCTGTATATTGAGGAAGTGCACCAAATATTGCACTACAATAATTAAATAGGTTTAATGAGACCAGTATTTTCATTCAACCTGAAGTTCAATGACAGTTTTCATTGCAAGATAGCTAAGAGCTTACATTAGATACTTAAAGGTGAGTTAGCATGCCCAAAACAAAAGAAGATATCTGCGCTAGTAAACAACATGAGTCCAGAAATAAAACCATACAGCAAGACTCACACCCACATGGAGAACTTCTCTTGTAGTCCAAAATAAGGTCTTAGCTGCTGGGATGTGATGGGATGGCTTGTTATACTCCCTGGACTATACCCAAACGCTATTAGGGAAGCGCTAGATGATCTAGGCCAAAACCACACCGGGACATACTGGCAGTTAAAGAGCATTTGTCACCATGGGACTGTGTCCAGTCCTTGTAGAGTTTACTAACACAGATGTAGTTTATGTATCTAACTTCAGGAAGTCATATTTTTAATGGAATCCAATAGTGTTTCTACAGAGCCACAGCACATGTTCAGGGCTTCACTGTTTTAAGGTGTTCTGTGCTGAGAAGCATGTGCCCAAGACTATTCCACGGCCACCAATACGTCCAGCCTATGCCCCTAATACCAAACTCTCTTACCCTGCAAAACACAACGTCCTCATACAAATTTCTCATCTGGAATGACCTGTGCTAACTCCAAAATCGTGCCCAGGAATTGCCATGTGCTACTTGGCCTGGTTAAATCTTGCCAAAAAACATTCTAAGAATCTAACACTACAGAGGATCTAGTTCCCATATGCAGAGATATACTCTGGTATGGCTTAATATACGAATATAGATGTAGCCGGAGAGGCTGCTTTATCCATACATATAGCACTAGCTACAGGCCATCAGACACCATACAAGGCAGTCCTTCCTTCAGTGATCGTGGTCCCTATGTTAAATTTCTACAAAACAACAACGTTCAAGAATTAATTGTATTTTAAAAAGACAGAGAACATAATCTTTTTCTACATGTGGAATTTTCTCTACTCAGGACTTTGTATTAGCAACAACAAAACGACATAATTTGTCTTTGCTAAAGCTAAATACTTGTTTCAACATTTAAAAAATGGATGGCGTACGACATCTATCACAATAAAATATTTTGAATACACTAACATATAAAAAAGAATATCTTTAAGATTTGGAGGCTGCAAATCAAAGCCTAATGAAATCTCTGGGAAGATTGCTACATACTTCAGTAAATCTAGCTGCTAGCCCGCCGTTCCAGCAGTGTTAAATTTCCAGTAACGCTATTAGCTAAGAGATAATTCCTCCAGCTTTGCAGAAATGCATCTGAGAGCCAAATTCAGCGCAAAGTATTTTTTAAAATATTTTTATAATCACACCGAAATACCTGGCATGAAAAGAATAAAGATACAGGAATTTCCTACCATGACAATTGATATTTGTTTAAATATTATATACCATGTGTATAAAAGCAATACACATTGTCTCTGGTTTTGGCATATCCAGTTTTGTCTTGAGTTTCTTAATAACTTTAATACTAAAAATACACTAGTTTTAGGCCAAGACTTTTATACAATATCGTATCAGCCAAGAGGAAAAAAATAAAGATATAAATTATAGATTCTGATCAACATATTCAGAAATTTTCTGTAACAAACATTTTAGACTGAGAAAGGGTCCTGAAAGAGTAATTGGACCATCTGACCCAGCAGAATAAACCAGGTGAGGATTTACAAAACTAACAGATGAAATTGTATGCATAACTGCAGCATTGTAAAGGTCACTCCTATAATCTACCATAAACCAGATTATAATATGGTATAGACTATTATTTCAAACACTGTGTCCCACTAAGGGGGTAGTAATCGCTAGTCCACTTTCAAAATAAGAGGATGCATTGAGTAAAACTTTGAAGCAGTCTTTCCTGGCTGTAGCTCTCTTCAAGGGACAGAATGTGCTTCCTACATGTGCCGACTCCATAAAGCTGAAGAATATTATTGCAAGACAGCGCTGTAATGCAAAATGAATTTGACAAATTGGAGAAGAGGCATCAAAACATAGATACAAGTGCAGAATACTACTTTTCAGGAGTAATAATCATTTGCAAAAATACAGGTATGGGGATAACTGAGTACATACTATTTCAGAAAAGAATTTGGCACTGAAGCCAGTATTAAGATGAAAAAGCAGAAGTGCCGTGCCAGTAGAGGAAAGCCATAGTGGCATATGTAAGCAGAAATACGCCTCTAAAGACAGAAGGAAGTAATATTTCTATTCTGCTCTGCTTTGGTAAGACTTCAGTTGGACAATTGTGCCTAATTTGGTGCCAGCATTACAGTCAAAGCATAACAAAAGCTTACAGTATAAAAGCTACCCACTACAGTGGCTCCACTGGGATGCTTTTTCAAGTGTGATACTTGACTACCTGCTGAACTACGACACTACCTTTGTGACCTTAATTTCCAAGATGTTTGCATGGAAGCTGAAGAGGATGTGAAGAACATTCACTGTGCCAATAACATCTTATTTTGGCCACTGCTTTTTATTAGTGAGATAAATTGTATTAATATATAAGCACTGCTCCCTGTCTGAAGCACTTCTGTAGACTTGACCTGAGTATCCAACACACTGCCTCCAACAGGGTAATGCTAGAGCTAAAAATGAAGCAGACCCCAAAATTACTTTCATTAGCCCAGAAACCCCAAATCCTCAAAAAACTTCTGTTAGAAAAGTCATTATTAACTAGGTTGCAAGTTCTTCTCCTCAGCTGAACTCACTGTTCATCTTAATTTTTTTCATTGGTATTTACATTAAAAATAGCAATAAATAAAGAAATAATGCATTTCCTTTGAATCCTGTTTCTGACATGAGACACATTTGTCATTCTGCTTGCCAAATGAGCAGGTTTCTGATGTTTTTATTCTTCAATCAGGGTTCTGAAGCACCCTTGATCCCTGAGGCAGTGACAAGAGACTCCACACTCTTACTTTTTGTGGTGCAGACCTTTGACAGCTTGCAGAGAGAGGCAGTTATAATGAAAAGCACGTGCCAGCGCACTGAGCATCCCTCTCCGTTGTACTGCCTTGTATGAGCCATTTCAGTTTTCCACGCTGCAGTGTACTGGTTTGCACAAATGTGTTGGGTCTGGCTGAGATGGAGTTAATTTTCCCCATAGCAGCCCTCATAGTGCTGTGCTTGGTGTTGGCAACTAGAAAGGTGTTGATAGCCAGTGCTTTGGCTACTGCTGAGTAGTGCTCACACAGCATCAAGGTTGTCTCTCCAACATTCCCCCTCACCAGTGGGCTGGGGGTGGGCAAGGTCTTGGGAGGGATATCCCATACCATATGACATCTGCTCAGCAACAAATGCTAAGGAAAAGGAGAAGAAGGGGGAGCCTTTGTTATTACGACATTTGTCTTCCAGAGCAACCACTACACCTACAGAAGACCTACTTCCCAGGAAGCGGCTGGACATGACCTGCTGATGGGAAGTAGAGAACAAATCTTTTGTTTTCCTTTGCTTCTGTGTGCAGCCTTTGCTTTTGCTTTGTTAAACTACCTTTATCTTGACCCATGAGGTTTTTTTCCTTCTTATTTTCTCCACTTGCCCCTGTCCCACTGAGGACAGCATGATAGAGTGGCTTGGTGGCATCCAGCCAGGGTTGACCCACCACAACAAAGGACAGAACCATACTGTGCTGTTATACAGGCACAAATATTTGTGGCTTCAGACCTTCAGTAACGTCATAAATTTCACTCAACAACAGTCAAGTACTTCAGTAAAGGCCAACTTAAGTACTGAAAATGAAACACACATTCACTGTGTGTTTGAGATGTAAATACAGAAAAGTGTTAAGTTCTCTTCAGGTGAAGAGGAAGATTATTTCTCTCAACTGCTGTCTCTCTCTTGGGAGTTTATAGATGCTTAACATTTTTCAGGTTTTTGTCCAGTAATAGCATGACAAGTGTAAATACAGTTCAGCATCATGCACACATCTTTGCTTTGCAGCTGAATTGCCTATACAATGGGATCAGTGACCTCTGTAATGACAGACTGTAACAGAATGAAATATGGTTTCATCTATATTCATTTTCCTTTTCTCTCTTCCTCAGTATTTAAATCAGTGTACTAAAAGGACAGATTTTCCTGCACTGTAGTGCTGTGGCTAATACATTAGCAGCTATAAACTCACAATATTAATTCTTTTCTCTCCATACCTCTTTTAAGGTAACCATCTCCAGCCAAAGGTACTCAAAACAAAACCAAATTCTGTCCTAAAATTCTCCAAAACCACTCTGATCCTATATGCCTTTTCAAAAAGCTGGGCTTGGAAGTATGCCAAGTATGGAGGCTAAAACTCTGGGATACTTCAGACCAAGAAGCTTTTCTGCTCACAAGATGCTAACATATCTGGCAGTGCAATGACCTGAATGTTCCCCTTGATACTGGCCAGATCCTCACCACTGTCTTATGTAAACTGTTCTTACTGGAGTCAGAGGAAATTGTTATTAAACACTTGTTATTAAAAGCCCTAGCAAAGTGTAGGGCTTTTCACAGCAGGCTGATAATCCATTGAGGTTGCAAGTGCATGGAATGGCTATCATTTGTACATTCCCCATCCCTGGAAACATTCAAGGCCAGGTTGGATGGGGCTCTGAGCAACCTGATCTGGTCGGAGATGTCCCTGCTCCTTGCAGGGGGCTTGGACTAGAGGACCTTCAAAGGTCCCTTCCAACCCAAACCATTCTATGATTCTATGATTCTATTTGGCAGAACGACAAAGGTGAAGGGCAGAGTTTCAAAGTAATACACAGAGATGCTCTCTTACATAGTCCCTATTTCTTAAGCAAAACAAACAAAAAAAATAATTGGCAGATGGGTGGATACAATGACAAGTTGCAGCCTCGCCCATACAAATGAGATCCCTTACCCCTGTTCCACGCAGTCCCCAGGCACAGTCAGAAAGGGCAAACACTGAGATAATTTGCAGTGCCCTGTGCTTAATTGTGGCCACACAGCCTTCTGTTGCATATATAATCAAATACAGCCACTTACTGGACTGTATCAGCAAAAGTGTAGTCAGTTGGTCAAGGGAAGTGGTTATTCTCCTGTACTCAGCACTTGCACAGCTGCATCTGGAATATTGTGGTTTCACTTTTGGCCCCCAGCACAACAGTGACAAGGACAAATCAGAGCAAGGCCAGCAGCAGGCAACTGTGATGGTTAAAGATCTGGGGCACTTGATCTACAAAGAGATGCTGAAGGAACTGCATTTGTTTAGCTTGGAGAAGAGAAGACTGCAGGGAGGACCTAGCAACAGTCTTCCCTTTCTGAAAAGGAGTTTACAGAGAAGATGGAGCTAGGCTGTTCTCAGAGTCACACGGTGAAAGGACAAGAGAGGATGCATGTTGCAATAAGGAAAATTCCTATCACATATGAGGAAAAAAATCCACATGAAGGGTAACCTGAACAGGCTGCCCAGAGAAATTATGGAATCTCCATCCTCGGAGATACTCAGAAGTCATCTAGACACAGCCCTGAACAAAGCCCATCGACTTTCAAAGATAGCTCTGCTTTGAGCAGGAGTCTGAACTAGATAGCCTGCCAGTGTTCCTTCCAAACTGTGTTTTTGCATGAGTCTCTAAGTATTTACCATGAAAATAGGCACACATGTCTAACAGTCATTTGTCTATTTTCTTGCAAAGCAACTGCTGTGGTAGTTGGTAGTATGGTAGAATGTCAACTCACAGAGATGGAGCAGAACGTCAGAGGCAAGATCCTGCATATGGCTCAGGAAAAACATGTTAGACCTTGACAGATACTAAAATTCTATGAGTCAATCATAATTATAATCTAATGTTAACTGGGTTACTATGCAAAATGGCTGAAGTAACAGCAGAAGTCCTTAAAATTAACTAGGACAAGACTGAAGGAAAAAAAAAAGTTTTGCAGAAGTCTCAAGTTTTACAGGCAGAGAAATTTACGGGCAGGGAGCAGCAAGAGATGGGGCCATTCCCTAAGGGAAGGTGAGCTGGGAGCCGAAGGTGACTGCTGGTCCTGCAGTGCCCTCACTGACCAGGGCACAGCCCCACAGCCCCTGTGCAGCAGTTCTGGGAACAGGGTGCACAGACAGTTCCAGACAGAGTGAGGACATGAATCAGGTCCACGGTCATCTGTCCAGGAGGCAGGACCAGAGACGTGGCTGGGCACCGCTGGGGCCAGGACTGCCTACCCAGACCTGAGCCGAAATGGAGCCCTCAGGCAGCGGTGGGGCTGTAGGCTCAGGTAAGGGCCATTAAAGCCTATTAGGGCTCTCAGAGCCCTGACAAGTTCATGCTTTAAAAGTACAGCTTGTCTAAAGCTATGCGGCCCCAGCCTGTAACTATCAAACCATGTTAAGAAAAAAAAAAATCTTCTTGGCAACTCTGAAGACCATTTTCCACAGTGCAGCACAAGGTGAAATACATTTCTGATCAACAGAAACATAACAACAAAGCGTGATTCGATTAAACAAATTTTCCTACTGGTTAGTAATAAATCAAGCTATTACACCTACTTTTGACAAGATTCCTAAATTCCTTAGTATCATGCCTTGTACATTTATAGTGGTACCTCACATATCAGATCTATTCACTATAATATTAGAAACTGATTGTCATCTTGACTTCTTTTCTCCATTTCAGCTTGTGCATTGTAGTCACACTTCAACAGAAATTGAAAATGCTATGTGGGCCAGATTGATTTCAGGGAAGTACACACATGATAAATTGAACCAGCTGTCACAGATCTCTCAACCTATTTTAGAATCACTTCAACAATGTTAAATAAGCTTCCCCAGATATTTGAAATGCTCCATCAATTGCTATACTTAATACCAATAGATTAAATTCTGAGCACCAGCTCTGGCACCGGTTGGAACCGTGACTGTTACTGTATCTCCAACACATGTCAAAAGAATATTTCACATATCTTAGCAGCATCATTCCTAGTGGTAGCAAGTCCTCCACACTATATACAGATTTTCATAATCATCTGGTATCTGAATGTGGTTTTCCAACATGCAAAGCACCTTCACTTTTTATTGACATCCCTGAAATACGTGCATGCTGTGAATTTCCATGAAACATTCTCAAACTCCTATCTTTAGGGATGGTTCCTAGATGTTACAAAATCAGTGATAGCGTCTTCCCAAGACATCTTGAAAAATGAAAAATTGTTAGTTTGAGACTATGCAGAACTCTTGCCATGAAAATAAAGCAATGCTTCCCACTGTGAGATAAAGTTATCCCCAGTAAGGGTGAATATATGTGTAATGAGCTAAGAACAGCTTGAAGTCTCTGCTGGCATTTTAGCAACAGCTTTTGTATCATTTTCTTTTAGCAAAGCTCACAAACTGAAACAAGTCTTCTATGTTTTAGCAAATGGGAAAACTAGTTTGTTGCTTCCTAGCTACTTACAGCTCCACTGTAAGTGGAGCTTACTGTTATTACTGTTACTACCCCACGGAGCTATACAGCATACCACTATTTTTCATCTCGAAGGCAGCTATACTACTGCTCAGGGGAGGGGAGAAGTCTACGTTGACAGGGGGCACCGGTGCTCCCGCTCAGTTTCGTCAGATACCAGAGAGCACACTGGTTCTAGAGTCCCCACCTGCCACAACTGCACAAGACCACTCATCAGCTGTCCGAAGTATCTTGCTTCCGTGTCAGGCAGGAGCATGTCGATAACAAGCCTTTCCAGCCCCACTGTGGATCTCAGCAATCAGCCAAAACTGCACCAGAAGCCCTCCCTCCACGGGGAACATGGGTGCTGCTGCTGCTGCTGCTGCTTTTACTTCTGGGCTTCCAATACATAACGATGACATTCATTCACTAAAACAAAGTTTGCAGCAGCGCAATTAAAAGTTAGCTTTTAATTGTTAAGTTTCTCATCAACTGAAATCAACAACTTCTGTACAAAATAATTTTTCACTCATGCTTCCTTCAGGCCACTGTTTTTCCTCAGTGCTAGCAAGTTATGATTCTGTGGTACTGGCATGCTGGAATCCTGATATCTACATTTATTTGCAAAAGTGCTTGCAGTTTCCTAAGATCAAAACCCAAAGCAAATGGCCAGTACAAATGTACCCCAGTACAAATGGTGAGTGAATCACTCACCCTCCACTCTAACCGTTCAACAAGTCCCTTTTCAAAGGGACACTTGTCCTTCCTTGAGTTGCTGGAGCGCATCCAGAGAAGGGCAATGAAGCTGGTGAGGGGTCTGGAGCACAAGTCTTATGAGGAGCAGCTGAGGGGACTGGGATTTTTTAGCCTGGAGAAGAGGAGGTTTGAGGGGAGACTTCATTGCTCTCTACAACTATCTGAAAGGAGGTTGTCGGGAGGCAGAATTTGGTCTCTTCTCCCAAGTAACTAGTGATAGGACAAGAAAAAATGGCCTCAAGTTGCATCAGGGGAGATTCAGGTTGGATATTAGGGAACACTTCTTTACTGAAAGAGTGGTCAGGCACTGGAACAGGCTGCCCAGGGAAGTGGTGGAGTCAGCATCCTGGAGGTGTTCAAAGAACATGTAGATGTGGCACTTCAGGACATGGTTTGGCAGGCATGGTGGTGTTAGGTTGACAATTGGACTTGATGATCTTGGAGGTCTCTTCTAACCTTAAGATTCTATGACTCTATGATTCTCCATGGAGATAGCCGCATTTTCTGTATCCAGTCACTTTCCACTGCAGCCAAAGGTTGGAGTTATTCTTTGACTTCCTTCCCTCCAAAAGAAACACAGTTATTTCAGTGCCCAGGTCACTCAGCCTTCTGAGTTTCTTTCCTGGTTCCTTAGCAATTTCTCCATCAAATTTAAGTTTTTGCCAGTACCATGAAAATCCCTGCTTATCCCTTGGAGAATTGTGTGCTAAAAATGTGAAGACTACAAAAATGAGGCAAATGCATTATTATTCCTACTAGTCTCATAGAATCTCAGCAACTGCAAAAGACCTTATGTTCCATCTATTCCACCAAAGCAGGATCACTTGTACCTGGATTATTCTTGGTAGATATCTGTCTAAACCTGTTCTTAAAGTTCTCCACAGACAGAGATGCCATGATCTTCCCCAGGCAGCTTTTCCATCCCTTTACTACTCATAGTGTTAGAAAACTTCCATCGTGTCTAACCTGATTTTTATGAGGTAATTTAAGCCCTTACATCTCATTGCATACATATACTGTAAACATAGAGAACAAATTATTTCCTTGATCTTTGCTGAAGACCTTTGCTTATTTGAAGTTTGACACTCCTTTCCCTGTCTTTATCCCCTGATAATCCTCTCTTCTTTCATCTAAATAACACCTTGTTTGTTCAGTCTTTCCTTGTAGATCATGTTTTCCAGACCACTGGTCCTCTTTTGCCGATCTCTTCCTGAATTTCTGTTTTCTTCTTCCACGAACTGGAAGCCTCTTCTTCCACAGAAACATCACTAATGCTACGTAAAGGCTAAGGATTACCTTAAATGTCTTGCAAGCTGTATTTCTCTTCATCTGGGCATCTTCATCTGAACGAGGTGTATTAAGCATGTTGGTATCATTTCTGTGCAAGAAGGTAGCAGAATAACAAGTCACTTCCACCGGTTTTCTTTAATTGGCTCTTTCTCAGCCTCAGGTTTGTCTAGCATTTCATTGTTTGAATTATGAAAGAAAAAAGAGAGAGTGAATCCCTGGACAAATTTCAGTAAAGAAGAGACAAATTGTAGCACTCAATATTAATACAATTGTCAGGGGCTATTCTAAAGCACATACTGAGGAGACACAGAGATGTTTGAGTTACAAAGGCACATTTATAACGGGAGGTTTTGGTTAAAAATTATACGGAACGTGAGTTTTAAAGGTATCTGTTATCTTCTCACTATGTGAGAACTACATGCAGGCAGTTCTGCTGGGAAAGTACGAAATCATAGAAGCACAGAATGATTTGGGTTGGAAGGGATCTGCCAAGATCATCCCTGTAGGCAGGAACATCTTCCACTAGACCAGGCTGGTCAAAGCCCCGTCCAACCTGACTTTGAGCACTTCCAGTGATGGGGCATCCACAACTTCTCTGGGCAACCTGCTCCAGCGTCTCAACATCCTCACCACAAAAAATTTCGTCCATATGTCCAATCTAAATCTACCTTCTTTCAATTTAAAACTGTTGTCCCTTATCCTGTCCCTGCAGCCCCCTTTAAGCATTGAAAGGCCACAATAAGGTCTCTCCGGAGCCTTTTCTTCTCCAGGCTGAACAGCCCCAACTCTCTCAGCCTGTCTTCATAGGAAAGGTGCTCCAGCCCTCTAAACATCTTCGTGGCCCTCCTCTGGAACCTCTCCAACTGGTCCATGTCCTTCTTATGGTGGAGGCACCAGAACTGGATGCAGTACTGCAGGTGAGGTCTCACCAGAGGGGAGTAGAGGGGCAAAATCATCTCCCTTGACCTGCTGGCCACAATCACTACAGCTCCAAACAAAATTTAGTGGAATCCACACCTGCCTTAGGCCCTTTGTTCCAGTTCATAGGAAAGGGAGTTAACCTGAACACATAATTCCCATATGACTAGAAAAATATGCCCTTAGGATCTGGTAGACCAAAAGAAATATTGCTAATGGGGCTAAACAACCAACAGTAACGACAGAAATTTTGGCAGCAGTTGCATACAATTTGCAAAATGAACACTACAAAAAGACATGTCCTCTATTATTTCGGCCAACTTTTTAATTTAAAATGTGAGTCATACTTCACATAAATGTGCTTCCTAATTTTACTGACTCACTGGATTTAGTAAGCAGGAAAAGAAATCCATTATCTGAAAAGTTCACAGACTTTCATACTCTGGTTTAAGGCCCGTGGGCTAGAACTGTTAGAGGAGACTGGAACCTAAACATTTGATAGCAGGTTCTGGAAATGAGAACCCACATTTTAAATTTATAATCTCTATGCAGAGAGCTAAATGTTTATAAAGGATATTTAAAATTAAATACAGTTGCCTACAGCTCATCAGTGGGATTCTATGAGGGTAGATTTTACGAAAGTCTCCCTTTCTCTGGAGCTGGATCCTTGATTGGGGGCCACAGGGATGTAGTACCAGGGATCCACAGCTCAGTGCCATCTCTTAAGCATAAGTATAATGATTTTTCAAATACTAGGCAGGAGTCACTCTTTTCTTTCAAAATGAGGCCAAAGTAGGAAGAGTCCAGAAAGCAGGAAACCTGAATTCAGTCCTTTCCTGGTGGAAAGAACTCCTGGTGGAGTGCTGTAGAAAGGGGCTCCACTGTCCACTATTCCCTCTTGAAGCTGTGCCATTATTCAGCAAAGAGGACACTGATGAAATCGCAGAATAAAAAAAAAACAAGACAGCAGGAACATAGCTCATGCATATTTATATACATGAGTAGGCAGAAATGTAAGCAGGAAGATATACAATACATACGATACATAATGGAATATTTCTAGCAAGGTATACAGGCTAGTGATTAAAGTACTTAGATCTAAAAACCTCCTTAGAGTCCAACTTCCAAGAGAGCACTTAGAGTTCACTTGGTGATATTCCTACTTGCAGTGGAGAACCAGCGCTAGCAGGAAGGACTTAAACCCAGGACTCACACGCCCTTATTCCAAGTTCTTAATCACGGGCTAAAGAACATGTCCATGATTATGTGGCTAAGAAAGTAATTTCCAGTTCTGGGGAGTAAGCAACTCTCCATGGACAAAAATTTTTAAAATAGATATTTTAGTCAGTTTTACCCAGTAGTGTTAATTTAATGTAGCTTGAACATACATTTCTTAACACAAACCCTTCCAAAAGTTAATTCAAGACATTTCCATGTCATAATGACTCTTCGTCAAAGGTGGAAGACATGTCTTTTTGTATGCTGGAATCAACGGAGGGTTAGCATGATGTATATAGCAACATGATATCCTTCTACTCTTCTGTGGACCTTGCAGCTAATTGCCATCCACAAATGTTATTCAATCCCTCAAGTTATTAAAGAAAACATTCAAAATACCAAATCTAAAACACAATTTGTGGAACTTTGATTTAGACTTAAAGCTGAGCATTGGGGAAAAGTCCTATATTCTGCTATGCTGGAAAAAGGAACTGCTTTTTCTTATGGCGCACAGAGTGAAAGGTGGCTTTGAAAGAAACCATTGCATATCCTTGACAGAAAGATCTCTTTCACTAATCAACTCATGTGGGTTTTGGTTTGTTTGTTTGTTTGTTTTTTCCCCTGGGATATTGAAGTTTGATGATCATTTGATGACATTGTATCTGTCTCTCAGTGTGAAAATATCAGTACTGGATACACTTCTTTTAGAATTATGAGAAGATAGCCAGTTTCTCTTAAACTATTATATTCGTAACTGGAATATGTTAAATATGTTCTGATAAACATCTCTCTGCCTCCACATATTTTAAAGAAAAAACTTATGGCAGGTAAAAATAACAGCATATCCATTACAATGTTATTTTCCATTTTAATTTTCATTGTTTGTTACAAAATTATTATGTTTTAAAATTTTCTGATTGAAAAATAAATTATAAGCTAATGTGTAATCACCAGAAATATCAGTTACAACTTAAGTAACTGGCTAAAATACTGACATTGTGAGAGAAGAGTACAGGTTAGAGGAATTAGAATTGGTTACAGGAAAGGATATTTATTGTGAAGGAACAGGATTGAGATTCAAGAACTTTGAACATGTTTGTTACTATCTTGATGCAGCTTTCAGCAAGTCACTTTATCTTTTCTAGTCACATTTTATTGGTGAAATGGGAATAGTAGTATTTCTTTACTTTAGAGGAATATTAATAAGGATATGTATGTTGGTGAATAAAGCTATTAGGGTACCGAGTGATGTGGAAAATTCTTCAAGTAATTAAAAGAGAATTTGCAGTTATTTTCTTTCTTTCAACTAACATTTAATAGCTCAGTTGAGTTGTCAGCAACAGAATGTTTGCCAACAAGTGAGATAATGACCTAGCAACCAGAAACTTAGAGAAACAGTTTAAATTCCACATTGTGTCTCTGCATTTGCATACTCAATGCTTTATAGTAGCTCGGCCAAGAAAAAGGGACTGTAATAGAATAAGTTGCAGCACAGGAAGCAGACAGATATAGCTACCATCAAGAAGCTGAAAAATGTAATCCCATAACCCCATTGCTAAGTGATACCCCTCAGCTGGAACCCGGTGGCACCCTTTGGGAAAATAAAATACAGCAAAGTGAAAGTAAAGATGAAAGATGGTGTGAAGATGCCTTTATTCTTAGCTAGGTCTGAAGTACTCTGTAATGAAAGCAGTTCTTAACATCCATCAGAGTATCCAAAAGATGCTGAAACTAATGATTTCCTTATTTCATAGTCTTCGGTAGCCAAGATACCACGTAGCTGTATATATTGTGAGAACGTGCCTTTTATTCCAGAGGCCCCCTCTTCCCCTCCCCTCTGCCCTCGCCTGACTGCCAGTGTTTGTAGAAATTCTGCATTGAATTATTACTTGCTTTTGTATCTTTTTTTTTCTTTAACTTTTGAAAAAAAAGATAGATACTGACCAGAACAGGGGTTTCACAATTCCTGAATTTTTATGCAGGCACATTTGGAATCCTTCTCTTGGACTTACGACTTCAGAAATTAAATGTGTGATGTTTAATGGCTTAATGGGTAATGGTGAAAAGTTTGGTTGATAACCTGCTTCACAACTATATAAAATCTCCACACGGTGTGAATTTCCCTCCCATATTCATCTACCACTGTCACATAAAAAAAAAAACAACTAAAACAAAACAGCAAAACATGAAAATTGTCACTAATAATGCAGGACTTGCAGTATCCTGTGTTCAGATGTCTCAAAACTAGGTACAAAAAAAAAGCAGGTCTCAACTCCCTCACTGATATGCTAACAGAAGCGAAAAAAAATCGTTAATTTGAAATTTCATTTAGAAGTCAAGAGAAAAACCCAGAGTTTATACAAGGACATGGATCAGGACTACAACAGTAGATACTGTAAAATTTAAGATTGGTAATTGATGTACTCCATGGTCAATGCTATTTCTGTTATCCTACCTTTTTCTACACTTTTCTCTAAGGTACAAGCTGACAGATTTTCACTGTGACTTCTGCAAATCAAACTTACCAGAGACTTGGCTCCTCAGTCATCTCTTCTTCTAAGAAATATTGCTTGGTTTTTGCTTTCCTTGTCTTTACTTATAATGGTAGGAAGCCTTTAGCAAGCAGGTGGGTCTTGCAGTCTGCTCCAAAGGAAATCTCACCATGGTTGTGTCTAATCTCTTTTGGCTTCTCTGTTTGAATCAAATCACAAGGAGATTTAGAAAAATGATCTGAATATACTACACTACATGTTGATTTTTCCTTAACAGAACAGCTTGGATGCATGAAGATGAAACCATAGTTTGAGCATTGGAGTAATCCTGTTTATCAGAGTGTATGACAAAAATCTTGCAATAATCAAGTTACTTTAGTGCTGAGACTCCCATGGAAAAGAGTGCTAGTCATAGCAAATGTTGCCTAGAGTAAGAAAAATAGTACCAACAGAGTGACAAATCTGTTTCTATATCGTGTGGATAACATTATTGTGCTCTCTTGTATGTCTGCTTTAGTACAACGTTTAATAACCTACCATACACAGTTGTTCCCAAGCTGTGCTGAGGATCAAATCAAGGCAGAATACTGAAGGAGGCTCTTATCTGTGGCAGTCTCGCTTCCTGAGGGAATAAGAAGGTCTCTAGTGAATAAGGCAGGGTACTTCTAGAACAAAAAAAAAGCTGATCTCAAGCTTCAGGCAACTGAATCTTCTGCTTATCCTTTTTGCTTCCAGCCTCCCAGCAATTGTTTTCTGTCTTTGTTTCTTCCATAGAGTTCCTGTGTGATGCCAGTCTCCCTGTTAGCTAATTATTTTACAGATTATCACTGTTTTCTTGCTTTCTGTCTTTCGTAAGAGCTGGAGGCTGAAATGCCCCTTTGTCCCATCCCAAACCAACCAATTTGGAATATATGCCTCAAAGGCATAAGAACTTCATAGATTTTCAGAAAAAAAAAAAAAAAAGGCTATTGGTATGTTCTACCTTGAGAGGACAACTGTATTTCTCTTTTATGTCATTCTTAGTAAAAATTCCACTGAAAATTTCCAAACAAAAACCAAGAGGAGGCTGATACTCAACAGTTAGGCTATGACTGTATTAGTAAATCAAACACTCCAGGGACAGCTCTCTAGCACTGAGTAGCCAAGTGTCATAATACGCTTTGCAGACATACCCCTACATTTTCTTACATCCCAAAACAGGCTGGCCACAGCCTGTCTCCTTGGCTTGTGCTGACCCAGACATCAGCTGGGAGACTGCTGGTTTGCATAGTAAAAAAAATTTGCCAGGACCCAGGCTAACAATTAACGGTATAGGCAGTCAAGTGTGTAGCTTGACTGTATTTAGTGTTATGGTGTAAATACAGTCTCCAAGTTTCAGCCTGGATGGGTCCAAGCAGTAACGCTATGAACAACTGGGAACAGCATCATGAAGGTGCAATACATCCGTAATAACAGGCAGTGATGCGAGTACTGACCATCCTGCCCCAAGTTACTGCTTCTTTGGGGGCCTTTTTCAAATGGCATTTTCATACTCTCTTAATGAAATTGCCATATGAGTTTTATAACTTTTAATTGAAGCACTCTAGGATCAGGCCATTTATTATTTCTATTTCAGTCAGGTTTAAAAAAAAAAAAAAGGAAATATACAAGAATTTATGGAAGTAAAATAGTTTGAAGTCTGCCTTCCTATAACAATGCCATCTGAAGTGCTGTGGACAATTTATATTGATTCTGCATTTATAGTTCAAGACCAGTATAACTAGAAAATAACATCATGCTACTCAAAATGTGCAACAGTTTACAAACCCAGGAAAAAGTTACCTGAATTAGACTCCAAGTTAGTCTCTTGAACAAGTATTTCAGTAAAAGGGTATGGATTATCTCACAAATAAAATTATTTAGGACTCCACTTTTTATCAGCCATTCCCCTCCACTGGCACAATAGTGTTCCTCTTATTTCAGGGGCCTCATTCATTGCTAATTCCTGGGCTACATTATCACTTCTGGGTGGGATAGTACTCACATCTAAAACCTGAATAAATTACTACTGGAGCTGCACTGTTGCCTGATACATCTGAATGACAGCAGGATCAGACCTGCACAATCCCCAGCACTATCTACAAGACTCTGGTTTCTTCTCAATGTGCTGGATGGATGTAAACAACTTGGTTGCTGGGAGTTGTTAATAACACAGTCAGAAGTTACTTGCAGCTACAAAACAAAGTTACTGAAAAAGATAATAGAATCACAGCATCATAGAACAGCTTGGGTTGGAAGGGACCTTCAAAGGTCATCTAGTCCAACCCCCCTGCAAGGAGCAGGGACATCTCCAACCCGACCAGGTTGCTCAGAGCCCCGTCCAACCTGGCCTTGAATGTTTCCAGGGATGGGGCATCTACCACCTCCCTGGGCAACCTGTTCCACTGTTCTACTGCTCTTATTCTAAAAAAATTTTTCCTTATGTCCAATCTCAGTCTACCTCCCTCTGTTTTAAAAATGTCACCCCTTGATCTATCACTATACACCCTTATCAGAAGTCCCTCCCCAGTTTTCTTTTAGGTTCCCTTCATGTAGTGGAAGGCCACAATAAGGTCTCCCTGGAGCCTTCTCTTCTCCAGGCTGAACAGCCCCAACTCTCTCAGCCTGTCCTCATAGGAGAGGTGTTCCAGCTCTCCGATCATCTTCGTGGCCCTCCTCTGGACCCTCTCCAACAGGTCCACATCCTTCTTATGTTGTGGGCTCCAGAGCTGGACACAGTACTGCATATCCTGCAAGGCTTGGGAACTGGAATATTCTCTGCAAGAGAATAATAAGAAAATGCCTCATATTGCTATGCAACTAAAGGCTTTAAATAAGGCAGGTGCGTTAGTTAGCTTATGCTAAAATCCCACTGACTTCTGAGGGATTTGCATGTGGTTTATGTCAAGCATGTTTTTTGTTGAATCATCGTCCTTTGAGATGTACTAGCCTCAGAGTTAATGTACCGCCTACACCAAAGAAGAGGGTAGCTCATGTAGACATCTATCCAACAGGTCTGCTCTTGTTCAACCTGAAAATGTCCTTCTGTACAGATACAGAAAAGTTTCTGGAATGTACCTTTGCAGTGCCCAAGAGAGTCCTCCTGCTATTCCCAGACATCCTAGAATATCTTCCCTCCCCTAGGGAAATGATCATTTGTGGCTTCTGCTCTTGCTGGCTGTGTCAGGAAAGGTGAGTGCACAGAACCTCTCTCATATGGGGACACACTATTCACCAGACAGGGAGAATAAAATTGTTCATATCTGAAAGAGGACAGAAAATAAGCAGGCATTATCATTCAGAATCAAATGGAGATATGTTCGGAAATACAAAGGCTCACATTAGGACTTTTTTTCCTCTCTCTGTGCACTGTTTCCATCAAGAAGCTTACAGTATCCATCCTCCTAGGGATGGAAAAGAAAGGCATCGTCAGGAAGTAGACATGATTGCAAAGTCATTTTCACAGGCTTTGGAAACTACATTTTGAAAAATAATAATAATAGGATTTTTTAATATAAAAGCAAATCCAAGGACTGTCCTGGAAAGGCAGGGTTGACACACCACGTGTTTTGCTGGATTTAGATTGAGAATGCTTTGAATATGAATAAATGCTTATAAGAATTAAGAATGATTATTGCTGCACATTCATAAAGAAGTGCCTTCCTTCTCAACAGTACTAATAGCATCTGCAGTGCTGAGACTCATAAAGCATTACTGTTGGCTTTTAGGATGATTCATAGGCCTATTTTAACAGAGAGAGGTATCCTAGCACAGCGTTGGGAGTCAGCAGTTCCTCCCTTCTGATCTGGGCTCTGATACAAAATTTTCTTTATAGCCTTGAGCAGTTCACTTAATCTTTCTGCCTCATACTCCACATCTGTGAAATACGAAGTTACCATATTCACCTAACAGTAAAGAAAGGTCATTGTTTCTCTCCTCCAAAAATATTTCCCTTAGGACATACCCCACCTCAAAGTCACATGAGAAATGAAAGTTATCCTGTGGGTTGTGAACCTCTGAGAATGGGTTAAAAGTCTGCCTGTGCTTGATGCAATGGAATTTCTCTCCACAGAAATACCTACTGGCAAGCTCTGAACCAGAATCCTGGATAGACACACTGTCTGACCACAGCATAGGCCTGAATAGAGATCATGTTGATGCTTAGTGAGCTTCTGCTCAAAGGTGGAAGGAAGAGTCCACTTAGAAGACAATATAGATGCAACTCTTGCAGTTGGGAAGATGGCTTCAGTGCCTATGTTCCAAATCTCTACTCTACCATATGTTTTTATAAAAAAAAAAAAAAGTGAGTAACTCCCATTTTTTCCCCTCCAAAAGATGTCTCTATATTATTTCATTGTGAAGCCACGAGTTCTGGTGTGGCTTTAGTCCTGCAGAAGACTCTTCAGCCTGCTAACTCTGTCAATGTCCACTTTGTTTTACAAGAAACTCATCCATAACCCAGAAGAATATTCTACAAAAGAAATATTCTTTTTTCTTTCAAAATGGTAGCAATATTAAAAGGACATGGTTGTGAAAAGTCTAGGAATTTTTCTCCACATTTTGTTAACCCTTAAATAGTCCATTCTTCTATTCTTTAAAGGACCAATGTTCCCATTTACTGTAGAAATCGTATTACAGTATCACAGAACTCATAACTCATCAGCACGCATGGAATGTTGACAGTTACAGGATGCTTCATAAGCGACACCATTGGGAACCTGGCAAGTTCAAACGACAGTGTACTGGGTCTGGCTGGGATGGAGATATTTATCCTAAAAATCACCACAATGAGAAAGATATATTCAGAAAAATTATCCTAAATGACTGAGCAGTGAGGATGAGGGGAGTTTCCCTGAGCAGCTGGGAAGTACTACCCAGATATACCCATGCTATCTTTCGAACATGGTATCCCCAACATGGTATCCCCAACAAGTACACCAAGAAAGAAAAAGGAACTGCCAGCATCAAAAATTCCCTTCCTTCTCTTTCTCTGCACTGGCTAATGACAGCAACCAAACCAGAAGGTTTAGACCATTGTGAAAGGAGCAGTGCAGCTGCGATCTCTCAAACAAACGCCATAATTTCACCTCTCTGCAGTTTTTCAGTCTGGTTTTTTTTTTTTAATTATATGAGTCACATAGCATAGTGTCTTTATGACTCTGTTGCAGAGCTGGAAATGAAAATTTGATTCATAAATTCTACAACTGTATTTGATCATAAAACAAAACTGTTCTCAAGCTCTATGCATACACTAATCTGTTTAGGAAGTTGAGGAGTAAAGGAGTGCAGCCTTTGACCTTCAGATCCTCTGTAATAATCCAGTCAGTAGAAGCTACATTTGGCCTTTATTTAGGTTGATGAACCTCTAATAAATATTCTTTCTTGGGAGTTTATCTAGGTTCTATATCTTGACAGCAGAAACATATGGTACTCCAAACATGCTTTATTTTTTTCTAATTTAATGCAAAATCTGTTCTAAAAATAATGTCTTTGATTCTCCTTCATTCAACTCCTTGAGTAATGTTTATTTTTACTGCTTGAGAATCAACTACTTCTAATGTATACTGTTGCCATCTAGTGTTAAAAAACCAGTGGTGTATTTAAAGTTCTATTTTCCATTTTTATGAGGTTAAGCACATATTTGTATGTCTCCACTAATCTTTAAATTAGTTTGACTGTCTTCTGTATCCATTATTTCCACCTTACTGACCACCTGTGATAAAGGCCACCCAGCCTCCACCATGTCTACTCTGTCACTTCTCCAAGGCCAGCTGGTAGGAATCAGTTCTTTGTTTTCAATTCTGTTGGGTCACCTAGTCATGGTACAGCAGTTAGGAACTATGGTGGGAACTGAAATTGTTCCCCAGAAGCTGGGAGGAAAACGAAAGGTGATCGCAGATGCAGTGAATCTCACTTAACTAGACATATGTACAATGCAGAAATTTACCTTTTAGGCTCCCTCTCCTGCCATTGGAAAGACACAGGCACTCTCAGGGAACAATTCATCTCATCCTAAAGCAGAAGCGTAAAACAGGTCAAATTACTGATATGCCTTAAAATTCCTTATTTCTCCCCCACTCTGCCCCCAAGTATATAGACAGCAGCAGGTAGCAAGCTCACGTGGAGATAACTAAACTAGAGATGGCTAAAGTCAGATGAGATGAATCCTACCTTGACTCACTCTCATGAGGTCTGGAAAGAATTTACTAACTGTCCAAATTTGGACTTGAGCCTGTCATTTAAATAACCCTGTTCTGAATATTCCTCATGAGTGGTAATGAGATTTCCGAGTTATGTGCTCACTGAGGGCATCGAGTATCCTCTAAATCTTTTCTAATCATTTCAAGAGAGGTCTACAGAACACTGGAGGAGGAAGGACAATTTGATTACATAATTGATTAAAGTGAAGATTCAGCAAAGCTGCCAAGACAATCCCTTTAGACCTGGAACCTGAAAGCACAATACAACCCAGTAATTCATCACAATGGCAAGTAACTGGAGAATAGGGATCCAGTTGTGGCATTTTCCTGTAATATTTAGAAAGAGAGCAGAAAGGTTTTTGGGTTTTTTTAGGCCAACATTTTTCATAGAATTGAATCGACATTGAAAGAGAAATTTTGGCTCACCCTACTCCGCTGGAGCCCTGCCACTGATTTCGATGAGAGCAGGACTGCACTCTCAGTGTTACTGCTGTCTGCTCTACCAAGTAGCTAAAACTTACGGAGCACAGCAATATTTGAAGGAGCATATGAGGTGAAAGCTTAAGCCAAAAGAGAGAGTGTCTTGGAAAGAGTAAGATTCAATAAATGTGCAACTTTTTCCTCTCTTTTCTGTCAAGTGTTCCTGTCTGACTATTAAATGTACCCTCTCAGGTCTCATAATTCCTGTGACTCTCTCCACATGTGTTTAAATTTCAGTTAACACAGTTAGCTCTGCTTCCATATGGCACAGCAGTGGCACTTAGTTGCTGTGATTAACTCTAAGCATTGGCTGAGAAGGTAAATGAAAAGGCATGCTTTCTGCTGAAGCAATTTGTCAGTGAAGTACTGCAAGCCATATGTTTCTCTATCTTCTTCCAAATATTTGTGCTGATGTTGCTAGAAGGCAATTTCATCCAAGGAAAAGGAGATGCATGATAGATTGTGCTGTGATAGATTAGTGAAAGTATACAGCACTTGCCTAATGCATTTTCATCCTCTGAACTCAGTGCTTTACAGCCACTCAACTGCTGCTGTCACTAGAATTCATCACACTACTCCTCCCACCACCGGGACTGCCAGTTTGTGAGGTCCATTACATTCTTGTAGTTTTGGAAGCTGTGAAGGTTTTGCTAACATCTATCTCCTGATGGACTTTATGCTCAAAGCACGTACAGACTACATAAAATTGAAAAAAAAAAAGTCAGATCAGTGGCTGGTGCTTCATTAAATTAGAATCATAGAATCATAGAGTAGTTTGGGTCAGAAGGGACCTTTAAAGGTCATCTAGTCCAACTCCCCTGCAAGGAGCAGGGACATTTCCAACCAGATCAGGTTGCCCAGAGCCCCGTCCAACCTGGTTTTGAATGTTAGAATCATAGAATCATAGAATCATAGAATGGTTAGGGTTGGAAGGGACCTTCAAAGGTCATCTAGTCCAACCCCCCTGCAAGGAGCAGGGACATCCCTGACTAGATCAGGTTGCTCAGAGCCTCATCCAGCCTGGCCTTGAACGTTTCCAGGGATGGGGCCTCCACCACCTTTCTGGGCAACCTGTTCCAGTGTTCTATAACTCGCATCGTAAAAAATTTTTTCCTAATTTCTAATCTAAATCTACCCCCCTCTATTTTAAAACCATTACCTCTCGTCCTATTGCAACAGGCCCTACTAAACAGCCTTTCCCCATCTTTCTTGTAGGCCCCCTTGAGGTACTGGAAGACCGCTATCAGGTCTCCACAGAGCCTCCTCTTCTCCAGGCTGAACAGCCCCAACTCTCTCAGCCTGTCCTCATAAGAGGGCTCATAAGAGGGCTCCCCCCTCATAAGGGCTCCAGCCCTTTTATCCTCTTCGTGGCCCTCCTCTGGACCTTCTCCAACTGGTCCATGTCCTTCTTATGTTGGGGGCTCCAGAACTGGACACAGTACTCCAGGTGGGGTCTCACCAGGGCAGAGTAGAGGGGGAGAATCACCTCCCTCGACCTGCTGGCCACGCTTCTCTTGATGCAGCCCAGGATGCAGTTGGCCTTCTGGGCCGCAAGGGCGCATTGCCTGCTCATGTTAAGCTTCTCATCCACCAGCACTCCCAAGTCCTTCTCCTCAGGGCTGCTCTCAATCCATTCCCCGCCCAGCCTGTATTTGTGCCAGGGATTGCAGTGACCCAGGTGCAGGACCTTGCACTTGGCCTGGTTGAACTTCATGAGGTTGGCACGGGCCCACCTCTCCAGCCTGACAAGGTCCCTCTGGATGGCATCCCTCCCTTCCAGCGTGTCGACGGCACCACACAGCTTGGTGTCATCGGTGAACTTGCTGAGGGTGCACTCTATCCCACTGTCCATGTCGCTGACAAAGATGTTGAACAGGGCCAGGCCCAGAACGGACCCCTGAGGGACGCCACTCGTGACCGGTCTCCACATGGACATTGAGCCTTTGACCACCACTCTCTGAGTGCAGCCATCCAGCCAACTCCTTATCCACCGAGTGGTCCGTCCATCAAACCGATGTCTCTCTAGTTTAGAGAGAAGGATGTCGTGCGGGACAGTGTCAAAAGCTTTGCACAAGTACAGGTAGATGATGTCAGTTGCTCGTCCCTTGTCCACCGATGCCGTCACCCCATCATAGAAGGCCACCAAATTGGTCAGGCACGATCTGCCCTTGGTGAAGCCATGTTGGCTGTCACCTACCACCTCCTTGCTCTCCATGGGCCTTAGCATGGTTTCCAGGAGAATTTGCTCCATGACCTTGCCAGGCACAGAGGTGAGGCTGACCGGCCTGTAGTTACCTGGGTCTTCCTTATTCCCCTTTTTAAAAATTGGGGTTATGTTCCCCCTCTTCCAGTCATCGGGGACCTCACCAGACCGCCACGACTTCTCAAATATGATGACCAGTGGCTTGGCAACTTCATCCGCCAGTTCCCTCAGGACCCGAGGATGGATCTCATCAGGACCCATGGACTTGTGCACCTTCAGGTTCCTTAGATGATCCCGAACCTGCTCTTCGAGTACAATGGGCAGTTCTTCATTCTCGCAGTCCCTGCTTGCACCTTCTACAGCTTGGGCGGTGGGACAGGAACTCTTGTCGGTGAAGACTGAGGCAAAAAAGTCATTGAGAACCTCAGCCTTCTCCATGTCCTGGGTAACCAGGACACCAGTTCCCTTCTGGAGGGGGCCTACATTTACCCTGGACTTTCTTTTGTCCCCTATGTACCTATAAAAGCTCTTCCTGTTACATTTTATATCCCTGGCCAGATTCAGTTCTGCCAGGGCTTTGGCCTTCCTTACCTTATCCCTGGCCACTCATGCAGCCTCTTTGTAGTCCTCCCAGGCTACCTGTCCCCACTTCCACCCTCTATAGGCTTCCTTTTTCACTTTCAGTTGGTCCAGGAGCTCCTTGCTCATCCACGCCGGCCTCCTGGCCTTTTTGCCCGACTTGTTTTTCACCGGGATGCACCTCTGCTGAGCTTGGAGGAGGTGCTCCTTGAATATGGACCGACTTTCCTGGGCCCCTCTTCCCTCCAGGGCCGCCTCCCATGGCACTTGGCCCATCAGGTCCCTGAAGAGGCCGAAGTCTGCCTTCCTGAAGTCTAGGGCAGAGAGCTTGCCGTGTATTTTCCTTGCTGCCCCGTGGATCTTGAACTCCACCATGTCATGGTTGCTGCAGCCAAGGCTGTCCTTCAGTTTCACATCCCCAACCAGTCCCTCCCTGTTGGTGAGCACAAGGTCGAGCATGGCACCCCTCCTTGTCGGCTCCTCTATCACCTGCAGGAGGAAGTTGTCATCCACGCATTCCAGGAACCTCCTGGACTGCCTGTGCCCTGCCGTGTTCTCTCTCCAACAGATGTCAGGGTGGTTGAAATCCCCCATGAGGACCAGGGCCTGTGACCATGAGGCTGCTCCTATCTGCCTATAGAGCACTTCGTCCACTCTATCCTCCTGGCCAGGCGGCCTGTAACATACCCCTACCGTGACATCCCCTGTCCGTCCCCATCCTCTAATCTTGACCCATAAGCTCTCTGTCAGCTCCTCCTTCATCCCCAGGCGGAGCTCCACACACTCCAGCCGGTTGCTGACGTAGAGAGCAACACCCCCTCCTCGTCTCCCCTTCCTGTCTTTTCTAAAAAGCCTATACCCTTCCATGTTGACACTCCAGTCGTATGTGTCATCCCACCACGTCTCCGTGATGCCAATGAGGTCGTAGCCCTGCTCGTGTGCAAGCATCTCCAGCTCTTCCTGTTTATTCCCCATGCTGCGTGCATTGGTATAGAGACACTTCAGCTGGGCCCCCGACAAAGCCGACTTGCTGGCTGGAGCTACAGGGGTGCTACAGGATCGCAGTTTAGGTTCATTTGCACTTATCTGTTTCCAGGGATGGGGCATCTACCACCTCTCTGGGCAACCTGTTCCACTGTTCTACCACCCTGACTGTAAAAAATATTTTTCTAATATCTAATCTGATTCTATCTCCTTCTATTTAAAAACCATTACCCCTCATCCTATTGCAACGGGCCCTACTTAAGCGTTTCTCCTTATCTTTCCTGTAGGCCCCCTTTAGGTACTGGAAGGCTGCTATAAGGTATCCCCGGAGCCTTCTCCAGGCTGAACAGCTCCAACTCTCTCAGCCTGTCCTCATAGGAGAGGTGCTCCAGCCCTCTGATCATCTTCGTGGCCTCCTCTGGACCTTCTCCAACTGGTCCACAACCTTCTTATGTAGGGAGCTCCAGAGCTGGATGCACTACTGCAGGTGGGGTCTCAAGAGAGCAGAATAGAGGGCAGAACCACCTTCCTCGAGGTGATTATATGGACAGCCTCAAGTAAGGGTAAATAATTTCAAATTGGTCTTAATTCAGTAACTTTTCTGACGTGAAAATAAAATAAATTCTCCAGACTGGCACAGATTTATTTGAAAAATCCTGTCTTTATCTCTTTATAATTAACCCGCTGCCTCTCTTTCTATCACACCTATATCAGCTAGGATACAATAAAAGGTGAGTATAAGGATGTGTTGGTCTTAGGTAAGGAAGATAAAAACCATAGAGAGCACTCTGTCACCTGCCTCATTCCTCCTTCTTCACCCACAGGCATGTTCTGCCAACTTCTGGATTGGTCTTACGAGCAAATGTGCAGGCGGTTCTACTCCCTTAGCACTGAAGAAGGCCTGCAAGACCAGAAGGTGCCAAGTGCAAGGCTTTGAACCAAGTCCCAAGAAAATCATGCCACATTGCTAGCTGTGCTGACTAATCAGTTACAGCATAATTATGGGTGGAAATCGCCTTCAGCGTCCTCATATGAAAGCCACTGGACTTAGGACAGCATTTTCAGTGCTAATTTATTTTCTGTGATCCCATGAAAAGGACTAAGAGCTGGATGTTCTAGAAGTGCACCTGCTCCAAGATCCATTAGAAGTGACCAAGGCTGCATTGAGAAATAGACGGGAGCTATTTAGAAGTACATAGCCTAAATCTTGTACCCATATACACAAGCATTGGGCTTCATAACCTAAGCATTCCACTGATTCTGGGTGTATATATTTTGGCAAATAGCTTTTCCAGTGTGCCAGAGCCATAATGTTATGGAATAACATAGCATGTGTTCAAGAGATGATGCAGCTCCTACTTAACTTCTTACACAAGAACAGCATCTTGGGGCCAGTCTTCACCCTGCCAAATTCTGACTAAAGTGACTGAGCTCAGTTGATCTCACAGATGTAATCTCTGCAGCTCCATTTTATTCCAGTTATTAACACTCCCTAAAACAGGTAGTTTCCATGACAAGCATGGAAGTGACTACCAAAGAAATAAGTATCCAAAATGGTAGTTATATCCAGATGAAACTTCATCTGTTACTATATGAACTCAACCTAGTCCAGCTTTAAGAGTTGAAAAAAATACTTTTCCCCTTACCTGTACTATGCCAAATACATTTTGTACAGATCCCAACTCCGGAGCTGAAAGATCTAGTATCTAAGTTATAAATGACTTCTTCCCTCATATTTTGTATTTAATTAGATGAATAAAATATAACTGTGCTATAAAATAGGGACAGAAAAATAGTACATGGCATGCATTTACATTTTAGAACTGTCAGCAAATTTAATCAGGAAATGATCTCCTTAATATAAATGAATACAGGAAAGCGATTAACTGGTTTTAACTTAGCAACAACAAATTGTAATATCTTTCAGACTGGTAAATCACAATGATGTGCCAGGTCTAATGATCAATAGGTAACTGCTGCATCCTCCCAAAGTTGAAGAATTAATATAAGAGTAGTGGTTAACAGCAATAATTAATTATTAGTACAATTATAAGTATATTCTTTCAAGAATATTAATGTAAATGTTATGAAGATGCCATAGAACAGAATTATACGGGGCACAATCCTGCTTCCATCATCTAGGCAAAATTCCTTCCAGTTGCAGCAGTTTTCACAACTGAGGGCATCACAAAACCGGACCTGTAGAACAATCGTAGAATATAAAGGATCTGCCAGGGCCATCTTTATACAAGTTAGCTATGTCTTTAAACAAATTGGCTACATCTTTACTCTACTTTATAGAGTGCTCCAAATTCCAGTTCATCCCAAAGACCTACTGCTAGTGATTAGGAGTGACTGCTAACCTCCCCCATTGTATTAATTCTTCAGCTTTGGGAAAGTGAAACAATTACATACAGACCATTAGAGACCACACATCTTTCTGATTTACATACTGCCCTCACACGCAGCCTGCATTCTGGTTGTTTTCTATGAAAGATCCTCAGGAGTTCTCCTTCAGGTTGGCTTTCTGCAAGAGCAGCTGGAACGTGCAGAGCCTGCATAGTGCCAGATCCACACCGCAGGTGATGCGCTCTGCAGCATGTTTTAAGCACTGTACACACCCAGAGTTTCCTTTGGGTGATACTAGTGACAAACACCAGAGATCCGAGAGGCCTGTTACATTACATCAGATGTAAAAGAATGCCATTTCGTCCTAAAATTAATTTTCCAGGTGTTTAATATGACAGTGTGGATGCAGTCATTGGGTACCACTTTGTCTCGTCAAAGGGCCCACAGGATGATCTAGATGCTAAACACCATATCTTCAAAAGAGTAGAGAATGACCACAGCCTGAGGAGAATGCTGGTCCAGGGCAGGCTTTTTCTCAGGTCAGAGCTGAAGAAAAATCTCCACAGAACCCAGAAACCAACTGAAAGCAGACAGGCCACCAGCCCACTTGCTGTGCATGTGCAAGTCCTTTGGCTTTTCACTGAGGAACAGTGTGGGACGTACACTGTTTGAAACCTAGAAAGTCAAGGCAGGAAGAAAGAAGCAGGAGAAAAGGAAGAAAAAAAATGAGAATCCAGGAAATCTGCTTCCTGTTCCATTCTCAGAGTTTTAAAGACATTTATTTATCCTTTGGGTGAAGATAGTAGATCATTGCTGCAGTAAATGTTATGTTCATTCAACGAGGGTGCCTGCAGGTGAAGAATATGTATGAGATTCTTGCCTCTAGATGGTGGGATAACTGTACACTGCGCTATGCAATGTCAGTCTAAACAGCATTCCCAACGCTATCAGCAAGACTAATCACATTGTTTATTTGTATTTGCTAGTATAAATTTCCAACTTGAAAGGCACATTGCTCACTTCCTGCTGTTCCTTTAGTTTAATATGGGTGTTAATGAGTCAGTTTTATCCTAATAGGATTTTAAAATGATTTAATTATTTGCATATTTTTCAAATAATGATGGAATGAAATCTATGTGTCTTCCAGCCCTTTGTGCTTCTGAAAAAGACTATGTTTAGTTTAATTATAATCCTCCTTTTTCTATCAAAATACACCAGGAAAAAGAATTTTGCTAAGCACAAGGCCTTTTAGTGCTTCCTAAAAATTCCTATCCATTTCCATAGATTTTGTATTTAAGGTCTCCGTCAAATCATAACCAAAGTTTCCAATAAAGATGTGAAGAAATGTAAACTCAGAATTAATAGTTCCAGACTTTGCTGAGAACTGGATAAACAGACTGCTAAGGCATCCTACACTGTGTAGTAGAACAGTGCCAAGAGCTATGCAGAAATCTATTTGTGACTCTGAAAAAATGCTGCTTTTGTTTCTTCCTTCTTACAAGGCAAAAAAAAAAAAAAAAAAAAAAAAAGAAAGAAAGAAAGAAACCACCAAGAAAACAAACCTGAAATTTTCCCAGATCTTTCATGGTTGTTTTTAGTACTAGACTGGCACTGATTTAACTATAAAGTTTAGAACTGTAGTCACATATATGCAGTTGCTTTTCTTCTGTATAAACAAGCCTGATTCATTTCCTGTGAAATAAAGGTCAAAATCCTCCTTGACTCCCTTGGGGCTTGGATGGCACTTAAGGAAGGCTGTCATACAAAGTGGTATTCACATCAATACAGTCAGCAAAGAACAAATAACCAAATGCAGGAAGCTCAACCCATAAAGCTTTACTGGACAAAATCACAATAACAATAAAAAGCTACCATTTCAGATTCTTCAGTAGGAAATGTGAATTTAGGGATCGTAATTACATGGTGAGCAAGACTATGAATTAAGACCATAAAAGTATACTGTGCTTCTATTTCAGAAAATATATTACTTTTTAAGACTTCTACTGTTTAGTGTTTCCAAAGGGAGCTCTTTACAACCACAGGTCACACAGGATTGCTAATCGTGAGGACTACTATTGATGAGGTACAGAATTACTGATCATGTACTAATCTCTGATAGACCTCTGAGTAGTTAAATCCACTGTAAATATACAATATATAGACCATATACTATAGAACAACCTCTCTAATAGAGAACCTTCAGGTTTTGGTTTCACTCATTAGAATCATCTTTCCAAGAAAGGATATAATTATTCTGAACCCTATTGCTCTAATACCTTACCAACTAAAGGCTTTGTCAGCTTGCTTGCTGTCTCATCTCTGGGTCAGATTTGTAATCCATTGGTGCCACTCTCCTTCAGCAGCACTGCAAATTACTCTATTAAAACCAAACATTATTATGTTATTTATAATCACAATTATTTATCAAAAAAAAAAAAGCCTAATAGACAGGCTTACATGTGCACAAAGAGTAGACAAAAACACTAATTTCCCCACTGCTGTGAGGAGGGGGTGCATTTTAAATATGATGGTGATTCTCATGGCCAAAGCTATGAACAGCCTGAGCTCAAGAAGGAACAATGGCTTTGTAGAGAATGCCATCGTAACTGAGAAAGGAAAGAGTGAAAATGTGAGGCTTCAAAGTCATTACAGGACACCTGAAAGGGATGAAAGCATAAACTGTATCTGCCCATCTATCTGTCACTATTAATGGCAGTCATAACACATATCAAAGAAAGTAGCCATTAAAAACCAATCCGACACACAATTGTCTATGACTCAGTGCCCCAAAACCGCTAAAAAGATCACTTCTTGTCAAAAAGTCACACAATTTTGTTCTTATTTTAAGTCTTAGAATGAGGTAATAAACATAACCCATGGTACTAACTACTTTTATAATAAAAAATGAGCATCAGGGCAAAGCCTGCATCCCACAGAAGCAGACACACCCCAGCAGAATTTACAATATTCGGGTGTTCATCATATGATTATCCCAAAACCCTAATTCTGCTATCTGTCTCTACGGAAATGATTGTTTTTACTTCAGCATCTCCCCTTCTTCCTTGTGCCTCGACCTCATCCTGGCATCCTCCTCTCCTTTACTTTGTCAAAATTGCAAGAATATAAGGCATGGAAATTGAAAACTACCAAAACCTCATGAAATTAAGCTATTCAGTTCAACATGCAAAAATTTACCAGAGAAAAATTTCCAGTAAGAGTGGAAGATTTCCCAGCTCTGAAAAATAACACAGGTACAGTATCAAAGTAGTTGAAGTAAGAAAGTGGTTAGTTTGTTTTAGAAATTACTTTGGACTCTGCTATGTCAGTGGAAAGACACACTGACTTTAAGGGTCTTCAATCAGATTTTTTATTGTACAAGACCTTTTCTCTTTCCTAACTATGCATCTGCAGTTCACTTCAGAAAGCAAACCTGAAACAGGACATTTAGAAAGCCAGAATCATATTTCTTTAACACCAGTGAGTTAAAGTGTAATAACCAAGTGTATGCGTAAACCAAGAACACATTTATTTTCACCTTGAATTACTGTAAGTTAGGATTCTGCATCTCATGTAGATGAAACACTTAGATTAAAATGTGTTTGTTGGCTTCCACTAAATATTTTGATAAATCAGAGAGCCTGATTTTTTTTTTCTCACAATACCATAAGCAAGACAACATAAGTTAATTAAGACAACTATTATTTAAGGGTGCTTCACCCAAATAAGAAAAAGCTAAGTTCAGTATTTTTTTTCTCCAAAATGCTTTATTTTTTATTTCCTGAATGCAGTAACAAATAATGTTAGTTACATCAGATGCAACTTCTGCTGTTGAGATGAAGACAGTCACTGATAGCACTAGTAATTCATTTTGGTTTCATGCAATCTCATTGAACAGTGGTTGTATCACAGGTATAGCTAGATGGGATAGAGGCATACCATGGACAGACATTTTAATTATGAGTAGATATTTAAAAGAAGGTCTGTAGGGAATTTAATTCTGTTTTTCAGACCACTTCTCCAAGGTAATTTTTAATTCTTAGCATATCTTTCCACATTCTTAGAGATCCTGCCAGTTTCCTACCATCTACAAATTTACCATGCATCCACTCTATATTCCATATTCTAGCTCAGTAAAGAGATCACGTTAGTTCCAGATTTCTTCCACCGGAAGTTCAAATTAAATTTACAAATTATAATTTCTTGTTTCTATTTTTTCTTTTTTTTAAAAAAAAAATAGACACTGTATTTGCCCTTTTGCAATCCTGTTGTACTTCTCCAATCCTCTGTATGTTTTCTACATAAGTGCTACTATTTTTAAGAATGCTTACTGTCTAAGTAACCCAACCTATCAGATCCAGTCAAACTGATGAACATCTAATTTCTCTAAATATTCTCTAGCTATCTTTCTCTTTCTCTGGATGCCTCTATTTTCCTCTATCTCTGTCTTCCTCTGGAAATCTACCCTTTGCAGCTAGCAGTTCTGTTCGCCACTCCTTTAGTTGAGAATTTTAGTAAACACCAACACATATTACTTTGTAGAACAACTGACTGTTCAGCTTAATAGTTTAATACTTTTCCTCTAGTAGTTTTAATTCGGTTCCCTTCAGTCAGATTCAACTACATCATATAGCCTCTTTCATATACTGATTAAGCTTTCCTTTAAAATCAGATTTCTTTGTTCCAATTCTTCCTACGGGAAAAGCTGAAAGAGAGAGGAAAGGAGAGAGAATCTCTCTCCTATAACAGTTAGATATCTCCTCATTTATAGAATAATTTTATACCAATTTTAATTATTACAACATTGTCTTCAGTTTCAGTCCATTTTCTCCTCAAGCCGTTATGTCCGTAGCTCTTACTGCAGCAGTCACTTTCTCTTATGAATATATTAAAAACCACTGATCAAAAAAAGTTTATTTGTTGTATGGATGCATACAAATATGATGAAGACAGTTGGTAACTTACTAATATGAGAGGTCTGCTTCTAAAAACTGGGGTTTTTCTGATTACAGGTTTCAAGCAGAAGGTTAGAAAATCCCTTGCCATCCTTCACTAGCTTAAAAGCAAGAACTCTCACTTTTATAAATAATTTCTTACCAATTTCTATAGCTTGAACTGCCACAAAATTCCACCCCATGAAGTTACTCCCTAAAATAATTTATTTGCTTTCTTACTTATCTCTCTCTTACATAGACAAAGCTCATATTTTCTGAAAAATGAAAATTTACTTTCCAAAACTTAGTTTTCACCTCACATTTCCACTACTGTGAATGAGTTAGTTGCAAGCGTCCAATCTGTCATTGATCTAACAGTGCAATTTCTGTTGGTGTCCCAGTGCTTTCAATTAAAGATTTGTCTCAAGATAGGGTACACGCTGTTTTTCAGATTGTTTCTCTGGAGTTTAACTAAAATAATGTTTTTTACTGCAACACAGAAACTTCTTTTATTTCTCCCTTAATGTTATTTCCTAGCAAACTCTTACCATCATTTTTCCTAGAATAATTACCAGTTTTCAAAATTCTTTGCCCTACACTATATACTGTTTCTTTCAACCGAAATAAATCTGGTTTTACGTCCAACAGTGAAATACTATATGATAAAACATCTTTCATATTAAAATTCTACATCCAACATTGATTTGTGAATCTTTGCTGAAAATAATTGTCTTTGAATGTAATTGTTAATATATATCTGTGAATTAGTCTTTTTCACAAAGCTCATTTAAGATGTTTCTTTTCACAAAGGCTTTCCATTCCCCATGGTCTTTGGAGAGCAATTTGTCTGATGACACGACATCCCTGCAGACTGGGGAGCCAGAAGGGAACCTGGGGCCGGCAAGGCAGGGGCCTCACCGGCCAGGGCCTGTCCACCTGAGCCAAGCAGATGAGGGCTGGCTCATAAGATGGTGGCCAGGTTCAACCAAGAGTCCAGACCACCAGGCGGGTGGTGAGACAGGTCCAAGGTCAAGCTGGGAAGCCAGTCTGCAGGTCTAGGCCTAGCTCAGTGGGTTATGTGGCCAGGCCGGGCTGGTTCCTGACAGCGCTGTCGGAAGCCTCTCTCCATTGTCCCTGGAGGTACGTGGCTGCCCTGGGCTGTACCACCTCTCAGCTAGCCCTGAGCCGCAGCAGCCAAGCCTCCAGCAAGGGGGATGCTCTCTTACCCATCTATAGTTATCCTAACACACCTAAATATTATCTCCTCATAATTTGGGGAGAGTAATAAATGTAATAAAGGAAGAGCAGCAGCATTATCTCTTATTTTGGCAGTACTGATTATAAAGATTTAGAAAAAAATGATGCCAACCACAAAAGGAACTTCTGAAGAACTGTGTAATACACTGTAAATCACACATTAAGTAATATTGAGGACAATGAGGCTTTTGCCCAAGTTTTGCTTTTTTATACAGGTTGGAAGCTTTCCTGAAAAACAAAACTATAAGCTCATGACTGCTTGGAAAAAATGAAAATTGCTTGGATTATGTGTTTTTTTCCAGTTTTGTTTTACCTACAAAATACTATGACTTTTGTCTTCATTATTGTCATGAGCACTCTTCTGTTGTCTAAAGATTTTACTGCCGCTGCATCACTTTCCTGTTTCTTTCTGTTAGCATTAAGTGTTGCTAAGTAACTGACTCAGGCTGTGGTATTATTTGGCATAACTATTGAATCCTTTGAAATACGTATAGAGATTACTCAGCAAAATGAAAATTACTCTCCCAAGGGAAAGAAGGCTGTTTGCATCTACCACAACCTTCGTTTTCAGATTATTTATATGAAAAATTGAAAGGGAATCCTAAAAAGTGATGCATATTTCCAAACCAGATAGTTCAGGAAATATGAATATTGATGAAATATTGCTTCGCCTTCTCCATGAGGTTATCCTAAGTCACCCTAAATAACAATGATTATTTTGCTTTTAATCATGTGTTTCAGGTCTTACAAGCAAAATAATTTAAAAGCAAAATAGCTTGGCTTTCCATCAGTACAAGGTCATTTAGAGAATTCACCTTTGCTGTGGTTTATTAGATAGAACTAATAATTTAAGTAATATAATAGGAAAGAAATGAGAAAGATGGAATTTGCCATTTTATTTAGCTGTCCTAATGTCGTGTTAGAGTGGCAACAATCTAGACTGTCTCATCTGTACTAGTCACATGGACCTACTATCAACAATAAGGGTAACCATCGCAATTACAAAGCACCCCACATCCAATTGCAAGACACCATCTGAGTTTAATGCAATCTTCACTTTAGATCCCTCTGAAATAATCAAAACCAGTAACAGTCACATTGCTGACCAATTTGTTCAGTTTCCACTGCGAAGGTTTTAACTGCTTTAGTATTAAACAAAATGTGATAGAGAAGGCCCAGATAAGGACTGTGACACCAGAGTAGAAAAAATCACTTAGAGTTTTATGAAGAATGTCTGAAACAGGACAGTGTCCATACTTATTAAATTACTCAAGAATTGTTTGAGCTGCTCAATGTCTTTAAAGTTTACACATTCCATTATGTTATTTTAACATTTCAAATCCTCCCAAAATGAACAACATATTTTCTTTTGTACATTTTTAACGTAGACACACAGTACACATAAAAAATATTTAAAAATCAATTTCAAGAGAACCTAAATCCACCAGATGAATTTTTTTATAGGTAGGAGCTTGGACTCTCAAGATAGCAACTCATTCTTTCCATGGAAAATATGTCTACATTTGATCATTGTAAAATTTATCAGCTTTTGTAAAAAAAAAAAATAAAGGGAGATGGACAGATATTACAAATACTAAATAGCAAAAAAAACTTCTATTAGGGAGCATAGAGAGCTAAAATTCACTTTTAGTAGAGAGAATGGCTCAACATTAACTATGGAATAATCACTTTACATCTGCTTGGTGAATTAGCACAAGATTTTTAGACATTTGGAATGAAATCACATATACACAAAGTCTTATAACAAATGGCCATGTACTGAAAAAAAAAAAAATCCACATTGTTGCAGCTCCCTCTAATGTATAATTAATACAAATACACTGAAGCAAACAGGTAAATACAATAACCGGATATGAGTAGCAGTGAATATTGAGGAAAGAGAGTTTTCCTGGAAAACAATTACTTATGTACATGTTGTGGTTTAGCCCTGGTCACCACACAGTTGCTCACTCTCCCTCCTCCTCCTCAGTGGGATGTGGGAGAGAACTGGGAAGAAGGGAAAACTCATGAGTTGGGTCAACTGTTCTGGCTGTATCCCTCCCAGTGTCCTACACCTGCACATTTGCGAGACCTCGGAAAGCCAGACAGTGACCTTGGTCTCATTAGCAACAACTCATAACATCACTGTGTTTGTCAACATTTTTCACATCCAAAATCCAAAACAAGTCAGCTATTGAGAGGAAAATTAACTCCATCCCTGATGAAACCAGGACACTCAGCTATCAAAGACTTCATTAAATTTGCAGCACAAGTCATTTCTGACTTCAGTGCCACTGCCCAAGCTGGGAAGGCACACTTGTCCTTGCCTTTCTAGAACGTATACTGTAAAAGAGAAAAGTAAAAGAAACACGTCGCTTCCTCCGCTTCCTCCTTCCATACTGTGTCCTTCCTATGATGTGAGGTATTCATTTGGGGTACCATACACCAGGTGGGCTTGATAATTAAGGGAGCTGTGGTGGGTTGATTTTTTGCCAGATTATGAAGGAATTTTCTAGATATGGATCCAAAAGAGGAAAAAAGACCCTTTCGTGGGCTGGGCAAGGAGAGTTACAAGTTCCTGGCAGAGTAGTGTGGTTCAGACATATATTTATGACAGAATAATTCAGGCCAGTGAACATGAGGATAACTGCAGGCAGACTCAGCTGCCTGGCTAGCTGTGTTTGATTGAAGGCTGCCCACAGCAGCCAGCGACATCAGCAGGAATCTAGATGAGCTGGGGACATGAAAGTGGGGACTAGCAAGGCTAAAACCACGACGACAGAGCATGCTGCCCCACAGAAACTTCCAGACCAGCATAAACCATCAATATTGACTCACATGTTTTTCCAGTGTGAGGCTCGGAAACTCTTTTCAATGGCCATGCTCTCCCATGCGACGACCAGGCTGGCAGGCAGCATGGCTCACAGCCTTTTGCCATTGTCGTAGTTCAGCCCCGATCGGACCAGACTACGCAGTCTCTCTCTCACTCCCCCCACTGTCCGAGAGAATAGGGAGAGAAAATATAAGGAAAAACGGCTCAAGGTTTGAGATAAGGACAGGGAGAAATCCTTAAAGTTACCGTCACGGGCAAAACAGACTCGACTTGGGGAAAACTATTCATTTATTACTACAAACAGCAGGATAATGAGACAGAGAACAAGATAACCTCCCTCCACCCCTCCCTCTTCCCAAGCTTAACATTATCTCTACTACCTTCCCCTCCCAAGCGGCACAGCGGGGAAGAGGGAATGGGGGCTGTGGTCAGTTCATCACATGTTGTTTTACGCCGCTGCTTCATGGTTGGGGGAAGAACTCCTCACATTCCTCCCCTGCTCCAGCGTGGGGTCCCTCCCACGGGCCACAGTCCTTCGTGGAACTGCTCCGGCGTGGGTCATCTCTTCCACGGGTGCAGTCCCTCCAGAACGGCTGTCCCAGCGGGCCCTCCACGGGCCACAGCTGCCTTCAGGCATCCACCTCCCCCAGTACGGGGTCCTTCACGGGCTCCAAGTGGATCTCTGCTCCTCCGTGGACGTCCATGGGCTGCAGGGGGACAACCTGCTCCACCATGGTCGTCACCACAGGCTGCAGGGGAATCTTGGCCAGGAGCCGCATTACTCCTCCCCCTCCTTCTTCACTGACCTTGGCGTCTGCAGCCGTTCCTCACAACAGGCTGGTAGATGTCTCTCAGGATCTTTTTTTTTTTACATCTTATTCACTTCTCATCTCCTCTCCACTTCTTGCAGCCGGGCTGGACCGAGTCGGGCCCAGTCGGCTGCCTGGCGAGAGGCCAGAGGGTGAGGCCTGCAAGGCCCATGAGGCCTGCGCCTCCCCCTCTGCGCCTTTGCCCCTGCTCAGCTGCTTCACATCTTCTCTTCTCTCTTTTTTTTCTGTTTTCCCATTCTTAAATACGTTATCGCAGAGGTGTTATCACGGGACATTCTGCTACCAATCGGCTCGGCCTTGGCCAGCAGCAGGTCCGCCCTAGGCCTGGCCAAGTCCCCTGAACAAAGGGGAGCGACTTCTAGCAGTTTCCTACAGAAGCTACCACCTTAGGCCCCCCCTCACTAAACAAAACCACGACAGCCATGCAAGGGCAGCACCTCTGCCACAGCTGGATTGTGTCAGGACTACAGGGTCTTGAAAAAGACAAGGGTAGAGTCTTTTTTTCTCTCTTCAAAAAAAAAGAGATGAATCTTACCTCTAAGTAATTGAATTACTAAAAGTGACATATTGAGAACATATTCAATCCCAGGTCAAAACGAACTACTCATGTCACTTTTCCAAGCCCAAAACCAGAAAACAAGGCCTTCTAAGACATAGAATCATAGAACTTTTAAGGTTGGAAAAGACCTTTAAGATCAAGTCCACTCAACAACCTAGCACCACCATGTCAGAGGGCTGGAGCACCTCTCCTATAAGGACAAGCTGAAAGAATTGGGGCTTCTCAGCCTGGAGAAGAGAAGGCTCCGGGGAGATCTTACAGCGGCCTTCCAGTACCTCAAGGGGGCCTACAGGAAAGATGGGGAGAAACTCTTCAGCAGGGCCTCTTGTGATAGGTAGTGGTTTTAAAATAGAGGTAGATTCGGATTAGACAGAAAAAATTTTTTACACTGAGGGTGGTAGAACACTGGAACACATTGCCCAGAGAGGTGGTGGATGTCCCATCCCTGGAAACATTCAGGTCCAAGTTGGACGGGGCTCTGAGCAACCTGATCTTGCTGGAGATATCCCTGCTCCTTGCAGTGGGGGTTGGACTGCATGATCTTTAAAGGTCCCTTCCAACCCAAACTATTCTATGATTCTATTCTATGTCCACTAAACCATGTCCTGAAAGTGCCATGTCTACATGCCCTTTGAACACCTCCAGGGATGGTGATTCCACCACTTCCTTTGGCAGCCTGTTCCAGTGCCTGACCGCTCTTTCAGTAAAGAAATGTTTCCTAATATCCAACCTAAACCTCCCAAAAACATCTGAGCCTACGCTGAATTCTGTGCTTGTAGAGCCCCGATGCTCTCAGATAGTAACCTTCAGCTTCACACGGGAATGCGCTGCAGAAGGATTCGGGAATGCTTCCAGGCAGGGACAAGTTGCAGCCACTGCGGCATGGTCCATCCCAGGCATTCCAGTAATTAAAGGCCAACCCCTTGTTCTGCAGCACAAAGTATCTACGACGGATTACAATGTTTTACAACAAAATTTTGGTTTTAGCCCCTTGACCTTCTCTTTGCATACCTTTCTCCACATTCACACAGGGTAAAACTACTGATTTTTAAGTGAAAGCTGACATATTTGTACAACCAGATACTCATGACTTAAAGCCGTAAGAAACAAGGGAGCCCCACGAGCTTGGTTTCCTACGCATGTGCTTCCCAAATCCCCAAAATTCCTCCGCCACAAAACCCAGCCCAGGGCGGCTCCAGCCCTCGCGTAATGCCGCTCAGACACGGACTGGCCCCCGCGGGCCCCACCGAGGCTGAGACGCTCCCCGCCCGCCCACACGGGGACACCGCCGCGCCGCCCGCGAACAGCACCCCGCCACGCAACCCGGGGGCGCAGCGGCGCGGCACGGCTCGGCACGGCACGGCACGGCTCGGCACGGCCCCGCCCCGCCCCACCCCGCTCGCGCCACACGCCCCGCCCCCCCCGCCGACCAAAACATTGACACGTGCGCACCGATTCCCCCCCAATCTCCACCTTTCCCCTCCCGCCTCCTCCTCACGTGACGCGCCTGCCGGTGACGCCACCTCTCGCTTTTGCCAATGGGGAAAGGAGCTGCCGGGTAGCAACAAGCGCGGCGACCGGCGGCCAATCAACGGGGCGGGGGCGGAGCACAGCCCCATGTTACTTCCGTCAATAGCCCCGCGGCTTGGGCCCAGCGCGCCAGCGCGCGCGGACGAGGGCGTTGGGGCGGTCGCGCGCTGCGGGTGAGCGGTGCTGCTGTGAGGTGAGGGCGGGGGGCGCCTGGCTGGGGAGGGGGGCGGGCCGGGCCGGACCGATTCGGTTGTGAGAAGGGGAGCGCAATGAGGGCCTAAGCGTACAAGGGAGGCGGGGGGAGAGGGGTGCTAGGACTGTATATGGGGGAGCCCACAGGCCCGGGGGTTTGCGGCTGAGTGTGGACAGAGTGGGCCGGCACGGCCTGAGGGGTTTGGGATGGGGCCTTAGGGACGTGTATAGTTTGGGGCACGGTGTTAGGGTCAGGGTGGGTGTCGGACTAGGAATGAGGGGGCTTGGGGGAGGCGTCTGGAGCCTGCCTGGGGGAGTGGGGTGCTGGGATATCGATAGGCTGCGTGAGGGTGGGAGAAGCCTAGGGTAGGCAGCTCATTTGGAGAGGAGGAGCGCTTGTGCCTGTTGGGAATGGAGAAATGCACTAAAATTGTTGTGTGGGAAAACAACAGTCAGAATAGGGGTGGGCAAGAGCAAAACTGAGGAGCTGGCGAATCATTGTCTTGCGGAAGTGTGAGGCTTGGTTTGAGACAGTCGTGTGGTATGAAAAACATGGGGCGGGATGAAGTCTGTAAGCAGACTCTGACCTCTGAGTCACAGAGGCTGACTGGGCTGGCCCCGAGAAGAAGGTAGACCTGAAGTCATCTACCTGTAGTGAGGGTGTAAAGGAGTGGTTTCTAGTGAAAGTTGAGCTGCTGGAAATACTTTGTTAGTGTGCTAAAGGAGGAGATACATGTGTTGTTGGATTGTTAGGAAACAGGAGAACCTTGCCTGTTCCCATTATGTTGGCAACAGTCTCGCTACTGAGTAACAAGAATGGTTTGGTTCATAGTTAAATGTTCTTAAGTATAGGAATATATAGACAGAAGCGATCTCTAGTACAGTGGCAGAGTAATAGGATGACTTGCTGCAATTCCGATTGGCTTTGCAGTGATGTTTGCTCATGTGACGAGTTATCTGCCTCACAGAAAGCAGAACTCCCTTACAAGTGCAAGGATATCTAGAGCAGTTACAGTAATCTCAAGCTGTACTAAGCTGGCATACACAGCCCTCCTATTCTGTGCTTCTTTCTGGTCATTATTCTTTCCTCAGTCCTTTTTTTTACCCCCTCTCCTGAGGAAAAGGTATATGATGCAACGTGAAGAACTTTTGTTCTTATTTGTTTTTAGGAGTAAGTTAAATGTGATCAATGTCATGTCTTAAACACTTGTTCTTTGCAGATGACCACATTCCTTTCCCAGTCCTTTTTTTTTTTTTTTTTTTCTTTAAAGAACCTTGTTCCACTGCATTTTCCCCAAAATCTAAGTCTAGGGAGATCATCTTTTGTTGTGGTGAAAGTTTTAACAAGTAAACAGTTGCTTGCTATTACTGAAGGTATACTACTTAAAGTATGCAGGAACCCATGAAGGCAAGGTCTGGTCTGGAAGCCAGAGGGAAGCTTTAGGGCAGTGCTGTGCTGGGAAGCAAAGTCTGAATGGAGGCAGAGCAAAAGCATGAATCTTCATACTTGTCCGGGCAGTCATACTGTATGATCACCTCTCATATGAGATTTGTAGGAGAGATGTTTGTGATGCACTGCAGCTTTTTAAAACTTGGTCATTTACTTCTAAACAACAATCAAATCTAAACTTCAATCCTACTGGAATTGAGAAGCAGTGGGATTTTTTTTTTTTCCCCCTAGCTGCATATGGACTGTTACTAAAAGAATACTCTTACATTTCTGACTCCATGAGCTACAACTTTTGAGCATGAGTACAGGTCATTTTGTGGAATTGCTACTGGTGGATGCAGTCTTATCTGGTGCAGTAGTGAAATTGTCTCGGGCTAAGATTATCTGTTTCTTTGGGGGGAAAAAAAAGAATAAATAGGTCAATATGCACTAGCCTCCCAGATTTTGGTAATCTTCTGCAAATGTTTAAGAATTTTAAAGAATTTAAAGTAATCTGTGATTTTTCTAATAGCTTTTTTTTTTTTCATAGAATGATAATGAATTGAGTATATCATATGTATATAGAAATCATTCATGTCTCTGTGAGCTTTTTGTCTTAAGTATGGATGAGGCTCTGAGCAACCTGATCTAGTTGGAGATGTCCCTGCTCCTTGCAGGGGGGTTGGACTAGGTGACCTTTGAAGGTCCCTTCCAACCCTAACCATTCTATGATTCTGTGATTCCTGATACCATTGTTATTTTGAAAACACTTAATGTAAGTGTTCTGTCATTCCCCCTCAAAAAAAAAAATATTCTGTGTTGAAACTTTGTAGTGAAAGACCATCGCTTTTCAGGTTGTAAAGGTCTGGAAAGTAGTCTGGTTTAGAGCATGTAACAATAGAAGCATGTCATTTTAAATGCCAGTACAGCTCTGTGACAGTGTGCTTCCCGGGGGAGACTGATAACAACACAATAGCCAAGGGCTGATTTGTGGTGATGTGCTCACCTAGCCACAGTGGTGGTCAGTGTTCAACTCATGCCAAATTTGGAAGAAACTAACATCTACAGTTGGTATGCAAATAAGACTATGAATCAATTATCTTACTCCATAAATGGTGAGCAGGCCAAGAGGCCTTTGAGCTCTCCCGCACAGCAGCGGGCTGCGTGTCAGGATCTCCCCTTCAGTAGGGACGCCTCTCAAGGCTACTCCTGGAGGCTGAGAGATTCCTTGTTGCAACAGATTCTTGGTAAGTGATTTGGGAATAAGATTGCTGAAACTTTGTAAGCTTAGCTAAGTGATATACAGGATTGATTGTGTGCATGTAGTCCTTTAGACATAAACTGTTGGCCAAGCCTGGGACTAGGATTGGATCGAGCCGCACCTGGATTCCTCTCTGAGAAGGAGTTTAGAAAGCAAGGGAGTCCTTTCTGAATCTCATGACTCAATGGGAGGGTGTCCCTGACAGTTTTATGTGATCCTGTTCTCTGTGCAGTAAATCCATTGTGCCTTGCCATCGCATCTTGTTAAACCACTGTCACGTTTACTATCGAACTTTGTTAAATCACTGGTTTATATTGATAAAGTGCATTGCTGCTTCTCTGTTGCAAGTGAAGTCCATCACTCTCACTCTGTCCATGTCAGCTCCCCAGGAGGAAGTTATATGTAGCACTTACACGGGTGGCCTGATACTTTGAAACTGTAAGGATTTTTTCCAAAGTGTAAGAATTTATGAAGCATGCTAGGCATCCTATTCTGTAAATTAGGATTAGCTTTGAACTTCAGCTACTTCCATCCACTTGAACAAAATACTCCATATTTTCCTGTATTGTTTTCAGGAAGTTTTTTTAAATTTATCCTCTTTTTTTTTTTTTTTTTGTAACTTATCCTTTCTTAAAACTATACTCTACAGAGAACTTTCTTTCCTCAAGGTAATTTTTTTTTTTTATAATAAGGAAAAATAATGACAAGAAGTTTTGCAACTTTTCTTAATAATTTAATAATACACAGTCAATCTTCTTGCTGCTTATAGAGAAACCATGCCATTTTTGGGCCAAGACTGGAGATCTCCTGGATGGAGATGGGTTAAAACAGAAGATGGATGGAAACGATGTGAACTCTACAGTCCTGCACTTGAGGATGAGAATAATCAGCTGAATGATATCAGTCACACTGTGTAAGTTTAAAAAAAAAAGTGATTCTGCATGAGTTAATTGCAGGTGAGAAGGCAAAGATTGCAAGTGTTTGTGGTAGATTATATCATCTGCATATGCTAGAAGTATACAAATGCAACCATGTGTTTTGTTTAGTTAGGCAGATAGGAGACCCCTATGGAGATTTTGCCACTGCTCTGAGTGGCTCTCTCTTTTGGCACTGCTGTGAGTTGCTGATTTTAGGCATATAGATCCTATCTTATGTTGCGTGTCTTAAAAAACAATTTTAAAAATCCACTTAAAAAAACCCAGCCAAACAGAAAAAACCTGTCGGGCACTATTTGAAGATGAAAGTGATACCTATAAATTGCAAGTTGAACAGGCATATTGAAATGTTACCTGGTAGCGAATGAAGACTTTCTGCTGATTAGGTGTTGAATTAGGACTGTTTATGGCAGTCACATAATGGATTTGCTCCAAATACACAATTAATGGAACTTTTGTGGTAATTCTGTAACAGAATATATGACTGTGTGTGCTCCTGTAGAACAGATGAGAAAGATATTAGTTAAATAGAGTAATACTTGTGGCAGATGCCTGCAGACTGGTGTGATATAAATAGCTTTCTCCAAACAAATTTTTACTTAGTTTCTCCACCAAGAAGTAATTCTCAGGGATAGCATTCTTGGTCATAATTTCCAGCATAATGTGTTCATCATGAGAAAAGGGAACATTCAGTGTTTTGTTGTTAGTCCAGTAACTGATACAGTAGCTGATCTGATATAGAGGGAACTTACTGGCAAGCCAGGACTTGCTGTACTCATACACCTGTGTTTTCTGAATTTGTGAAAGAAACCTCAAGAGAGTTATCAAGCAGTGAAGAATTGTTATTAAGCTTATCTTGACTTACTGTTTTCTTCATGCTGTTTTTTGTGTTCATCTGTCACTGATATTATTTGGGCTTCTTTTTCCAAATAGTCTGGTCACAGTGGATACAAAAGACTGTGTTTGTCTGGAAGGGTGTTCAGTATGCCTCCAATGTAAAAATTGTCTTAAACGCCTTTGAAAAAATCTTTTATTCCCTCTTTCATATATCTTCAATAATATAGTTGACAAATTAAAGGAAATCTAATTTAATTTTTATAGCAACTTGCACAGTTACTGAATTATATTTTGTAGGTTGCTTTATTGAATATTGTTTGGCAAGTATGGTAGAAATTATCATTACTTTTGTGAATATCCTTAAGACTTTTGCTCTTCTGATCCTAATTATATGTTGAGATATATTTATCTTTTCTCCAGAGAGCAAGGTGAGGTATCTTTATTGCTGCTTCAAGCAGAAATGCTAGATTTTTTTTTTTCCTTAGTCTTGAAAGAACTTAGTATTGAATTCTGAAGTTGTCTTCCTAGATACAGATTTAAATCAACTGTTTTTGGAAAGATAGGAGTATTAAAGTTCAGGACTAAAATAGGTACATTAATTTGAAGGGACTGGCCATGAAATTCTCGAGGGCAGGGGTGGGAGGGGAGTTGTCATTAAAACTGAGGTGTTTCATGATTTGGGTTTCTTAAGCCAGCTTGGCAATTTGTCAGAATCCAAAACTCGGACCAACCTGGTCTGCAGCAGATACCCTCCTCTGTAGCAATTTCCCAGTTTCTTCCTACTTAGTGAAGTCAAACCACACCATATTCTGTAGCTCTGTTTTTTTTTGTTCTGTTTCTGTCTATTCAATTAAAAGTTTATATTGTCCAAATTTAGACTAAAGGATTCAAGGTGGTAATTCTTGGCAAAGTAGCACTACTTGGGAGTAATCTCACTACAACTTGAACTTTGGATGTATGACTACAACATGAACTCTGGATCTGTGAGTTAACCTTTGCTGCTGAACAGCAATTAATGTCTATTTGTGCAATACTATAGAACAATTTAGAGTGGAAAGCCTCTGGAGGTAATCTGGTCCAAACATGTACTCAAAGCAGGACCAGCTGAAGTCAGGTTGTTTAGGGCCTCGCCCGGCTGAGCTTTGTACATTTCCATGAATGGAGATTCTTCTCTCTGAGTTCCTGTTCCAAGTTCTGTTACCCTCACTGAGGTTTTTTGTTGTTGGTTTGGGGTTTTTTGTGTGGTTTTTTTGGTTGTGGTTTTTTTTTTTTGCTTCTCCCTTCCCCCCTCAGTCTAACGAGAATTCTTATCACAGATGGTGTCTGTTACCACTTGACTTCTTACTGCTCTAACCTTACAGTCTAGCTCTGTTCTTTTTACCATCATAGTAGATATTGGCAGTAATCAGGCTTCCCTCCACCACCACCTCTTCACACTGAACAGCTCTGTTCTCTTACCCTCATGTGTTGTGTGCTCCAGTACCTAATCACCTCAGTAACTCTCCACTGACTTGTTCCAGTATGCCAATGTTTTTATTGTACTGGAGAGCCCCAAACTAGAGACAGTATTCCAGAAGCAGTTTCTCATGCCAGAAAAATGGGGGTGATTACTTCTTTCAGTCTGCACGACTTCTGTTAACTCAGCCCAGGGTGCAGTTGGGTCTTTGCAACACAAGGGCACACTGCTGACCTGTGTTCAGCTTGTTATCCACCAGACCCCAGCTCCTTTCCTGAAAAACTGCTTCCTATCCAGTCTGTACCCAGCATATACCTGGGCATGGCGTTCTTCTATCCCACATGCAGGGCTTTGTATTTAGGTACAGCACTGTATTGTGTCTTGCTGGCTGGTTCTCTGTACCATCTTAAGCTATTAGGAAACAATTTGTGTATATTGAGTAGACAGCTCAGTGGAGGACATCTGCTAACATGATATAGCACTGAGTAAAGAGGAGGCTTGATAAAATATAGTAAACAACACATAAGTACTTATGTCTCTTTTTAGACTGTCCTATGAATAGGGATGAAGGTATATGCTAATCTGTCTGTCCTGTTTTATTTATTTTCAGTCATTAAATGAAGTAATATTTTTCCACCAAACTATTCTGTAGAAATCTGTGCTAAATGCAATACTTATTGTATTCCAGGGAGCAGTTTTAAAAATAAATAAATTCAAGCTATATAGTCAACTGAAACTCTTTTTGCTATTACTTGGATTCTTTTCTGGGAGAGAAAGTACAGATAGAGTTACTTGCCAAACTATTTCTTTTATCAGTTACAAATAGTTTCCCTTCAGAAATTAAAAATATCTACTTGCAAACAGATTCAGAAACAAACCTTCAAGACATGTACATAACTTGCATAAATTCGTGAATAGGTTTTTATTAAAATAGAGTTTTTTACCTTCTTATTCAATTAGTCATCCAGTGCCTTGGTGAATCCAGCTGGTGAATTAAAAATAGTGGACCTGATGATAACCATCCTTGAACAAACATAATCACTTGTGCAGGAACAATTTAAATGATTTTGAATAATGTTTGAATAGTTGCATTTTAAATTAGTTCTATTTATGGAAACTGAGATGGAAAAAATTAGACCCTCAGTTCTGAGGCTCTTACTTATTTGGATAATGAATATTCTTGTATAAGCGAAGAGTGCCTTGTATTGAAGGTATACAGTAGCTGGAAATGTGGTTGGGGCGGTGCTCATTCAAGCTCTGTGGGCTGAATGCTGGCCACAGCTACCAGCAATTTGTACCTTTAAATTCTAGCACAGATAGATATTGTCAGTGCCTCTGTCCTTGAAGCTTGGTGTGGGAGAGAAAACAGCACTGCCTTACAGAATTGTATGTAAATACCTCTCAGTAGCCTGTGACTTAGGAGCAAAGCTGTCTTTATGGTTTCCTTTTGAGGTAAAAGAAGGAGAGAATCAGACTAATAAGATTTTCATGATGATGATATTCCTTTTCTGTGTATGTTAGGCTCATACGAACTACTTGGGCTGACAGGGTAGTTATTTGAGTCTGTGGTGTCTCTTACCTAATTCTGTAAGTGGCATACGGTATTCACAGAAGTGGTTTTGACAGTGGATAGAAGTCTTTGGATTTTAATCTAGTCTTAGATAATTTTGGCATTTGACAAATGTATCTTAAGTATATTGTTATTTGGTGCAGGCACTTACCTCAGGATTTTCCATGCATGGTCAAGCTGTAAATGGCTTTGAGTATCTTCTAAAACACTCATTGTGTCTCTGCAGGTAACTGCATGACTTAAGGGAATTCCTTCCTCCATGAGAAAAGAAGCAAGGGGATGAGGGAGAACAGTTGCGTTGCTGATAGCCCTGTCAAGTTTTCCAGCATTTTAAGTGTCATACCCAAAAAGCTATTTGAAGACTGTTATGAAATTACTTTTTTTAAAAAGCTGCAATTCTTGCATTCTTTACGTAGGATATTGTAGTTCTAAGGATACCAGGTACTTTGCTTTTAGGAGCTTTAGAATAATTTTTTAATGAAGTGCATCATCAAGACAAAGTAAGAGTAGCTGTAAATTGGCAGTATTATGTATGTATTTAAATCCTTCCAGGTGCACTCAGATGTTGTGTGCGGTATTATGGTGAAAACATTAAATTAAGGCTTCTGTTACACCATATGGCATGTGCAGCACTTGATTCGGTTTCTTGTATCTTAGGTTGGTGTTCGGAGGTGGGGGCAGGGGTTGCTTTTGGAAATGATGGGCCAACTTTGTTACTCATCAGCTAGTTTTCCAGATTTCTGGAAGGAAGACTAACAGTTAATGGGGAAGTGTCTGTATCTGTCCCATTCTTCTGATGTCTGTGTGACCCTTGCTTTCATTCTCAGTAAGAGACTTAAAGTTTGTCAAGAAAAATTGTGATAGTTGCAGATAAATAGGGAAAGATTTTCCACAAGAAGTGGAACAGAATGTGGGAAAATAAAGCCTCATATGAGAAGATCCTCAGGGGTTGATATTGAGGCCAGCCCTGTTTAACATGTTTGGCAACATAGTGTGCACCCTCAGCAAATTCACCAACAACACCAAGCTGTGTGGTGCAGTTTACATGCTGGAGGGAAGGGATGCTATCCAGAGGGACCTTGACAGGATGGAGAGGTGGGCCCATGGAAACCTCATGAAGTTCAACCAGGCCAAGTGCGAGGTCCTGCACATGGTTCAGGGCAATCTCAAGCACAACTACAGGCTGGGCAGAGAATGGATCGAGACCAGCCCTGAGGAGAAGGACCTGGTGGTACTGGTGAATGAGAAGCTCAACATGAGCAGGCAATGCACACTTGCAGCCCAGAAGGCCAACCACATCCTGGGCTGCATGAAAAGAAGCACAGCCAGCAGGTCAAGGGAAGTGATCTGCCCCTCTACTCTGCTCCAGTAAGACCCCACCTGGAGTACTGTGTCCAACTCTGGAGCCCCCAACATAAGAAGGATGTGTACTTGTTGGAGCAAGTCCAGAGGAGGGCCACGAAGAAGATCAGAGGTCTGGAGGACCTTTCCTATGAGGACAGGCTGAGAGAGTTGGGGCTGTTCAGCCTGGAGAAGAGGAGGCTTTGGGGAGACCTTATAGCAGTCTTCCAGTACCTCAAGGAGGCTTATAAGAAAGGCAAGGAGAAACTCTTCATCAGGGCCTGTTGGTATAGGATGAGGGGTAGTGGTTTTAAAATAGAGGGAGGTAAATTCAGACTTGATACCAGGAAAAAGTTTTTTACAATGAGGGTAGTGGAACACTATAACAGGTTGCTGAGAGAGGTGATGGAAGCCCCATTCCTGGAAACATTCAAGGCCAGGTTGAATGGGGCTGTGAGCAACCTGATCTGTTTGGAGATGTCCCTGCTTCTTGCAGGGGGCTTGGACTAGGTGACCTTTAAAGGTCCCTTCCAACCCTAACTAATCTATGATAACAGTCAAATCTGTCTTTTCTCTAAAATTACATAAAGAATTCTAGGAATGTCGCAATTCACAAATGTGAATTTGATTGTGGGACAAAGGTGTTTGAAATAGCCCTCTTCATCGTCACAATTCCTTGTATTAGTGGAATGTCCTTAAGCTGCCTTTCTTGTTTATCTGATACTTGAGGAAGTTTATATTGTTGGGGGGCAGGAGTGGGCTTCAAATCACTTCAGGTACTTACTGATCTAAATTGCCTTCTAGGGATGCTTCCTCTCCAGGAACAAAAGAAGGAATTGTGCCAGATTAAGCTTCCTTTGCTAAAGCTGGCCTTCAGGAATGCTGACTCCTCTCCTCTCCCCATTGCATGGGGTCAATAGGAATGGGCGTGTTTCTGTTCTGCCTTAATTATATTGCAGAGTATCGGGCCATATCTCTCTAGTCTTGTATCTGTTGTTAGGATGATAAAGACAGGCCTGGGAGCTTTGGCCTCTATTTCTGATTCTGTAGCAACTTTTCTGATTCTGCAGTAACTTCTCACATACTGTGGCGATGTAGTCAAAATGCTAAAACATAATTAACTTAATTATTTTAGTGAGCTTAAAAAGATATTTCCTTTACAGTAGCTTTGGAAAAAACCCTGATGGATTGGATTGTTACATAATCAAAATAATTTGTTAGTGTTGATATTCTGCTTTTGTCAGTTCCTTTTCTCCAAACTCTTCTGCTGTTTGACCAAATAGGATATCTGGCAATGTTGCATAGAGTATTGAAGCTGTTGAGTCTTTATCCTCTGCTTTAAAAACAGTAAAACGTTAACTAAAGTGCTCACCTTGTATTGAGTTCTGTCTGAATGGAGAGGTATGTTAGCTTTTTTCAGAGTTTAAACCTAAAATTAAAACAACTTTTTATTTTTTCTCAACTTGTGTATCTTTAAGTTGAGCTAGCATTTACTGATTAGACCAACTAAAAACCAAAGCTTTGCTAAAGTGTTGTTTAGTCATCCTTGTTAACAGATGGTTCAAGCCTGAAAATTTTAATTTTATAAAGTAGTAGCAATAAATTAATAAAATCTGAGGTTTGCTGCTTAATGCCCAAGTACAGGTTATTTTTTAATAAAAAGCTTATATTCTTCAGTTTTGCAATGTTCAGCTGTTGTTGGAGGAATTTGAAGGTCAGACTTATGTTGATAGATTCATCTGACAAATTCAGATTAAAAAATAATTAATGGGAAGGGTTTTGTGTACAGCTTTCTTGTCAAAGAATAATAATTGGGAAATAAAATAGTCCTACAGTTAAGCTTTGCTACCATGTGTCCTTAGTTATTGTGCTTACCTGGGCAAGACTGTGGCCTTCGTATGAACTATCTTCCTTCTCTGTGCTAAAAAAATGAACACCCATTCTTATGTATATGGCTGTTCCTTATAATCATCTGCAAAAATAGAAAGCAAAACTTCATGTAACTGTGTACACTTTCTGTAGCACAGGCAGTTTTAAATGACTTTTTAAAAGGTTAGTTTATCCAACAAAACTTTGAAAATAGCTGCTTTATATATATTCTAATATAGTTACACTTACAGTCTACATATACACTATATGTATAAAATTAGTGTAGTCCTCCGTGTTAGGTTACATAGTTACCTGTCAGAAGTGACATAGCTGATTGTCTCTGGAAGAGTGGAGGGTGGACCATGTAGTTCTTCACGCCATACAAATCATGTGTGAAATATTGTTGTAACACCTAAATTATGTACAGTGTTGTGATTCAGGCATTTGTTTAAAGAAAGACTTTTTGCTCCAAAGTTGATGGTAGGAAGAGAGATGTCTGTCTCTGCTGGCTTTCTGGCTGTGTGAGGATGTGCAGTAATTCTATCCTGACATTCACCTGCGTGCACAGTTTTTCAAGGCTTGTTCCATTTCAAATAATGAATTTTTGTACACTAGAGCTTTGCAGACAGCCAGCTATCCAGTTAGGACTGTCTCCTCAGTCCTTTCTAAATATCAGTAATGACTTACAAAATACATTTTAGGAAGATACCTTCATGTATTTAACCACTTTGACATAAAATTCAACCCCACTGGGAAGAAAAGAGCAGGACAGCTTCTGTCAGGATATGTTGTTGATCAGGTAGAGGAACATCATTAAAAAGATGATTTTTATTTTTTTCCTTCCCCCCAACGGGCAGACTTTAATACAGAGAATTATAAGCTGTATGCATCTTAAATATTTAATCACTGCTGCTTTAATTAGATGTGTCTATTTCAGCATCTTAACTGGTGATGATGAAGATGAAGAAATATACAGTACTGAAGATTGTGAGTTTGCAGCCAAGAAAAGAAAAAAAAATCACTTCAGGAATAACACAGATTCACAATGTAAGTCTGGTTTTTTTTTTTCATTTATTTTAGAAAACTCTTGTAGGTTCAGCAAAATCTTATAATAGCTATTCATTTGTATTCGTCTGTAGAGTAGCTTTCTGAGTTATCTTTACTCCTGTATTGGCAATGAACTCTGGTGTTGGAAGTGATACATCTTAACTATGGCATTGATCATCTGTTGCGTGACTTTTTTTCAAAGATCCAAAGCTCATTCACTTAGAATATTAATTTCTGAATAATAAATGTCTTCTGATACTAACCATTGTTTTGTGAGCTAGTTTTAGATTAAATTCTTCTGGATGACTATGGAAACTTCTGCTTACCAAAGCAGCTGTTTTATTTTTAGTTAATTCAAATTCTGATTAGTGTTACAGCTCTAAAATTGGTCCATAAATAATATATATGTCATGATATATATAATAATAATATTATTATAATGTCTTTATATATAAATCTTAATGCTTATAGCTCTTGGTAAAGACTTTATCAATATAGAGTTTTTTTGAAAATAGTCTTTCGGGGGACCAGCTGAAGTGTCTCTGTACCAATGCACGCAGCATGGGAAATAAACAGGAAGAGCTGGAGATGTGCGCACAGGAGCAGGGCTACGACCTTGTTGGCATCACGGAGACGTGGTGGGACGACTCGTATGACTGGAGCGTCAACAGGGAGGGGTATAGGCTTTTTAGAAAGGACAGGAAGGGGAGATGAGGAGGGGGTGTTGCTCTCTACTCAGCAACCAGCTGGAGTGTGTGGAGCTCTGTCTGGGGATGGAAGAGGAGCTGACAGAGAGCTTATGGGTCAAGATTAGAGGAAGGGGACGGACAGGGGACGTTATGGTGGGGGTCTGTTACAGGCCACCTGGCCAGGACAGAGCAGATGAGGCGCTCTATAGGCAGATAGGAGCAGTCTCACGGTCACGAGCCCTGGTCCTCAAGGGGGGCTTCAACCACCCTGACATCTGTTGGAGAGACAACACGGCAGGGCACAGGCAGTCCAGGAGGTTCCTGGAATGCGTGGATGACAACTTCCTCCTGCAGGCGATAGAGGAGCCAACAAGGAGGGGTGCCATGCTCGACCTTGTGCTCACCAACAGGGAGGGGCTGGTTGGGGATGTGAAACTAAAGGACAGCCTTGGCTGCAGCAACAACAACACGGTGGAGTTCAAGATCCATGAGGCAATGAGGAAACTACATGGCAAGCTCTCTGCCCTAGACTTCAGGAAGGCAGACTTCGGCCCCTTCAGGGACCTGATGGGCCAAGTGACATAGGAGGTGTCCCTGGAGGGAAGTGGGGCCCGGGCAAGTCCACATTCAAGGAGCACCTCGTCCAAGCTCAGCAGAGGTGCATCCTGACGAAGAACAAGTTGGGCAAAAAGGCCAGGAGGCCTGTGTGGATGAGCAAGGAGCTCCTGGACCAACTGAAAGTGAAGAGGAAAGCCTATAGAGGGTGGAAGCAGAGACAGGTAGCCTGGGAGGACTACAAAGAGGCTGTGCGAGTGGCCAGGGATCGGGTGAGGAAGGCTAAAGCCCTGACGGAATTGAATCTGGCCAGGCATATGAAAAGCAACAAGAAAGGCTTCTATAGGTATGCAGGGGACAAAAAGTCCAAGGAGAATGTAGGCCTGCTCCGGAAGGAAACAGGTGTCCTGGTTACCCAGGACATGGAGAAGGCTGAGGTAGTCAATGACTTTTTTTTGCCTCAGTCTCCACCGATAAGGCTGTGGAAGGCACAAGCAGGGACTGTGAGGATGAAGAACCGTCCACTGTCCTCGAAGAGCAGGTTCGGGAACATCTGAGGAACTTGAAGGTGCACAAGTCCATGGGACCTGATGGGATCCATCCGTGGGTCCCGAGGGAACTGGCAGATGAAGTTGCCAAGCCACTGACCATCATATTTGAGAAGTCGTGGCGGTCTGGTGAGGTCCCCAATGACTGGAAGAGGGGGAACATAACCCCAATTTTTAAAAAGGGGAATAAGGAAGACCCAGGTAACTACAGGCTGGTCAGCCTCACCTCTGTGCCTGGCAAGGTCAATGGAGCAGATTCTCCTGGAAACCATGCTAAGGCACATGGACAGCAAGGAGGTGGTTGGTGACAGCCAACATGGCTTCACCAAGGGCAGATCGTGCCTGACCAATTTGGTGGCCTTCTATGACGGGGTGACGGCATCGGTGGACAAGGGACGAGCAATGGATATCATCTACTTGGGCTTGTGAAAGCTTTTGACACTGTCCCACACGACATCCTTCTCTCTAAACTAGAGAGACATGGGTTTGATGGACGGACCACTCGGTGGATAAGGAGTTGGCTGGATGGCTGCACTCAGAGAGTGGTGGTCAACGGCTCAATGTCCATGTGGAGACCGGTCACGAGTGGCGTCCCTCAGGGGTCCGTGCTGGGCCCGGCCCTGTTCAACATCTTTGTCGGCGACATGGACAGTGGGATAGAGTGCACCCTCAGCAAGTTCACCGATGACATCAAGCTGCGTGGTGCCATTGACAAACTGGAAGGGAGGGATGCCATCCAGAGGGACCTTGACAGGCTGGAGAGGTGGGCCCGTGCCAACCTCATGAAGTTCAACCAGGCCAAGTGCAAGGTCCTGCACCTGGGTCATGGCAATCCCAGGCACAAATACAGGCTGGGCGGAGAATGGATTGAGAGCAGCCCTGAGGAGAAGGACTTGGGAGTGCTGGTGGACGAGAAGCTCAACATGAGCCGGCAATGTGCCCTTGCAGCCCAGAAGGCCAACTGCATCCTGGGCTGCATCAAGAGGAGCATGGCCAGCAGGTTGAGGGAGGTGATTCTCCCCCTCTACTCTGCCCTGGTGAGACCCCACCTGGAGTACTGTGTCCAGTTGTGGAGACCCCAACATAAGAAGGATCTGTACTTGTTGGAGCAAGTCCAGAGGAGGGCCACAAAGATAAGAGGGCTGGAGCACCTTTCCTATGAGGACAGGCTGAGAGAGTTGGGGCTGTTCAGCCTGGAGAAGAGGAGGCTCTGGGGAGACCATATAGCTGTCTTCCAGTACCTCAAGGGGGCCTACAAGAAAGATGGGGAAAGGCTGTTCAGTAGGGCCTGTTGCGACAGGACGAGGGGTAATGGTTTTAAAATAGAGGGGGGTAGATTTAGATTGGATATTAGGAAAAAATTTTTTACAGTGCGCGTTGTAGAACACTGGAACAGGTTGCCCAGAAAGGTGATGGAACCCCCATCCCTGGAAATGTTCAAGGCCAAGTTGGATGAGGCTCTGAGCAACCGGATGTGGTCGGGGATGTCCCTTCTCCTTGCAGGGGTGTTGGACTAGATGACCTTTGAAGGACCCTTCCAACTCTAACCATTCTGTGAGTCTGTGATTTGACAACATACTGAACTTCTGAAAGCTGAAGGTCTGCCTAGTTGCCTTTATTAGTCTTGTACAGTTAACTTCCCTGCAACTAGTTGAACTAAGTGGATGCAGAGCAGACACCTTTACTGAAGAAAATAGAGAGGTGGAGTGTTCAGGAACAAAAAGGATTTCTCATTTCTGTACTTTCCTGTGTTAAGTGCTAAAAAGTCTGTTGGGTTAAAAAAGGTCAGGGATTTTGTAGGAGAAATTGACTGTTGTTGGTAAACAGTTGACAAAAGTTGTGCTATTTATGCCAATTGTGTTCCAACTCTTGTCTTTGATTTATAAAATTATTTAACTATTCTTTTATTTTTTTGAAAATTTGTAGTCATCCTTTTCAGCTTTTATAAACTTCCTTTATTAAAAGTATTCTACTATCTCTCCTATCTTATGAAGCATTTTATTGAGGATGGTCCGTTTTCTTCAGTTTCTTTCTGGAAAGCATTACCTAAAGTAGAAGGTTAAAAATACTTATTTTCATTTTAGGTTTTTATCGTGAAAATTGGATTTATGTTCATAAAGAAAGCACCAGAGAAGTAAGTCCTGCATGCTGTGGGTCAATTCCTACACTCTTTGTGCTTCTTAATTGACAAATATTATTTAAAAAAAAAATACAATGCATTCATGCTGTATAGTCTTAGGGGTTATGTTCGATTCTCTCTTCATTGGTACCATAGTACACCTGCATGTGGTGAGGCAAAGGCATCTAGCAAAGTTACTTTTACATGGGTCATTGTGGCAGAGATGTGGGAACTTACAAGGATGGACATAAGTTTTCCACTACTTCTTCAAGCCATCTTTGTCTCTATCTGTATTGTGTGTCTTTGAACTAAAATTGAAAGTATTTGCAAAACCAGAGTAATATCTCCAAAGAAGGTGTCTGCAGGCAGCTACCTGATGTTTTGTAATCTTGATGTAGATTTTAATATAAGTAAAACTTCACTTTCAAACTTTGCAAAGAGGACTTTCATAGCCCACAAAGTCCAGATGCTTTCAGTTTTGTGTAGAAACTGTATCATGCAACTGTAAAGGGAACATGAAAGATCTAGAAATGGCCTCCTGGAAAGCCAAGAGTTAATATACATTCGTTGTATGTAGAGAAACTGTCTTGAAGTTTGAGTTTCATTCCTGTGTTCATTCCTATGGTTACCTGGCATGGGTGGAACTTGGACACCTGTAAGGATGTCTTTCATCCACAATAATGTTAGGGTATTAGAGCCTTTCACCAGATTCATAGACCTCTTTCCCAGTTTTATCTTCAGACATGAGAGATGTATTTACTTACATTGGTTTGCAAAAGTCTCGAGGACCCTTTTTCTAATTGTGCCATGTCAAATTTAGGGTAAGAAAGAAGGGAGAGTGACAGACTTTCACCAGTCATTATGATGTTTTGAGTTATAAAGTTGTTAAGCTGAATTTTCAAACTACACTTGGGCCAAAACACAAATTGCCTAAAATCACTCCTTACTGTCCTTCATAACCTGTATGTTGAGATTATGGGTTCCCCTCCCCCCCATATTTGTGCAGAAGTTGACATACTGGTGATGTGTGATTGTTTGCTTGGGTTTCTTTTCCTTTCAGAAAGTGAACAAAATATTTTGTTGTACCAGTTAGCTTATTCTTGTCACCACTGTTGTCTTCTAATAATTGACCATTCACCTTTCCTGCTTTTTTTAAAAGAGCAAACAACAGCAAAACAAGGATGGTTAGAATTAATCACTAATCTTTTTCACATAATTCCTTATATAAATTCAAAAGCTTAAAGGAAAAAGTTGAAAGTTAATCATAGAAACATAAATGGTTTGGGCTGGAAGGGTTAAAGTTTATCTAGTTCCAACCCCCCTGCCATGGGCAGGGACACCTTCCATTAGACCAAGTTGCTTAAAGCCCCACCTGACCTGGCCTTGAACACTTAAGTAGCAGAATGAAGAAGTAGCAAGTAATAAACATACTTGAACCAAAAAATTCAGAGCAACAGTTTAAGCTAATCTAAAATGTAATTTACAGAGGTTCTAGTTTTACTTACAAGTTGTAATCTTACTTGATTTTGAAATGGCTCAATCTTGCAACTAGGAGACTTTTTTCCAAACTAGATAGTGAATTTTAGGGCAAAGTGACAAGAGCAGGATTACTAACATACTGCTCTGCAAGTATCCCTTTCACCAGTTATAGGCTTTTTCTCATTATGTTTGCTCCGAGGCTCCTGTGTGGCTCTAAATTTACTCAGCTTATGTGATCCCATGTAATTTCCAGTACTACTAACACCTTAAGTAGCTCTGCAACAGCCGCTGGAACTTCCATTTTCACCTTAAGACACCTGTGCAGAAGAACCAAAAGAAAATGCAGTTTCTCTTGCTGCCTAAGAAAAACTGTGCCTTAGCTTGTAGCCCCCAGAAAATAAACTCTAGATGTTGAGACCACTTGTTCTGCCAGTCCCAGGAGCAAGTAGCTCTGTTCACACCCTCAAATGTGAACACAAACTCAGTCAGTTAATGCTTATGGTTGTAAGTGCAGACTGTTGTACAGACAACCTCTACTTTGTGCTGAGGCAAATGGAGAGCATGATAGCCATGAGAGAGTACCAGCACTGTGGCCGTGCAGTAGTGGAGTAGATTTCCAGGACGCTCAGATACTGGTGATTACAGATTGCATGTTTAGTATGAACTTAAAGGCCTTGCTGTCAAGTAATACTATATCCCTACTGTTGGTTCCAAATAGCATATCTGGTTCCATTTGTTCTACAAGAAATTAAATAAATCTTCAGTCCAGATATATTGTATTTCTCGGGAGCATGGTATACAAAAGCATCAGTTGCACAACAGAGTGCTTTTCTGAATATATTCCTCAATTTTATCTTGTTTCTTTCCATTTAAAGTGTGTTTATTTTTCTTCTCAGAGACATGGCTATTGCACTCTGGGAGAAGCTTTTAACCGCTTAGACTTTTCAAGTGCAATCCAGGACATCAGAAGGTTCAATTACGTGGTCAAAGTAAGCTCTTTATTTTATATGCGTATTTTAAAAATGCATTTGCTGATGTGTCTATGTGTACGAAAGAAATAATTTTGCACTGAACATTTGATGTTTTGTGACTGTAGAAATATCCTGTTCTTATGTAACTTCTACTGCGTGAAGCAACTTCAAACTGAGTAATTCTTCTTTGGTGAGAACTCTTTCTATTGCTTTATGAAAGCCTGTAGCTTGAGGAGGATGGTGATGGCCAGCATGTTTTGTATTTAGAAGGAAACACTGATGGTAGTTTCAGTTGTTCGTCAGTCTGGGTAGTGAATGCTCTTTAAAGGCAAAAGAATCCCTATACAACCAAAAATAGCAAAGTGTAGTACCTCTTAAACATACTTTACTAGGTCTTAAATATGCTTAAAATAGCAATTTCTAGAAGAATATCTGATGTGTGAATATTCTGCTCTTTCTGTTTCTTCTGCAGCTTCTTAACAGTCCTGTGACTCACTGCTCTCTTTTAAAATTAGTTTTTATTTTTATCTGGACAAGATATAGATATATCTACCTTTTATTAACATCTCTTAAAACTCAAGACTCCAGCTTTTTCAGTCTTCCTTTTTTTTTTTGTCTTCCAGAAATTGGTTTTATTGCAAGCTGTCTTTTACAAATAATGTAACATGAAGATTATAGAAACATTTAAGTTATACTAATGTCAATTTTTCCTTGGAAAGTCTCTTTCTTTACTATACTAGCTGTTCTGGGTCATGCCTAGTCTTCAGTTGAAAATTAAGTGCATGGAACCTGTAAGTTCTGGACAACAGTGCTATCTTCCTGTTTTCCAAAACTACATTCACTTGTACTTTAGGGAGCTGCATAATATCATGCCTTAATTTCCTTGATGCCTAACTAGCTGCCTGCTTGGAAATACCTATTCTGGCAGATACTGATCTTTCTCTAGCCCCAGGTTTTTTTTTGTCATCAAACTTGAGTTAGTAGAGTGCTTGTCCTAACTCAGAGAAGCTCAAAATGTAAGACCTATCAGGACTAAAGTTCAGTTCAATGGTGAGGCTGTTCACGAATAATGTAGTGGTTGGAATGTTTCCAGAGCTTGAAAAGACACAAATCAAAATTCAATAAACATACCAGGAGAACACCCTTACCACTAGGCTGTGGAGTATTTGGAGAGAAAACAGATTCTACCGATCCTTGTGAAGCTGAGAAAGCATAATTTACTTCCAGAAAAACAAGAGATGTGGGATCAAAGGAAACAAAGCAAAAAGGATTTGCTTCCAGGCTAGTGGTCAGGGTACTTGCCTGTTTTATTCCCCTTGCAGATTTTTCAGTATATATATGCATCGTGGTTTAGAACATTGATTTTTTTTTTTTTTTTAATGCTGTTTTGGGAGCAGAAAGAAGAACCTTGATCTCTCCCAACACTTCTCAGCCTCAAACAGTACAATGAAAAAAGAACACCTAAAAAAGAAGAATCATGTTATAAATTAGGTCAACCTTGAGTGCCTCACTTGAATGATAAACAGGTAGAATGAATCCAGAAGTAGAATTTTACATGTTTCTAGATGCTGCAGTGCCTAAGCTGAGTTGCTCAAAACAGTTAATCGGAACAACGTGCAAGGTCTAACATAAGCACATTGACCAGTTTCCCTTCTGTTTGCCAAAAAATATAAAATGACTAGTTTAGTTAGCCAGGCTTAAAATTGTTGAGAAAGGAACAATACTTTAAAATTGAGGAATTTGGCTTTGTGATTCAAACTGTTACTAGAGTAACAGTAGACCTTGAGAAATTAAGATGGGTTTAGAATAGCAGACACACTTCCATAAACCTTTTAACACTTCAGAATTTCTTTGAATTTTTTTTAAATTGTAGGATTGTTTTACAGTTACAAAAATTTAATTATATCTTTGTATTGGTTCCTCTGAGGTGATGGAGGCAAACTGAATCCTGTCAACATGGATAGATGATCCACTTTGGTTCTCCAACTATCTAAAACCCTCCCAGTTATTATTAAAAGTTAATACAGATGTCTGCTCAAGACCTTTTTAGAGCAGGCAGTGAGGGGAGGCAGTAGGATCAGCTATTTTCCTGCGCTTATAATGATAATTTCTTAGCTGTTAAATGTCTGATACATTGAGTTTGATATGGATAGTCTTTTTTTTAAAATGTTGCAATTTGAATAAACAGTTGATCCATTCAAAGCTGTAATCTGTAGTAGACAACATAAGCGGTGTCTGTGCATGTGTCAGTACAGCTGAACTCGCGTCTCAGATCCTTGTACTCGTGCGCCTGCTACAATTGTCTTAAGCCTTGCATATTAACTTCCACTGAAATGGGAATCTTCATTAAAATTAGCCAGGTGGAATTTATTTCCTTGATTTGATCTTTAGCCTGAGTAACATAACTGATTTTTTTTCAGACTTAATCAAGAGAAATGTACATACTTGCTTTAATTGGCAAACTGCCAGGTACCTCTAGGTGTGCTCCAAATTATTCATCAAACTAAAAGGCTTTGAAGATGCCAAGAAAGAGATTCTGATATCTCGTCTCAAAAACTGTATAAATAGATTGCTTGTATTTAAATACATCAGGAGAATTATTTCCTCCTTTCATAGCACATAATGTTTTGTCAGGAATCATGCAGAGAAGCCAGAAGGAATATTATTAAATCGGGGAGAGAACAGGTGTATTCTCTCTTCTCCGAAGAAAAATTAACGTTGAGCGTAGTGGCAAATCGCTGTTTTAGAAATGAAGATACAAAATCATTTTTGGCAGGCTTAGTCTCTGTTCAGCCTCTGCCAATAGTTGATGCTGTTCTACAAAGCACGGCTCTGCGGGTTAGTGTTCAGAGCACTCTGTAGGGGATGCTGGTTTCTGCTCCCTGCTTTCCCTTTCGCATGTATTGAGAACTCTTGTTCTGAGCTCAGCATTATGAATAGCAATTGTAAAATTCGGTGCCACACTTCTAAACATTGCAATACTATCATCGCATCGAAGTCTCTCTTTTATCTCATACTATGACCATTTTGTGTTGAAGAGGCAATGGTGCTTGGCAGCTACAAAACTGAATCTCAGGTGTAAAAGCAAAGGTGTCAGAATGGAGCAAGGGCTGCCTCTAGTAGCTGAAGCTTGGCAATCATGTGCAGCAAGAACTTAACCTATTCTGCTTACTTTCCCCTAGGCCATTCCCACCACCCTTGCCACTCTTCTGTTCACAGTGGTTCCAGAGAGAAATGTTAAGGGAAAGTTACTAATACAGTATGTATGCTGCTCATCATTAGATTAGCTAAACCGGGGGTTGCTCCCACATTCAGGTCCCTGGTAGAAGAAAGCACATTCCCCCTCCGTGAGCAGAAAGTAGTGCACTAAGTTCATCACATCTCAGTTTGACCAGTATGATACTCAAATTGGAAGTCTGGTAGTTGGTATCAGTTCAATGTGATATTCCTGGCCACAAAATCTGTCAGGGGGTTCAGGACCCAGCCACATCAAAAACTACGTTTCTATTTGTGAGCTTCCAAAACAGTCTCTCTCCATTGTTTCATTACAGCTTATAAAGGCCATATGTCATGTGCTCTGTCACGGGGATAAACACTAGTATTTGTATAGTATTTTGAAAATGTACATCTCTTTGTGAGTTGTTCATGGGATGCCAGTAGGAATGCCTACAGCTTTCTGTGTTTGTCTTGCTTAATTTTCTAAACTCTGTAGTTATGTTTTCAGGAAATGTGGTTGCAGTGCTCTAGGCTGTTCTAGGTGAATGTATGTACTGAAAGTCTGTATTTGAAACCATTCTTTGCTTCTGTCATTCTTCTGAGTTTTAATTCTTTGTCCTAGCTTTTGCAGTTAATTGCGAAATCCCAGTTAACCTCACTGAGTGGTGCAGCACAGAAGAACTACTTTAACATTTTGGACAAAATTGTGCGGAAGGGTAAGACCTAAGGTTTTGTAATCTGCTTGTTCACATTTAATTGCTATGACTAATCTATTGGTTGATTTTTTTTGTTGTTGTTGTTAGCTTTATTACTGTTTTTACATTGTAACATAAAGCAACGGCATATTTAATTAGTGAATGGTTTCATACTTTTCATCCCACAGTTTCAGTAAGTTGTTTTCTCTTGATTATTGAATCATGTCTGTTGAAACAGATTGAAGTTAAATGACAATTAGATTCTATTCAGAAACTATTGGTTACTATTAAGTTATACTCTTGATGAAACATGAAAGCTTTTAGATGAGTAGCATGTTTGTTTTTCCATTTGCATGACATACTGAGACTTCAAGTACATAACTGCTTTTCTTTATTTTAAAAAGAGCTGTTAGTTAATATTGGAAAAAATATTTTTCTGGTAACCACACTAAGTGGAGATGTAACACTATCAGCTTTGAACAGAAGAAATTTGATTTATAACTAGTTGTTCAGTATTAAGTTTATTAAATGCATAGCATGATGTGTTACATCAAATTTGCCATGAAATTGTTAATTATTGGTCTCGCCCTTACAGAACAGCATTTAATAAATGTCATGGTAGGAATTAGGGCAGCTATTTGCACACAAACAGTTGACTTGTTGTTAGTTCATCTAAAAAAGTGTTGATTAGCTTGAGCTAACTGTATTAGCTTGGTTAACTCAGTTAACCAAAATTGTATTTGTTTTGTTTTCCAGTCATGGAAGACCAACATAACCCACGATTAATCAAAGAACTTCTACAGGATCTGAGTTCTACTCTCTGTATACTGATTAGGGGAGTAGGAAAATCTGTGTTGGTAGGGAACATCAATATTTGGATTTGCCGATTAGAAACAATCCTTCTGTGGCAACAACAACTGAAAAACCTTCAGATGAACAAGGTATGTTATTAAGTCATGCTAAAAAGTAATTGGAGGGCAGGTATATTGAACATGGGTTTATGATTTGTAGGTGAACAAAGTTTCAAATACATCTTAGAGTTTTACTTTTTTCTTTGTTTTTAGCAAAGTAAATATGAAATTAAATGAAACAGAATCAACTTAATTTTCTAATGTTTGAATAGCTCTTCTCTAGTGAGGGCTGCTACAGTGCCTGTACTCCTGGTTTCTGCTAGAGATGTATACATATAATTGTTTTTCTCACCCAAAGAAATTTCAAACTGTTTATTTTTAGATTGTCAGGTAGAGATGGAAGAAATACCAATTTTTAATTCCAAAGTAAATGTTTTTTTTTTATTGAAGAAATAGAAATCTAGAAGGAATTTTATAGGTGGGTCAAGAAAACAGAAAATACTCACGTAGCAGTTCTACAGCTTTATTCATTAGCACGGTTGCTTTTGAAAAAGGAAAAGATAATGACTTCAGCATCTGGACTCTGATTTTTGCTACTTTCTTCAAAGCGTGTGGTATGCATGGCTCCACGTTTTTATAGTGGAAACTTCTGATGATAAGCAGGCCACTTTTTTAACCTGTCTGGGTTACTCTTGAAGGAAGAAATGCTGCAAGATGTTGCTTACAGTAAAGTCATACAACTGTTTCATCTGTTTGCTTTCAGCTATGAAATTTTGAACTTGTGCTTGCTATGTGTGCTGGGTGGGTATCTGAATAGAACAGCTAATTTTGGAATAGAAAGGAGAAATAGGGAACTCAATCTCAGCAATTTTCATATGCGAAGCAACCACAGCATAGGCAGTTTTGAGACGTTGCAGTTGCTGCGTCTGTTTCTTTCCAGTGTGCCACTTCAACCAACGTAGAACAGCTCAGATGGAAATAACTGATGAGAAATCTTGCTTCTGTAACGTTCACATATTCCTGAACGATAGTCCCAGAGATGTCTATAACAGATGATGCTATGGAAAATCTAGCCTATAAGTGAGATGAATGGTTGTGAAATAAACGGACATAAGTGAGAGCCTGCTGGAGTACAGCTGCTGTGCTACCAGTGCCTTGCTCCTGGGCAGCTCTGCTAGGTGGGGCCAGCAGCTGCCCACACTCCATCCCTTTCCAGCTGCCCACGCTGCCTCCAGCCCTGTTGGCCTTTGTGCCACCTGGCAGCTTAGGCTCTAGATTCAGTTATGTATGAGTTGTGCTGTAGGTTACCCCGTTAAAGAGAAAGTTCAGTAGAGGTATATACTCCTAATGAAAACTTTCTCAGTGCTCTGGTCTGTCACACCCTGCAGAATTCCCCATTTATGTCTGAGAGGAACTATCTATCTCCGCATTCAGAAACAAATCTACTCTCTTCTGCCTGTGATTTTCATAATGTTTTTTCATTCTGTATTTCTGCTTGTCAGTCCTATATTCTGCACTCTAGTTGTCCTAAGACAAATTGACATGTGCTCTGTTTCTTAATGAAAATAGAGAAATTATAGTTATCCTACAAATTATAAATAATTAATTCATACCTTTATTATACTTAAGGTTTTAGTCTACTTTTCTCAAAGGTGGAATTGAATATATCGGTTTTCAAGACTGTATACTCTTGAATTATTTTCTGAGAATGGGAGTGTTTTTTAAATTATTTGAAATTTTAAATAAAAAAATTAGGATATGTTTATTTTAACAGTAGGAAAGCTGTAAGTTATAAAGCTACAGTTTGCAGCTCCTTCTGTACATATATTCATTTAAGTTTTCAACAACAGTTAGAGAATAATAGTAGCCAAGTAATCAAAGTATCACAGAATTAACCATAGATATTACTCAATGCTTTTGTACAAACTAAACTAAGATCTGAGTTACCTGTAGAATAAAAATCTTACTTGTACTTATACTGTCAAGTTTTTGTAGTTAAAAGTTTTCAACTCTTATTTCCAGCAAGTCAACAATGGTCTTACGCTTAGTGATCTCCCTCTGCATATGCTGAGTAACATCTTGTACAGGTTTTCTGATGGCTGGGACATTATTACGCTGGGTCAGGTGACCCCAACTTTGTACATGCTCAGTGAAGACAGACAGTTGTGGAAAAAACTCTGCCAGTACCATTTTGCAGAAAAGCAGGTAAAAAAAAAAAAACCTTCTTATTTGCATAAATAGGGCCCTTATCTTTGTAATATGGTATATTAACTCACCCTTTTTGAGATAAAAATGTGACCGCATGCAGTAATAGTGAAAATGTTCTTTTTGGGGGGGAGCTTGGTTCATACTGAAAATTGTATTCAGCATGTCTGTGAGTTTAGAATAACTATCAGGCTGTTTCCTTGCACTACTTTAAAAAATGTCTACTGTAAGATTTTTTTTAACTACAATCCTCAACAAGTGTGGTAGACAATACTTCTAAGGTGTTTCTAATTTTAATACCTAAAGTAGAGTTTGTTTTACTAATCAACACAGGCAGATAGCTCAAACTTTTAAGTTACATGAATAGTCTAGTGAAGAGAAGAAAAAAGAGAAGGGATACTTTTCTGTCACTCTCTCATAAAAAGCATTAAAGTAATCTAGGAATGCCTCCAGAGCTGTCTTTATTTTCTGACAGTGATATATGCTGGGACAAAATCAGACTAGGTGAAAATAAAGGCATGAAAATAGAAGTTACCACATCAGAGCTGTAGGAAAAGCTTGAAAAACTTAGTACATTCCAGGCTGGAGGAGGTGAAAATACTCATTTAAAATATCTTAGGTTGAAGTGGTACCATTTGGTTGGTGACTACCAGATTAATTATTATTATTATCATCATCATCATCATAACAGGAAAGGTAGAAGTGAAGCTAATTAACTCATGTGCAGTTGACCGAAATAAGAATTTTGGTGGGATTAAGGGCTTTAGAATGAACTTCACAGAGCATATGGACAAAGGCAAACTGGAAAATCCTTCCTCAGAGGCAGCTCAAAAGAATACAAGGTGAATTTATCAGGATAAGAAGTTTTAAGCTTAATGTAGCAATTGAATGGATTTTGAGGGCAGATGACGTAAGCTGTACTGAACAGTGACAAAAACAGTTACAGTGGAAGCTGTTACACTAAGGTAAAGCTGGGGAAAAAGATCACTTAAGCCTTTCAGTAGAATTAAGTGGCCCTGTGCCTTTTAAAGGACACTTTTGTACACAGTGTTTCCAAGGCGTTCCTAAATCAGAATCATAGAATGGTTAGGGTTGGAGGGGACTTTCAAAGGTCATCTAGTCCAACCACATCCAATTTCTTATCAGGTTATTAATGATACAAATCTAATTATTTCTTTTCCAGTATCAAATTCTGCTTTTTCTATTTAAACATGTATTACCTTAAGCTACAGAGTCATGTTAGGTTGTTTTTCCTGTCCTCTGCAGTATTTTTTTGAACCATTGAAGAACCACAAAAACATACTTGATATCTGAAGAGCACTTTTAGGAAAAATGAGAACTCTGCACAGGGAAGCTATTATGAAACAGAGTGAAGTGTAGCTGGAATCACAAAGGCAGTGCTGTTCTCCCCATCTAGGAGTCATCTTCTGAATGAAGAAAGCCCTTAATGCGTTAGCAGTAATCCACACTGAGTGGAATAAGAAGCCTTTTACAAATACATACTTAGCTGTGCATTAAGCTGGGGAGAAATAGCCATTGTGCATCAGCTAATCTTTACATGCAGATTATGTCCTCAAGAAGTACACCAATCACTGATTACTACTATACTTCTAGAAAGATCATAAGTAAAGGTGAAAAATAATCATGTTTATCCTTCTAAAATGCAAGAAAAAAAGCATTATTTAAATCCATAGTTACTGTCTCAACTGAAAACCACTAACTGTAATGCATACTTTTTAGCTCATGCCTGAGTTTTTTTTAAAGTATAAAATTAATTACTTCAGCTCTTAATATTTTTGTTATATAGTTACTGACTATAACTAGAATAATTTCAAGACAGCAGAGTTATAGCAGCTGTGTATGGCCTACTTATTCTTGGCAAATATGCACTCTCCTATTTTTAGTGTTTTACCTCTTTTTTTTTTTTTTTTCTTTTCCTGGCTGGATCTCTCACTGCTTTTCAGAGCTCTATCATGTCAGATTATTGACTTCACAGAATTCCAGTTACAAAATTCAGTTTAACTACCTTCCCTCCCACCTCTGTCCTTTACCTGATTTGACTAATTCTTTAACAATTTTAAAGAAATGTGTTTTATGTCTAGTTTTGTAGGCATTTGATTCTGTCAGAGAAAGGTCACATTGACTGGAAGCTGATGTACTTTGCACTTCAGAAATATTACCCAATAAAGGAACAGTATGGGGACACTCTGCATTTCTGTCGACACTGTAGTATTCTGTTTTGGAAGGTAAGATCTTTGAAATAGATAATCAGAAATAAATTCAAACAGCTACTGGTGATAAGGAAATAGATTAAGATCATGTTGTCAGTTTTCTCATGTGAAATGTGATTGGACAACTAATGTCTAACTTTTAAGTAATATATAAAACTTCCATACAAAATCAGAATTAAGCTCCAAGCTTTTTCTTTAACGTTTTTATTTCTTGATATCTGGTAACCTCAATACTTAAAACTGCAAAGAAAAGTGCCATGTGGAAAGAGTTGCACTCTGTCTTCTTGTATCTCTTTAAACTTTTGCAGAGTTGTTAGGAACTTGTACGAAGGGAACTTGTATGAAGTGAGCCATTTTACATCCCTTTTCTAGTGACAGCATAGTAATCCATCAGTCTCTGAGAACTGATTACTATAGTATTCCTACCATGTTGGTGTAGAATGCTAGAGTCTTGCTTCTGTCTCATCTGAAGCTTGGAAAAGTGTTTGAAACGTCACTTAAAATGCATTTTATGTTGATTTAGGTGTTTACTTTGAAATATGTTCTGTCTTACAGGATGATTTTAATTTCTGTAGGGCATTTTCATGTGTAACTTATGTGTGAACACGTAGTCCTGCTTTTACTTTGTGATGCAGTATAATCTAGCCTTATTGTTAGTGAGACTTAATTTTGCAGCTCAAAGACCATGGATAGGAAAGAGCAAGAAATGCTTGAGAAATCTTGGCAAATACTCTTCTAGTTTATGGAAATAAGTTGCTCTTGTCATCTTTCTGTAATCTTAAGAGGAGTTGCATGTCAGTGTGAGGTTTTTTTATTTTCCATAGAAGAAAACTAAACTGTTTAACAGGATAAGCTATCTTTCATAGAAGTACCATGTCACTGAATTATGTTATCTTAAAGCTGAGTATCCTTGATATCACAGTAGCCCTTCCAGGTACTAATGTTTTGGTCAATTAATAGTAAGAAAACAGGAAGTCAGAATTGGCTTCTGCTGTGAAAAGCTTGGGCATTTGCTGAAGAACCTGTGTCAAGAATGACTAAGAACTGTTCATTACAATGGAATAAGTCTTTATCATGTTGCCTGATATGTAGGGTAAAGTTATGTCTTTGAAAGCAGAAATTATAAAGGTAGGCACACAGCATGCATGCAGATGGATGGTTTTGGTATTGCATTTATTTGGATTGTCTGGCTTTGTGTAAAGGGTTAATGCTTCTACAGTAAATTCTCTCTCATTCTGACCTTGGTATAACTGAAAGTATATACTTTAATATTGTGTGACTAAAATATGTTTAGAATTAAATGTTTAACTTCAGAGATAGTGTGTGAGAGTAAGAGGCAGTGAACCTGTGCAGGCAGATAGATGTCTTGTAACCGTGACCACTCCAGTCTACTACTGGAACAATGGCACTAATTTTGTAGTTTTATATTTTTATTGAAATGCAACACAAGAAGTTGTAAAGGTACTTTGTTTGGATTGATGAGCAGTACCTACTACATCACCATTCCAGTGCTGACTGCCTCATCCTGGAGATGGGGGCAGGTCTTTTAACAGATGGTGTGGTGGTAGATTAATTGCATGCTTCTGCACTAAAATTCTGTAGCAGGTGGCTGAGATTGGCTGTTTTAACAAGAGCACAGTCAGCAAGTTGAGGAAAGTGATTATTGCTTTTCACTTGGCACTTATTAGACTGCATCTGGGATACTGCACCCAGCTGGGGGTCCCCAGTACAACAAAGACACCGATAAAGTGGGTGGAGTTCAGGTGAGGGCCAAATAATCAAAGAGGCTTGAGAACTTGCCCTGTAAGGAGAAGCTGGAAAAGACTTTCAAGTTTTTTTTAAGACTGCTTCAAGCCAAGCAAGGGAACAGTTTCACCATAGAGGTTATGCAGTGTCCATCCTTGGATGTTTTTGGAACCTGACTGGGTAAAGCTCAGAGCAACTTGGTCTGATCTCATAGCTTACCCACCTTTGAGCTGAAGGCTGGACAGATCTCCTGAGGTGCCTCCCAAGCTGGTTATTCTGCGACCTGGGATTGCAGTTTTCCTTCTCTAGGTCTTGCAACCTAAGTCTCATCCCTGTCTTAAAAAAATGTTTGATCAGGCTGAAATAGATTGTTAAAGAAGTCATTTCTGCACAACTGGCACTGTTATTGGCAGGGACACTAAGAGGTTACTCATTGGTCTGAAAAAGTTCCTCTGTTTACAGGGCAATGTAAGTAAAATAGCGCAAGTCACTCTGAGTTCTATGGGGGAAGAGTAGTTCAACTTTCAGGCACTTTTATCTGTGCCCTTCTCAAGCCTTCTAAACTAAATGTGGGGGGCAGGAGGAGCCTTATTAGTTCTAGAAAAATTCTGTGCTAGGTGAAAATATTTCTTAATCAGAAAAGTTTTGGCTTTGACAGTTCATTCAAACTTCAGTATCATACTTGATTAGACAGAATATTAAATGAAATATGTATGAGTGGGTGACATATAATTGTATCTGTAAAGTACAGACTTTTTGTTCTCAACTGAAGTTTTTCCTCTTCATAACTCCATTGAGCATATAGCAAAAAACTAAAACCAAACTTTAAAAGAGAAATCACAGTTACTTTGCAGAGGAAAAATAGCAATCTTGAAACAAATGGAAGCACTGGATTCTTCAGATAGCTTATAATATGTAAAAATTTAGTTTCTTCTTTAAATGGTACACTTCAAAAATCAGGCAGCTTTTGTCTTCAAGGGCATTCAGAAGAACTTCAGGCAATGAGCTGAACACTTATTTCTATTGCACTTGTGTTTTTTCTTGTGGGTGGTTTTTTTCTCTCTCCCCTCATTCAAGAACAAAGCAAAACATTGGAATAGTTGTAGAGGGAAAAGTACTGAAGTGATCAGAGTATGAAGAAGACTAGCAGAGGTTAACTTCTTTTAACTTAGCTGTGTTAAAGCTAACAAGGAACGTGACTGAACGTGACAGAGGAAGGATAAATAAACATGACGCTACTTAGGGAAATTATTTAAGCTGAGGGACAGCCTTGATGCAAATATGTTGTAGAAACTAGTGGGTAAACTTAATACTGAGTTAAGAGTTTAAGAACCAAAGCAGCAATGTTTTGCAATAGCCACAAAGCACAGGCCTAGCTAGTGATGAGAAGAATTTTAATCAGTTTATGAAATTGATAATGATGATGCTGGCAACACGAAGGCTACACGTGACCCAGGAGATTCTTTCAGTCCTGCATTTTGTATCCTTTTAAAGAAGGCCTCACAAGAGAAGGGACTGACAGCTACTGAACTGAATTAGCAAACAGTTCAAGTAGGGAAATTACTTCTCACTTCTCAGTATGCTGTAACAATCCTAGTGTCACTTTTAACAAGTCTGTAAGAGCTTTTCAGGAAGCGGCATTTGTATTCCTGTATTTGTTTAAAACCTGTGCCATAGTCATGTTAAATACAGTAAGAAGGAGGCTCCTGAATTCACTGTAGGAAGTACAGTGATATAAAAGAACGCTTTGTACTGTTCTGTGTTAAAGGAGGGAATTACTATAAGAAACTCTTCCTATTACACAACTGTTTTTGAAAAGTGACTTGATTTGTTCACGATGAAAATGAGCAAAATATGCAATTTTAGTAGTGTAAGAGTAATGGCAAACTATTGACTGATGCCTCTGTGAGTGCTTTCTACGTATGCTGTTTTTTCTGTATTGTGGGCAATTAGTTTTTTCTTAGCTAACTGAGTAGCACATTTCAGTTATCCCAGGATGGCCACAGAAGTTAAAATACCTGTTCTGCTTCCAATATCCAGGACTTTATGTAAAATAGTGTGATTGTTTTGCATAAGTGGTATGCTTCACACTTGGTTTTAGTTGTCTTGAGGCTTGTGCTGGTTTTGGTTCTCCAGCTGAGTGTGATTTGCCACAAGAATAGAAGACCATTTTTCTAAATGGCATGTGAACCTTAGCTTAAACAAACCCTAACTCTGCTTCTTTTACTTTATGGCTCTCCTTCCTGCTTCCTTCTTCACGATCTCAAAGGACTACCACCTTGCTTTGTTACTCAAGGTATTTCCTGTGTGTCTCATCCGTTTTCATTGCTGATTATTCTGTAATGTCAAAGTGAATAACATGTTCACTTCTAATTGTCTGATGCTCTGTTTTGATTTTGTTTTCCCACATGAATTTAGCAGCAGGAATACTTTTGTTTCTTGTTTCCCTATTAGATAAGGTAGTGGTGACTTTTCATCTCCGTTTTTTCACCAGATTTGTTACCATATTCTCTATTCATGCCATTTAAACTAGGGACCCTAATTCAACTTATTTGAGCATAGGTGCATGGATCAGCAAGATTTGCTCAGAAATAAGTTTCTCTGCACTCAGTGTGAGAAACTTTCTGCACTAACCTGATGTGTTTAATTCAGTACTTAAATCTGAAAACAGTAACACGAACCTCATAAATTTCTTTAATGCGAAGGTACTGAAATTGAGTTTACTTCATTTGGAATGCTGTAGTCACATACTTTTATGAAAGAGTATCTCTGAAAAGAAGTCTCCAAAATGGGCTGCTTGTGACTTAGGAGAGTGAGGGGAGGCAATTATATTGTTGTTTTATAAATTATGAAATGGTGGAAGTAATTATACAGAAAAGGACTGTAGCTCCAAAGTTATTATGGGAGCTTCTTAACTTGCAGTTACAATAAAATTTGAGGAGGAGAACAATTACATTTTCCAGAAAACACTCCTCATGGAAAAATCTCTTGTTAGTTTAAAATCATTCTGGTTTAGCTTTAAGTAGATATATTGAAAATAAATATTATTTGAATACTATTTATTAAATGCAATTTCAAGGGAAAAACATTTTTCTTGGAAGGAGGAATACTTGCAATTACAAGAAAATTTACTCTTATTTTCAGTCCTCATCACTTTTTTCACTGTAAAGTTGCTGTTTCTGTTTTTAATTATTTCTTGGAGTTTTTAAGTTATCTTACCAAGATTTTTATTGGACCTGTAATTCCTGACTTTAGCAGAGCTTTCAAAAGTGTTTTTATGATGATGTGCAGAGCAAAGCAAATAACATGTTACAAATTCTGTCTAAAATATTTAGGAGTATAAATAAACACTAAAAGGGGTTAAACCCTAGCTTCTTTCCCAGAATCCTAATTCTTGATGGTGCATTTTCCTAGGAAAGTAATGATGTGGCATTGACATGGCAATGGATAGAGAAGATGCTAGTTCATTAGCAACTACCTTTGAGAGTGTTCTGCTGTGGTGTATCCCTTCCTTGCAAATGTTGTCTCAAGATGAAGGTGTTCTGGTTTAATACTTCTGTCCTCTCATCTGCAACTTCCCCAAACAGGCAGTTCTACCTGAGGTCTAATCTACTTGTCTGTTCTTTCTTGTTTGTTTTTTCTTCCTGTGTGTTATGAATGTAACAACTGGTTCTCAGGTGATGTTAAAGCAATTATTAAAAAAAGTGGGGGGATGAGGAGGTGATACCACATGGTATTTTCCCGTAGTCATCTGCAGACTTAATGGAAAGCTACAGGTAATATATCTATAGGGTAACAATTTTCACTGGAAAAGCTGAGTAGTATTTAGGATGTGTCTTGACTAGTGCACTTTGGTGTTGCAAAGACTTTGGAAGGGAATGTGGCGTCTTTGACAGCGCTTTTCATTTTGTAAGTTTCCAGGTGAGAAAAAAAAAACTGCACTTACGGGTTCTTTCCTTCTATTAACTGAATTGCATGTATTAATTTCTTATGGAAATTAAATGAAGACTGCAGTGGTCTGTGATACACTTACCATCTATTTACTCTAGTTTGCTTACCCCACATGGTGAACTCATCAACACTAATGGAAAAGGGGGAGAAACACCTTAAAACCTGGGGAGGACAGTTTCTGAGCTTTACAGCATTGTTCATCAAGGTGTTTAACCTCTCCATTGAACTGTCTGGGACCTTCTTCTCATTACATCTCTAGCATTTCCTTCCTTCAGAGGGTTCTAGTAAGGTGCAAAACTGAACTTATTTGGAGAGGAATTTGAATCTTAAGTAACCAGACACTTGTGCTAGGTTCAAGTTTCTGTAATATTAAAGAAAGCACTGCAGGCTTAGTGACTTTGTAATGACAGAGCCTTCCTATCCTGTCCATCTTCTATGTTCCTAACTTGCCTGGGTGCTAACTTGTGTTTAAAGGCAGTGCTTTCAGGTGAGGAAAATGCAGGAATGAAAGGGAGGAAAAAGGAAAACAAGCAAAGTTAGGAAGACTTATGACTGGGACTTCAAACATGCTGTACAAGTTGTTGTAGTTTTTTGTGTGTTTTTTTTTTTTTTGAAGAAGTGTCTACTGCCCTTCACTTTGAAAGCAAGGAGCTTTAGTTGATTTCAGATTTTCATTAAGCAGATGACTTAAGTTCAACAAAGCAGTTGCCTTTATTTTTTTGTTGTTGTTTAATTACATTACCAGAAAATAACAGATAAGGAATATGAAATTTTTTTTAAGAGCTTTGACTCAGGTGCTGATTTGGTAGGAGGAGATAGTTTTGTGGTGTGGGGTTTTTGTTGTTTGGTTGTTTTTTTTTTTTTTTTCTCCCCAAAATCTGAAGCTACCCTGCACTACCACAGTCAAACTGCAAAGGCTAGTTTTCTTAACTTAGTCTAAAACAGTTAAAGGAAAAAAAATTAAAAAGAGCAAATTCCTATCAGTTTGTTTACAGTGGAAGTAGTTGCATGTGCCTATATGTGAATTTGTGTGCTTTTTTTTTTTTAATTGGAGCTGGACAGATTGTGAGTGTGGAAAGATAACTTACTCTTTTCTCCTTTGCAGGATACAGGACACCCCTGCACAGCCAGTGATCCGAACACCTGTCTCATGCCAGTATCTCCTCAGCATTTCATTGATCTCTTCAAATTTTGAGATGTTCAGTAGCTGTTCTCCTGTGTTTGTGGCCATTTTTGTGAAGAGTCAGGCAGGATATGTTATGCTTTTTGTGCAATATATTAAGTGTAATGTTTCGTTGTAGTTAAAATTAAAAGATAGGGGGGAGACTATCAGACAGGTTTATTTGGCGTATTGTTTTTGTGCAGGTAAGAGCTGAGGAGAAGGAAGCACATTAAGAAAATTTCTTTGTCAGGAAATCTGCAGTGGACTTCTTTTCAAGTCCAAGAAAGATCATTTTAATCTCAACTTTAAATCCATTCTTTTGACGCCTTAATAGTTGGTTAAAATTATATGGGAGAGTTTTGAAAATTTCATGGAAGAATTAAACAACTCTTACAGGGACCAATGGAGGGTTGTTTTTGTTAATCCTTCTTTGTTTAAGCCAGTTTTCAAAACACCTCTGTATAATTTGCACTATTACAAAGAATAAGCCAATATTCCCTTGGACTCTTAATGCATCAGTTACTGAAGTGGCATTAATCCTTAAGCTAGTGAATAAAACATCGCTGTGGTTATATTTGTCATTTGAATCTATGACTGGAGTGGATGAAATCAACCAATCTTGTACATACATTATGCAAATATTTATTTTTCTTAAGGACTTTAAAGACTTTATTAAACATATAACCTGGATAACTAAACAGACAAATCTGGGGCTACTGGAGAGTATGGTGGTTTTTTTTTTCTTTAATGGTAGCTACAGCCTTCACTTCTACTGTTCAGTATGTCTACAAATGCAACTGCATTAATTCATCTTCTAAGAAGAAGATATTGATATTTAATGAGAATTAAATGAGTTGCTTGTTTCTAGACTGGTACAGTGGCAGGACATGATACTAACAACTGAGGTTCTAACCCAACAAGTCTTTTTACAAGTTCTGGGAAACACTGAAAGGCAATCTGAGCTGAAGCACCTTCTGCCAGGTTAATCAGATGATAAATTTTCCAAGAACCTATCTTCTTATGTCTTCTAGAACAAAATTAATTGCTTGGCTTAGGCAGGTAAAGGAAGAAATGAGGGAAGTTCTGGGTCTGTCAATGAAATTTAACAAATAATATGTAATGTACAGAAAAAATAAATTATGTACTATATTCTGCACTTGTTTGTTCTGAATCTAATTTTGTACAGTGTAATAAATCATGTTTCTATCTATTATTCCTAGAAGTCTCTTGTGCACAGAGGTGAATCCATTTGAATTTTGTAAGATCTTTCTATAACCTGTTCTTTGAGTAATTGGTAAAGGAATGAGAAGCATACAAGCAGTCCAAGTGACTTTACTTTTCAGTAATTGGTTGTATTGGCAATTTTTCTTTGTAATAGGAGAACTAGGCTGTTAGTAGGCCGCACAAGAAGAGGGGAGTATTTATTTCCTCGGGAGGTAGTTTTATTTGCTTTAACTTCAATTTCAGTGATACACCAACCTTATGCATTGAATTTGCTGATAAGTGGATTTTAAACACAGGGGTTTGTGAGTTCGTCGTTTTTTGTTGGGTTTGTGTGTGTGTTGTTTGTTTGTTTTGTTGGTTTTTTGTGTTTTTTTTGGTTTTTTTTTTTTTTTCCAACTAAGGTGTCTGCTATGGCTATGGTAATGATTGGGTGTGAAGCCAGTGACATCCATTCTTATTCCTGTTCATTCAGAGTGTTGCTGCAAGCCTCTCTGTCCTAGCCCAAGCACTGCTGTAGCCACTGGATTTGTCAAGGAACCAGCAGCTCTTCTTGAACAATGACTTGCTCCCCATGTATTTAACTGATGTATTGATGGCAGACTGCCTTTCCTGGCTGTGTGACCCTGTGGGGCCTAGGTAACCTCGACAGTGGTTGCTGATGGCTGGCATCCTCTAATGACTCCACTGTGGTTACAGCAGTGCTACCCTTCATGGAACTTTCTGTAAATACCTGTATGGATGCTACTTGCTTTCTTCGAGAGCTTTAAAGAAAGGTTTAATACTGTGCTGAGCTCTTCACCTGTCATGCTCACTGATCGTCTCTGACTGGAGGAGTGCAAGCACCACACTGTTCCCTAGGAAGCTGCCTATTACTGAAGATGCAAGTAATGTGAGAATTGGGGAAAGGTATGAAGAATGGAGAGAAGGACCTCCCCTTACCTCTATACTGAGGAGGGGGAGGGATTACTTAAAAGGGCTTGTAAGAAGTGTTTAAAATGCTTGGAAAAATCAGTAGGTGTAACAAGTCATTTTCAGTTCTCATACAAATGTCAGGTGACAGGAGTCAGGCTTAATCTTCCCTTTCAGCACTTGCTGTTTTGTCCTTTCTTAAGAAGCAAAAAGCCTTTGAAGGGCTGAAGGACAGGTCTTGAGGCATTCTCCTGCCTAGTCCATGAAGGGTAGATTTTGATTGTGTCATGTAAGCAAAAGGCTAAGACAGTGATAGTTTGTGGTGTGGTTTGGTTTTTTGTTTGTTTGGTTTTTTTTTAATTGCTTCATCAGATGGAAAGAGGAGAGCATTTCACCTTCGGGATAATGATGTTCTTTACTACAGCTGAGGTATTAAGAACATTTTTACAACCTGAATTAATCTCCTTGCCCTTTACACCAGCACTTAACTCATGTAACCTAAAGTTGTTGTAACCCATGACAAGAGTTAAAGAAAAGCCTCCCCTCTTGGGCCTCCTGTGTGCTGGCTGTCGTATGCCAAGAAAGGCAAGTGCTCTCTCCTAAAGCAGAAACTGTGCCTTGAAATGTTTACCAAATCTCTACAAGTTTCTTCTGCTTCACAGCTTTTTTTTCCCAAGACCTAGATCTGGTTAGATACAGATTTTGCAGTGGCAATGACAGGAAGCCATGTTCTAACTGTGGGCCCTGCATGATCACTTTAGAATCTCAGAGGATTTGTGTTTTCTTGAATCCTAGTCCTGAAAACCAACACTGCTTCAAAGGCAATCAAAACATTCTCTGCCATAGACCACAATGAGCTTGACATTACAATTCTGAAAAATAAGATCTTCTTTCTACCCCCCCCAACCCCCAGTCATTAAGTCCAAACCTGCCTCTCAGACAGCCCAGACCCCTTGTATTATATTACCTCCCAACAATTTTGTTCTCCTGTTTCTGCAAAAAGAAATTCTAACTGCACAGACACTAGAAGCAGACCTGTTCAGAGAGCACTGAGTCAGCTTTCTATTGGGACATCAGCCAGGACTGAGGTTCTTATTTGGAAATAGCAGAGGAGCAGAACCTGGCTCTTTTCCTTTCCTCTGCTCCCCATCCCTGGGAAATGCATAAATTTGCTTTTTGGAGAAGGAAGAAGCTGAAATGTGAGGAAAAAAAAAAACTAACGGAACTAGATATCCACTAGGAATAGGACTGAAAGCCTAGTGCCATTTTGTGGTTTAGGAGACAGAAGCAATGCAGGTTAGCAGAAAGGAGAGGGTGAGATAGAGAACAGCAGCACAACATTTTAGATTTGCCTGGTGTACAAACTTAGCGTATTTACAGCTGATCATTGGCAAAGAAATAGTTTTATGAGCTAAATAGTCTCATCTATGAGTATATTTTTGAGACAATAATAAGCACGAGTCATTTATACACTTGCAAGGAGGCAACGAATAAGAGGAAAAATGTATTAATTTTGCATTTGTGCTACTGTTCTCAACTCCTAAGTCCTGTCATATGTGTATATACAGAAAGAGAGTCAGACAGTGTGTACATATTTCTTAAGCCTCACAATTTGAGGTCAGAATCACAAAAAGAAAAAAGCTGGATTTCATTGAAGGGTGTGGTGTTTGTTTTTTTTTTTTAAACTTGACAAAATCGGTCATAGATACTTCGGCATCTGATACTTAGAAGTCCCATAACCCAAATTTAACAAATCAAAAGTACTTCATAGCTTCTTACAGAAGACATGGGGAAAGCTCAGTGCCTAAGTCGTCACTCTGCAATGGCTGGAGAGAAACAGGATGCTCACTCAGGCAGCGTACTGAAAATGGCCTCAGGTGCTTGACTTTTGGCCAGACAGAGAGCAAAACTCACCTCCACTGAAGTCAAGCAAGACTCTTCTTCTTCTCACCTCAGGAGATGTGTGAGTTTATAATACAAAAAAAAAAAAAAAAAAAAAAGAGCAAGTTTGTATTTCATTATGTCTCTAATTTTCAAAATAACCCTATGTGCAGCATTACTGTATCTGTAGTATGACTTCTGGGAATCTCATCACCTGCATTCTTACTTTGAAAAGCTGAGGAGAGCTCACCTCTTTCAAAGTCTACAAGAGGTCCCATTTCTTCCCAAGTCTTCACAGATGGAACATGAGTTTTGGGAACTCCCTATCCCAAAAGCTACATTTGAGATGATTGTGTTGTGTCCAATGTCACATCCTCTCCCCTGTGCTGTGGCAGGCATGGATGCAGTTGCCGTCAACCAGTCAGTTCAAGTCGCTGATGCAACCAGACTGAGAAATTATTATTTCTAGGGATAATTTTCATACAATCATTCTTCCTCAAGTCTTTTCAGCTGAACTACGCTCATATAATATTTAATTTTCTCTAGCCCTCAGTCAATATTTAATCATGAGGCTAGACGTTCAGGAAATTACCGAAGAAAAAGAAAGGGTCAGAGCACGACAGCCAAACACGGGCAGCAGCTGCCCAGCTGTGTGGCACTGTATGACCAACCATACCCCTGCTAGTAGAGGGAACTACAGTCACCCCTTCCAGTAAGTGGTCCTGATGATGAGAATTTTTTTCTTTCCGTATGTTGGGCATCGGAGTAAGGCTAGCCCCTTAATATCCAGTTACGGTTGCCAATACGAAGATAACAACATCAAATAAAGCAAACAATATCAAGTATTTGGAAATAGTTGTTAAATTACAGTTCAGAACACTGAAGCATTAGCTAATTATGCTCTTCAGTTGCCCTGTTTCTATGCTTTCAGCTGCAAGGCTTAGGTCCAACCCCTTAAAAGACACTGGAATATAATTCTTAACTCCCCTTTACCTTTAAAGCTTATAACGGCCCTACCCAAGGACATGACAATAAGTGAATTCAGGACATGACAGAGGTGAGAGTGCCAGTAAAACTGGGTTTCTTTTCTTTCAATTGCCAAGGGCTGTTCCCTGTGCAACACACAGCCCTAGCCCCCTGCCTTTCAGACATGCTGGTAATGCTTATTTCCCACAGATTTATGTGTACATTCTTCTACAAATATGAATAAAACTTACTCAGCTTTATATTTGTTGCACTTTATGGGCAGTCAGTCATTGTGCCTTCAGCTGAAAGCCTTTCTAACAATTTTCAAGGCATACGCAAAGAGCCACCACTTAATTCTAAATTTTCTTGTTTAATTTGTACATGCTCTTTGTATTTGAATGCTCTGTTTTTCTACAGTATTTGTAACAAAATAACAGTGGCAGAATAATTCAATTTGGAGAGCCAGTTGTCATTCCCACACAGTGCTTAGATTACAGAACAAAGTTCTGCATGCTGTGAGCATCTCTCCCCCCTGTTTTGGTCCCTGTAATTCTCTCAGACACAGCAGTGATTTTTAGACTTTTTCTTACTGTAGACTTTTAAAGCTGTAAACCTGTCAGTCCCCTTCTTAACTCTACAGTATGCCTTTAGAACTTGGCTAATTGATGAAAATACCACCAAAGGATTGCTTTCACAAGTCACTAAAACTAGATCTGCTCGACTGTAACGCAGCAGCTTCTGTGGAAGCGTGTCTGAGCCTCTAATGCGGCTATTTTTTGTGACTCGGCTGCATGTTCCGTGGTCTGATCCTGTGCCTTCTGTTGCAACCCTTCCCCTCCTCTTACGCTGAAGCGTGGCCATGTTGAAACAGTCACTGGGCAAAAGTGGAGCCACCACGAACCAGGATGGCGTTGCTCCACTGCCTAGCCAGCCACCTCACATCAAATGCAACAACTTTAACAAGTGAGGTGGAGAGCACCCCAACCCAAAACGCCAGCACTCCGAACAGGCCCATGAACAAGCCTCTGCCCCAGTTAAGGCTGCATGCGGCCTTCAGCCCATTGCGGGCACATGCATCGTAGCCACCAGAAGAGAAACCAGGCCATGCACCTCACACACTTCTGGCGAGGAGGCTCACACACATGTCTTTTGAGGATTTGGCCCCACCAGTAAGGCTGCGGGGACACTTTCTGCAGCTTCCAATTGCTCCAAACAGCGTGTCTGCAGGCAGGAGACAGAAGCCAGGCACAGAGCACTCGAACCATAGTCTCACCCATTCTAAAATGGGTGAGTTCCAACTAATGCTTCATAAATTACCAGATTCACAGGCCTAGAGGCAATAAAACAAGAAAACAAACAAAAACCTCAAAAAACCAAACAAAAATAACAAAGAAGGATCAACCTCTAAAATGTAATTCATCCACTAAGAAAAATACCCTGAAAACTAATGGAGAATCCTAAAAATCACTTGAGACACCAAAAAGCAGAAGTCAAAAGATTAATGCTGAGAACAAGCCTCACCAACAGCATAAAAGGCTGTGACAGAACTAAGAGAGGGCAGGGACAGGTGACATTACAGTGGGGGTCTGCTACAGACCACCTGGCCAGGAGGACAGAGCAGATGAGGCCCTCTGTAGACAGATAGGAGCAGCCTCACATCCACAAGCCCTGGTCCTCATGGGGGACTATAACCACCCCGCTATCTGTTGGAAGGACAACACAGCAGGGCACAAGCAATCCAGGATGTTCCTGGAGACGAGGAGAGGTGCTATGCTGGACCTTGTCACCAAGAGGGAGGGGCTGGTGGGGAACGAAGAGCTCAAGGGCAGTCTTGGCTGCAGTGACCATGAAGTGGTGGAGTTCAAGATCCTTAGGGCAGTGAGGAGGATGTGCAGCAAGCTCTCTACCCTGGAGTTCAGGAGAGCAGATTTTGCCCTCTTCAGGGATCTGCTGGGTAAAGTGCCATGATCTACAGCCCTGGAGGGAAAAGGGCCCCGAGAAAGCTGATTAATTTTCAAGGATCACATACCCCAAGCTCAGGAGCGATGCATCCCAGTGAAGAGGAAGTCAAGCAAAAACACTGGATGGCCTGCACGGATGAACAAGGTGCTCCTGGACCAACTCAGATACAAAAAGGAAGCCTACAGAAGGTGAAAGCAAGAAGAGATAGCCTGGGAGGAATACAGAGAGATTGTTGGAGCAGCCAGGGATCAGGTAAGGAAGGCTAAAGCCCTGACAGAATTAAATCTGGCCAGGGATGTCAAGGACAACAAGAAAAGCTTCTATAGGTATGCTGGGTATAAAAGGAAGTCCAGGGAAAATGTGGGCCCCGTCCGGAAGGAAACCTTTTTCGGTGACAAGGACAGTGGGATGGAGTGCCCAACTCAGCAAGTTTGCTGACGACACCAAGCTGTGTGGTACACTCAACATGCTGGAGGGAAGGGATGCCAAGCAGAGGGAGCTTCACAGGCTGAAGAGGTGAGCCCATGCCAGCCTCATGAAGTTCAATCAGGCCAAGTGCAAGGTCCTGCACCTGGGTCATGGCAATCCCAGGCACAAATACAGGCTGGGTGGAGAATGGATTGAGAGCAGCCCTAAGGAGAAGGAATTGGGAGTGCTGGTGGACATGAAGCTCAACATGAGCCGACAATGCGCACCTGCAGCCCAGAAAGCCAACTGCATCCTGGGCTGCATGAAAAGAAGCATGGCCAGCAGGTCGAGGGAGGTGATTCAGCTCCTCTGCTCCGCTCTGGTGAGACTCCCCAGCTGTGGAGCTCCTGACATAAGAAAGACATGGACCTGTTGGAGAGAGTCCAGAGGAAGGCCATGAAGATGATAAGAGGGCTGGAGCACCTCTCCTATGAGGACAGGCTGAGAGAGTTGGGGCTGTTCAGCCTGGAGAAGAGAAGGCTCCAGGGAGACCTGATAGCGGTCTTCCAGTACCTAAAGGAGGCCTACAGGAAAGATGGTCAGAAACTCTAGCAGGGTCTGCTGTGATAGGACAAGGGGAAAGCTTTTAAAATAGCCAAAACCAGGACAGGGAGGTAGATTCAGACTGAACATAAGGAAAAAAATTTTACAATGAGGATGGTAGAACACTGGAACAGGTTGCCCAGAGAGGTGGTGGATGCCCCATCCCTGGAAACATTCAAGGCCAGGTTGGACGGGGCTCTGAGCAACCTGATCTAGTCGGAGATGTCCCTGCTCCTTGCAGGGTGGTTGGACTAGATGACCTTTAAAGGTCCTTTCCAACCCAAACTATTTTGTTGTTCTATGATTTTTGATCAATTAAGTCTAATTTATAGGCATAGCAGTATGGAATAGATCCAGAGAAGCTTGCCATGAGTTACAGCAACATCAGTCTTAAAGGCATCCAAACCCTCATTTTATACCTGTGCACAAGGGATATTCTTTCCAATTGCTCATCACAGCCAAAAATCCCACTCTTGAATGCGGTAACAGAGAAAACACACTGTGAAAAAGGCCTAGCCATGCGTTAGTTCTGATTCTCTAACACTAAACCCCTGGTCTAATAATTAATCTCCATACTACCTCCCCTAGGAACAGTCTCAGATGTTCTGGACTTCTTTATACTTCTCTTTATACTGTGCTTCACTCCTCTATGCCAGAGCATCTGCTCCTTTGCTTGCCTTGAGAACTGTCCTCCTGTCCCCAGTGCAGCCAGTTCTCACCGCACAGATCAGAAACTCAGATCCTCCACCTTGGTCACAACGGTTTGGTTCAGCATGTATGTGCTCTCTTGCAGGCAGCAGCATGACAGCCACACTACACAGACAGGTTAACACACCTCAGGAGATGTGTGAGTTTATAATACAAAAAAAAAAAAAAAAAAAAAAGAGCAAGTTTGTATTTCATTATGTCTCTAATTTTCAAAATAACCCTATGTGCAGCATTACTGTATCTGTAGTATGACTTCTGGGAATCTCATGCTCCATCCTATCAAACAATAGTTTACTTCCTAATGGGAAGTGATGCTTGACTTGTTTTCCTTTGTTTGTCCAGTCAAATGGTGGCTGCCAAGTTTCTGTCCAAATGTTCAAAAGATAAACTGTTTACAGGCACTAAACGGAAGGCAAGTCTGCCTAAAAGTGGGTGTCCGTCATTGGAGAAACAGCGAAGATTAGGTCTTCATGTAATCAGAGAGATCTTAGTATATGTGACCAAAAAAAAAAAAGACCCAAAAGGGGACAAGTACAAAAATAAAACCAAGCAAAAAATAATTAATATTATCCTGCATGTAAGAAAGCTTTAGCAGAAAAGAAAAAAAAAAAAAACCAAGTACAGCAGGTGGACTACTGATACATAAATCTCCCTTGCTTTCTCCAGCACAAACACAGGCACTGCAGTATTTTCTCTGTCCCTCCAATACCAGAAGCATTTAGCAGGGTAATCTTGTGGAGAATCACAAAACTCCTGGACAAACAAGATGTTCATGACAACAGCATTTGGGGTTTTCAAGTAAAGAGGTACAAGATTAGAAAGGGCAGAAGACATTGCTAACTTAAGGAATGGTTCTGTATGAAATCTGAGTTGTTTTAGAATACAACCTCAAATAATTAAACTAGCCAATTCTCTGAAAAATTATTTAAACTCAACTGTTCAATTAGTCTTCTCCGTACAAGGGATGAGAGTGACTAGAAAGCAAAGTACCACATTATTATTTTCAGTAGTGGACAAACTAGTCTTACAAAATACAGCTGTGCGTTTTCTCTGGAGAGTAATGCATTTTCTTTTCCAACAGCAAACTCATAGTTCAAAACGTGTTATTAAGCTTGCACTAATGTTATTTGGGTCTCAAGAGCACAAAAATTTAAGTGCCAGCTAAGCTTTTACCAGATTATTACGGACTTGAAAAGAACACAGTAGGTTTTTTTGCATCTTTTCATAAATACAGGACAGAATAGGAAAATTTTCTTCCCCAAACCAAAGCAAGTATTTTTGTTCAGTATCAGTGATAAGAGTTGGTAAATATCATATGAAAAAACATCTTCTCCTTACACTTTACTATTATATATTTCATTTAATTTTCTATTATGTATATTCCCTATTTTCTGATCATTTTCATATTCTTTATTACTTTGTAACTATAGAAGCAGCATTTTTTTTTCTGCTGGTTGCACTTACAGTAAATGCAACTCACTCCTTTTTCATTTTCTAAACTGGATGCTTTGCATATCTGTCTGATTCCTTGTCTTGCATGGTCCAAAGCAGGCATGCTATAAGAAATTTTTGAGCGACAGACAAACATCTAATGATTCACACCTTTGCAAACTATAACCAGTGACTAAGCCTTTTACAAAATTATTTTTCTTCTTCATAGTGCTGGTTACATTTCCCAGATACTTGCACATCAAAAACCAACTAGCAGGCCCTCGGGGGGGGGCGGGAGGGGGGAACCACACAAACATCTGTAAGAACAGTTTAGATATGCAAGAAACAGCTAAATAACATGCACATTCATTTTCTTTTCAGACTGTTCAGAGATAGGACCTACAGTTTTGTTATTTGACATTCATAGACATTAATGAGCATTTAAAAAAAATTTTGGAAATTGAGACGGATGCCAGGCTGAATTCACCTGGGCTCTGGGAACAGCTATGCTCAAAATTTGGCAGGGTCCTTGTCTACCGAGAGTCTGGAAATGCAGGTCCCTCCGCTCCCCTTTCACCTGCCCAGATGTGTGCATGATGCACCTCGGTATAGTCAGAGGCATCTCAATACAGGTTTTTTTTCCCTAAGAATGTAACTTGTATGATTATAATTTTCTGTTTCAGCTAGTTCACACGCTCTCATAAGAAACACTTTGCCTAAATGTTCCCTGCTAAGTCTATTTAGACAACCACAAAGCCAGCAAACTAGAGTGGAAGAACGAGAAGGTGACAACATTCTTCTTTCTAGATCAGATCTACGGGTAACTGCGGCTGCATCTCACTTTTGTCAGAGCCCAGGACGTGCAGGTCTCACCTCATTATGGGGCCAGCGTATGCAAAAGCATTCCAGGTCCTCCAGTTTACATGTTGCTGGTGAAATCTTCAGGGAAAGAATGCTGCTCTGCCCAAGCTTTCATAACAGCCAATAAATTAAAAAAAAAAAAAAAAATTAAACCAATAAATACCAGTAAAACAAAATATTTGCAGTTTGTCAAAACCAACGAATTCTTCCCACTGTGAAAGCAATGGGTGATGCTTTAAATCTAGGATGCTGCAGCTTGTGAGACGGCATGATTCACTGAGTTTGGACAAACACAGCTCTTACTTCCTTGGCCGCGTTCTGCAACGATACAAGCAACGTCCACGCAGATGGAAACCGTCATGACAAATAGAACGGGACAAAAAATATCAAAGAATAAGGCATTTCAGTTCAAACTAAATCTTTATTCATATGGAAAATACTATTTTTCTTTTTGCAAATGGTGCTAATAAATAAAAATACTCAGAAAGAACTTTGCTTAGACTTAAGTGACTAGTTACAGCCACATGAAGCTTTTAATTCCCGTTAAAACCACGCCAACAACCATGCAGACTGGCTACGAGAAAGCAATATAAACTATATTTTATTTTGTGCAATCTTATCGTACAATCTTAATGCTACCACCTTCTAAACCATTTCACATAGACTGAAACGCAATTTCAAAACAAATATTAAGGGACATATTCTACACTTATACCACGTATGGAGCCCTGTACAGCTTAAGCCCATAAATGTATAATGTAGTTAAGCATCTAAAAAAAGTAAAAGAAAAGAGGACCCCATTCTGAAAATTCAGACAACTTTATAAACATTAGAGAAGAAAAGCTCACATGAGTGAGTTCTCAAAAGACAAATACATTATTAAAGCATAACAATAAATTATATTAAATTTAATAATGTTCATCCTTAGAACAGTTATTTCTGAGGAAATATCACTTAAAAAGCACACCAAAACTTTCATCACTAGCAGTTAAACCTTACGTTTACGTATCTCAATTTCCCATTTGGATGCAATTTTGTTTTAGAACAGGCTTCAGCTTTGTGAGCATATTCTTTGTCATACATTTAAAAACAAATTGAAAAATGTTCAGTTAAGCTGTACATCAAACACATACATTACCAAGGTGAGAAACAGGCACTTGACAGTATAATGTGCAAGGCAAAACCTTTACTGGTCACAGTATAAATAGGTTCTTCAGGAGTGAAATTAAAAGGTCTCAGCCCATCTTTGAAAACAAAATATTGAGGGCTGCTAGCAGATCTTTTTCCGTTCTTTTAGGTCAGCACCAACAACCAAACTGAATACTAGCTCATGCCTTAGAGGGTATTCCATAAACTATAAAATGCAGCATACTTTACCCAAGAACACTAATTCTTTCCTGTAATTTAACCTCAGCATACGTCCTCACCAAAGGCAAATACAGAATTTACTCACAGACTAAATGATGCAATACAATTGCTAACCCTTCTCCCCTATCAGTATATTTTTTAATACATATAATGCCAATTTTACAAATAACACTTGCCACCTACAAGAGTCTGTTTTGTAGCACAAAACACTTTGTAGATGTTCTTTATAGAAACTTAAGAACATCTTTTAACATCCTATAAAAACGGGGGGGGGGAATGACGACAACCCACCAAAACCATGTTGCTACAGTTTCCCTCCAGGCACATCTCAACAGGAATCTCCAAAAAATAGCTATGCAGGAAGTGTAAACCAGAAAACTCTACATGAATTGGAAGAGAGAGGAGAAAGAGAGAGCTAAGAAAGGAATAATGTGGCAGTAACAGGAACAGGGGTACAAGCTTGGAAGAAAATTGCATGCATCCCTTTTCATCAGCACAAGCTTCTTGCAAAAATATGTTTACAAGGTATCCATTATACAAAGGTATATGCTTTCTTGTAAAAACACTATTTTCTCTGAAATGCTAACTTGATCTTGCGACTGTACTGGCCATATTGCTGGGCAGTCACCCAGTTTTCAGTTCTGTTATACCAGTTTAACAATCAGGAGAGAAAAAGCCTACTGTTCGTTTTTTTAATGAAACTTTTGGTTTTATTTTTTTCCATGAATGTTAAAGTATTATTTATATAGGTCATATAAACAAAATAGAAACCAGCTTTGGATCTGACATCGGCCGCACTGCTAATGAGAGGCAACATGCTAGAAAGAGGCACTTTTAGTATTCTTATATACATTTCAAATCTCAAGTTTAACACTTCACCTTCTTCTACCAAAAAAATTAAAATATCAGTAGCTAATAACATGGAGCTTTATAACAAAAATGCTTCAAAAGTTTTGTGCATGCACATACTTGCAATGGCTCAGTTACTCGGTTATCCTGAAAATGCCAGAGTATAATTCAATCTCTGCTTATGGGGCAGGGGGGGAAGGAACAACACAGTATAAAACAAAACATTTGCCTGTGGAACAAGGATCAGCTATTGTAAAAATGAAAACATATGCCCTTCCATAAGAAGCCGCTTATCCCTAGATTCAGGTCTGTGGATACTGAATATTGAGATCTTCTCATACTCTTCTCACTGCTGCTTTCCAAATTTTCAATCACTTTTAGCATAACATGCATCTTAAAAACTGAGCAGCTTAGCTTTGTCAAACAATGTTCAATATATATTAAAAAAAAAAAAAGCAAAAAAAAAAAACCAAACCCCACCCCACACAACTCTGGAAGACCCATTTGACCTGACTATTGGTGAAGTTCCTGTGATGGAAGGAATTACATTAGGACAGTATTTTCCCATTTCACACACAGTATAGCACGTTGTGACAGTTGAGCGTCTTGTGTGCACAAGCTAAAGCATATGCTGAGGCTGAAGATTTGGAAAACAGTCTACTAAGTATAAGCATTCTCCCTGCAAGTGACAGATCAGTATTCTTAGTTAAAAAGGGACAGCATCAAAACTAAAACTATGAGTGGCCCTCAAATACCAAAAAAAAAAACCAACAGGACCTCAAGCTAGTGGAAGTTCCTACATAAGGCAGTCAAATTTACAACCAGTGTATACATTCACCAAGGAATTACTTTTTTTTTTTTTTTTTTGTAAAACCAACAATCCAACATACTGCAGAGTCTGAATGTGAAATATAGGCACAAAATAGATTCTCTACTTTTTTTTCAGTGTGGAAAACATAGCTATTTAACAATGTAATAAGAAAATTTACTATCAGGTGAGCAAAAATTTGTAACAATCAGAATAAAACAAAGTACTGTATAAAGGTGCAATATTGAGCAGATTTGCTTTTGGTTTAAACACACGAGTAAATCATGGAACCTTTCTCTTCTTATCTGTAAAGTATTTCACATTACCAGCATCATTCTAGTTCTTCCCAGTTGTCAGTAAGGTTACCTTTGCTTTGACGTCTAATACTAACCAGCTTTCCAGCTGATTTGATACTCCACCTGGAACTGTTTCCTGAGCTGGCCAGGTTTGTGTATTTTGTGGAGCCTTTGGTTTCATCTTCCCAGCCTGACCAGGCTGTATAGTCACTTAAAGAAGTTGCTGCATCATTAGTAGAGTCAGCAGCAGTAATCTGTGGTGGTTCCCATCCTTCAATCTCATCTGGTTTCCTAGATTGGACATTCTGCTTTATCACCAAACTGTCCCAAAAACCCGGCTTCTTTTCAGACTTCAACTCTTCCTTTAGCTTTAGGTTTGTTCTAGAAAATAACAATGAGGTAATTAATTTCTTCATTTAACAATGCACATAATAGTTATTAATAACATTCAATTAATTTAGTATGTTTTATAGTAAGGAATGCTAGCCAGTCATCAGCCTATGCCAGCACATCCATTACTGTCAACTTCAGGAAAAACACCCTTGTATGCACGTAAGCCTAAACACAGCAGAACCTTGCGTGATAAATCAGAAGTGGACTGAGTACAGCCATTTCCTATTATAAAAGAACTTACACTCCCCCCCGGCCCCGGTGAATCACACAGAACTGCCTTTTGAAACGTATGAATTATTTCAGCATGCATTAGAACAATTTAGGACTTTAACAGAAAAAAAAAATCCAAAAAACAAACCCAGCGTTAGGGTAGTAGAATGAATATAAAAATATTCTATCCATCACCAGCTTTAACAATCACTGTGTTCCTCAGTTTCATATCCCTGTTATCACCTTGCCAGTTAAACCTTATACCCTAAAATAGCTGATGTACACAGTATCAGGACTTTAAAGATACTAGCATTTTTTTTCATAAAGATCTGCACAATATTTTGAAAACAGCTTTTTTGTATTTCTGGTAAGAACTCCCAAAACTACCCTCCCTAAACCAAGAAAAAATCCTCACCTTTGTTGGATTTTCTCTCTCAGAGACATTTGAAAGGCTACTCATATTATTATATTTCTTATGCCATTAAGAACCTTGAATTGGAATTACTTCATATTTGCAGTATGGAGTATTTAAAATACAGAATGACAAATGTTTATGCATAAGTTTATACGCAGGGTTATGTATGTTATCAAATAACGGACCAGAAAGAAAGGCTGAATACCAGTGGTGAAAGACAACCTTCAGGGTTCAATTAGCTAAATAGCAAATTCAAAACGTTATCTGCTAGTAGCATACAAATTCCTTACCACAAATGAAACCACCACTGAAATTTTTTTAAATATTTTTATTAAAATAATTTATTTCCATTAATGAAAGCTTCAAATAGAAGCAACTGAACCCATACCTCTAAAATAATTTTTCCTTTACTGAATTTTCAATTTATGATCAGATTTTTCAGAACTTTCGTCTTGCTAAAGCTAGTCACAGACTTCAAACACTTTTCTCATATTTCATGAGTAGCACACTGGAAAAGTTGCATTTTTCTTTACAAGTAAAGTAAAGTACAAATGGCGGTATACAGGTATAGGAAAATACCTCCAAACTTACAATACAGGCAGTTTCCATAGTAATGCTAAAATAGCTTTCCTCATTTGTGATAATTCAGTTTTCGTACTTCTGCTCTCTTCCCTGGATTGATTCTTATATTCAGCATGAATTGCAACCTTGAAGCAACCAAGCATCTTAATAACACTCAGAGTTGTACAGGGACAGTAGCTGGGAACTTTTGGGAAGTTTGATTGAACAGGCTTAAATGGAAATGGAAATATATGTATTCATATTCCAAATTGTTTACATATATACACACACATATCCTCCCTCCACATGCACATATATGCACTTGCATATTGAAATATAAATATTTTGAAGTAAACTGGAAGCAAAACATAGTACAGCAAGTCTTACCAAAGCTAGTATTGGGCTGGAACAGCTATACTCATAGGTGGCACATGTTCTCCTGTTTGTAACCAAGGCAGTTAGGTAGCACATGTAGGTAAAAGCTACAAATATTTGTAACAGCAAAACAGTCTGTCTGTTCCAGAGACCAGCTCTAACCATACCGGCAGCAGAACTGTTCCAAGTAAACACCTCAGCTCTGACGGGGAAGTTTTGCAGATCCTGCTATCCTGCTATAGCTATCCCAGTTAACCTTTTTAGGTGTAGACAAGACTTCAAAAGAGAAAGTAAAGCACGTTAAAAAAAAAAAGGGGGGGGGGGGGGGGGGGAAAGGGGTGTGGAATTTGTAAACTTAACCATAATTAATCCTTAAGAGGAAAGCGGGAGGATGGGAATAACTATTTTTGCTCGGAAACCTTTACTCCGTTTCTACAATAAAAATTATTATGCAGCTAAATAATCTTTTTAGGTCTGTCAGGAAGAAAAAGGGAATCAACAATATCGTTCCTTTCCTTAACACAGCATGCCTTATTCATTGTTATCTTAACATATACATAATTGTAAAATGCACATAAACCTTTCTCTGTCATTTAACTTCCACCAGTTGAACACTACTGCTTTTCAATGTTAACCTTCACTAATTTGCACTAATTTGCTATTTTCTCTTCCAATTTTAATAGCAGATAGACCAATTGGTTTTACTCACCCTTTGGATTTTGGAGATTTGCATCCTGCTAGCAATTGCTGTTCATCATCTTTATTGAACATAGACGTCACTTCCTTCCAACCCCGGAAACTTGCACCTTGAACCTATACAGAGAAGTAAATAGCCTCATGAATGTGAATTATAGAGTTACAAGCACACAGTATGGATGTCAGTGCTGACTCTGGGTGGCTGATAGGCAGCAATGGTCCTATGTCCTGCATGCTCCCAGCTACACAGCACAGTGGCTCTATACAGCCTGCAGAGAACGGCCTTGTTTTGAGAAAGAGCAGATTGGGTTACTGCAGCAAGAGCTCTTCCTGCTGAGCAAAGGGTACAAAACCTTCCCAGTTTGCAGAGGCTGCGGAGTGACGATAGTGAGTACAGTTGGGTCCTGGATGCTCTTCAGAGGGCAGGAGCTGCTGGCTCCATTTTAGCATACCACAGTAAGAAGGGAATCTAGGCAGCTTAGGAAACAGTAAGGGGTTTCCACAGACAGAAATGAAACAGTCACTGCTGTCCACAACAGACAGGACAGCCAGCTGAACGCTGAAACTCTTAAGATTTAACCTGCTTTGCACTCGTTTTTCCTATTTGTAACTCACCAAAATGGCTTCTTGTGTCCCTGCAAGCAAGAAGGCTAAGAGCATTGGCTCGCCAGTGAAATGTAACACATGGCACTGAGGTACTAAAGTGTGCTCTCTGTGACCGGTAAACATGTAGCATAAATTATTTTTTCAACATTATTAAAGGTTTGATTCCCTCTCCCTCAAAGCAAAAAAAAAAAATAGGTATTGGTTATTTTTATTTTGCAAGCATGCTTAGGGACACTAACAGAAATGCACGCATGTGTGCTGAGCACAGAATATGAAAGTTGCTGCTCTTTCTCGCAGGGTCTCATAGGAATGGCAGAGTGAGTCTATCAGTGTTACTTGATTACATTAAAAAATACGACAATATATTATGAACTATAATCAACAATCAAAACAAAGTTGTAGTTGTCAACATGAGTGAAGGCTAATTCATCACCTATGATTATGCTTCATCCTTTTTGCAGAACTCATTGGTGCAAATTAGTATCAATTTGACATTTACGTTTTAATTGATTACAATTTATAACCGGTGCGTCCACACAGGCCTTGAAACATGTGAAATATCACCTATGAATAGAGCACAAACATCAGAGAGGGAAATGCTGGTACTGCCACTTCCTCACCTTCCAGAAACCCACAACCTCTACCTTTCACAGGAATGAAACAATGTCTGTGTTACTGCACATTAGTCACAGAGTATTTCCATCTCTTGATCTCCTGTTTCACTATGTCCTATACCTTCACTTCTTACCCACCTTCCCTACTCACAGCTGAACCACCTCAGCTACTCCAACTCAGGAGACACAACAGGTCCATTTTAGGATCAGGAGGAAGGTCTAACTTAGACTCAGTTTCACTTTCGTGAGATACAAACATGGATCCAGCTTTGGGCAAAGTTCTGGAGAACTCTGAAAAGGGAAGGCTGAGCAAGCCCAGAGCAATTTCCAGCTCTCATTCATGGTATATGGACAGACTAGGGACAGGAGAGCCAGGTTCATCACAACCCAGGCCTCTGCAACTGCCATGCTCACTTCTCCCTAAACCCACACCTAATCTTACCATAAACTACAGCATTCCTCATGGCTTCACAAGAAAAGCAACAGCTTCTATCTATTTTTCCCCACTATAATAAAGCAAGTACAGATTATAATAAGCAAACCCTCATGTTTAATTTAAACATACACTATTTTTAATTGTGTTTAAAAATATGTAGACAGCTAACTTCAGCTTTGCATCCTGCAGCAGACTCACCATACCCATCTCACAGAATACCAGAACTGTCAATAGCAGAAAACAAAACCAGAGAAGCTGCACATGATACCTTCAAAACAGAGACCTTGCTATACAAAATCCTTGTGTTTAAATTATCAGCCTCGCCAAGCAGTACTCAACATTTAACGCTTCTGTGATGTAAATAATGGTCTAAACCCCCAATTTTAGTCTATAAAGGGGTAATTCTGTTTCTGTTGTTCAGTTAAATTCTGTAACAAGTTTAACATGAGGACTTGTTACTTTGACTTGGCTTCCTCTCACTGCGAAGTAGTTAATCCACAACAAGCCTCTAAAAGCAGGAAGAATCTCCAAGAAGTTAGCTGCTGAAGGAAGTACTCTGTTTAAAGAAAGAAAGAAATAAAAAAAAAAAAAAAAAAGGAACTCCAGAAAGCTTTTCATATTTTAAAAAAAAAATCCTTATTCTTCTGTTATCTTACTCAAACTCTACTATTTCAGACTATATATCACACACAATTTTTACTGCCTTACCACTTTAGGCCTTTAAACTGGAAAAAGACCCATATATATCTCAGGGATCTCATTTATATACAAGCTTATCTTTCTTCACTAGTGACACATAATAAATCTGCAGATTAAAAAAAAAAAACAAAAAACCCCCAACAACTCACCTTGTTACTGGTTTTCAAGTAGCAATTTAATACACAGACAGACAACTAGCTTAACTTAAACTACATGTGCCTTTGAACAATAGCATTGACACAAGAGGATTTGGAGATAAGCATTTATACACACACGTTCAGGTGAAAAAGGATACACCTACACATACAGCTTCTTTTAATCTAGAACATCATACATGCTTCACCGATACAACTCCAACCTGCATTGTTTTGGATACCCAAGCAACCCTCCAGCCAAAAAAAAAAAAAAACCAAAACCAAAACAAAACAAAACAAAAAAACCCAAACAAACAAAAAAAAAAAACAACAACAAAACCCAAACCCAAAAATAAAACAAAAAAAACCCACCAAAACCATTTCATAATAAAATCCTGTTAATACCTAGCCACAAGCTTTCCATCTTTTTAACTCTGGATATTTTTCAAATTAACTTCATTAAGCCCCATTCTGATTTATAGATATCTTTAAGAACAATTACTACAAAAGTTCTGTTCAGTGTCAAGCAGACAGCGTGTGCAGGTCGCCAGAAAAAAACTTACAAACTCTGTCTTCTTTCTACCTGTATGAAAATCAGTACCTATGTACACACTGTACCTTTCCTTTAGTATTTTCACAAACAATAATAAACTCCCACAATGTCTCCACGACATTTGGTAGGTACATACTGGGTAATAACTGTGTAGCAGATTCTAACTGATTTGTTCTTCTCTCAATCAGCCCCCTTAGGGGAAATGTACACTAAACCTTTAAGGCCTACTTCCATCACTAATTTATTTGGAGTTTCAAGAGGAAACACTGCCAGGATAATCCACAGAACAGGATCAATGTCTAAGTAGACCAAATTTTGCTAATAGGTGATAAAACTCATTGCACAAAGTCTTGTGGATACTAAATGGACTAGGCTGAAACAAACCCAGGAAGCGCAGAGGTAAAACCAGCGCCTCTGCCTACCATGCTTAAGTGTCCTGTTCTACACCTGCCTACGCCAGCGCTGATCCTCTGAGGCACCCTTTCATTCAGCTGAAAAGGAGCAAAGACTTCACTCTTGACAATCTTCTCAGTGATACCATACTTAAGAATATAAACCTTAGCAGAGGAATCGTAGAATCACAGAATAGTTTGGGTTGGAAGGGACCTTTAAAGGTCATCCAGTCCAACCCCCCTGCAAGGAGCAGGGACATCTCCAACCAGATCAGGTTGCTCAGAGCCTCATCCAACCTGGCCTTGAATGTTTCCAGGGATGGGCCGTCCACCACCTCTCCGGGCAACCTGTTCCAGTGTTTCACCACCCTCATTGGAAAAAGAGCAGGTCAAATATTTATTTCCCACTTCCAGAAGCTTTTTTCTAACTATTGAACTGTTTGTTAAGACAACAATGTTTCTTTTTGACTATGGCTGTCATGTAACTCTGTCACATACTAAAAAAAAAAAAAAAAAAAAAAAAATCCCTCCAAACAGCCTGTTGCCTTTCTGCATTTCTTTTCAATGTTCTTTAAAGATTTTAACCTACAGACAAGTGCCACCTACATATGCAGCGCTACCACCAGTGCAGCCAAACAGTTACAACTCTATCCGCTGGTAGGTACAGCTCAGGAAGGAGATTTTGAAGCTACCATTCTCTGGAGCCATCAGTTTGACACGCAGCAGCTGCAAAGCCAAAAAAAAATGCTGGGAATCATCACAAAAAGGATTAGACAAATTCAGAAAGCAGATCCATAACTGGATGCCCTCTGTTTAGATGGATGCACCCTGTAATATCTCAAAACAATGATTCTTGATGTTGAGGGAAGAGGCCCTAGAAACTGGCCAAACCACAGTCAAAGACAGACCACCAGACTGGATGGGCCAGTCTCTGGATCAGCTGGGAATTTCATACATTCTTACAGAGCACGTGGAGAAAGACTCAGATGCCAGAACAATTAGCTTCCTTGCAATGGATGTCAAAGGAAGGTCAGTAAGAAAGAAGAGATGACAGTTTGGTAAGCTGACTCCTCACTACACCGGAGATTTATTTTATGTAAAAATATTATTGTTATGTAAAGTATGAAAATATAGTACTGATATGGTTATAAAGCATCAAGCCACTTGCAGAAGTTCTGTATTTCATTTTTATGACGTAACTGTCTACACAAAACTCAAAAGTACTACTCCTAAAATTCTAAAAAAAGTTTATACACAGAACTGTCTAGCTTGTATTCTCAAAACTTTGAAGTATTTTTCCATGTGTTAGTGGAAAAAGAAATAATTCACCTTCCAGAGTTCACAGAATCACACAGCATTTACAGCTGGAAGGGATCTCTAGAGATCATCTTGTCCAACTACACTGCTGAAAGCAGAGTCAGCTTGAACAGATTGCCAAGGATCATGTACAGCCAGGTTTTTAATATCTTCACAGCTGGAGAATCCACAACCTCTCTGGGCAACCTGTTCCAGAGCTTGACCACCCTCACAGTGAAAACATTTTTCTTATGTTTAAATAGTATTTCTTCTATTTCAATTTGTGCACATTACCTCTTGCCCATTCCCTGAGCACCACCAAGAAGAGTCAAGCTCCATCTTCTTTACACTCTCCCTGCTGCTGCTGGGGTACATGCAGAAACCTTTCTGGTTGCTCTTTATTTTCCACACCAGATTTAACTCTGGGTGGGCTTTGCCTTTCCTAACCCCATCCCTACACTCTCAGAGTGTCTATATATTCTCCCAAGGTCACTTGACCCTACTTCCACCTCCTGTACGCTTCCTTTTTATGTTTGAGGTTTTTCAGGAATCTGTTGTTCATCCAGACAAGCCTCCTGCCACCTTCACTTCTTGCTCTGCTTGATGGGATGAGCTACTCTTGACCTTGGAGGAGGTAATCTTTCAAAATCAAAGCTGATTGACACCACTAGAGTAGAACCAGGTGTACAGTCAAAACTCCAGGTTAAAAAAAAAAAAATATATATATATATATATATCTATCTCAAGTGAAATGCCTGTAAGGGGACTGCTAAGAAAAAGCACTATTAAGAAGGACTAGAATTGTAATATCAGATGTTAGAAAGTCAAAACCTTTAGAGGACTAGGTCAGATGCTGCAGTCTACTACTTCTCAAAAATACCAATGAGAAACAAAGCAGAAACTTCTCAAGATGCCATTTCAGTATTCTGTGAAGTACGTTACAGACTGGTCTCATAGCAGTTTGACTATGGGAGCATGGACTATGCTTCTGAGAACGGCCATTAATAAAGTTTCTGCCGTATCTTCCATTTTAGATTGTGAAAATCTGTGAAGCACAACACCCCGTGCAATCACCTAAAAGGATCAGTAAAGTGAAATTACACACACAGGTATTAACCCATCAACTGGCAGACTACTGAAAAAACATCATCATTGTATGTCCCAGCAGGCACCAAACGATCTCAAGCCCAGAGCACAGATTCTTCCCCCTCAGCAGAGGAAACTCCAGCTTATGAAGCAGTCTTTCTCCACCATGAAAGAGCTGCCATTTAATTAGCATATCTTCTGAAACTGGGAGTACAAGTAGCCACTTCTAGAACATCACGTAAAGGATACAGTCTGTATCCCCAGTCCAACTGTCTGCTGCTTCTCCCCTTCACTCCCTTCTCGTGTGCTTTGCCGATCAGTATGGGTGCACATCTGTCACATTCCCAGAGAGAAGTCTCAGGAGGTGGCATGTCTGGTTTATCAGACACTGCTGCTGAAGAGGATCAACCCAGTCCATTGCCTGCTCACATTTATATTGCCTTCCTTACATTACAGTTTTGTACCTGTGTGATGCTGTGGAAAACCAGTATAACTCACTAAGCCATCAGAAATCTAACTCATTCATTTTTTTTTTGTGTTGTTTTGGGTTAGTGATAAGAATCAGCTCTTTAGAAGATGTCAGAATCAGTGAATCACCAAAGAATGTGGAAGCTGGGGCCAACAGCACCTTTTTTTTTTTTTTTTGTAGCAGCAACTACTGTATCAGCTCAAGCACCCTCTGAAAGTTGCAGTCATCTATCCACTGTCTCCCACACATACAGCCTTGTACATACAGTATGGCTTCCCCAAACCCACCCCCTAAGCTTCACTCCGTATCAACCCTTACAGAAAAGGGTTTCTGCTTTGTTACCTGTATTGACTCAAGTGCATCAACTGTATATAGATTGCATATGTCAACTACAGTTTTTCTGTCTTTAGATGAAAAAGGGAACAAATGACTACTGACAGTTAACTTTATGAAATGCCCCAGAAATGGACAGGTCCTCTTAAATTGGAAGTCTCCTATGAAATTGAAAGGTATTATTACCAGAAATGACTTTAGGTATACCATGTTTCAACACATCAACAAGTTCTGGTGATTTACATGACTCTCAGCTTCCCATACACGGTAAACAGGCAACGAATAATAAATGAACAATGGAAGAGTCTACTGGGAAACATCACTAAGAACTGCCACTTAATTTTACAGTCAGAAGTACGTTGTTCATCATCAGAGCTCTACTAGAGGGCAAGAAGGTTCATGAAATATTAGGCCAAAAGGCAACAAACCAGGAATACTAACAGCTAGGTATAAACTAAAGAAGTAGATTTGCCTAAAAATAAATTTTAAAAGTACATTGCACAAAAAGTTATGTAGATATAGATGAACATATACTAAAGAGGAAGACCATATAAATTTAACTGAAAACAGTTAAATCCATCCATCAGGTGGATGTGGTCAATACGCATGAAGTACACTTTATTATGGGAGTGGGGAAAAGCACAGAATTCAATCAAGTCAAAGAATAATAGCAAGGATTTGAGACACTATATTAGACATACAAGTCAAAAAGTTTACATTTCAAAGCAAGAAATTCAAGCATATTTGAACATTACTCTGACTCTAAAATGGCTTTATGAGTGGGCACCAGTACTTTCAACACATTCCAGTTAGACTTTTCTATTTTCCAACTGCCTGGCCAGCAGGGCCTGAAGCACAGAAACCACTCTCTGCAGGCTACAAGAAGCCACATAACAAGAGTCTTAGCAACCAAAAAGAGCAAGTACAAGGAATTCTTGCTGTATACCTGTAGTGAGAATCAGCATATTCAATGTCATTGTGTAGTTAAGCAGCTAATCCCTAAAAAGTCACTGCTCAGCATGTATGAAATGAGATTTCCAGAAATTTATATTTTAGCCAAGTTTTAGTAGACTTTCACAAGTATTCTCAGAGCACTGACAACTGGTGAATCAAAACGCTCCAGCAAAGTACAGGCATTCCACAAAACACTTTTTTTAATAAATGTAAACAAAAAGAACGGATTTTCCTCTCAGCCTTGACTGAGAAGAAACAATTGTTTGTCCTACGGCTTCCCTCCTGCCTCTCCTTGAAAAAAAAAAATGAGCCTAAAATAAAAAGTTAGAGATGGAATTTTCCATGTAAGTACCTTACAGTTCAATAAAGTTACAACTAAGTGTTTTCTAATAAAAAAATGCCAATCAGCTTTCATTAAAGAAGCATTGTTCCCACGTTATAGGAAACCTATTCATAACATGCAAGAACTCAAATAACAAAGTGAAAAAACAACCCCCCTCCAAACTTGTCTTCCAGATATCAAAGCATTGAGGGGGGGAGAACTTCTTAACTCAACCAACTGCTAGTGTGCTAACCAACAGTTATGCTATTCTTTGGCACACATGAGCTGAAAATCCAGGATTTGGCCCTACCAATATATCCAATTTCATTATTAAAATTATTTGTTTCTCAAAACTCTTTGTCTCTTTTCAAAAGCAGGCCTAACAACAACTGTAGATGAAGTTTTTGCTGAGCCAGACATGGTGGGAACGCAGGTTCCAGATGTCTGCATTTGGCAAAGCACCACTAGAGGGTTCACGGTTCCTCACTCTGAGATGCCACGAGGCTTTTCAGCCAGCTACACCTGCAAAGAGGGAACTAGAAAATTTCAGCACAGCAGTTAGCCTGTCCTCACTGCTAAGTGGGCGGCTTCCTGCATGATCAGAAACCAAGACCATTTTACAACCTGCATTTCCAGCCACCAGGACTAGGTCCCTCTTTCGCACCTCCAAACCTCGGTCAAAGGCGTTCCTCTGTGAACAGGCATCAGGACTATCCTAAAATTCAGGCTTTAAGAGACCATGAAGGCTGTCTCCCTGAAGTCCAGACATATCCTTCATCCACTGTCCTTTTCTTCAAGAACTTTGTTGTTCTTCACCACAGTGATTCAACATGGAGATTGTTTTATTCATAACATGCACATACTGAAAGGCCACACATATAATTCATCATCCTTTTATTAACATACGAAAGATTTTGGAACTTCTGGAATATCACTATACTGACAGCTTCTAAAATGACAGAACCACCAAATAAAATACAGCAGTGCTTTCAGAAACAACAATAAAGAAAGAAGATGAGAAGGATAAGGTGGGTTTTTTGTGAATACATTTTTAAAACAGGGGTGTTTTAATTTAAAACACAAAAGTACTGCAGCTCAGTGGTTTGCCTGATTACTTTTTTTTTTTTTTTAAGTCAAAACACACACTTAGCAAGTCTTCCTGAGTGACTAAGTAAGGGGCAAAAAAGCTTCAGTATAAAATAAATTAATTTTAAGATTCTTTTCCTAAACATTCATCATTTGGCATAAACTAAACAGTAGTCTATGTCCTCACAAAAAGGAATACATTTCTTCTAAAAAGTAGAAAAAGGTATAGTACCATCTGACCTCTATTTTCAGTGAAAATCATGCTGCATCTGAAGTAGAACAAATAGAAGTGAGAAGCAGATGTTCAGTTTATACATATTAATGTAAAGTATTCTATTACACTAATGAAACTATTTTAAAATGCTTTTCTCTATACCTATGGAATTTCAAAACAAGCTCTAGCATATCATAACAACTTCCAGTTCTTTCATCTTCTACTAATGTATTTTAAGAACATTAAAAAAAAAATTCTTGGACATGTATCAAGGTAAAAGAAATTAACTTGTATGCCTACTTTTCTTTTTTGAAAGAGATATAAGATAAAGTCCTTAACCTCTTGTGGTCAGAGAGCCAGCTGAGATACGTATAAGGGAATAAATAACCCAAATCCCTTCTACTTTTCATGTTTTCATCACTTGTTACAGCTAATATTTAGTGCTTCCTTAGACTTCACTTCAGTTATCCCTGTGGCTTTTTATTTTCATTTTGTGTTTTAATATTTATCATGTGGAAGAAAAAAAAAATTAAGATACCTTTTTCTCTCCCCAATAATGAAAGGAAATAAGGCAGCTTCCTTTCTTTCTAATACTGCACTGCTAATATTACTTCAGTGAGAACCCTGTGACCCATGACCATAAGTAATAAGAAAATCATCAATGAAGTACATAACTACCCTCTTTAATCAGGCTGTACACGAACAGGAAACTTCCTAACATACATTGACTGAAATATATATAAAACATGTTACACTTCCAAAGAACAGGTATTTACCTTTGTTGCAAGTTGTGACACTGAAGATGAAACTTCATCATGAAGAAACTGGTCTTTATTCTCAAAAAAAAAAAAAAAAAAAAAAAAGAAAAAGGATAAAGATAAAAAAAGGCCCATAGTCAGTTTTAGTTTGACAGTCAGTGTGACACATTTTATTCTATTCAGCCCATCATAAAAGAGAATTGACAAAATATGATCACAATGCAAAACTACGCAAACATCACTACTAAAGTAAGAAATGTGAACAAAACTATTTAGAATGATGAAAAATGCCACACCAGAAGTAAAAGGCAAAATCAAACCCCACACCCCAAAGAGAGATCAAAAAAAACCTTGCACTATAACAATTTTAGTACAATTAAAATTTAAAATTTAATTTAAATCTTAATAATTGTGTCTGTATTTTGGGGATCTAGATTGATTTTCTGAATACTGTACTAGATTATGGTCTACGCACTGTCTGTAGGCTGGGAGAGAGGAATGTTCTAAGATTATTTCCTCCTTCACATTAAAAAGTATTACATTTCCTTAACTTAAAGACAGACTTTTGCCTACATTCCTTTCCCCTCCACTTACAACAGTAGATTTCTGAAGAAAATCAGAGTACTGATGATGCTAGTGAAGGTAATTTATTAGGGTAGCATTTCTGTCAGTCTCTGAATTAAGCCAGTGTCTTAGTACGCTCAGGCCATCCTGTTACTATCAATGTTCTCTTCAAGACAGGGCAAGTAAGATCATTGTTGGGAGTACTTTAGAGGCCAAAGAATGATGTAGGAAGTGAGGCATAGTGTATGGAAATTATGTAATTTTCACTTTCATCAGTCTGTGTTTTAACGAGAAAAATGTTAAACTTTTTTTTTTTTTTGCTCTATATATAATGCAAGTATGAGAAGCACTAGGTATTTCTAGTCATGTGGGGGCCCAGATGTATCAGCTTGACTTTGACATCAGCTTCAAATCCCATGCATCTTTGCTGTTACATTTATAGTTTAGAAATATATTTTTAAAATATTGAAACATATTTATTTGCCTACTAATGTTTCAATTTACTTTATAGGCCATACTTTATATCATACAAGGGACAAGGGGGAAGTAAGGAGCATTTCTAGAACCAGTATGAAGACCATCACCCTACAGTTCCACAACAGCCGTATGTTGAAATACAACGATTCGTAGATAGCGAGCTTTACTTGTTGGGGCAGAATACAAAGTCAGGACCTCCTATTATCACCCCAAATGAAAATATTACTTCCTGTGGATCTTAACAAGTTGTTGAACTTCCAGATTTCAGTTAGCTGTCTTTAATACAAGAGTATATTATTGTCGATGGAATAATAAAAATGGTAAAGTTAAGATTTGCGTAGTACTCTAAAATGAAATTCAATTACTTTTTCCGTTTTTTCCCCCCTTTCTTTCCTATTAAGAGATCATTGGCAAGGTTTTAAACTGAAACACTGCACGCATACCATTTCAGAAGTTTCCTTGTTTCTCCTCAACACTCAGCTCGCAAAACTTTTGGATGAGGTTGCAAAGCCTTAGACTTAAGTGGTATCTCTGCTTGGACACAGGGTAAGAGCTAGAGAATATTTCCTCTGATTTCTCCACATTTTTATAAAAAAAAAAAAAAAACCACACCAAACAAGAACTAGAAAAGCCTCAAGGGGAAGCATGGTAAAAGAAGAAATTATTTCAGGCATCCAGAGCTGGCAGAGCTACCAGTTTCAACAACCAACAGTATTGTCTCCAGAACAAACAAGACACTGTTAGTACCTTCCAAAGAAACAACACCTCATTTTAATTCTTCCAGCTCTCCAAATATCTTAAGAAGGATAACGAACACATGAAAGTGCACAAAGAGATTTCATGATCTGCTACAGAGAAAAGATGGAAGTGTGAAGACATACAGCCTCTAGCAAACCAGAGCACAAGGAGGCAAGAGCACAAAGCAACTTTCACAGTGTAAGCTTTTAGGGGAAAACTGAGAGATGCAATGAGCACCCCACGTGGCTAGGGAGCCAACATCATAAAATGTTAATACCATTGTTGATAAAAGATGTAATTCACAATAAATAGTGGACAAGAGGTATTTATTAGCTTCTTTAAAAGTGTGACAGCTAGAGCTGTGTTTCTGTGTTGATACAGTGCTACTACTCACAGATATACAAGGTGCTGGCTCATAAAGAAGGAGCCAGTAGTTTGCAGTAACTATGCTCATGCCGTCAAGGTTGATGGTAAGAAGGCAAACAGAAAGTTAAAACATTCAAAATGGAAAGATTAAAATATATGAAATCCTCAAGAAAGCAACTGGTGACAATCCAATACCTAAAATATGGGGGTTTTTTGGGGTGGAAGACCTTATTGCTCTCTACAACTGGCCAAAAGGAGGCTGTAGCAAGAGTCTCTTCTCCCAGGTAACAAGACAAGAGGAAATGGCCTTAAGTTGCACCAGGGAAGGTTTAGATTGGGTATTAGGAAAAAGTTCTTCACCAAAAGGGTTGTCAAGCATTGGAACAGGCTGCCTAGGGAAGTGGTGGAGTCACCATCCCTGGAGGTATTTAAGACAGATGGATGTGGAGCTTAGAGACGTGGTTGAGTGGTGGATTTGGTAGTGTTTAAACTTACAGCTGTACTCGATCTTAACGGTCTTTTCCAACCTAAATGATTTTGTGATTCTAAGTATCCATAGCATCCTTTAAAGATACACTGTCTGAGAAAAAGTAACATGGACAACTGTGGTGTGCTCACGATGTCCTGTACATCCCATTTGCTCACAGTAACTCTTGATTGAAACTAGCCAGTAAGTTCCAATGTAGCAGTCTCAAAGAGACAAGACTTTGAAACATTTTGTTGAAAAAGCCATTGCTAGGGAAAGCAGAGAAAAGCAGATTGATGGCCCATGGCAGGAAGAGAGTGCAGAAGCACATGGTGGGGTTCAGAGCCAGCCATGGCTCACATCGCAGGAGCCTGTGCACTGTGCAGTAGGGTTGGGTTGTGTATTCTGGGGGGGGAAAAAAAAAAAAAAAAAAAAAAAAAAAAAAAGGGACAGAAGAAAAGAGGAGAGAGGGAGAGGACCAGTGCCACCACTGGGAAAGCCAAGGAGAAAATACAAGAAGCCATATACAACCCATCTTCACTTGTTACCCACAGAATAATTTATGTTTTTCAGTTATACACAATAGTACATCCTTTCCTGATATATACTCTCTACTTTTATTACTGTACAAAGATCAGGGAGTCCATGATTTGGTTTTTCAAATTTTCTTTAGGGGATAATCTACTGTACAGCTACATGTAAAGAATGAGATGAGTTTGCTTTATCATGCTGCATAACACTTCCAAATTATTTCAGTGTATTTTAATCTGAGCGGTTTATAGTTATGACAATTTGTTTTTTACTTCCATTTAAAAGAAAAACACGGGTCACATTATAGTATTTAGTAACTAATAGGTGAGTAAATGCTAACACTAGCGGGAAACACCAATCAGCAACTTGAATAGCCTTCCAGTTCTGGCGGGGGAAGGTTGGTATGCGCAGTGTGTTTTCATAAGGAAACAAGTGCCCTTTTGTTGGACATACTGCAAACCATAAGGTACTCAAGGGATTAATTCAACTAGCACACAAACCTTTTTGTACGGAGATCAAAATTGTAATCTACTTCCCTCAGCTTCCTTTGTGGTAAAGTAATTAATTAGTCTTTTTAGATCATTCACTTTCATAATTCAAGCCAAGATGAGGAACGCTGGACATCAAACAGTTAAGGCAAATAATAGCATCATCTCACCCCACATGCCCTTCTTTTGCTCTAGTACATAAAATGGTGTATTATTGATTTTCTCTACCCAGCTGTGGAACCTTCCTATGGTACACACATTAGCTGTCAAAGCCAACCACACATAAGAGTAAGCAAGCTATTATTCAAAGAGTAGGTCCTTTCAGGGCAAGTTCTCGCCCTTCTACTGACCTATTATGTCCCCTCTGCCTAGCATCACATCTCATCAATGACTGAGCATCATTTGAAGTCTAGGTGAAAATGCCTGTAAGTGCAAATTAGATTATGAACCATAAATTTATAATTTAAGTGGGAAAAGAAGCCAAAACATACACCACCTCAAGAGATAGACTCCAGGGTAGAATTCAACACAATTTCCAGTATTCCACAAACCCTACTAAATAATTTAATGATAGGAGAGGGGAAGATTAAAAATAAAATAAAATTAAATTAAATTAAAAATCACTCAGGAATCACAAACCTGAAAGCTAACTTCTGAAATTAGAAAGATTCCCAAAACACTGATTACAAACCAAACAGCTGAACAACTATATGTACACAGCCTGACCAGAAACAGCCCAGATTCAGAAGAGGAGATCACACTGCCAGATCACCGTCTTAAAATACAGCTCACAAAAGAAGCCATTTCCTTGGGTTTGAGTAGGAGCTTGCTATAATGTCAAATGAAACAAACAAGACGAAAGTAGATCATTAATGCAAAAGTCACTCTGCTTATCTAATTTTAGAACTGAATCAAAAACAGTGCAAAATGCACTTAAATATGGGTAAGAAGAAAGTTACCAGCAGATGAGTGGCAATGGGCCTCTTTCTTTGCTGCACCTCTAACATACACCTGGAAAAATTCAATGCATGGATATATGCTTTCTGAGTCACAAAACTGAGGCAACAGTGATCAAATGTAAACAGGCACTGAAACAACTAAAGTATTTGTGACATTTTTTTAACATAGCTGAAAAATAAAACTGAGCTGTACCTGAACACTCACACAAAACTGAACATGCCCTTTAAGAAAAAAAAAAAAACAGGTTTGCAATTCTAACGAATAAAGGATGCCTTACTCAGTCATACATAGCTTTCTTCTTGGACATGAGGCTATGTGCTCAGCAGACATAACTCCCACACTGAACAGCGAATTGCCTCTGCTCCCTTCCAGCCAAGGTAGCCCAGACTGAGATCAAGATCATTTCATTAGTCTTGCCCATATTTAATCAACTGCTAGATCTCAGTCTTCCATTTTTATGTCCCTAAGGCAAATGAGTGAACCAAACTAGCCATCTGGGCAGGCAGTGTAAAATTGAAAAATTTCCTATTAATATCACCAATGAAAAATATTAACCTAGGCATTTCTAAGGTCTGCTCATGCTCAAGAGTACTTCGGTATTTTAGACTCATTTTTCTCTTCTATAGAAAATACTTTTCCACTCCAGATTGCTCACAACACTTAGCAAAACTTCTGCATTATGACAATAAATCATTTTAAATGCCACTGTGACTCAGTAGTGACAGTGACTCCTATCGTGCAAGTTTCCTCTGCCAGTGTCTGGCAAAAATGGAAATACTTTGTCTATAAAGAAAAGGAAAATGTAAAAATCTAAGCATGTTAAAAATTGTAGTTTAATCTTGGATATATTTAGTAGATAACATTAATCTTGAAATATTCTTCTACAATACAATTCATCAGAGCATTTCTAGAAGAACTTATTTCACTCCACTGACTTTAAAAAGTCCAGGTGACTATTTCAGATACAGCTGACAACTCCTCCAATGTATTTGAAAATGCTTCCGTCTTCTAGGCCCCAGCCTTTCACAACTACCTATTATTCACCAGACTGACTGGAAGATGACAAACAGTCTTCCTATGCTTTCACCTTTCAGATTATTACTAGTACTGAATTAATTCAAATTAATATGATGCTTTTGCCTTCAGCATCCAGAGCTGTCAAGAACTTGTTTAGCATTTTCACAAATTCTGTTTCATTCAACCACTTCAGTTATTGCTTCACATTCCATTACACTTTAAAATAGAATATCTAAATTATTTCCACGTTTTTACTGACAATGAATATAAATGTACAAATGGACTGAAGATGATTAATTTCAGAATGTAACTATTTACACAGGGATACTTTTGTAGTTCTGCTTTTTATTGACCTTACAAAGAGAAACATCAGAACACCAGATTCGTACGCTCTCTGTTTTTACATCAATGCACAAGGTTATCCTATTAATTGTTCACATTATTGCACATCTCTACAGTACATGGTTATAATAAATCTTACTCAGACTTTACTTCTCTGAAATATTTTTGGAAGACTGTTATTAAAGTTTAAACACCTTGAAAATATTTTAAAATCTCAGCTCATTAGAATTTAATTTTGCCAAATTTACAATATTTCAAATATACTTCAAGAAACTGAAATAGTGGAATTAACATCAAAATACCACCAGTGTCAAAGCTGAAACAAAGTAAGAAGGTCAAATAATCAGTTTGACTTCAACTGCTGAGACAATTCACTTCCAGTGAAATTTTCAATTTTGATGACATTTGTGACTGAAAATCCATCTTAACAATTTATCCATACTATAAGTTCATATTTGCTTTTTTTTGATCTGGAAAACAAACCAATGGATACTAATTCAAAAGACAGTAGCTGACACACAATTTTTATCCAGTCATTGTGTTTGCAACTAAATTATGTATCTTTAGAAAAGTTCTTGTGTGAGTAATAGTAATATTTTCATAGTATAGTTTCTGCAAAACAGGTTGAATGCATTATTTTTTGTTATAGTGCTCACCAGCACATGCACCACTTCCTTTTGACACGCAGCTTTTATCAGCACTTGCAGTGATCACACAGATGTGTCCTGGAGCTCCTCACAAAGAACCATCAGCAAAAATTGTTGAAAATGTACCTCTGATTATGACAGAACCCAAAGACAGTCTACCAGGTAAACTGGTCAGTAACTTCTAATGACTTTACTTACATTATGGATGTCCTCACATCATCTGGCAAATAGTTTTCATAAAAGGGAGGAAAAAAAAAAAAAAACTTATTTTACCAGTAAATAATTAAATAGATTAAAATGATTAATTATTTATCAAAAAGCAATATATTTTCATTTGTGTGTTAATGGTAGCAAGTGCTGGATTTGCTAGGAGTACGGCTCCAGAAACCCCGCAAAAGCCCATGAATATAGAACAAATAGCTTAGGGAAAGTGGGTCTTAGGCAATGATGTGGAGGAGAAGATAGTGGGTTTGCGGATCAGTGAAAGGGGAGAATTCTGTATTAGGCTGGAGGGGAGGAAGACTGGCAAGGCTGCTGGCAAACCCAGGCCATCTGAGCCGGCAAAGCAGAACTGGCTGGGGGAAAGATACAACGAGCGATAAAAATGACAAACCGGGGAGGGGAAGGGGATGTACTAAGAAAAACCTTGAAGGCAAGGACAGAGATTTAAATGTAAACGTTCAGAAACAAAGGGAGACCAGCTAAAGAAACAGAAAACGAAGGATGAGGAGAACTTAAAGTTTATGTCATAAGCAACGACTTTAATATCAGCAATGGGATTTGCAGGGACATGGGGATGGGGAAACACAGCGTAGGTATTAGAAGCTGCAGAGGAAGTAATCACCATCGGAACTGGAAGTGAGGGTCTGCACAAGAATTTCAGCTGTCTAGACAGAAAGAGAAATAATATTTTAAAAAAAAGAAAAGTAGACCTGGACTTTATGGAAGAAATAGCAGTGAAGTATTGGACACATTCTCTTTTGCACAATAGATAAAAACCACTGACAACCTTCAGCTTACAGGCTTGACTGAAAGAAAAGGATAGATACTGATGTCTATACCAGGAGACCAACCAGACAATACGCGCTTTGTAGGACTTCTAAGGGTCAGAATAAACCAACAGAGCAGGGCAAGACGTGAGAAGATGACCTGATCTGGGTCAACTACATAAAAATGATGGTATAAATCAGGAAGTGAAGCACCTCAGAAATTAAAAGGATTTTAAAAAAGCAAGCCTAAAGCCCCAAAAGACACCATCAGCTCTGTAGAGCTCCAGGAAGAGTGTGAGAAAGAAACAGGACCCGCTCAAGAAGCTGCTGAAAGATAAATGTGACAAGGAGGAAAAGCAAGAAAGGCAGGCCAAGGAAGGGCTCAGGGAAGTATTCGCCGTCAGTCCCACAATCTGATGTTCAAGAACGATGACAGAATACAGGTGATGGATTTTAGCCAGGAAAACGTCACTGGAATGTCAGAAGAACAACTCTGATGAAAGGAAAAAAAAAAAAAAAAAAACAGGCTAGCAGAGAGGAGAAGGTATGAAGGAATTATAAGAGTACTGCAGGCAAAGCCTGAGACACTCTGAAATGGTTAGAAAGTGAAGGAAAGGCATTAGGTGGATTAACATTGACTGCTTTATTTTTTAATTAAAAATACCCTTATTCAACGTATTAGGAGAACATAAGAAATGCTGCTCAGCTCCCACCCGTTCCTGCAGGGCTTGTCTGAGTTTGACTCATTCCAAGATAAAAGCCAGTATTAAAAAGGTACCAGAGACTTAAAACATCTTCATTAAAATAGATAACTAAAATTCTGTGTAGCCAACTTCAAAACATCCAGTGAGCAAGTCCAAACAAAATTCAGCATAAAACATACTCTCTTTTTGCACATACTCTCTTTGAACATAAACAAAATACAATCTGGGAGAACAGATCAAGGGTAAGGATCTGCTATATTTTTGCATGAAAGAAAGTTGCGGAAGATAATATAGGTCAGCCTGACACCCAGCCACTACCCTAATATATAGATGCATTTTAAAGCTGAGCGCCATTTTACGTCAGAGTTACATGTGGTATCGATGCAGCATTGACATCTCTGAGAACTGATTCGATGATAGCAGGCTTGAATCAAGGAGAACGTAGCATGATGGCTGAAACATTGCCTTCCAGAAACCAAAACCCAACATTTTCCCCTTTCCAAAAATATAACTACAGTCTGAAACATAATGACTATATCACAAACTGAATGCAAGTTTGGCATGCATCACTGTACATTTCTAGCATATTTTGAGAGAGACACACAAAAAGCACAATAATTTCAGTTTATACTTCTGTACTATTTACATGTGTTAAGTTGCCTTCATGTATTAATTGTAACTTTAGCCAATAAAGCACTTTCAAAGCATAAATTAAAGTTAACTTCTGAGATTCAGTCTGAAACTGTCTGGTCTAAAAAAAAAAATATACAATAATCCACACATTTATTTACACAAGTACTGTTTCAAAATGTACTTGCCTTCTTATTTAAAATAGTAAGGTGTTTCCTGAGATAAGTGGTAACAATTCAAAGTACTTGAATGTATGCAGAAGCTTTTGCTAGTAAGCGGCCAGAGGCTGACAATTCCCTCCCATTGCAATTTTCATGTTCTAAAATTTGTTTTTGTTCTCTTCTGGAACTATATCAAACCATTTTGTATTCCACAAAACCAGAACTGTCAAAACTTCTCTTTTTAGATCAAACTAAGCTTTTATATTTAAGAACTATGAACTTCTACAGATTCAAATGTCCACTTGAGTACACCCAGATCAGGCTTCCATATCTAAATAGGATCATTAAAACCTCTGTAGAGGGATAAACGTTTTTTGGTTTGTCTTTTTTTTTTTTTTTAACTTATAGCAGCCTAATTCTTTGTCGCTGTTTGCTACTGCAATGTCCTAATTATTAGGTTGCACAGTGAGAACTCCTTTACTTTTTCGCAGCTTTGAAGAAACAACATACAGCACCAAGATTTCATTACAGTGGAATACTTTCAACCTGGTCTGCTTAACGACACAGATGCAACTACCAATTTCTTTTCTTTGAAGTAGAAAGTTTCAGAATTATTTATAGCATGAATGGTAGAAGCTTAAGGATTTTCTTCCTGCTTGTCCATTAAAAATTAAAATAAAGACAAAAGATAGTTGTTGGGGAAAATAATATATCATAAATCAAAGTGAAAATGTGATGACTACGGTTCATCTTTTCTTTTACCAAATAACGTATCAGAAAAGAACCTAGAGGAAGTGAAGTCTAACAGTAAACTTCTCAACAAAATCTAATGCTGGGCTTTCTTAGTTTACTAAAAAGCACTCAAACAAATTATATAGATTTTTGCTCTCAAAACAGAAAATCAGGAAAGTCCTGGATTCTCTTCTTCTTGATAAGATAATCCTTCATTCACAGCTTAAGCACGTTGTACCACGACAACTTTAAAAGAGCAGAGGCTGAGGAAGACCAAGACTTTTTCAAGCACATCTAAGGTGCCAAGAGAACTGTCCCTGTAACTCCTCCAAGCTCTGGTGGTGCTACTGTCCTCCAAAGTCAGGGGCTTGGGAGACGTGGGTCAGGACACAGCAGTAAGGAAGTGCAGATCATTACCATATTCCCCTACACATCGCTGGATTTCATTCCCTTGCGATCACATCATTTGGAGCAAGAACCAGTTCTGATAAAACATCAAAAATATCAAAGACTAAAAGCAAGGCCCTTGAACCAGATCAGCTGTAACAAGCTGACCAAGCGCATTCAGTTTCCTCACGCTTTCTCCTTGACACCTGTCTGAGCTATGTTTTAGACTGTTCCTATGGCTGACCTAGAAGCTGCCTTTGACAGATCATGAGAATTACAGTGTTATCAGGTGGTCATAGTTTTCCATACAGTCTATCCTCCCTAAAAGTGTACACAAACTCTAAAACAACTACATGTAAATGTTTGGAGCCAGGGGAGAAATGTTGAGGTTCTTTCCCCCACTTGTCAAATCTTCTTGATTTTAACAGGCAAAACAATTAATAGGTTATGGTCTTCGCTCCAGTTTCTTTGCCAAGTTACACTACAGCCTTGCTAACTTCTCTGAATTCTCTGTCTTCAAGATTATTTTATTTAGTGCCTTAGAATAATTTATTTTTCCCCTGCCACTTCCAATACCAAAAAAAAGCATCTTTTATTCCAGTGTCATTGGTAATAAACACTGTGAGAGTTGGAAAGGAATTTTCTTAAAACTGATGAGAACGGCAAACCAGATTTGCACCAGAAATCATCATCACCATTGCAACTTGAGACTGCCACTAATGGAACAGAAGCTCAGGATAGTAAAGACATTGGACAGGACCAAAAAAACCACTAGATAAACAAATAAAAAACACCCACTCCAACCTCTGTTGCTAAAGTAGAGGACAAAATAATAGAAGAATTTTCAAGACACAAGTCTTAAGGATCATCTTCTGACTGAGAGGCTAAGTTGAGGAGCCTCAGAGGGACTCTGGAGCACGTGTGATAGAGAAGAGAAACAGCGAATAGTCAATGGCATTGACTGGAAACTTTCAGTAACCTTTGGTGTCCAAGGAGGGCTTCAGGAGGTAAGCAGGTTTAAGAGGGCTGTGGATAGCACAAGCCAGCAGCTTAGTGAAAATACTGGAAGATTCCAAGCACCTGAGGATAGAAACTGTAGGAGGGAGAGCTTAGATGTTGTATGAGATACTTCAGGTCCCCTCCAACCCCACAATCCCCCTTTATCCCCTGAAGGGGGTATCCAAAATGAGACATAGCTCTTCCTCTCCCACAGAAGATCCTCTTCACTCATATGCACCTTCACAGCTGCTGTAAACAGCGCAGCAAGGTCTAGGGGCTCTTCTGTTCACTGTGCAGGGGACACGACAAGGCAAGGCTGAACTGGGGAGGAGATTGGCGATTTTGGCTACTGGAAGATGGAGGGAATAACCACTGCGATTGTGAAAGGCTGCTCTTCAGCAGTAGCCACGCATGTTGACAACCCATAGCAGTTGCCAACCAGAAACTCAAGCGTAAGACTGATTATCCAGATGCACTCCAGCTCTTCCAGCAAGGTAGGCAAGACAGCCATAGAGCAGGAAGCTGGGTGGGGTTTTGTACCTTCTTTTGAATACAAACCTTACCAGTTTGCAGCCCCGGGCAACTGCCTGCTTTAGATATGCAGGTCCCCTGCAACCTCTCATACAACATCTAAAGGTACTCTGTGGAACAAAAGATCAGTTCAGCAACTGAGCAGTGGTACCGGCCAGCTTCTGACCTGGACTGATGCTTAATTGTTATCAAGTTTTTCAAAGCAAGTCAACAAACATTCTTTTAGTTGTTTTGCCTGATAACTCAACTGATACCCTTCCTTTCAGGCTGTATTTGTTAGGCGACCAGTACTTTGAGAAGGTCACTGATGGTATTTAACTTATCATTTAACAATGAAAGCTTTCAAATAAGATTGCGGCTATTTAGAGATAACCAGCTACCATTACTGAAACTATAGAAAAAGCAATCCTGCCAAAAAGTCAGCGCTCTACACAAACGCGCACACATCTGCAAATGAAGCTTATGTTCTTACAAATCACTGTTTAATGTGCTGTGCTTAAAAGATGGGTTGCAGTGCCCCTGCCTAGGGCTGGGAGAGAAAAGACCCTGCGATATGAAGCCACTGGAGTGAAGGAGAGCGAGTCCCAGCAATGCCGGAGGCCGGCTGCTGGAAGAAAACCGAGGAGGGCAGACCAGCCAGCACCCCAAAAATCCGTGTGACAGCGGCGCACCCGGCGCAAACACCCCCTTCTCCCACCTCGGCCAGCCTGCCGGCAGGTCCAGGAGTGGGAAAAGTGATTACTCATGCCGCCGGAGAGGAGGGCAGCGGCAGCAGGCAGCGGGGCCGAGCCGCACGACCCCTCCCCGGGCCCCGCCGGGCTCCCCTCCCCCCACCCGCGGCCGCCGGGCTCCGGGCTCCGCGGTCCTACCTGGGGGGCCGCGAAGGCGGCGGCGGCGCAGGCGGCGGCGGGCGGGGGCCCGCGGGGCCGCGTCTCCTCCTCCTCGGGCGAGTCGTCCAGCAGAACTTTGCTGCTCTTGTTCAGCTTCCACATGGCGGGCGCGGGGGTGGCGGCTCCCGCCTCTCTTCGTCCTGGCGGCGAGAGGGCCGAGGCGGGAGCGGGCGCTGGCTCCGCAGCCCCGGCCGGGACGGCTGGGCTGGGCTGGGCACGGCTCGGTTCGGCCGGGCTGTCACCCCGCCGGGGGCTCCCGGAGCGGGAGGGAAGAAGTGAGGGAGGAGCGCTGCCCGGCGGTGCCGGGAGCCCGCCCCCCGCGACCGCCTCGCCTGGCCTCGCCCGCCGGCCTGCTGCCGGCCCCGGCCCCGCCGCCCCCCCTGTCGGCTGAGGGACCGGCTGTGGGGAGGGTCCCGCCCGCGGCGGTGAGGCGGGCAGGGGGCGGGGGCGGCGCCTCCCCGCTGCGCCGCTCCTCACCTGCCACCTCTCCCCGCCGGAGCTGCCGCCCGCAGCCGCCGTGCCGCCGCTGCCATGTTTGCGGGGGCGGGGGTGCGGGGGGCAGGGGGGCGCTTTCCCATCACCACGGCAACCGGCGCGGCGCCGGCCGCGCTCTGACAGCGCCGGGCCCGGGCGGCCGCCGCCCGCCCCGCCGGGCCCTGCGTGTGGGGGTCGGCCCTCCCGCACGACCGCCGGGCGCCCGGCAGCACCCCCGGCCTTGCCGCGGGGGGGGGCGAAGAGCCCCTCCCCAGCCTTCCGCCGGCACGGGAGGGCCCGCAGAGACAAGGCCCCGCCGAGGGCCCACTCGGTTCCCCCAGAAGAGAGGCTGGGGGGTGCGGTGCGGGGCGCCGCCCTGGCAGCAGTGGCCGCACAGTGCCCCTCTGGGCATGGCGGGGCCCTCTGAGGCGGAGTCGGGCCCGGCCATGGTGCTGGGGGTAACGGCACCCACGCGGTGCCCTGACACTCAGAGGGTCCCACTGTACCCACCCCTGTACCCACCCCTGTGCCCACCGGCCCCTCTCCCGCAGGGATCGCCTGGGGACCATCTCGAGAAGGGCAGTGCCCCGCACGGCCTGGGCCAAGCCTTCCCCTTCTTGCCTCCCTCAGCCTCCCTCGCCCAGCGGAGGCCTGCAGCCAGAGCGGAAAGGTCTGGTCTGTGCGGCTGGAGTCCAGTGCGTCCCAGTAGGTCCCAGTTTGGTGGCTGAATGGTCCAGATATAACCCCCTATGTACCAGCTGATATCTTTCGTGGTCTTTGTTTTCAAACAGACGTGCTAGCATACTTGTCCATAATAATCCCCACCCAGGCACTCATTTATCCATTATTTTGAACTGTGAGTTGGGGTCAGATGTCCAAAGAACCATGAAAGCATTCTAAAAAGCCATTTTTTGTTGTTCTGCTTGCTTAACAGGCCATCATAGTCCTTAAGGTTGGAAGAGACCTCCAAGTTGATCCATCCATCCAAGTCCAGCCATCGACCCAACACCACCATGCCTACTAAACCATGTCCTGAGGTGCCACATCTGCACGTTCTTTGAACACCTAATATACCACATTCCATATCTGATGGAATCACCCTCAAGGATCCCTCATGAAAGACTCATAAGTCTTGTTTTGACTGCCTGATCTCTTTGGGGGCCAAGCGGCAGTGATCAGGCAGCAGCAATGCTTTGCTGGGGGTGTTTTCGGCTGCAATGCACTCCTACCTGCTTAGCCAGAAAAGGGCTCAGCCCAGGGCTGGGACGCTGGCTCCCACGGGATGGTTGCTCTGCACGTTACCAGTGCATAAGGGGAGCTCCTTTAACTCCCCATCAGTAGCATATGAACACTCACAGAGTAAAGGTTTACAAATCTATGAAAAAAAACACTACTTTTTCTGTCATAAAACAACCTTATCCATAACAGCTAACTGCAGAGGCATCATGGTTTTAACTGTAATCTGACTTTTGTACTGATTAAGGATTTCTGTCATGACTTAGGAATGCCGTGTAGCTAAATATAATTTATTACCTAACTGCACAAAAGACACATTCGCTTCACTTCACCTGAAATCAAGGAATTTACACCAGTGCAGTTTTAGCCCTCTATGTTGAAAAATAACTTAGCAAAATTATACTGATGTGCGTAAAGCAAGTGCACAAGTGTTTGAAGGACTGGAAAAGCCTTTAGTTTTACAATAAGTTTCCAAACAAAATCTTCTTTATCTTATTTTCAATCCCTTCTCTTGCAAGACTAAAAACTACTAAAAAGTCCAGCACAGAATTCCCTTTCACATCTTGCGTTAATATTAACCAAATCTCAAGAGGGTAGGAGACAAAACACATTCTCAGTTATTAAGACAGATCAGGTTTAGCATGGATTTCCTCTAGAAGGCTGGGTCAATTTATAACTAGTTCTTTAACCTCTCGCTTCTTCAAATTTATAAACAGAAGTATTCAGTAGGCAGAGCTGAATGTTTCTAATTTACATTCACACATGTTCAGGTAACTTTAAGTAGTAAACAACCGTTTCATTTGATATGAGTTCTGTATTTAGACCTTTGAAAAGATCAGATAAGTTATTAGTAACAGCAAATGCAGCCTTTGTCTCTGACTCCCATGGAAGACCGCACTGTTTCGAAAGCAAAGCCAGACAACGTGGTTTTAGCAGCCACTTCATGTCCTGCCAAAACATTATGCTACTGAAAAACTTGTTTCTCCTTCGCTCTTTTACTCCAGGAGCTCCCCCGGGGGAGAAAAGGGTGGAGTTCTTTTGGTGACTAAACCAGGCTCTCAGGAGACAGAAAGCAAAAATGGAAAAGGTAGGAAAGAGCAGTAAAGAGGTGATCCCCTGTGTCATACCAAGTAACTGCGTGACTCTTGGTGACTTTAGCATACTCAGTGACTCCAGGCTGCAGGCCCTTTGGGTATTGCCATGCTCTCAGGTACACAGACAATGGTTTCAGCTACCGTATCTACCTCGATAGCTCTCAGGGCTTGCCTTTCAAATCCCTGTTACTATTCATGGCATCTCTCACTCATCTGTGCTACAATCAGGATCTTATGCGAGGGGTCTGTCAACCTTCACTTGGCAAAATAAACTTGCTGTGAAAAGCTTGCAAGCCATGCAGAAGTGCTGCTGCTCTAAGCAAGAATCAAAAAGAAGCCCAGGGACAGTGAGCTACATCATGTGGGAGACTACACGTGTACCACTGCCGCAACCACCGGCAACCATCTCAGCTGCACTTGGCACTCGGTGTGTTTAACTGAGCTGTTGGAGACTATTGCCAGTAAGATGGGGTTCACCACTTCCCAGCAGTGTTAGGCAGGCACTGCGAGTGTCAGAGAGACACCCTTCTCCTCCTGCGGCAACCCTTTGTTAGCCTTTTTATGGTGGAAATTGTCTTTATGGCTCTGTGCCAGAGCATAGCACAGGTGCTGGAGTACCCGTATAGCCTTTCCTGGATTCCTACCTCAGTTTAGCAGCAAATGTTTTTAACTTTCTAGAAGCTAATAGTGCCAGAGTCCTAGGCTGTAATTCATCTCATAAAATTTTAAATGCCTAGATGTCTAATGTCAGTTATTCACCCTTTCTAATTATTGGAGAGAAATACTGTGAGGTTTTGCCTTTTTCATCTTAGCTTTCTCCGGTGTTTACTGTAGGCATCTGGCTAAAACCATACCGAAGTTCACAAAAGTAAGCAATGGCAGGGCTACATCTTCAGAACCACAGAAAGGAGGGAGGTGCAGCAACTAGCAATAAGAGTCCAGGGACGGCACGACTTTCCTCTTTGTGTTTTTCCCCGTACTTTCCAGCAGTTCCTTAGCAATACTTTAAGCTAAAACATATGTAATATGTATGAGAGAATACATATTGTGTGATGCAATACGGAGTTTTTATGAATATGAATTCTGGATGACTACAGTACATGAGTTCTGCAAGTCATCACAATGTCTAATCTCATTCAAATTAAATACTTATATTTCACCCTTCCATAGGCATATATGGTCACATTTGTTACAGAAAGCTGTTCCAGAGCAATTTGAAGAAGCTTGCATTTTAACTTTTTTGGAACTTAAGTGCAATTCCCAATTAAAGGAAATTCTAAAAATTAGCAATTTTAGGAGCCGGAAAACACCCCCAAATGGTCTAACTTTATTTCCTAAACTCTTATATGACTATGTTAAGCTTTACCAATAAATAAGTGAAATCCAACCCTGTAAGGGGAAGGAAATGTTCTGTCTCTAGCCAAACTCCATTCTTATTGACAAAAATAAGGCTTTGAAACAAAACCAATTTGATTTAAAACACTGACATATTTAGGAAAGCTGTTTGTGGCTTGACATATAACTTATTCAGTGTGGCCCTGTGTCCAAAGAAAATGTGTGTCAGAGAAAAACAAAATACTTCTGAAAAAATCAACTGGAAGTCAGTTCAAGAAATACCAAAAGTCTTAGAGGAAGCAGATTTAGAGCATGCAAATGCATGCTAAATTAATTTATACTCTGTCTTTATGATTTATTATAGAGATTTTATGTCCCCAGGGATGACATAGCAAAAATAGAAGAAGACCAGAACTGATGACAAAGACTGTTAGACATGGAAAAATACTCTTACGAAGATAAATTAATACTGTGCTTTAAACCAGAGATAAATAAGAGGAAATGGATTAAATGTATGCAGAAAAAGACTGCAAAGGTAGATAGACATAATAGAATTGCGTCTTCTCGTCAGACATAAACAAAGAGGCATCCATTTAGTCAAAAGATAATGCATTTATAACTGATAAAAGGAAATAGATATTTTTCAACTGTGTAATTGCACACTGTGTGAACTCATTTACAAAGAATGTCGTTGAAGTGAGATTCAAGAAACAGGATGTTTATGAGGATGACAAGAACATCAGGTAATACAAGTAAAACCAAAAAAGCTGATACAATGTATAAGGCTCAGATTTCAGGAAATATACTAATTTTCACAAGCTAGATGTTAGTAACAAAACTTTATGAGAATACATTCCGTTATTTTGTACTGCAAGATTTATTGCTGTAATGTAAATCAAATTGGCAGTGACCTCTATTGGAAATAGGATATTAGATTAAATATGCCACTCCCTAACCTAACTGGTCTTACATTCATTTTCTTTTCCACAAGTCTTTTTCAAAAATTTTTCCTAGGCACGAAAGAGTTAAAAAGACCTGAAACAGTGCTGTTCTCTGCAATACGTACATTGGCTAGAAGTACATTCAGAGGATTTTAAGTACTAAAATTTCATTATCTGCAGGAAACAAATGTCATAATCTGAAGTGGGTGCAGTTCTCCATTTTTTAAGGTATGCTGTCTTTTGTTTTATGTTGGTCAGAAACAGTTTTTCAAGAAATCCAGTGCATTTACAATTTTGAATTACCAAAAGCTAATGAAAATGAAAAAAAATTACAAGACTTAACTTTTTAAAATTGAAACCATAGGCTATATGGTCGAATATTGAAATCGTAGTGCTCGTGAGAGAGATTGCTCAGACTCACATAGGAATAGCAGATGTAATCAAGCATGCATCATCCTCCAGACTGCTCAGTGATCGGCTTTGCAGGAGAAGTACTAAAGAGTTAAACCTACAGAAACGTCTCTTGCATTTTAATCAAGTCAACAGTAAAACTTTGGTTGCAAACTCAGGCCTTCTCTTCCTGCTGAACTGGTGATGTCAGCCTGAAATATTTTCATGGATATACCAGTGCTCCAAAGAGGTAAAGCACTTTAACTGCAGATAGGGCTTTTTGTTTTGTAGTTCCACTGTTATTTGAGTAAAAAATAGTGTATTGGGGGGAAAAAAAAGGGAACTGATTTGCCTGCACACAACCATCTACCAGTGTAGCTGCTCTGGCAGTGAATGACATCTCTGCACTATGGGGATGTGCGAGGCTACAGCAGAGATGGCCCCAGTTTGCTCTGGAGGGCCAATTCTTATCCTGTAGTTTCGGTAAATCTACCGTACAAGGACTGGAAAGACTGGAAAGCTTACCTCCACATTCCCTCCTTGCTTAGACTGTTGTGAGGCCAGTTCTCACAAAAAAAAAAAAAAAAATCTCTGAAAAGAGAGGCAGAAGAAAGTGATTGGCAAAGAAAAATAATCCAGAAACATTCCAGTTTAATGCTGCTTCTGCGGGTAGACATCAGCAGATAAGAAAGGAAACTGCTCAACGTGGAGGAAGAATCTCAAGGCACCGACATATGACTCTCCTGGGGCCAATTATTTGGCAAGTATTTCTCAGTGATGCAGCGAACACATAAGCTCTCACTAGACCATGCCGGAAGGAGCTAAAAAGTTTTAATTAAGTCCTGTTTAAACCATGCTAGCTGTCATTCTCCCTTCTAGAGGCAGGTGCTAACCGAAGCACAACGAAACCTTCAAGTCCTCTGAGCAGAGAAAGGGCTAGAGGAAAAAAGAAATATGAGGAGAACAAAAAGTGATTCCAGGGGACAAGAGAGTTTAAAGTGTCACAGACACTGACAGTGTCCAGGGGCACTGGAGGAGGGCAGCCCCCAACACCATCAATCCCTTGTGGAATGTGCCCAGGGAAGCAATGGATGCTGCCCGCCAGTGCTTTCTTCATCGACATGAGAAAATGAGGGGCTGGAAGCAGATGATGCAGTTAGCAGTGTCCCCGACACTGAGTTTGCTTCTCCTGGTGGCATGAAAGGCCGCTTTGGCTGTGACTGGGAGGAGAATGATGAATAGGTGCTATGTTTACTGCTCATTGTGTTACAAATATCTCAAGTGATCATTAATAAAAATGTGTTTGAAGAATAAATATTCTTTAATCTAGGCAAGACTGAAATACTGTTCTGCAGTGAGAAAGCCTCCTTTTTAATATGTCATGTGTGATTTAAGACAGAATTTTTTTTATTTGTAACTTCTAGTCTTTCCCGATATTTAAAATGTTCCTTATTTGCTATATTCACAAATGGGCTTTGGATGTGAGAAAACAAGTTGCATACTTCCATTATAGTGCAGCTTCAGCGCAACGATCTGAAAGTACTCACTTATATATTAGTGAATTAATCCTGACAATGTATTTCTCAAATAACATCTTCATAGCTGGAAACTGCATCTTATCTTTTTTGCCTCTTTTTCAAAGTTTGCCATTACTGGAATCAAACAACAAATCATGAGTAATAATAAACTGCTATATATGCTGGAAGCCAAAATACACAGATTTTTCTATCATGCTTGGTCAAATCCATTGCTAAGCAAGCAGCAATTTCCTGACTTCACATTCTTGCTGTTTCTCCACTAGCCCACTTTCTTTTCCAGTAGCACATCTACACTAGTAAGTATTGTTGCAGAACTATCAATAAGTAGTCATGGACTGTCTATCTACAAACACATTTTTTTAAGAGATCAAAACCTCAAATTATTCTTGTCTGAGCAATACGACCTCCCCAAAACCATAGAAGCTTTTATCCAGACTATAGCAGAACAAGAGCATAGATGTTGCCTCATTTATGTTTTTCCTAACCGTCTTCCAGTTCCACAATGCTCTGTTCCCTCAAAACAATTGTCCTGTTGGGGTTTTTATTTCTGTTGCTAGAGGATCAATGTGGTGTGAAACCTTCATATTTGAAAAATACTTTTTATTTTCTCCACTGCTAGGCAGGCAGACATTGCAGACATTGCCTCACATAAATTGAGAAGACACTTAAATACCATGCTTCTGTCTGGAGAGAAAGAAAGACTATGAGTCTCCTCACTCCAGAGAGAAGAGAATGTGTAAGGCTATTTATGGTGCAACTATAGAAATAGCCACGTTTATGAGGAAAACAGAAGAGGTGCAAACCCAAAGAATGAGAAGCAATAGTGCTGAAAGACAAACATCCTTCTGGAACAGTGAAGGGAAACTTGCTTTAGGATGGCTGAATCAGGCCAAAAGTCCATTTGCCCCAGCATCCTGTCTCTGACAATGGTGTTTAAGAAAAGAAAAAAGGCACGGGGCACGTTCAGGGTGATACTTCCCCTGGTATATCCTGCCAGCATCAACTTCCTACACTAGAGGCTATATCAGCACTTTTGGTTTTAATAAAACCTGATTGACTTCTCTTCCGTGAGTCTTCACTAGGAATTCAACTTCTTACAGTGCTGCATCAAAAGAATTTCATTTAAAAAAAAATAATTAAAGAAACCACACAGACAACTTTGCTTTTAATCAACAGAACAAAAGTTAGGAAAGTTAATAGCATGATGGGAAAAGATAATGTGGGACAAGGTTACCCAAAAAGTCTAGTCTTAGTCCTGTTGGTGGAACAATGCCATCCGCTGCAAAAAGTCCCCCTATACATTGCCACAGGACAGCCCTGTGCCCATCTGAATAGTTTCCTAATTTCCACCCACCTCTGCAGAGAGCCGGGGTGCCCAGCAACTGGGTATGCATTTGCTCTAGCAAAGACTTTCAGGGAATGACGGGACTTAGAGTAATTTAACTTTCTGTTGCTGACAGAGGATAAAGGTCTAGCCCAAACTACTAAGCATCTCAAGTCTTATTGTCATTATAAAATACATTCTCATAATCTCTTGCCCTTTTAAAATGTTCAGCAGTCTATAATCTGTGAATATAAGCATACCGGTGGAATATGGAGTCCAAAATTTGTGAAATATGATTGATTTCAAATTTACAGAAGTATAAAATCATACATAGTATAGAGGCATACTATGGAGGGACAGAATTTTAGTTAAATAAAATAATATAATCAAATGCACTGAGAAATTAATAGTTTGAAGGGAATAGGAAAAAGTAACAAAATACTAGCTAAGCAATAAAACTGAGCGAATTGTGTGACAGATGAAGTTAGAGTTGTGGCTCTTGAAATTATGCTCATATATTTTCCACAGAATTCTGCAGCGTAAGACTTGTCATTCATGGAAGTTGAAAATTCAAAATAATTTAAAAGCAAGTTATTGTCACCTCAATAAAACTGACTGTCAATCTCTTTATTCAGAATTAAACATTTTGCAATTAAGTATTTTGCTTACTATACTTTGGAAGTCTTTAAAAAGTAGATTTTATATTTACTCCTCATATGTCTAGTCTTACTATTGAGTTGACCTTGGTTTCACTTTGTTTACTTTGCTTCTGAAGTAAAGTATGCAAAATTAAATTCAAAGTGCTTTAATTCTGAAGCAGTGTCCACACAGGATTAAAGGGAGTTTTATTAATATACTTCAAAGTCACACCTGTAGTTAATTCAGATCATTTTCCTGAATGCTCCGACATAATCAAGGCTTGTGTGACACACAAATATGGGAAACTCTGCTACAGCCTTGGATAATGATGGAGTAAGGAAGACAGCTATAAATATTTCTGCAGAAGTCATTACTTGGATTTGATTATTAATTAGTTTTCTAATAAAGTATGCAGGAGTCAGTGGCATTTGCCTAGAGTATTTGCCATTCCTATTAATTTTCTTTAGCACGAAAAAATACGTTCCCATGCACAGGCTAATGATGCAAGACCAAGCTGCTTTTTATTTCTATGCTTAGACCAGCTTGCTGAAATCTGGGCCTCGTTGATATGATTAAGAAAAGTTTTCACTGAATTTAGCAGAGATGTATTTTAATTCAAAAGAGAAGAGAGGAAAAACCTACATTTGTACAATGTAGGAATATCAATGCAATCTAAGCAGGTAGTTTAGCAGATTAGCTCTTGGTAAGACTTCTCTTTATGAATAGATCAAGATGTCGGTAATTTGAGGTTTCCTAATCTGTTAATAAAAACACTAATCATCCATCCAAGTAGTTTTGTTCTCTCTTATGCCTTTGAGATCAATATTAAAAATGAGATTTTGTTACTCAGTTAAATTTCACAAGAGTAAGACTCACTTAAATTGCTTAAATAAAACTAGTTAAAGGTGTCATTTTTTTTCCTCTCTGTTCCTTCTTGTCACAGCAGTAATACCAGATGCATAACATTAAAGGACATCTTGTGTTTGCGCCATTTCTTCTGGCAGACACTTACCTAAAATGTTTCTGAATGAATGCTTGAAATGAGGGATGTAGATTTTAGTGGATTTTGGACCAGGGTCTTTTATTTCGATAAAATTCAGATTACTTTTTAATTTTTTTGAAATTATTTGACCTGAACAGTTCAAATGACTATTCAATCATTAAAAAAAAAAAAACAAAAACAACCAAACAAACAAAAAACCCCCCAAAATACCAACCAAAAACCAATCTGCCCAAACACTGAGGCACCTCTCACTTGACCACAAGCTGAGCCCCAAAACTGGAGCTCCAACCTTCTGAAAACACTGGTCCAGTCCTCAGGGGAGGTTTGAGTTTTCTGTGTAGTGCTGTAGACAAAAAAGGAAAAAATAGTCAGGGTTAGAGTTGGAAGCAGAAGCATATCCTAATCATGCCATTTTTGTTAAAGTTAGTCTTTGGAGACCAGCTCATACAAGCAGTTCTACCAATTTTCTACATACTTTATCCAGTTGTGTAAATAATCTAAATTTAGTAAACCTAGATAGCAGTTTATGTGGCTGGGTCTTTGCAGATTTGCTTGTCTCTAGTTTCACCTTCTTTGACAATAGTTTTCTCAGCATTTAATTATTCTGGAACTAGAACTTAAATACAAAGTGCTTCCAAAATCATCAGGTTTTCGACAATGAGTTGCTGCTCGTCACTGTTCTCAGTAGACTAGCACGTAAATCCAGTGCGGATCACCAAGGAAACTGGCAGCTTGCTACCTTACATTTTCCCTAGCGTGTCTCCAGTGAGACATAAATCTACAATAGTTTAGATTTTGCACTTTTTTACAGCACTTATAATTTTGGGTCCGAATAAATTTTTCCCCAGGTGTTCACTAGTAATATGCTTGACATATTACTTGACAGAAAGGTCTAGTGTAAAGCAGATGCAGGTGAGATAGTTACTTTCTAAAAGCTTATAGTTTTTTTTCTGTGCATGATGCTTAGTGTAGGTCAGGTAAAAGAGACTACATCTCTTATGTTTGGGAGTAAGGGAATATAAAGCTCGCTTCAGCCACAAGGAGTTTATTCCAATCTAGGAATTCAGTTTAGGCTAAAGCTGAAGAGATTTATACCGGCTGAGAATTTGCTTAGACTTTAAGAAGCTTACTTTGATTTAGAGAGTTCAGAGATTTTAGCGAAGGCTTCGATTAGAAGAGTTTATCTTCTCTGGGTTAATTTGCACACCACTACTTATTTATCTTCAGAATTTTGTAACTTAAATTTACCTAGTTTTTGTTCAGATTTAAAATACCATAATTTTTTTTTCCATAGCTTTCCCTTCCTTTTCATCCACTGTGGATGAGTTTACATGTTCACGTATTAAAACACTGTAAAATCTCTTGCTTTGAAATGCCACTGTATCCTTCTCCTGGGTTTAGCAGTCTCAGGATGTACTTTGCATAAATCCTTTTGCTTGTAAAATCACGATAATTTACTATCTAGTGTAGTTTTCCATTTGGTCAAGAATTTGTGTCTATTGTTAGCAACAAAAGGAAAAAGAAACCCTATCAATTACTTGGGACCAAGAAATTAATACGCTTCAGAAACGGTGTAGATCGATATCAAAACTAGTAATCTTGCAATTCCTATGAGGACAAATGTTTAGATCTACAAATTCCATTGCAAATAATTCCCCATTGTCTGTTGTTGTTTAAGTGCTATCATCTTATAATCCTGCTTCTGCAAACCTGTATTTTAAATCTTCATGTTAGATTTGCTGACTGGCTGCTTGATCTTGACAGTAAGCAGCCATTACACGTGTGTGCGTGAAGTCAGTCATCCTACGTTTTGCTCTTAAGAAATACCAGTAAGTAAATTTTTCTTTGCATTTCAAAGCAAATAACATCTGGTTTAGTCATCCTGTGCAAGATTTCTGGATGAGTTCAGCAGCATAGGAGCCTGCAGTCGATCAGTTTGCCACTGCTTCTAAAGGCAAGTATTGAACTTTTTCAAATGGTGTAGGATAACTTAGTTGTTAAGCCACCAAACTAATCAATTTATACATTATAGATCTTAGCACTCCTCTTTTGTTTTCTTCACATAGAAAGGCTTAGTGTCTTAATACAATATTACACCACATCTGTCTTTCGTAAGCTGATGAAGACTTGGCAGTGAGGTCGTTTCAGTGGGAAGGGAGCACATCCCACTGACCTAGATTGGGAGCTGGGTACCTGTTGTCTAGCTAAATCCTGGTTTGCAGTCCAGAAGGCCTGCTTTCCAGCATTATTTAAACTAAGGAGCAAACTCCCTATGCACAGGGCCTGCAAGTTTCCTGTCCTGTGGCTTCCCTGGGTTTAGCAGCACCTGGTTTAGGCGAGGCGGGAGGCTGACGCCTGCCTTACCTGCTCCGCAGTTTGATGTTAAGAAAGAAACCATCTTATTTCTGCTAAAGTCCCTCAAATTGATTTTCGTGGTCTGGCCCACAGTAAGTCTTTTCACCCTGCACAGATACAGAAAGGGCGATGCCATCTTATGGGTGACTCAACGTGGAGACCTAATGGCAGTACATTGATTTCCAGTTTGTTCAGTGACCAGTGTGCCCATCTTAACCCCCTGCAGTATTCCTCATGCTACTGAAGAGAGCTCCACCAACAGGCAGGACCTGAGCCCACAAAAAAAAAAGAGGAATTCCTCCCACGACTCTTCTATAAACCTCTGTCTGCTGCCTAGCAGAGGTCATGCTGCCTCTGTCTTTACCACAACTGCAAGAAAGAATGAGAATTTTTTAGGGACCATGTACTTGAATATATCAATTATTACATATTTTTCTTAAATTACGTGAGTCTTATGTTCTGCAGAGATCTGGAAGCAAATAAACCAAAAGTTCTTAATCTAATTACGTAAAAGTCCAAAGAAAAGCTACTAGTCGTATGTATATGCAGAGATTTTCTCCATTAAACAAGCCTGCAGGGAAATGCCTGAGTAAACAAGTGAATTACACTGGCATATGAATCAATAGATTTAGTCAATAAAAATACCCATCCTAGTGCTGACCCCCCCCCCCCCGAAAAAAGTCACTGGTGTTTCTCCTGAGGGTCTGTGGAAAAATTAATATAACATTAATAAAGCCTAGCTTTTGCCTTTCAGTACAATCCCAAGCAGGGGTTATAGTGCGTGGCGTGAGTCAGAGAACAGCTCACAGAGACCTCATGTCCAAAAGATATTTGGAGTTTTTGTTTGTCTGGGTTTTTTTTCTTGCTTTCTGAGGGCGGGAAAAGTTGATAATTTTACACTGTCTTAGATGTGAAGCACCATGTCTAATTTGTGCAAACACAGCTAGACAGTGATTTAGATGGTGGATACTCCTTAGCCACCCGTATTAATGGGTAGCTGTGTTTATAAACCAGTTTAACTAGTAAAAACCAGTGGCTTTGCCAGTAGATTTCCTCACGTTGATGAGCTGATCGATGGCAGCTTAGTCAAGTGCATTGGCTAATAGGACAGCATACTGTCCGTACCACCAATGTGTAGTACCAGGGTAAGACACTTCAGTTTCGCTTCCCACTCCAATTCTGCAACTGCGGGACAGTGAAGGGGAGCCGTTGTTGCAGCGATCTATAACTTCAACCTCGGAATGGGCAAAGCTGCTGTCCATAGTGAAAGAAAAGAAGTCACATTTTCTATTTAAAGGAACGTTTATTTGTTTTTTAATGCATGTGTCAAAATTATTGTTAGTGTGGTATTGTGCTATAAATCTCTATGCTAAATTTAAAATAATCTATAAGAAATCTGTCATGCTCATTACTATCTATCATCCTTTTTGTTACCTGCTATCTTATAGTTCCCATCTGTGAATAAGATGAATAAGATTACCTGAGTAAACGATGTTATCAAATGCATAGCTATTCCATGAAAATAGTTTTGTATTGTGTCTTGCTGTAGTATTCATCTTCTAGAAAATGGAAGTAAGTCTTTCAACTTTGGTATGGAAACATGATTTACAGTGCCTTAAAAATGTGGTTGCTAACAGAATGAAGATGCTCTTCATCACAGAAAGACATTGGTATTAAAAACTTTCTTGCTGATATTTTTTGGGTTTTTTTATGATCAGTAATACTTCTTTATTATTTATAATGTAAGAAAACAATACTTTAAGATAACACTGCGCTTATGTCTCAACCAAAAGCCTGAGAGCACAGCACACATGCCATGCCATCAGAAACAGCAGAGTCCCTCTTGATTATTTAGTGCACGCAGAAAACAAACTCTTTTTTAGCATTTGCTCTTCAGCTAATGAGTATCCTGTGTGGATGGAGGTGTTCCCTGAAACATGACCCTACAGTAAAGTTATTTTTCTTGCTCATTGCAATAGTCAGTAGGTATTTCATAGAATCATAGAATAATTTAAATTGGAAAAGACCTTTAAGATCATCGAGTCCAACCTGACACTGCCAAGTTCACCTCAAAAACATATCCCTAAGCTCCATATCTACATGTCTTTTGAACACCTCCAGGGATGGTGACTCCACCACTTCCCTGGGCAGCCTGTTCAGGTGCTCGACAACCCGTTCAGTGAATAAATTTTTCTTAATATCCCATGTAAACCTCCCCTGCCACAACTTGAGGGCATTTCCCCTCATCCTATCGCCTGTTACCTGGGAGGAGAAACCAACACCCACCTCGCTACAACCTCCTTTCAGGTAGCTGTAGAGAGCAATGAGGTTGCCCCTCAGCCTCCTCTTCTCCAGACTAGGCAACCTCAGTTCCCTCAGCCACTCCTCATAAGACTTGTGCTCTAAACAGTTTATTTTAAGCTGTTATATAGAAATCTAAAGCCCATGACTTAGCACTGCTACGGGCTATGCTAATGTTACCAGGCGGCTGCAACATAATATTTGGGTCCTTTAAGGAGGTTTGCAAGTTGTGGCTTGAAGCTTTTACATTCTGGATGAAAGCTGCATTGAAGCTTAATGAGTTCTTATAGACCTAACATTGCTGAAAAGATTTTGGCTGATAATAATTTAATCTATGGTATAGTAACACAGAAAAAAAAACCAGATGCGAGTGTTATTCAGGTTACGACATAAGCTGTAAAAAGCAAAAAAAAAAAAGTGGAAATGTAGATTTTCTATTCAGTCCACAATTGCTGTGTATGGCTACAATGTGACATACAAAGTGGCCAGCATTGCTTGCTGAGCTAAAAATTTTGTTATATCCAAATACAGTATAACAGAGCAAGGTAGAAATATTCGGTTTGTAGATCCTAGAGCTTTGTGTGGCCTCATTTTTTTTTGCTATGGAATCACTCAATTAGTATAATACATTTTTCTGGTGGTAAAAGCTACTTCGTTAGTCTGCTTTGTTTTCTTCTTTGCAAATATGAGAAGGATGGAGAATCTAGCTTTTCTAAAGGTCTGCTGGGCTAGGTCTGCAAGGCAGAGCTCCAAGATTTTCTAGTGGACCTGAGCTGCTCGTCGCAGAGGGGGCACCAGGCTCACCTTCCCTGCACTGCGGTTTCCACAGAAAGCATCCTCAAACCCGGAGGCTGTAAGGCAGTCACAACATCCCCCAGGCAAGTTCCCTGCTGATGTGAGTATGAGTACACCTAGCAGCACAAGGAGACACAGCCTTCCAGAGACAAAGCAGAAGTGTAAGACGAGTGGGAAGGGGGGAAAAGAGGCTGAAAAAAACCATGGCAATTGAAATCAAAGCTAGAGAAAAGCAGCACAATCAGATCCTCAGTACTATAAAGCAGCTCATTCTGCTCTCTTACAAAGCTGGAACAAGAGAAAGATCTAAATCTAACCAAATCTAGAAGAATACTCTGCTTAGTCTTGGGAAGAAGGAAGAAAGCAGATCAAATAAACAAACATCAGAGAATGAAAAAAAAATGAATATGAACTGTTTGTTTATTTGTTATTACTGCGGTCATTTATCTCCAGTTCAAATTTTGTTTTAGTTCTGTGGTTTTTACCAAATCTCAGTTCATTCACTTGCAAAACTGGTACGCTAATAAACCTAGCAGAAGCCCTCCAAATATAAATGGGTGGGTTACATCCATTACTTGGCTCAATGTTTCAGAAGTGTTCTTTGAGATTCCTGAGTATTGGGGACAGGAGAACTATAAAATATTGTTGTTGTTGTTTTTGTTATTGCTCTGACCTTTGGTAAGGTCATGTATTAGGGACCTGACATAATGGGAATAATGACAGTGACCCACTTCAATCAAATTCTGTATTTCTCATGTGAGGAGTTTTGACTGAGAATTTGCAGGGTTTATCTGTAAATGTGAGCACAAGAGAGGACTGAGTTAGCATATTTAAGGAGGAAAAAAGGAATTATGAATATCTTAAGATCTAGATACTACTTTTTTTTTTTTTTTAAATCCATGCTTAGACACCTAAAGGGGATGGAATTTAAAGCTGCTGAACAATTCCCGATGCCATCACTTTCAAAGAATGCCAGGAATACTGCAGCCCCTCAGCACCAGGAAAGAACTGGCCTGATACTTAGCTATGGATTCCGTAACCTCAGACATTCGGTTTTGAAGATGCTGCCTGAAACCTCTGGATATCTGAAACACCAAAACCCCTCTCCCCCTAAATTCTCTATTAGTAACAGTTAGGCTTTTCTAGACCTTGGAAGATCTATGGGACACCTTTCAGTAAACAGTAGTAAAACCATGAGGAAAACAAGTTTCTTCTTTTCTGTGTGGTCAAATAACTCCCAGAATCTCATTCTTTTAGATCAACAGTTGGCAACGCTCTGGCAGAAATACTAACTGCCAACATAAAAATGTTGGTCTGGAGTCAGCAGACCCAGCACACTGTAAATATTGAAGCTTGTGGAAAGAAATGCAGCGTGGGAGTAACCTTTTACTCCCTTCTGCATACTTCTAGGCACTTTCTGGCCTTTTGCACAGTTGTAAGCGGTTGAAGGTAAAGCAAAGTGCTGTCAGAGGCTGTGGAGCAATGCTGGAAGTGGAGCAATGCTGGAAGTGGAGCAGAGCAGGCGATTCCGTTTGCTTTGCTGCCCGGTAGTGTGAAAGGTACCTTTAGCCACTGTGGATGGAGAGGATGTTAAATGAGATCTGCGTTTGCGCTACCCAGAGTACGGCTGAGCAAGGATGCTCATTGACTAATAATGCAAGGTGGAGGTTTCTCTGCCCTAAGAAGACCCTATCCCACCCTTTTAACCAATGCAGAGACAGCCTGGGCTTAGGGACGCATCCATGCTGGGACAGGCAGAGGCACTCTGCTTTCAGCAAATCTTGTATATAGGAGGCATCCGGCTAGTGCCAAGATCGGAATAGACACTCCCTGAGATTTATACACCGATGAACAAAAGCCACCCTTCTGCCTCACAGGTATATCCGAGACTTGGTCCTTCCCTTCAAGGCTTAATAGTCTATGGAGAACAAAAGAGCCAGTGAAATGCTTACTGCTTTCTTTTCAGTGCCTGATAGCTGGTGATCGACCTAGATGACAGCACTTAAGTGAGCAGATTGTACCTCTGTATGCAGATGAGTGAATTAATATCAGTAATCGCAGGCATTCATTTCCTGGGGCTGAGTGAGGGAATGATAGGCATTTGTGGTAGATTAAAATACCACAGCAAGCCAAGCCAAGTGGATGGCCAAATTAACCTGAACGCCAGTATAAAGTTTTCTCCTTGTACCATCAAAACCCCTTGGTTTTAGCCTTTCCCTGGTTTTGTGGGGTTTGTTGGTAGAGCTTGTGTCATTTTCCCAAACTGCAAAAAGGTGAAAGTAGAAAAAGTATCATGGTTTTTGTCAGTATATTTTGTTGGTATAATTATTTAAGTCTTAAAATTGTCACTCCTAGCCAATAATACCATAGCACAGTGTTTTCTAGGCTCAGGTTTAGCCTTTTGCAGGCCACTAGGAAACTAGTGGCTTTGGTGGCACTGGCATTTCGGAGCTCCCCCTCAGGTGTTCCTGCAGGAACAGGACATCCTTCCTCTTGGGGTGCCAGTCAACAGAGCAGTTCTGGTGTCTTTCAGCAGAGGCAAAAAGGAGATTAAGACCTCTGAAGTGAGAATGTTTGGTGACACAAACCAACTGAGTATGTTCATTGCTTCATTACATGAAACTAGGGAAAACTTCAGTGGAGATATTTAAGTATTTTGTATTTGAATTGCATTAAAGCTTGAAAGAGCACTGTACTTCAGTACAAAAGGTTCCGTTACTTCCAGGAACAAAAGAAAATCAAAGGATTTTTTTTACAAGGTAAAATGTTTTTCTTGTGGCTTTTTTTCTTTTTTTTTTTTTTTTTTTTGTAAAGGATATCCTCCAGGGAAAAGCAAAACCAGAGCTGTAGGAGAGTGCAGAGCAGTGAGTATGGTTTTACAGCAGGAAGAGGAAAAGAAAAAGATATGTTCAGAGCATACTGATCATTAGTGTTGAATAAGAAACAGCAGAACTAGAGGTTTTTTTTTTAAAAAAAAAAACCTTCAACAAAATGCATTCTATATTTACATTAATGTTCTCCCAGAGGTCATGAAGTCTCCCTCTACCATCGAAAACTGTCTCTGTTGGACCAAAGAGACCTCTTCCAGTGGGGAGGGGTAATAATTGTACTCACACAGGATGATGGTACTGAGCAGACCGAACCAAGAGTGCGATCTCTCCCCCATCCAAGGCAGTGGCCTGACTACCAGCCTGGCTGGGAGGAACGGCTCTCTGCTCCCAGGATGGCTCCATGCCATTTGAATTGTCAGGGTTGCTGAGCTGGACTCCAAACCCCGGTGATGAGAGCCCTCACCCTGATCTGAAAGGAAGTAGTAATCATCCCAACCACTTTACAAGACTCTTTATTCTCCCATCCTCCACCATATATTTTAAAAAGTGCTTTTGTGACTGAGCAGATACCTTCTATTCTTCTGAAAACAATGACTAAAAAAGCAAACATCCGTGCAACCTTTCATATCCCTCATCTTCAAGATAGATTGCATGAAACACAATGGCTGGCTCTCTTTGCAATTTCAGGCAATAATTGGGCCATATTTCAACACATGCACACACACTTAGATGCACTTTGTCAAGGTTTGCGTTGTTTCTGTACAGTTTTGTCTTTGCACTACCGCTATATGGCTTTGGTAAGTGCAACGAGTGCAAGAGAAACCCCACCCCTGTGACGGTGTTACCATCTCGTGTTTTTCAAAATGAGCACTTAGTTATGCCTCGTGTGAAATACGGTGTGAATCCCTCTGAAAAGACGGATACGTGCAAGAGCAATGGACCACGGAGGAGAAAGCAGCGAGGGGAGGAGTGCCACGGTTCGGCGATGTAAAAGATGCTTGAGGGTTTAAATCTTTTTGTTAGCTGGTGTACCATCCCCACACACTATTTCTAATATCTGTTATCCTCAGAATCAGGTAGAGGAACTCAGAGAATTAGGATATATAAGCATAAACTTTGAAGAAGATCTCTTACAGGTGTTTTCTTTTTATTAAACTTGAAATGATTGAGTTGTACCATAGGTACTGAGGTTCCCTTTTTACAGACAATAGTTAATGCAATAACAACAGTAGGGCAACTGGTGTCCTGTAGAATCACCCACTTTGGGTATACTTACTAAAGGAAATATCTATTTATCTCCTACCATCTTTAATATAGTTGAGCTTTCTGAGGATGCCTCAAATGAAAATGTTTTGTTATTTTAAAATTATTCTGAAGTATCTATTTCCTTTTTAATGATCCTACATTACAGAATATGACAACATCTAAAAAAACATTTATGCAGGAAAGATTCACCCCGCCATCAATGAAAAACAGTTTTTCATCACAAAGATGATGGCAGCTGCAGTGAGTCAGACCAAAGGTCTGTCCTTCTGCTGGCTGATAACGGCCGGCAGCTGCTCCTCAGGGGAAAGTATTACAATATAGAGTGGTGTTTCTCCAAGTATAACTTGCCTTTAGCTTCCAGCAATCTCCTACTTAGTGTAACTGTTAACCCTTGACAAAATGCAGCCCTTCACATCCAGCAGAACAACATGTTTACTTTTCAGTTTTCCAGTGCACAAATAAAAAAAAAAGGTGTTTTCTTCTTTTTAATTTCAAAACTTTGCCTGATGATTTCATTGGATGCTCCCTAATTCTTGTATCCATGCTATTCATTATTTTAAAGATTCCTCTCAAATCTGGCATTACTCTTGCTTCTTTCAAGGTAAAAAGTTGTAGTCTCTTCATATGATTTATCTTCCATTCTTGCTTTCTATGGCATCATCATGACCAGGGTCAGATGTGGTCATCAGAGACACACATCATCTCCTGTACCAAACTCTGTTTCGCTATGTAAGGTGGGAAAAGAAAAGAGCATGTGGTACTGAAGATGTGGCTACACCATGAGCTTCTGTAATGGCATCATGTTTTCTGGTTTGTTCTCTAGTTGTTTCCTAGCAAACACTAATTTTGCCTTTCTGCCTGATATTTTCTTACCATTATCCACAGTGACTCCTGGGGTGAACAATCCTACCTTCTTTAAGCTCCAAATGTGAGAGAGTTTTTTGGTGGGATTTGCTCAAGAGCTCCTGAGGTGTTTTTGTTTGACTGGGAATCGGTCAGGCCTTGCTGGGACCACAGGAGAACAGAGCCAGACTGCAGCTGCCCACCCACTCACGTGGGGCCGGTGTTGGCTCGCCTGCCCGAACGACACCGCAGCGTCATCTGATGCCATCAGCCATTTTACTCAGGCCACTTCTGCCTGCCCGGATTCAGGGATGTGAGGGGGCTACTGGACTCCTGCTAGGGCAAGGGAGGTACCGTTTCTAGAAGAAAATATGTTGAAATACAAAATTTCCTGGAAATATCTTCCAGAACAATGGAGATATGGGAAAATTAGAAATGTCTGGAGTAGTTACATGCTTACCAAAACACCACTTCATTAATTTCTTCAGAAATGATAGATAGCTTGTATGTTGTGTAGATCAAAAAAACTTTTATACATCTTTAAGAAATAAGTATATCTTTATTTTGGGTTATGACAAATACAATTTTTTACTGCATTCATAGCTATGAGGAATGTAAAGTTACTTACATAGATACTGTACTTGTTAACATATGTCTGCAATAGAAGGAAAATAATAGAAACACTGAAAACAAGGCATGGCTGTTGACTCACTGGCAAAAAGGAAATCTATAATTGTATATGTAAATAGGCTGCAATGCAATAGAGAGGAAAAATTGTATTTCTGTAGAAGAACCTAGGAAAATGGATATGCAAATGTTTTATACTTTCATTTATACATTTATTATACAGTAAATAAAACTCAAATAATTATCTCACTATTCAGTCTGAGAAAAAATGTTTCACATGAAAGTTTTATTTCAATTTTGCTTTGGATTTCTGTGGTAAGAGCGGAAAGAGAATAAGAATGGGAAAAGAAAAGCAATTTTTCTCTGAGAACATACCTCTTTTTCCAGACTCATAAATCTGTTTGAAGTACCCCTGCCCTTAGTGTTCTTTCAAAAAAACCCAACATCTAAAACATTAAAACAAACAGTTCTTGAGTGAATAGTGAGGAGAAGGCTTCAGGGAGACCTTATAGCAGTCTTCCAGTACCTAAAGGGGGCTTATAAGAAAGATGGAGAGAAACTCTTCAGCAGGCCCTATTATGATAGGAGGAGAGGTAATGGTTTTAAAATAGAGGGAGGTAGATTCAGACTGGACATAAGGAAACATTTTTTCACAATGAGGGTGGTGGAACCCTGGAACAGGTTGCCCAGAGAGGTGGTAGATGCCCCATCCCTGGAAACATCCAAGGCCAGATTAGATGGGGCTCTGAGCAACTTGATCTGGTTGGAGATGACCCTGCTTCTTGCAGAGGGGTTGGACTGGATGCCCTTTAAAGGTCCCTTCCAACTCAAACCATTCTATGATTCTGTGATTCTAAGATCCCGTACTGATGAAAAGGAATCAAAGAATGGATGCAAAAGAGGTCTTTATATGTAAGGGACTATAGGGCAAATGAGAAGCAGAAAATTAATTTTTTTTGTATATTCAGTATGTATTCAGGCTACCTATATGAAAGTTACTGCCAAAGCACAAGAGAGAGAGAGGAGGTCAAGCTAAAATATCCTGGCAGGTCTGATGAACATAGGCTCATTCAGCATCATGCATACTCAGATCTGCGAGCTGGGAGATAGATGTGTGTTGAAGGACAGAAGCTGTTTATCTGCAATAAACCCTGCACACCGAACCCCTCCAGGAGATCCATGAAGGGCCAGTATTGTCAGCTTTCCCTGCTCTGCCCTAGATTTGACAGTGCTTTGCACTTTGGAGATGCAAAACTTGGCCACCCTGATGCTGCTGGAAGACCTCAGATTGCCTGCCCTCAGGGCTCCCGAGCACTTGGAAAGTCTCTGAAATAGCTATTCCAGAGCATTATTTGGGCGGACGTCCTCTCTGGATGCTCCTATTTCAGAATAGGAGTGCTTTTTTTGGACTGACTGTAATCCATATTCAGAGCTAATTCAGAAACAGTGTGGCTGCATGGAGACTTAAACCAAAACAGCTATTAAAATATAATTATTCTGGAATAATAATTACAGCTCTCATTTCTGCGTCAGATACAGCTATGCAGGAATACCTCTCCCAGTGTATTTCCACATGGTGGTGAGCCCTAAGTGTTCTACTGCCTGTGTTTTCCTCAATCAGGTAAAGAATAATCTTTTTGCTGAAGTCCTGGGAAATAAATTGAAACCCATTTAAAATAAAATGCTGCTCTAAACTGCAGTTATTTTGACAATAGATCAATCAAAGGTATCACACTTTATTTCTGGTGCCTGAAGAGATGAATTCTGAGCTGTAGCTTCTGTTGCATCATTGAGTTACTCATTGCCTTAAACTTAACTAAAGATGATTCATGGGCAATTAATGGCAAGGAAGAGATGCCATTTCAGATGCTGAAATAATCCAGTAGTTTATTCCTTTGACGTTGTTATGCAGGTTGGGTTTTACAGGTACTGACAACAGGCACTGGACTCTGGTACTCAAGGGGTAATCTCAAGGTTGCGGTTGGGTCTCGAGATCTCACTTAAATCAAAATTACTTGATTGTTCAAACGCCCTGGTGTGAGTCAGCAGGCTTGCCAGGTGGGGAAACCCAGGCACCAGGCAGGTGTTGGCTCGAACCCAGGCTCACCAGCAAGGCAACGTGGATCCAACCAGTTTAAACCACACTGCACAGCTCCTGTCCCCATGCTTGGGAACAATTTGTTGAATTTCTACAAGAGCCTCCAGCCAGTGCGAAGTGGGCAGAGTCAGCTCTGTGCCCTTCTGCCTGAAGGACGCTGCCCAGGGGGTTCCTTTGTAGCTTTTGTTTTCCGTGTTTGCCCCACACAGCTCCACAGCTGAGATGCCAACTGGAACAGGAACACTGCTGGGCTGAAGGCGGCAAGCAATTGTTTGTTATATATATTGCAGTGAGGACCACTATAAATGTAATACATCTGCTAGCAATAAATTGTAAAGATGGGTGTCAGAATGCACAGGAGGAAAGGCATCGGTGCCAAGAGCTTAAGGTACTTGGGCAGCTACCCTTCCGTCATCATCTCTCGAAGGACAAGTCACAGCAAGTGCTGAGCTGGGGTGCTCTGAAGTGCTCTCTAGAAGAGCTTTTCTCCCCACTGCCTGTAGAGGAAGAGTACCTAGCTCCCAAACAGGCTCTCTTACAGCACGTGATGTTAACAGCTTTCAAACATCTAGGTCCCTAATAAAATTACAGCAACACCAAGAAGGCTGAAATTCCCTTAAATCTACGCTCAAGACCAAAAAGGTAAGATACTATGCCTGTCGAAAGACAGATGTCAGGTTGTCGGGACTCTCATACAATGCTAACAGATAATAAATAACCATAAAGTCACTCTATTAATTTCTTTACTAATGCTGGCCAAAAATAGGGCACTGCTATTTGTAGCAGAGAGATAAATACTGGGTGAGTACAGACGAATAAATTGCTGTTGTGAATTATGAGTTAATGGGTGTTGAAAATGTATAAATTATAGCTATGAAACAATTATGCAAATCATTTTCCTTCATCCAATCATTTATTTAGTGGAAACACTTATACAGGATCTTTACAGAGTGACTGTCGTGATGGAAACAGTCCTATTGATGTATAGCCTGTAGGTGTTGGAAGTAAACAAACTTCTGTCATAAATGGCATTGTCTTCCTTTCAGGAGCCTCAAAGCTTTTCCTGATGTTGAATAACACCTTAAGGTCATCCTCAGAAACAGAGGGATGGGCAATCTGGGGTGCAGAACTGGCAAGGGAAGTAAAGTCTACGGGTTTCCTCCTCTTAAATTTCATGCACCAGTTTCACTGCTGGTGGCAATGCTTGGCTTAACGCATTCTTGGGCTCGTCATCCCAGCCTAAGCTATCCATAACCGTGCTCCTCAGCTGTCTCTGGACAATTGGTCATAGAACTGCTTCCACACAGGAGATTCACCCAATTTTTTTTTTTAAGTGTATGAAATGATGTTTTAAAGAATAGTTTATTTTTGCAGAGTTTTTCTTTTTTTTTTTTTTTTTTTTTTAATTACACTGTTCCCATGGGAATGCATGGTGGCAGGAACAAGCAGCAGTGGCGACGAGGGGGCTGGGAACAGTGTCAGCCCCGCTTCCACAGGTGCTGTAGGCTACAGAGAGGGTTCAGAGGACCTGTGCTTTCCACATGAGAGACTCGTTGAGTCTTCCCCATAGCGCACGAAGCCAGCAGCCCTTCTCCGAATGCGCTGCAGAAGCATTGTTTTGCAGGAGGTTGGGTGAAATCCACCAAATATATCTTTGTTTTTCAAGCCGGTCACATACAATTCTCACTGGGTTTTATGGTTATGCTGCTGCTCTCTCTTCAGACTAAATGAGCAAACAATTAAATATCCCACTGCTCAGTCAGACCTAAAACAATAGTAGTGGCTGCCAAGGACTAGAGTGAGTATAAACACAAACACTGGGAATTAATTAGTTCAGGGCTTATATGTGTGTGTGCCTTATAGAGCAGGCAGAATTTCAGCAGAAAACCGTGCAGATAGGAAAAGTCACATTTTTAAGTCAGAAAGAAAAACCAGAAGATGGCTTTTTGGGCAGAATGCTAGTCAAAGGGCAGGTTTGGAAATATGAAAAGGGAAATTGGCTCTGTATGATCTTTCTGCTTATGAGAACGTTATTTGCCAATAAACATGAGTGTATCCAAGAAACAGCTGGCTGTCATCGTTGTCTCCTATTGGGAAGGGTGCACCCGTCACCGCACACAAGGCAAATGCTTGCGATGAAAGAGTGAAAGTATGGTCTTTGATCTGTTGCATCTCGGGTATCTAAAAGTTGCCCATTAACCTGAAATTGGAAAACTTCAATATCACAGCTCTGAGCTCTGCTGAAACTGCCTACAGCCCTGCCGAAGCCTGGCATGCTGACACAGCCCTCGCTGCAGCCCAGGCCAAGGCACAGACTTACTGATCGCTCCAGTGATGCCCAGCAGAAACTCTTAAACCCTTCCTTTGCTGAGAGCTGCAGCGCTGTGGAATCTTTTGCTGCTACACGGGATTTTTTTTGGCTGTATTTCTTGCTTGTTGAAATGAAACCGTGGTTCATTCAGAAAGCTTTCACACGAAACTGGGATGAGGTAACTTGAAAACAGGATTATTTTGCTGTCTTACCAGATATCCTGCCAACACCTGCAATGCATTAGCCATGTTCATATAGACGCTAATGGGAATTAAAGTGTAGAATCATAGAATGATAGAATGGTTTGGGTTGGAAGGGGCCTTTAAAGGCCATCTAGTCTAACTGCCCTGCAAGGAGCAGGGACATCTCCAACCAGATCAGGTTGCTCAGAGTGTCCAGTAGGTAGCACTAAACTTTACTACCAAAGACAGAAAGCCCCCCACCTTCCGAAGGACAAGTGAAGAACTATCCGTCAAGATCCCATCTCCTCACCAAGAACAATGACACCCAACCCGTGGCTTGTTTAATCCAGGAGTAGATGGACTGTGTGAGACACCGAATCGCTAACAGGTTACCATGTTTTGCTATGCTTGTATGCACAGGATGCTCATTAGCAAAGACTTTGAGTGTCCTTGCATCTATCATCCACAGCCACCTTGATCTCACAAAATGACAGCTCTTCATGCAATGATTTTTTTCCCTGCAAGGCTAGCCTGAGATTAATTACTAGTTTTAAGTGTATTGAGTAATAAACAGGTTTCAGTGGGTTCAACAGATACTGGTAGCTACTGTTCCTCAGCTTCAGAATGAAACAGGTGCCTGTTTGTACTCCGGAGCAAGTGACCACCAATTGTTATTAACATCTGACATTAGCATTAAGTAGTAATGACAGCTGAATTGGTTTTGCTGAAATGTAATGAACACAGAGGATACATCTTAAAGAGGAATAAATAAGCAGTAAATCCTAAAGTAGTCCCTGGAATGAGTATTACCATGCAGCAGCTTTAATTTTCTCTTTCACATTCCCAAATCTAATTATATTTTTCTAATTTTTCTGCCCTTCTTTTTACCCATTCCTACTCTATTTCCTCTCTATCATTCTCATTCCTGCTTAAAACTTTCTGCTGCTTTGCACGTTTCTTTTCAACAAAAGCGAAGGAAACCCTGTGCTCCTTCATTTTACCACTCCTTTGTAGCAAAAGCAGAAGAAAACATAGCAGAGAGGAAATGGAGGCACACTTAAATTTCTGCTAGCTACTATTTTCACTGACATTTATGTTTCTGTTTGATTCACACACATTCTGTTTAATACAAATGGTAAAGGGGAGAACCCAGCAGCGAAGCTACAAAAAGTTCACAAGTTGCTTTCACATTTTTATTGCTTTGCTAAAACCCAGACCGTGTAATCAGCTTCACAGATTATTCCTGTCATTCATAATGCCCCACTGACAACGAGATGTGAATGAACTGCCACAATGGGAGAGGTATAATCTATAGAGGAGGTCCCTGTGTTAACATATGTCTGTGTTCCTTGTGTCAGGAAAGAAAAAAAAAGCAAGCAAGCACTAATATAAGCCTCAAATGAGTAGGATTTTTTTTTTGCGAGTGACAACAATCTTACTGATTAAAGATGGTATGAGGCTGTATCTGAGGAACACATTGTCCCGCAGTTACTAACTGGTGAATACAGTACCCAGCAGTATAAATCACTCAAGTGATCAGAAACAATTTATCAAAAAAAAAAAGAGCATGTGTAAAGTTAGTCACAAAACAAAAAACCCATTGTCATTTGAGGAAAAAAAAATCAAAGTATCAACAGTATATATAAAAAAATATTGTGTGAAATAGGAGTCAAGAAGAGCTCTCCTACTATCCCCAGTATGGCCTGGGAGCCGCAAGGGAGATACACCCACAATATAAGGAAGAAGAAACTTCTCTACCTGATATTTCCCCTCTGTAGTTTAAACTAGAGATTCTTTACCCCAAGAAAGATGAGATTCAGAAAACCTGGATATTTTTTGCAGCTTTTAATCAGAATTACTTTTCTTTGCCATCTGCAGCTCATGGCAAGCTCACAGTATTTTAACATCTCTACAAAACATGCTGGATCTTCAGAGAGTGCTGAGCACCACAGGGAAGACAATCCTACTTTCACCTAGATAATTTGCCGGTCAAGGGTAGATCTTGCCCTGAACTATAGCCTACAGTCCTGTGAGCTGGCCTCGTGAGCTGGTTGTGAGTGGAATTCATCTGCATAAACTTGATTTTCTAGCCCAGAAGTGACCTCTCATCAGTCAGCATCTGTAGGAATCAAACCAAACCTGTTGGATGGACTGCAGGGCTTACAGGCAAAGGAGCACACACGGGTTGGCCAGACTGCACCCGCATATGCTGTGCTGTGTTGTCAATTAAACACAGAAAATAACATGTGCATTTTATCAGTTCCATGCAAGTCGTTAGATGTTTCTCAGCCCTTACCAGTTCATACCACAATCAGAATTTTTGGAATAAGTAAATACTCCTCAATCACTTCCAGCTGTAAGAAATGCATCTCAGAAGGATACGATCATCTATTCTGAGTTCTTGTCACATGTCACATTGGATTGCAAGGCAGCTCAGGCTGCTATACAGAAGTCCACCATAGGAGGAATTTATATGTATTCAAATAAAAATATCTTCAGTCTACTGTGCAGTCAAGGAAGGCAATGCCTATTTGTCAGTCTCCTGATATTGGTTCAAAAGGTCATCCCATTATGGACAGAAATATAGGTATAGTCTGCTTTCCCATCACCACAAGTCAACAGCGACGAGAGACCCACTGACAGACAATTTGAGTGTTCTCCTTAAGCCCTCCATCCTCAAACCAATATTTCACTGGTTCACTGTACCTATTGCATTGAGGGAAGGAAATATCCCAAGTTTATTCAAGGGCGCTTTACAATGTCAAGCCTTTTGTTCAAAAAGTGGTCCTGGTGCAGGCTGTCTTAAAGCAGCTTTCCGACCATGTTGAACCAGTAGCTGAAGCCTTCGCCTTGTCACTGACCTTCTTTCTCCCCAAAGGCATGTGTCCAATCATGGGGATGTAGCCAATCTGATCTCAATAGCTCCTTGTTAGTGGAGGCAACATTGGTTAACACAGCTCTTCTAGGTGTCTCAGCCAACTTGTGCATCACTCGCGCACTCTCCAGGAACCGCACTGCATGAGGGTTAGGGTCTTCATCCGGATCTGATGGTCTTCCAGTAGACAGCTCAGTGTTGGCTCAGGGGAGAGCACCTGCAGAAATCTTCCCCAGAAAGAGACCTATTGCAAGGTGAGATCTATGGCTTATTTCTCGGACGGGAAGAGATTTTCAGCCTTGACCATTCAACAAAAATTTGACTTGGGGAGGCTTCCTATGTCAAACATCCTCTGTTACGTTCTGATCTTAGAATTTTTGTGGGGTTTGTGCAGGTCTATAGTTGCAGTATTTTAGCAAATTACCCTCCAGAGTGATACTTCTTTACAGAGTGCAGAGCGCAGGCCAAAACACTGGGCCACATCGGAAGGCTTAAGCAGGAATTAATTTAGGTAGAACAGTATTTGGATCTAATCCCAATTGCAGGAATTTGGGTGTTTAATTGTAACGCAGCTGTTCACATCTATGTGCCAGAAGGAAAAAACCTCAAGGAGGCCGGGAGAGCATGGAGAGGATGGCCTCAGGGGGTAGCACAAAGGAGAGGGGTGATGTATTTAGAAAACATTTATTTGGTCCTACTGTAATCAGAAAAATAAGAATTTGTAATGATCACAGCACCTAATTTAGCTACTGAATTATACTCCTGCACTAAGTCATTTTCTTTTTCTTGATCGCAAAAGTCAAGGAAAGGGACCCCTCATGTGGAGAGCGTACATCCCTCCTCTTGTGTCTGCTCGCTGGAAATGGAAAGGGCAGCACCAAAGATGTTCCCAACGCACATCACATCAACAGCAAGGCATGGCTGAATGCTTCAGCCCAAGGCAGTAACAATGATGTGCTCTAAGGCAGGGAGACACAAGTGCTCCCCTTCGGATCAGACTGTGCTGCTGACAGATGGATTTCATCCAGTGTCCTCAAGGAAACTAGTCCTGATTCCACCGATGTAACTGAGGCCATCGACACACCAGGGGTTAACAAGCTTCTTTCATCCACCTGTTCAACAGTAATTGCCCAGATACATTTCTCTTACCCGATGGGAAATACAGGGTAGCTCCAAATAGGTTGCTTCCTTTCCACTGAGAGGTAGATCACCTCATATTTGCCATGGAGTAAAATTGTTCAGAGTGGCAGTTGCTGTGCTGTAGCTACCACATAGTAAATTCGGAGGATACCCCAGCTACAGTTCCATAATCCCGAGAGAATGTTCAAGCTCAAAGGCCTGAGGAAACAATAGGAATAGGTTATTCAATAATTAAATTTAATTAGGATTTCAATCAGAGTGGAACAAAGGAAATAAACAGCTAATAATCTTATGCTAAGTAATCAGGATAATTAAGTTTGCATTTGTGTATGTATTTAGAAAACCCCTGCAGCTGTGCCAGGTGAGGAGGTTGTGCTCTCTTGCCTGAACTATTTAGTTTAAGAAAAGCTGTGCCTTGAAAGACTTTTTTTTACTAAATAGATGGAGAAATTGCTGATGGCCCCAGGTGGCTCTTTGATGCGGCTGTTTTCCTGATGAGGGCAGGAATTAGAGAGCAGATGGCAGGGTCTGTGCTGGGGGTTCCCAGTTTCCTTCCCTGCCAGGGTGTACCTGGAAAGTTGCTTCTATTGCCTGTCTTGGGTGATGCTCTGGTTCCTGTTTTGACTTTGGTTTCTCTAGGCTCTGTGTTTTTTTCCTGTTAGCAGCTCACAGGCTGCCTCCACCTGCCCTCCCTGGGCCTTGGTGTCATAGGGTCATGCCCGGGGTGCTCTGGCTTCTGCCACCTAAAATGCCTTTGCTGTGTCTCACCTCTGCTTTAAACACACGAGAGCTGCAGCTCCAGCACATCAGGATGTAGGGGGAAGTTGTTCCATTTGGTGGGGAGGGGTGGTTTCCTGTTTTAATTGGTAGCTCCAAATCCCCATCATATGGCAGTTCACTTGCATTTTTGATGACAGTGTTAGCAAGAAAATGAGCTTCTATTGTGAGTTTTTATATGGAGATATATATTTAAAAAAAAAATTATATGTTCATGCAGGGATGTGCATGCATGTGTGTTCATCTTCCAGGAGCTATAGGTCAGAGCTGTTGCTGATGTCCCGAGGTTCTGGGAGAACAGTGCTAAATCACAGTATGTAACTCATCACTTCTGGCTTGCTAACAGCAGAATCACAATCTCAGGGGAAAATTGAGAGGGTGAGGGCATGCAAGCTGGGCACTGCTTTGCTTATCTGCATCAGAGCCAGCTGGTTTGACAGCAAAGTCATGAGCAGTGCACAGGAAGGGGATCCAAGAACCCGTGACCTCGGAGTGCATGGGCTCGCTCTCATTTAACCTTTCTGGCTCAGCTCAGTGGCTCCTTCCTCAGAGCACCCTGAGAAGGGACGCAATATTTGTGAAATCCTGAGTAAAACTTAGTTGCAAGTTGCTATCTGCTCTCCAGATGCTTCTTACAGGAGTGCTATCAGGTGAAGAAGAAGCTCTAGAAGGTGAAGTAACTGGTGCTATAAGAAGCTATAAGCTCTGTAATTATATATTACATTTATAAGAAGCTATACAGATGCGCTATAAGGTGAAGTAACCAGTGAGGAAGTTACGCTTGAAAGGATCTTTATTTAATGTTAGTTGGAAGCAAAAAATAGACTGGTTTCATTACACTGAGTTACACCAACCGCATTGCCATTTTTAGTAGTAGATATACATGTTCAAAAGCAAAAGTTAACCTGAGATGAATAGTGTGAAACCTAATGAGTATGACTAGTGAAAGACTATTTCCAAAGCTTTAAATGCAAATGATCCTGATTCCTCCAGCATAATGATGGGAGCTTGAAGACCATGGCATTAAAGTAGAATACTTCAACAAAATCAGTTGCAAATCATTGAAAGGGTGTTTTTTTTAATTACACAATAATACATAAAAATAAGAAAGTGTGCTTTTTGCCTCTGAGTTTGGCTCCATATCCAGGTTGCCTGTCTCTGTCCACCACAGTACAGTCAGGGATTTGGTGAGTGTTCTCCAGAGAGGCCTTGGGACCTGGGTGGCTGGTGAGGCTTCGCTTGTCCCCAGTCTCTTGCCCGGTGCGGGCAGGTGAGGAGGCCCTGCGCACCGTACTGTGACAGACTGCCCGTGCCCGGGCTGTGGTGGAGGCTGGGTGGCTGTTTCCTGCCCCAGCGCAGCAGCACGGGTGTGGGGATCAAACCAAGGGTTGCTCGGCTAAATGGAGAAGCAGGAGGAGACATCACTGAAGAAGGCAGCAGCAGGTCTCTGTGTGGTCCCTAGGGCAGGATGGGGCAAGGGGACGAGGGGGTCTGGACACCACGCCTACTCCCTGTTTGGCTTCATGGGCTGCAGATCGGACTTGCATGGGCCATGGCGGTTATCCCAGTGTTAGCGATCGGCTGCGTGGTGTTGGCTGGCTTTCCACTGCAGTTGCTGGTGTGATGATGAAGAGACATTGGCAGTGCCGGTGGGGGAGTACAGGCCCAGAGGGCCGGGGGTTTGGTGGGGGTGGGGTAGCGAGGGACAGGTGGAAGGTCATGGCCACTGCTACCACCATGGTGGCGCGGGAACAGATGAGGCCCTGTGGAACGGCAACGAGGAGTCGGCATGTGCCCTCCTCCTGCCACCTCCATGCCTGGAGGAGGCACACAGGGCCTGCCTTAGCAGGAATATGTAAATGATGACACAAGGATGACAAAAGGAGCAATTATTTTTAATGCTTGCTCTTGGGTAAACTTGAATGGAGAGAAGGTGCCCCACTGCAGGACCTGAGACTTCTTAGGTTACCCCAACTCATCTCTGCCTAGCTTTGGGTTGTTTTAACACAGAGGAATTTAATGAGACTTGTGCTTCTATGGGGGTTGTTACAGAGGGAGGTATTTGAACTCTTAGAAATATTTAAAGCAGTTAAAGAAACATCTTGGTCATGTAAGCATGTGTGCTTAAATCAGGACTAAATCTGAATGTCCAAAATTGGAATGAGGGCCCAGAGTGAAGGAAAAGATCAACAACCCTCCCGCTTTGTACACAGAAGTATTTCAAGTGAAAACTCACCCCAGAAATCCCCTCCTGTGCCTGTTGTATGGAGTAGGCTTTGCTCTACGACAGTTGCATACGGATGGGATTCACAAAGCTGCTTACCACACCTCTAGTCCTGATGTAATTCCTATTTCCATAAATTGCAAAAGGAGCAAACTGGGTCACTACAAAAAGCCCGGTCCTCACATTCGGCCACAGCATTTCCTACAGCAGTAATAACTCCACATATTTCACCACGCGTTCTCTGCAAGCACGTTAGCAGGCAGGAGGATGTATTACGTGTGAAATCAGAGTGGGAGCCCACAGTACACCAGAAAGAGCCTCACCTGGGAGCTTTCTAATCAAATTCATAATCTCTACCTTCTTTAAAGGTGTTTAGAGTTGTTTCAAAAAGTGAAATTACCTTACTCCCCATAAGATGTTCCAGGGGTGAGGCAGTGTTTTGCCAGGAATGAGGAAGATGACTCATTTGTCTGAACCACTCAAATTCATTGTATGGTCAGCCGGTAAATGGCAGTCTCATCCAAACAGACTCCCAGAGAGGAAAATACCACATCGTTTGTATAAAGGAGGAAAAGTTAATTTGCTAACATTACAATTTTCATGGCACTTGAAATAGTAAGCATCTGGGGCAAGGAGTTGATTTATGCTCATTTTCAAGACTCTACTCTCTTCCACTTCTTCCTTTTTCTTTTAAGCACAGATGCAAGGGGTTGACCCAATCCTTACTTGTTCCTGCCTTGTAAAACTGTCTGATTTGGCAAAAAAAAAAATACATTGAAAAAAAAAATTTTTGTAAATGCAGGAATTTGCACAGGTGGACTTGTGAACACGTGCATGTTATAGGGACAGTTTAATGATCGTGTCTGGAAATCTGCCCGCAAACACCTTGCAGTAATGGATATTCAGATTAGGTTATTTCAAAGAGCAAGGCTACGAGGCACCAGAGATTACTTAAAATGAAACATGTACATCATTTTAATAGAAAAGCCTTGGTAGACAACATGGAAAAATGATGTACAGTAAATCAAAACAGATCCTGAGGGTACGTTGAGCTCTAGACTCGCTTTCTTTCCAGCATGCTGCTGGCTGTGGGACGGCTGCATGTGGTTGGAGAGCTCATTTATACCAACCTGACATCTCAGTGAGGGCTTGCACAGAGGTAATCACCTTCACCAGGACAAGGGCATTAGCTGGCTTTTGCAACTACAATAAAATGATGCCAGTTTTGACAATGAGTGTTTAAATTTAAACCCCTCTACATGTCTGACTGCAAAAGGCGGCCAGTATTTTCAGAAGACTGTCAAAAATAGTTTTGGTCTGCTGTTTGCCCGAGTCCTTTGAGTTGTCCTAGAGCTGGTCAGAAGAGCTAGATTTCAACAGGAGATTAACAGAGAAATGGAACTTTTCATGTTTATTTTTATCCTTTTTTTTTCTTTTTTTTTAAACACGTCTACTTGCATCGAAATTTCTGAAAGAAGTATAATTTCTCTGCTGTTTTGATCTTTCTTCTTCCACTTTGGTGTTATAGGAACCATTCAGAGTTAAGAAAGAAACCTGCAATAACATTTTTTTTCTCTTGATGATCAATAGCATATGAAATAAAAACTCCATTCCTAAAAAAAATACACTAGGGATTTCTGCTGTCACATTAACTTGACTTTACCTTAGGCATATAAACCATTATTTGGGTTACATAATATTGAGTAGTGGATTAAAAAAAAAAAACAAACCAGCAAACAGGCTAGTCAATTGGACTATACATGACAATGAGAGTAATGAAACAAATCACGTGTATTTAAGGTGAAACACTAGAACTGGGCATAAGAGGGTGATGTGGAAAGAATGAGAACTCCAGGATGGGTAGAAAAGCAGTACTGAAAAGAGCATGTATTTGCATAAAATTATTATGCTGTAGCTAAAAAAAGGACACCTGGGTGCACAGTTTATGCCATTTCATAGCACAACGGTTGCATTACGAGTCGCAGATAGATTTCCCGCTCCCAGTCAGTGCATTAAATGTGTCAGAAGTAAGAATATTTTTGCCTGTATCCTATGTACCTGAAGTTGGGCTCCTGCGCCAAAGCTGGACACCAACCTCACTTTTTGGTCAACATGGCAAAGCAGGGGCTCATACAGAGAAGATCTACCTGAAGTGCCATGGGAAAGGGCTTGCCCTGTGGATGTCCAATGCTGAACACTTATATGGGTCCAACAACCTCACATCACTGGGGAAAGAGATGGCGAGTATCGACGTGAGACAGTTGCCCCATCCTCCTACATGTGTGATGGCAGACTTCCCGAACTGAGCTGAACTGCTGTGTGTGATTCGTCTGGGACTGGGTATTGCACTGGAGATAATTACAGCTGTTCATCATTTGTAAACAATCTTCTACAGAGCACAGACAAGATCATGGCTCTGTCTCAGAGTTCATAATGGAAAAGAGAATTAATGAAATTTAATAGATTACTGATGCTGAAGTTCAGTCAGTCTGTTCTCAGTGTTTAATTACGTGTTTGGGAAGCCACGGGAAGAGCAGGGAAGGCGCTAGGTGTCTGTAGTTTGAAGGTTTTGGCCTATAGCCATGCTCCTGCTCCTGCTCCCTCAGTGCCCTTGTGCCCAGCTGTCCCGCGGTGGGGACCTGCCACCTCCCCAGGCCCACTGCCAGCGGCTGGGAGGTGGATGAGGCCAGGGCTGCAATGCTCCTGGGGGCGAGCCTGGTGACACTTCCAGCCTTTGTCATCCTGAGATGGGCACTTCAGGCACTGGGCTGTAGGAGATAAGTGAGCAGCATCATCAGCTGCCCTCCGGCCATGTGTCCAGAGGTGCTGGCTGGCCATGGATACCTGTGTTGAGAAGAACTTTCCATCAGCTGTTGAGTCCTGAGTGACCAGGACTACCCAAGCACTGATGGAGGCTCAGGTATTTTGGAGTAGGTACCCCAGCAAGGGCTGGCGTCCTGCAGACCCACTGGGCTGCTCTGCAGTGTCTCTTCTTTGCCCCCTCCTGGCATGGTACAGCTTATTTTGGTGAGTTTGAGCTTTGTGATACCTAAAGAAAGGGACATGAAGTAGGAAGTAATGATTTTGGCCTCAATGCCTTTACAAATCTAAGCCAAGATTTTTTTTTTTTTTTTTTTCTTTTTTTTCCCCTCCTGATGCTATGGACCATTTCCCAGGCAGAGTGGGCAGAACAGCAAGAGATTGAGTTTGCTGTAATTTCTTTTACTAAATAAAGCTGAAAACAAAACGCCCGTTTCCAGCACTGCCCGTACACTGGAGAACTCAACGCAGCCATGGACTTCCATGTTCCTGGACACCAATCTGCGGGATGTATGAGGTCTGGGATGGCTCATCCCTGCTTGCATCTTCCCTAGATGGCATCTTCCCTTTAGTGAGTCTACAGTATTGAGTGTTGGTTGGCGTGCTGGCCGGTTCGAGGATAACCAACCGCTCCTCAGCCTTCTGTCCACACAAGCTTTATCCAGCGTTAGCTTTGCAGGCCCAGCAGTGTGTAACAGGTATCCGCCAAAGCATCGCCAAGCAGCACGGCCTTAGCTTTGCAAGAGTGCTGTAACACAGAGCATATGGTGGGTCAGTGAAAGGAAAACCCCTTGATTTTTGTGAGTCAGCAGAGGGGCTTGTTGTGGGCATGGTGTCCACAGTCAGGGCTGGTGGGGAGATGGTTGGGTCCATGGTGTTTATTAGCCTTCCCCTCTCTAGGCCACCAGTTTGTTCAGTCTTCCTGTGCCCGTCACACTTTCTGCACTTCTTATTTTTGTCACATTTGTCTGAGCTCTCTTTAACTGGTCCACATCTTCCTTGAAGGGTGGTGCCACCAGCACCAGGCAAAGCAGGAAGACCCCTTCCGACGCCTTCCGGCCTGCACCCCACCCCTCAGTATCCCCACAAGATTGCTTACCGTCCCAGCAAGAATTTGATGCTGCTGGCTGGTGCTGTGATTCACTCCATCGATCTTGCATGGCTCCTCACCCCATGTTTGCATGGCTGATGCTTTTGCCAAAGCATCAAGCTTTTTGCGCTTGTCCTTCTTGAATCCCACTGCCAATCTGAGAGCACTTTGCAAATTTTAGATCATTGTGAATTCTGGTCCTGTCTTTCGGCGCCTGCAGACCTTCTGAGGTTGATGTTTTATGCATACCCACTCTCGTAACATCAGTCATTAGTAAAAATATCAGGAAGCCCCTGTTCACAGCAGCATGCAGCAGCCCATTCTGTACTTTTTTTTTCACCCCAGAAACTCAAAGAATACTGTTCCTTCTTTGTAGGCTTTCAGACAAGATCTGTAATCTCATTAACACAGTTCACTTAAGAGTGCTTTCCTCCAGCTTGTGTGTCAGAATGTCATTTGTGACTGTCCTACTAAAGTCACACAGAACGATGCTTGCTCACTTGCTTGTTATGTTGTCCAAGAAGGAAGCTGTGTTGGTTGCACATGATTTGTTCCTGGTAAACACATTAGCTGCTTTTCGTCCTCTTATTTTTTGCTGGGTTTGCAGATAGCTCTGATTATTTGTTGAGTACTGTCAAGTATGTGTTGAGCGCTGGTGAGTGCTATGTTGATCCGAGGCTTTTCCATCTGAGAGATGCAGTCTTCTAGGACCTCACCCATCCTTCATGAACCTCAGCTGTAACCACTAATGGCACTGAGGCTCCTTCAGCCAGATCCCAAAGTAGTCCAAAGTGAATTTCCTCAGGTCCACCTGATAATAGCATAGCTATTAGGTGAGTACTTGCTCTCAGGCAGCAGCACCTCTCAGAATGGAAGCAAATGTATTCTGATACTAAAATATGACGTAAAATAACTGTATACTGATTATATTAATTCGATATCACAACTAAGAGCGCTGTTTCAGACTTGGTATGTACAAAGCATCTAAGACATTGGCATAAGTCCCTGTCAACATTATCTAATGTTGCTCAGACATTTTCAGCAGGGTTGATGGTCTGAGTGATTCAGTTGTTGCCTGGTTCTCACTGTGCAAGCATATTGATAGTTTCCCCACGCCTTTTATTAGGAGCCACTGGCAAAAAAGGCAGGAAAAAGGTCTATTGCTCACCTTTGACTTTCCAGAAACACTAATGGATCGCCAGAGCAACCTGTCAAACTTCACATCTTGCTTATTTGCATGGAAAGCAAATCGGGGCAGGAGGTTTTGTTTAGTGTTGGTATGTGCCTTGCACAGCAGGGACATCCTGGAGGCCTCTCGGGCATCTGCAATAGGAGTAACGGATGTTCATTCATCAAGAACTGATATCATCCCTGGCTTTAGGACACTTAACATGCTACTCATGCAGCTGGAGGCAAGGAAGACTGCTGAGTCAGTTGCAGATAGATAAGGAGCCAGATGACTTAAGATCTTGGCAGGTTTTAATTTTTCCTCAGGAAGAGAGGATCTTAAGCACCCAGGAGGCCATCCTTTCTATTAAAGAGATTTTTTTTTTAAGCCATAGGCCATTTTTTTTTACTTTATATCTTTACCTACTGCAGCAGCTCATATTCTTCCATGCAAAGACCATCACCTGATGATATCAGGAATCTGTGGGGTAACTGGGGTAACCCACGCACTCCAAAGTGCTGCACAAGCATGGAGCAGGTCCCTGCCTGGGGCAACCAGCACCCAGAGCACGTGCTGCCTGCACGGGGAGGGCAGCCACCGGCCACCCCACCACTGCCATCGGCAGAGAAGCAGCATGAGAAAAAAGAAATACTATGACTTGCTTGTTGCAGGTGAGAAACTGAAACAACTACTGGAGTCCCTATCAGACCGAAACATGAAACCTGACCTGTGTTCTGCATATGCCCTCTCTTTTTCTTGTTCTCTCTTGGTAAAGTGGATGATTTCAGGCTCTTGGCACCACCGCAGCTCACATAGCACAAAGCACACACAGCACTTTATTTACAGTGGAGCACGGACCTGCAGATAATTCACCCTCAGCAATATTACACAATTACTTATAGATGCCTGTGTTGAAAATAAATGAAAATTGTTATTTATTGAGAATTTCTCAGCAGTCCCTGGGATTAACGAACATAATAACAGTAACATTTTATGCCAAACATTGTGTTAACAGAAAGAATACTATAATATAGATATTGACAAAAGAATATTTCATTTAAAGAGCTATTAGACTACAAAGAGTAGATGAAGTCCAGCTTTAAAGGAACCATGAAAACTGAGGTAGAGTGCAACTCATGTTTTAATCAAATCGCAGGGATGACAGTGAAGCTCACAAGCAACATGAGATGGCCCAAGGCTGAAGTGAGTTCATAGCTGACATGTGTGAGATCATTTGCTGTGCTGCTTCATACCGCTTTCACATGCATGGTGCCAGGGTGTGGGATATCTCAGGACAGCTAACAATATTTCTGGCTGAAAAGAGCTAAGGATGACACCAAGCTGTGTGGTGTGATTGACACGCTGGAAGGAAGGCTTGCCATGCAGAGTGACCTTGACAGGCTGGAGAGGTGGGCCCATGACAAGCTTGTGAAGTTCAACAAGGTCATCTGGAACTAGACAATCTTTGAAGTTCTCTTCCCACTCAAACCACTCTGATGCTATTCTATGAGTGTGGCTTTGTTACCAAGAGCTGTTCGTTTTGTTTGCCATAGCAGCAAGTTCAGCTTGGCCTTTGGTGGTGGGACGTTTGACACTCAAGCTGACTCTTTGGAGATTGTCTTTTTTATAACATTTTGCTTTAGAAATTCTCAACCAGTCATCCCTGGCTGTGTGATCACTCATACGGTGTGAAATATAGCTCACCCAGGCCTCTAAGGGGCTGATGCTGGACACCCCCTGCTTTGGCTGTGCCTCATGCTCTGGGGCCAGCAGAAGGTTCTGGTGGCCACCAGCTTCACCCTGGGCCTCAGGTCACCTCTGGTGTCTAGTCTGTGGGCAGTGGCTGTGCCCCTGCTTCAGGGAAGGCAGGAGGTGAGTTGGCTCTCACAACCTCATTGATGATGAGGTCCTTTTCCCTGGAAGGACCACCAAGAGATGTGGTACTGGAAGGGACAAGAATGACCAGACTGTGGGTCACCATTCCTGCAGTGGGGAGATGGAGGACAGGAGCTGGTAGGGTTGTGAATGTGCTCCGTGGCACATCCTTCAGCACTGCTGCAGTTTTCCAAGTGCCTGGAAGCCATTCTTTTTGCCACTTTCAGGGAGGATGATCAGTAGATGCATGCCAATCATCCACCTAACAACTCCCATCATAGTGCAATGACAGAGCACACACGATGGTAAGGGCTTTGGCTCTGGAGGAAATATAACATGTCCTTTATGGGCTTTTACTTCTCATACGGATGCCTGGGACTGTGCGTCTTCATTGCAGCCTCACCTGAATGCTGGTCAGCCCTGCTATCGTGAGCATACGCTGCTGCATTCACATCTTCGGTGCAAGCATGCTCTTACTCAGTGCTGCTTCAGCTCTCTGAGATTTCCAGGTGCATCCCTATGGGAGAAGAGCAGTAGCAGGCTGCCTGTGCTGGTCGGTGCCTGGACTCCACTTTCTTGTACCTGGAGGCAGCATCCTGCAGCTCAGTGGCTCCTGTGGAAAGCTGCCCAAAGCCTGGCAATTGTGCCTCTGAATTCCCTAAACTCATTACCTCAGTGTCTGACTTCAACTGGAAATCACTGTTATTGGAATAGGATGTTTTTGTAGGAATAGGGATGATTTGTCCCCCCTACCTTGAGCTTTCTGAAAGTGAGGTGTCCAGCCTGTAGTCAGTAAGGACTGAGGCACATATCCAGAGGGGGATTTGGCCAAGCTCTTCTAGATGCCTCCTAAAAAGGATGAATTTCTCTGTGGGGATGCTCCTTTTTTTTGCACTCACTATAGAGAAGTAGCCCGGGCTGAATATTTAACATCCAGTGGTTAAGGTTTAGTGAGATAAAGGTAGAGCATCATACTCCAGTGTTCATACCCTTGAGCAAATTCTGGGCTTTTTAAAGCACTCCTCACCGAGGAACTAATTTTGTTTTAATATGGGAGAGCAATTATGAAGTGGAAGTCAGACTGTATGATTTAAAAAAAAAAACAACCCAAAACATGTTAGTGACCTAGTATAAACTGGTTGCTTTACATTCATCCTCCTGACACTTTGGCACAAACTTGTATTGAGACAGTTGTGTAGCTAAACCACAGCTAAAACTCTCCAGAGCTTGAGGGAGGACCCAGCTTTGCCAAATGGTTGCAGGAACACTAGCTCATTAAAGCCACCCCGGCTCAGCGTGATCCTGGGCTAACTGCGTGGCCGGAGTTGAAATTTACAGCTCCTCTGATCCTACAGATCCTCTGGCGGGAGGGATGCTTGTTCTGCTTCTCTTGTTCTTTGCCGAATGATCCCTCTTCTCCCATCACACACCATTCTGCAAGATGGGGTCAGGTGAGGCCTTGGGGCCTTTCTGCTTGGCAAGGAAAAGGCAGGGAGGTGCAGGGGCAAGCATACAAAAGCAGAATTGTTATTGAAAAATTAACAATACGGGGGAAAGTAGCAAAAAACTTTGCAGGTATCTTTTCATGGCAAATGCTCCCACTGTTCCTTCAGTTTCTTGTCTTGATACTGTGCTATCAAATTAACAGTGAAGTTCCAGTGGGGGATGAAACATTACAAATAATCCCTTAGGTGAGCTCCAGGGCTAATGAATGGGGTGTAACCAGCACATGAGCAAAAAGGAGACTCTGAGTTACCTGGTGAAAGGGCTCTTGCCAGAGCTGTGCTGCAGATGAAAGCTAAGACCCAGCAGGAGATGGCACATGACTCAGGGAAGAGCAAGGGATTGCCACAAAACATTGATGCTGCGACCTCATCCCTCCTCAAGCCTCTTTGTGCCCTCGCCGTCCCTCCCTCGGTGCACAGACAGACACTCAGCAGACAGACAGATAGACAGACAGAGAGCATCAGGCACTGCTCCACACACTTCAGAGGAGCCAGAAAGCAGCTCTGGAAGCAGGAGACAGTAGATGTGACAGAGATACAGAGCCTCACCAAGGGTTGTGTTGGCCTGAAGCAGAAGCTCTTGTGCCATCAGAGGGTCACGGTGAAGCAGAGGTTTCGGTGCCATCCCTCCACCCTTCTTCTCCACGCCTGCAGTGAGGATCTGCCATGGGGCAGCTGAAGAGCACCTGGGGAAGCAGAGCAGTCCTATGTGCTTTCTTTTCCCTTAGGGCAAAGCTTGTTTTTTAAAAAGAAATACGGCTCGGTTATGACAGGGAAGGCATGTGATGTTTGAGTTGCTCCTGGGCAGCGATGGCTGTGAAGGACAAACCAATTTGTTATTTGCTTTTTTTAAAAAAATATTTAAAATCTTTATCAGCAGCAGGGTCACTCTGCCTTGGTATTTCTTCCTTACTCTGGTTTAAATAACAGCAACAAGATATAGCCCCTTCCCCCAGTCAGGAAAATTACAGAAAAATAAAAGAAACTCCAGACACGAATTGCTGTCATGTGTAAGGAAACCATCCACATTCCTACACCTCATCTTGAAGCACGTCCAAGCAGCTGCCAGGTGCCAGCGTGGAGGTGGCTTCCCCAGGACCCATCCCTGCTGTCTGTGGAGGGGCCTGAGGGTACTGGCAGTCATGGTCAAACTTTCCATCGCTGGCGTTAGCCAGCCTCACCCCTCGTTTCCGAATGGAAACACATGGAGGCACCCACTGAAAGTTGGTTCGAGCCCTCACTCCGCTCGTCATCAGGCACCTCCATTGACCACTCTGCCTCCAATGTCTACTTCACAGGATGGATTTCCTCAGTGGGATGCTGTAGATTACATGAAGTTCCTAAAGGCTTTCGAAAAGGCATGCATTATTGGTTTTAAAGCACTCAGTGCTCTTAAAAAAGGTCCCTTGCAAAAATGCTGCTCTGGAAGTCAAGAATCAGCTCTTTCTGGGCCCTTTTGGACTGCTTTTGTGCCTACAGTCGCACTCGCTACAAAGATGGGGGTCCTCTGATGACAATTCCGTGACACACTGCAGCTTGTTGTTACGCACTTAGTTAGAAGCTGAGGTGAACATAGCTCCAGGAACTCTATTCATCTACTGTTTGATTAAACTACCTTTCAGCTACCTTATTAAATTGTGACAGTGGTAGAAAAGTAACAAGAAAGTAATATGAAAGACATGACAGATTTAGGGGGTTATTTTGTGTTGTCATTGACCAGTCACAACCAAGAGGGGAAAAGACATTTTATCCAAGGTAGGAAAAGATGTGACAAGCTTTAATAAATTTTTCTTTTTTAAACACTAACATATTCATATGGAAACACCATTGCACTGCACAGCTAAAACCATTTCTCAGTTAAATCCCTGTGGCCACGTTCGACTGAAGCCAGGGAGGCGAATTACCGCTAATGCACAGCTCGGCCACTGCTAAACCCATTGCTTGAGTTGTGATTGAACAGGTGAGGCAGGCACGGAACATTTTAAGATGGAAGGTCCCACGCAGTGTCAGTGCCCCCAGTTTTGTTGGTGGTATTGATCACCATTCCAGCAGCACTTGAAACCTCAGCTGACAGCAACTTCCACTCATGGAACACCAGTAAAAATGCATGGTGTAAAATGAAGGTCTTCTCAGCAAGGCACCGGTGGCATGAGGGTTACGCTGCCAGAACAACCCCCAAGCCGTGCAGTATCTCCATCGAGGGCTGTGGCGGATATGTTGTGAGCTAGAGAGCAGCTCTGCGTGACATGAAATGGCAGGGTAGCTGAAGGACAGAAGATAGCCCACTCAAGTGATCTGATGGAGCGTCCACTGATTGGTAACTATCCAAGTTCGTCTTCTTGGTCAGTGGCGTATTTGGAGATTTACCATCTGCAATTCTATAATCTCTAGCTTTAGGGAAAAACAATGCCCTAGAGTGGTAACTTTGATGCAGAAACATAATTTCCAGAAGATGTGTGAAAAGATGTGAGAGAAGTTGTCTTCATTTTCTGCTTCCATTATTAGTAAATGAGTGTTACCCTGAGTAATTGTCCCAGGCTGTCTGTCCTGATGGAAGACGACAGAAATTTTGCTGAAGACAACTCATTACATACATGTGAAAGAGTTTTTCATAAAACATTCAAGTGAATTAAATCAACTTTATTTAGCGCAGAGATAAGCTTGAATGCTCTCTGATACTCACTAGCAATGCCATTTATCTCAAACAAATCTCCAGCCTATGCTATATCTGTTTAAAGAGAATACCAACAATGTTTGATTTCCTGATTATTTAATAATTTCATTTAACTTGCCTTTAGGAGGTGGACTCAGGCATACAAACCAAACAGCTACAAAATCTCTTGGGATTCCTTCTCAAAGAATAAAATAATTACCTTGATGTATCAAGACATAATTTAAACTAGAGAAGTTACTGCTGTTAGAAGTGGATTAGTTCAGTTAAAATTGTTTGGTATCAGGAGATATTAACGTATATTTGCCTGATATTAGAGGTAAAACCAATCCAATAAATTTTATGAAATGGCTTTTAAAGTGTATTTGTAAATAAGGTCTAATATTTACTAGCTTAAGCAGTACTTCTATTTAAATATTTTCACAAGCTAGGCAAGGTAAAAAGTAATTCCTGGAGCATAATTCTTCAAACGTAACAATTTATGTGCCAAATGAAATCCATTGCTGGTGCTTCTTAGAAGCTTTGCAAAACTAAGTAAAGCAGCATTAACCTCCCCAAGCTCACCAGGCTCCCAGCTTTTATCAGGACTCAATTGTTGATGAATTGCCAACATGTTTGAAGTAAAAGCCATATAAACAAAAGTACAAATATGTTTAAAATGTAAATGCTTTTTGGGGGAGATCAAGGAAGAGATTAAATTCCTCAGTCTGGCAAAGGATATAAGGATGTCTCTTAAACCCCCCTTTGACTTCAGTAGGACATAAACATATGCTTGAAGTTTGGCATGCTCAGAGATTTGAAGATTAAATTCACAGGCAGGTTTGAGAATTGCAGCATGGAGTGGTATCCTGCCCAGATTTTGGGAGCCCTGCCATGTACTGAGCTGGACTCAGATGTCTACAAACATGGCAAACTCGAGTAGGGTCCAAGCACATGGCACACTGACTATGGGGAGGGGACAGAGGTGAAATCAGCTAATAGGCAATGAGGAGGAAAAAGTCTTTAGCTTGTCTTAATTGTGAATTTGGGTCCCTTGCTGTAGTGGATGCAGAGCGGGGACAGGTTCATACAGCCAGCCTCCTTTAGGAGTCAGGACCCCACATGGGACTGTGCCGGTCCTACAGAAGAACACGCAGAGGGAAGGTACACCACCATGGGCTCCTTTGTCAGAGTCGCTGCGGGCGTGCCTTTCCTTCCTCTGCTGAACAGGGTTTGCTCTAACAAACAATAGGACAAAAGGGGCTAGGGGGATGTCAGCCTCCAGTCATGTTTTGGGCAGCCCCCAGTCCACCTCTGTGCTTCCAGCCACAGGGAGGATGAGAAGATGGGCATGTTGTTGCACACCCTGACAAGGTTTTGATGTTTTGGTGCTCAGTGCGCCCCAGCCTTACCTGGCTGTGGGGAAACCTGAAAGCAGATCTCCCAGGGAGCCACAGCAGTGAAAGGGACAGGCATGTGTCCGTCTGTTGTGCCTAGCATGAGGTGACAGCTGCACTTTAGAAAATTTAAATTTTAGATTTAGATTTTTACAGAAGCAGATCGGTTAGCTACAGAAGATGCCTACATCTTCTGCTGGATGGGGTCCCAACTTTTCACCTAAAGGTGATTTTCAGCCCAAGCCCAAGTCATGACTGACAAGTTTAAAACGTATCCATTCTGTAATTAATTTGAATTACACCTTCCTGCTGCTTCACTTTATGTTAGAGGCTTTTAAGCTTCGTCCCTTCACTCCACTTCCAATTTCCCTACTCTCTGTGTTGTCCTCTTGTCATTTTCAGTGGTACCACATAAAACTTTAAAAACTATACAAGCAATTTACATTAAAAAAACCCCATATTTCTCATGAGTTTCATTTCCAGGATACAGTAAAACGGGAAATCTCAGTGGCTAAGTTATCATTTATGTTATTATAGTATATCTTCTGAAAATTATACTGTTATTACACTTAGCTTTTATCTAACAGAAGAGTTCATCTGAGCATCGTAATGGCACTGAAAACAGCTAATGATCTTACATTCATGTTGCACGGAGGCAGGAAATCAGTGAACAAAAATACAGCTGCCCCAAATCATATGCATTGATTAAAAAGCCATAAATAGGGCATACTGAGAGCAGTGGTGGGGGTCACGCTGTATATCTTCAATCAATGTGATGAAATGCTTTCCAGATATATAATTCTTACTTTTGTCAAAAGGGATCAAGTATTTTCATAGAATCACAGAATCATAGAATGGTTAGGGTTGGAAGGGACCTTCAAAGGTCATCTAGTCCAACCCCCCTGCAAGAAGCAGGGACATCCCCAACTAGATCAGGTTGCTCAGAGCCTCATCCAGCCCAGCCTTTAATGTTTCCAGGGATGGGGCATCCACCACCTCTCTGGGCAACCTGTTCCAGTGTTCTACAACTCGCATCGTAAAAATTTTTTTCCTAATTTCCAATCTAAATCTACCCCCCTCTATTGTAAATCCATTACCCCTCGTCCTATTGCAACAGGCCCTACTGAACAGCCTCTCCCCATCTTTCTTGTAGGCCCCCTTGAGGTACTGGAAGACCGCTATCAGGTCTCCCCAGAGCCTCCTCTTCTCCAGGCTGAACAGCCCCAACTCTCTCAGCCTGTCCTCATAAGAGAGGTGCTCCAGCCTTTTTATCATCTTTGTGGCCCTCCTCTGGACCTTCTCCAACTGGTCCATGTCCTTCTTGTGTTGGGGGCTCCAGAACTGGACACAGTACTCCAGGTGGGCTCTCACCAGGGCAGAGTAGACAGTGAGAATCACCTCCCTTGACCTGCTGGCCACGCTTCTCTTGATGCAGCCCAGGATGCAGTTGGCCTTCTGGGCTGCAAGGGCGCATTGCCGGCTCATGTTAAGCTTCTCATCCACCAGCACTCCCAAGTCCTTCTCCTCAGGGCTGCTCTCAATCCATTCCCCGCCCAGCCTGTATTTGTGCCTGGGATTGCCATGACCCAGGTGCAGGACCTTGCACTTGGCCTGGTTGAACTTCATGAGGTTGGCACGGGCCCACCTCTCCAGCCTGTCAAGGTCCCTCTGGATAGCATCCCTCCCTTCCAGCGTGTCGACGGCACCACACAACTTGGTGTCACTGGCGAACTTGCTGAGTGTGCACTCTATCCCACTGTCCATGTCACCGACAAAGATGTTGAACAGGGCCGGGCCCAGCACGGACCCCTGAGGGACGCCACTCATGACTGGTCTCCACATGGACATTGAGCCGTTGACCACCACTCTGAGTGCGGCCATCCAGCCAACTCCTTATCCACCGAGTGGTCCGTCCATCAAACCCATGTCTCTCTAGTTTAGAGAGACATTTTGTTTCATTTCTTGTAGGTGAAGGCAGAAGATGGAATATTCCATGATATGATTTTTAATTTTAAATATAAATAGAAGGCTATACAAGATGGAGGTAAGTGGTGACCTGCTACATTGTAAAAAATGACCTTGTAAACACTGATTTTCTAATCTTCTTCAATTTAGCAACAACTGTGGGGGGAGAAGAGACCTTTCTTGGAGGGGGTGAAAAAGGGAAACAGAGGCAAGAACAATTTAAAAATTAAAAAAGGCAAAATTTTCAACCTGATGCTGTTTGTGGCTTGTAATGTTGCAATGACCAATCTGAAGGCTTCAGAATATTCAGCTGTGTAGGATGCCCCTTAGTGGCTGAATATAAACATGATTGACAGAAGAAATAATTTTAAAGACGGAAAAAAATTCCAGAATAATATTTGTATTTATTAACTGAGAATAATGGATTTTAAACACTAACATATGCACAGAAGAGCCTACAAAGCCATGTTTACATAAAACATCAGAAACAGTTGGGAAAATGCAAACCAGTAGGAAGAGAACATTCCTGAATAAGCAATTGCACCGAGTGAGAAGAACAAGAAAACAAGGGAAAAAAAAGGAACAAAAAGCTCAACGTTTATTTTTATTTTAATCAGAATGTATATTATGGGATGAGCGAGTTTTGCAGAGGAATACAACCAGATATTGGACTCTGCAACAAAACCCAACCCAATATTCTTACTGATACTTTCTAGAGCAGAGAGTTTCTGTACAGAATTACAAAGTTATCTGGTCTGGTGCCACAGTTCCTTCCCAATGCCATATGGATGGTGTAGCCTCCGGCCATCTTTGCTGTGGCAGAAGGCTACCAGCTTGTGTTACAATACACAAACATTTCTACAGAAAAGGCATCAAGAAATGTTTAAGATTCAACCCTAAAGGTTAGAGTGCACAAGTTCTGTAATACATACAAATGTACAGATCCAATTAGATACAAAAGTACAAAGAGTCTGTGAGAGATTATTTTTATTAGGTCTAACTCTTGTCATGAGGAATATATTGCTTCTAGCTTTCCCTTTCAAAACCAGTCTTCACATAGGGCTCAATTTGCGAAAGCTGCAACAAGGTGACACTAACGAATCACGGCACCCCCATCGATCTGTCTACACCTACTCCAATTTTAACTGTATTTCATACCTTCACATGTCTCTCTATGTATACACTGGATAACAAAATAAGTCCATTGTGTTTACAGACAATTCGTCTCGTTTGGAAATCTGATGCCTCTGCTAGTCATTATTCTTTTTTCTTGATTAAAGAAGTCTGTAATTCTTCCATCTTTTTAACTTTGCATGTAGAAATCACGGCTGCAAAGTGCCTCATTACCTCCACACCGGTAACCGAGGCAGAAAAGCCACTCATCAGCACTATGGACATAAGCCTTTGCTTCTCGGGTCACATCCCGACACAGCTTAACGGGTCAAGGCAAGTCTCTTTGTTTGGGTTAGCTGGTGTGTGCTGTAGCTGGATATACTGATCCCAAACATTCCCAGTAGCAACGCCGCCCGCTGCAGCAGTGTGTCTGATGAGTTGATAACGACTTTTTCTGCAGCTTGAGTCTATGGAAGAAAGGGGGCAAGTTACATGCTGATTCAGCTGAGTGCAAGGCAAAAAGTGGGTCTTTGGAACCTACAAAGCACTTTTTTCTTCTCCATACCATTTAATATCTACAACTCTGCTTTCTGCTGAATACTATTGGGCACAAACTATTGTACATTTTGGAAGGCCCTCCTTTTTATCACTTTGTAAAAGAAAAGGATGCATTTCTGATATGATTTTTCTTTCATCTGTAACTCATTGATTTCAGTGACTTTAATGGGGTTCCCTTTGGCTGCCTGGCTGAGAGGGAGAGCTGAATCAAGCGTAGAGGCCTAGGCATAAAAAAGAAGGAACTTTCTTGTTCTGTGAAGTACAAAGATCTCTTCCTTCCCACAAGTTAGCTACTAACACAGTGATGCTCCTTTGAATGTTAGTCACTAATTCAGGAAAGCAAGGCTAAAAGGCATCAGAAACATCTTCTATTGGCTCCACAGGTAGGACTAGACCAAGCAGACAAGTTTTAACACAGTCTCTTTGTCAAGTTCAACAAAGAAGCAGGAAATGCCAATCAAAGTAAAGATAAATTATTTGCTGATTATCTGAATATAACCAGAAAATAAAGTAAGTTACGGTTGCTTGCCTGGTACATGTAATACAGTGACGGAGAAGCAGAAACACAGTTGCATGGACTCCCTAGGGAGTAAACAACAAATTCTGATATATATTGGCACCATGAATTAAAACATATAATGTGTCTTTCTAGTTGCAGCATTTCTTATATGAAATGATGACTAGGTCTGAAATAATGATTTTTTTTTTTTTAATGCTTTCCTTGCAGTCCGTGGACAGAAAGCATGGCACCACTATCAGGAGTGACAGATTCCAAGGAGCTGGATTTTCACTTCCAGATTCCAAGTTTTTTTATGTGAGCTTAAATAATCAGAGTTGAGTGCTCTGACCTTGAGAAATGTGGCTGACAGTGTGCCTACTTCAGCAGCAGAATAAATAAAGACAAAAGAAATGCCAAATAAAATTACTGTGTAAGCTGATATCAAAAGATATGCAGGGAGGCATGGAAGAAATTCACTGTTAGGACTGCAAGACAGTATCCTTAGCGCAGGCTCTCAACTACTCAACTATCACCTCTCAGCTAGTACAGTCTCTGATTTAGGATGCAGATCACATTGCTAAGAGCTGTAAGATTCTCCAACAAAGGATATATACTCTGTAAATATCAAAATATGGAGTACAATAAGGAAGATGCTCTAGTTGGTATATATTGTTTGGCTGTTTTATTCTCAATTTAGCTGATTTAAAACATTTTCTATGCATGGTTTTCTTTTTTCCTTTGTATAACAATCAATAACCTGGTCCCTCAATGTTCCAGAGGTCAATACTGTTTGAGGTTTCTTTATCATAACCATAGAAGCTGGGTGAAGTGTTTCACTGACAGACCATTTGAGTTGCTCAGGAACCCCTCACTCTCCTTACCATTCATGTTTTCGTACTGCTCCAAACACATAAAGTCGTTGTAATAGAAAATGATGGAGAAGTAGTTTCTGTTTAAGCACTGCAGAAACATAAACTCCTTCCAAGTATTCTGCATTCGGTACTCCAGCATGATACTAATTATCAAGAATTATCGTAATTCATTTACTTTTCAGCAGAGGCTGAATTAAGACTTCTTTGAGTTGTTATGCAAGTTAACCCACCAGAAGCCAGTGTTCCCTTGGGTTGGTCATGCAATAATTTGAAATAAAATCAGTGTGAGCAAGAGGAATACTGGTATTTCAAAGCTCTAATTAAATGCAGAAAAAAAGACAGAATTTTCGTACCTGCAACAACCTTATATACCCAGGTGTCATTCTCCGGAGAGGAATAACCATGATTTCTGAGTCTTCCCAGAATTTCAGCCCCTGCAATTTTAGAACACATAAAACATTACTAAATCCCAGGGATCTTTTACAAGTTGCCCCCCTAATGAAACAGAAAATTTATTCTAATATGGTTTGCTACAATGCCAAAGCACTCCAAGAGGCAACGTATGCAAACCTTTCTTCCTCACCTGATGCTCTTTTCCCTCGAGCCCTTTGCGTGCCTCAGGTCCTCGGGGTCTATAAAGCCCAGCTCAGTTGCATAACCTGTCACATGGGATCTGTCGGCACCGCTTCTGTGCTGGCAGAGCCACAACTGTCCCGCCTGGGGCCAGGTATGTCCTGCAAGACGGGAAAACTCTCTGGGAATGCCTGAAGCTTATTAAGAGAGCAACGCGACAGCTGATCTCCTTAAGAACAAAATGGCCTAAGCCTGCTTTATAGATAGCACTGGGCATAAAAAAAGGAGGTCGTTACAGCATTTTGTGTTGTAGAGTGACAATGCAAATAGGATTGGATGGCTTTTATGTAACTTAGAGTATATATTTATACCCACAGGATGACCTGACTGGGTAGGAAGCTTAATGCAGCCATGACCCGAGTTAAAAGGATGTGTTAACATAATAGGGTTATTTGGAGGCACATTTAAAAATAAGCTCTTTCTTTTCTGATAGCATTCTCTTTTACTCAGCATTATGCATGCTCTTGCCCTTTTTCTACTGCTAAAGCTTTACCACTAAAAATACTTACTCTAATGCTTCTTTTTACTGTTATTACTGTTTTCTGTTAACAGTGATTTCTTTTCACTGTACTAAGCTTGAATTCATGCTCCTGGGGTCATATAGCTCACAATGCAAGAAATGGTGGTAAAATATGATCTACAAAGTGAATTTTTCTTTCTTTTTGGTGCGTACATGGATAGATTGTGCTGAGAAAGCTCCCTTTTCCTATTATCAATATATGCAACTGTGAATAAGGACAGCAAGGCAGAACTTGGCTCCGGTTGCAGACATATTTCTAAGCATGAAGAGTAAAAATCTCCAGGTGGTGTAAGTCAGTATAGCACCAGTGTGTGCAGTGAGCCCACATCAGTTGTCATCACAAGTGCTTCACAGCACTGATTTACACCCCTTCAGTCTCTGCTGTGGCAGCCTAAAGCTCTCTGAGAAATATTCCTGCTGTAAAAAGAGCAGAAACATGAAATATTTCTACTTGGAGAAATACTCTACATTAGGTATTCCACAATTGTACCACATATCAAGAATTCTCATAACTCATTTACTTTTCTGCAGATGCTTAATTGATGTTATATAAAGGAACGCTGAGGCTTTGGCATACAGAGCACGCAGTGGGCAGATCTCATTTTCCTCTCACCACACCACGTTTATGCCATGTGAGCCCCATCAGCACTAGCAGAGCCATGTCTCAATCACCAGAAAGGTAACTTGAGTTGAACTCGTCCTATAGTGTCAGTCTAAATACCAAAAGCAAGAGACTGCGAACCTGCCAATCTTTTTTTTTTTTAAATACACAACTTGCACAGTGACCCCATGCTAAACCTTAAGTGCTGTACACCTTAGCTACAGGAAATACTGTATTAATGGGAAACAATTAACAAAAAATTGGGAGTAGACTGAAGTTACTGTGAAGCGTATCAGTAAATGCAAGTCACCGTACCTGCCCAAACTCATTTGGGCTAAAAATCTACACTATAAAGAGGCAAAGGCTTTTTTCTTGTTCTTGTTTCTCACTGCCCCATGCTAAGTTTCCTGCACAAACAGGAGAGCACCTGTGCTTGCTGCCCAGAGCAGGATGAGGCTAACACTGCAGGGTTCGTGTTCTTCTGGAAATACACAGAACGCTGAGTTTCTCCTTTACATTTCCAGCCTACAAAGGAAAACCTACTGACTACAGTATCAGAGCTTCAGGAGCTCCAGAAAAATGTGTTACTAACACTTTCTGTCATTTTGTAATTCTTTCCGTTTGGAGAATGACAGTGAAATTCCTGTGACACGGTATTCAGAAAGGGAGATGTTTCCAACCAAGTTTATTTGTGCAGAAAATAAAAGCAAAGGAAAAGAGTATGCCTTGAGTGCCACAGCTGTCTTAAAAAATTATTTCTCGGCCACGCTCAACGCAGCTGAATTGTAGAACGTTTTCTGTAATTGCAGGTTTTACCAAAATCTGTATTACTTTCCCGAGGACTCTGAAAGAATAACCCTCCCAGGCTGCTTCACGACAGCTTTGAATAAAGTTTGTTCCTCCATTGCTTTTGGAGTTGAAGCCTCCCAGAACTGAGTCCCAATTGCCACGATGCAGAGATGAACGTGCCCCTCCTGAGCAGGGGACTGGCTAACGGAGGACGAAAAGCAAAGGCAGCAAAGGGCTCTCTTGGCAAATAGATGGGGATCCCACAAACAGTGCAGACGACTCGCCTCATTCATCTACTAATGCCTTCACTGCTTGATGGAGGCACTGCTTTGTAACAGGCATCAAGCAGATGAGAACGTAAACGATATGCTGACATCCTCCCCATCCCAAAATTAAAGGTGAGAGACACTTTGAACCCACTTGTCAATATTCACCACCTTGTGCTCTATTTCCATTAAGAGGAAAAATCAATATTGAAATTAGACATTTCTTCGCTGCAATCCTGTGCCTTTGAGACCAGCAACGGCTGTTTCCCCAAATGCAGCAGGAATCAACCAAGAGGAACAACTTGTTTTCACAGCATCAGAAGCGCCTCCTTGACTGGCATTCCCTGAAAAGCAATTTGTGCTGCCTGTGCTGCCTGTAAGTGCATTCCTGCCTCTTCAGAGCAGTGTAGGGACACTCATGTTAGCACTGCCCACCACAGCTCGGTGGCAAGCAGTAGGGCAAGCATGGCAGCACGGGGCTCAGGTCCCTGCTCTTTCAGTAGATTTTGTGGCCCACACCAAGTCTGTGCTGTTGACCACTCCAAGAGGATCACAGAATCATAAAATAGTTTGGGTTGGAAGGGACTCTTAAAGGTCATGTAGTCCAACCTCTCTGCAAGAAGCAGGGACATCTCCAACCAGATCAGGTTGCTCAGAGCCCCATCCAACCTGGCCTTAAAGATTTCCAGTGATGGGGCATCTACCACCTCCATGACCTTCTTCAGTTGGAGACTCCAGAGTTGGATGTAGTACACCAGGTGAGGTCCCACGAGAGGAGAACAGAGGGGGAGAATCACTTGCCTCGACCTGCTGGCCACCCTGCTTTTGATGCAGCCCAGGATGTGGTTGGCTTTCTGGGCTGCAAGCGTGCATTGCCGGCTCATGTTGAGCTTCTCGTCCACCAGTACCCCAAAGTCCTTCTCCTCAGGGCTGCTCTCAATCCATTCCCCACTCAGCCTGTATTTATTTATGCTTGGGACTGCCCTCATGCATCTGCAGGACCTTGCACTTGGCCTTTTTGAACTTCATGAGGTTTGCATTGGCCCCACCTCTCCAGCCTGTCAAGGTCCCTCTGGATGGCATCCCTTCCCTCCAGCATGTCAACTGCAACACACAGCTTGGTGTCGAACTTGCTGAAGGTGCACTCAACTCCACTGTCTGCGTCACAGACAAAGATGTTAAACAGGGCCAATCCCAATACCAACCCCTGAGGAATGTCACTTGTCACTGGTCTCCACTTGGACATCAAGCTGTTAACTGCAACTCCTTGAGTATGGCCATCCAGCCAATTCCTTATCCACCGAACGGTCTGTCTGTCAAATCCATATTTCTCCAGTTTAGAGATCAATATCCATGCCTCAAATATTTAGGCTGAAACTACGCTGTAATCATAAAATCATCTAGTTTGGAAAAGACCTTTAAGGTCACCAAGTCCAAACGCAAACCTAGCACTGCTAGGTCTACCACTAAACCATGTCCCTAAGCATCAGGTCTACACTTTTTCTGAACACCTCCAGGGATGGTGACTCCACCACTTCCCTGGGCAACCTGTTCCAATGCTTGACAACCCTTTTGGTGAAGAAATTTTTCTTAATATCCAATCTAAACCTCCCCTGGTGCCACTTGAGGCCATTTCCTCTTGTCCTATCACTTGTTACTTGGGAGAAGAGATAGATGCCCACTTCACTACCACCTCCTTTCATGTAGTTGTAGAAAGTGATAAGGTCTCCCCTCAGCCTCCTTTTCTCCAGGCTAAACAACCCCAGCTCCCTCAGCCTCTCCTCATAAGACTTGTGCTCCAGACCCTTCACCAGTTTCATTGATCTTTGGACACGCTCCAGCACCTCAATGTCTTTCTTGTAGTAAGGGGCCCGAAACTACACACAGCCAGGGGAAGGCAGGCTGCACACCTGAGACAAGAGGCTCTCGGTTACACGAAGCCGAGGAAGGCACCTAAGGCAACGCAGCGGCAAGTGTGTGAGCTTATGGACATCAGTTATTTATGACCCTCATATGCTCAAGTGGTTGGAGCTGATGCTCCAATCAGTTGTTACTCCTACCTGACAGATAAAGATTGCAGGCAGAACGCTGCAGGGCATTGCCTACGTGTGGTTACATTTCTGATCGATAAACTGGTTTAAGTCCAGACTCTCCACTGGTTTCGAGGGTCATTATACTTGATTTACCCTTGGCCTTCCAAACTGATACAGGGGTAGCATGTTAAGAGGATTTCCCGTAAAGCATACACAATTTTCATTCTATACCTGGACAACAAAAGTAAAATGTATTATTTTTAAGAAATAATTTTGAAAATAATTCAGATTTTTAACTAAAGAAGTACTTTCCAAAATTCATCATCCCTACATACGTCAGGGTGGAGGAATACAGGCGGGATTCTGAACCAACCCATGGCTTTCACTGTGGCTTTTTGTACAGCACAGGAGTAAATACAAAGTGCTGTCACTGTTGGCAAATAAATAAAACAAAACACATAAAGAAAACAAACCAGCAAATCTTCCCCTACACACAACCTTACGACTAATTCTGTTTATTTTTTACTTAAACAGTTATTAGATCTGAGAGTACGTCCTCACAAATCATTCTGTTACCTAAAAATTAAAGCTAAGCTAAAAGGAATTTTGCCTAAAACAAAGGTCACTAAATCACCAGCTCTGTAGGGGTAATGGGATTGGGCACTGCCAGCTCGCGGAAGGAAGAAATGGTCCTGCCCCAAAGAGCCTACAATCCGCGGGGAGGCAGATGGATGCCAACAGATAGAGGAGCACAGGGAACTAAAGAGAATGTATCGCTTGGCACGTGAGGCAATGTTCTTAGCTCACTCACAGCCAGACTGTTTCCAAATTTTTGTAGGCGTTGCAGGAAAGCACAGCGTTAAGGAGGGATGTGAAGGTGGTTAATGAATTTTAAGATGATAAGGCAGGCAGGGAACAGGCACCGTGTTAGTCATATTGGTGCATTACACAGTAATATCTCTGTGGAGTACAAAATTAGGGAGACGTATTGGAACATGCTGATGACAGAAGCAGGAAATACTGTCAATAAGAGAGGATGGGAATATTGTGTAGAAGAGCTAAGGCACAGACAGACGATTGCAAATAGTTCAGTTCTCAGAGTCATCTAAGGTTACAGAAAGAGAGCAGCAAGAGACTGTGCTGCTGAAACTTATGGAGGTACCATTGAAGCAGCTTAAACTACTCATTTATTTCCTGCTGGGAACTGACTTGTTCACTTCCCACCGCTCCGCCGGCAAGCGGTTACTCCTGTATTTACAGCCTGCCTATCCATAGTGCTTTGGTGCCTTGAGGGATGAAACAACAGAAACAGACAAAAATTTAACAGCAAAAGACTTAATAGCAGAAAATCAAGTTAATTTCTGCTACGGAGAAAGGAGAACTTCTGCTTTGAAATAAAATTTTATGTTAGAAATTGCTACCATTTGTATCGGTTAGAAACTATAGGGAAAAAAAACAAATGCTAGCATTTTTATCTGAAGTATTTCCAAAGCAAAGGTAGGCAAGCATTACAGCATTACCATCACTGGCAGCAGCACAGGTGTAGTGCAAAGGCAGCAGTACACCTCACCTGGAACCCAGTTCTGGTTAAGCAGGGCTGAATCCCCCTCTCCTAACTCCAGACACGGCTGCCATAGATGCCTGCCTCCAAACTAGCTGCCCTAAACTCCCATTGTAATTTACCTTTTTTAGATGTTTATGTTATGATCAGGGAAAGAAGTGATGCTTGATAGTACAGTTAATACAGCCAGCACAGACACAGACATCAATAGTGTAAACACAGCCAGTCACGAACTGTACTCCACGGATTAGAGCAGAAGAATTCAAAGTGAAGCTGGTATGAAGAACAGCTACTAAGATGACCAAAGTGAATTAAAAGTTAAGTATTACAAGAAGAAGCTATTTAAAAAATGTTTAACCTAACAAAAGGAGGATTGTAAAATCCTTCCTCTCCTTAGATACTGATGGGCAGTGATGATGTCCTTGAATACTAATTTTTGCCTCCTTCCCCAGCTACTGGATGCAGTCAATAGCGTAGCTTCATCTCTCCTTGCTCAGAGAAGGTCTTCATAGAGATATACTTCTACACTGGTAAAACTGAGTGGCCCACTACACATGGAAAACCAACACATGAGAAGGACTGCATCAAAGGCCCTACATGAACAGGTACTATCTGACCTGATGTGCAAGTACAGCATCTTTGGGGGGACCATCTCAAATGTCCCGGTAGACACCAATTGCCCTATGGAACATTGCCAGTCCTGACTACTACTGATCTGTGAGCCATCAGTTGGGTGAATAAACTGTCAGTTTTTCTGCAGCTAAGGTGTGTACCACTGCAGATGTATTTATTCATTTTACAACTGAACACCAAAAAGACCCAACCAAAGTGAAAAAAACCCAACCCCAAACCAAGAATATAAACAATGGGCATTAATAGAGAGACTTGGGGTCTGAAGACCTTAATGGAAGCCAGCACCTTTCCAAAATGTGCTGCTACACTCACGCCAACCACTGACGTCTGGGTCCACCTTTATGACTTGTACAACTTTCCAGAATCTGTAGTTGGCCTGCAACAGAAAACTGGTCTAGCAGATATGGGCAGGGAGAAGCTTGTTCATCTCTGTTGTGCAAGTGACATTGCACCACAATGACTTTCCTGTTGTGCCCTCTGCTTAATACGCATTCTTGGAAAGTGGTTTGGGTGTTTAAAACACATAGTAGAATAATGCTTGTCTTTCTTGAGCAACAGGTTTATGCCTTGCTGCTTCTGAGGCAGGTTCAGAAATCAACCAGCACAATACACTATCAGAGATGCTGGAACACTATGGGCTGTCCTCATTGGCCTGAGAATTACCTGGGTGCGTATCAGCAGAAAGATTTATCTAGAGCCATCATTCTGGGAAGGTTCATATCTGGCAGGCAGCAGAAAGACTTCCAGTAGAGGTCCAGGGTCCCAGTTAACCCTGGAAATAGTTGGCTATTACCTTCTTCTCCCAAGTGTAATGCACCATCTTGCAATGTTCCCAATACTCAGAGCACTCAGAGCACACACCAACCACTTCAGCAAGGTAGCACACTGGAAGGACGTGCAATGCAATCCTCACAGTTTGTGAAGAACGTGGGTATCATCGTTTAACATAATGCTATTTTTCAGCTACCAGGGCACCGCTGATCTGACTAGGGAAGCCTATGGCACACCTATGAATAGATCTGGATACAGAAGACTTGCAAGACACATCGTTACTCAAGAGGACATTCACTCCTGTGATTGTTGTGTGTGCCAATTAGCTGCTGTTAATCCAAGACAATATATTATTTGTTGCTCTAAAGGAGTGACATACAATGGCTGCTATTTTGCAAACAAGCCATTAGGCTCTTTCCTGTGAACAGCCTGCAATTTCCTTTCCATTTAGAAGAGACGGAGCAAAGAGGGCTGAGCTTCTTAAGGAGCAAGGTATATCCCCTCACTCTGTTCTGCTCTCCAAAGTCCATTAAAACAGGTATCTACATCAAAACGCCTACTAGATACTAGCTCCTGTGCCAGGCTGAACATGTGTTCCTGGCTAGCCAGTCCTCAGTGGGTGCTTTTCACTGTGAGAGTTGATATGAGAAATTATATGACAATCTGTGATGACAACTCTTCCTGTTGTGTCCTTTGCTGCTTCTGTGGCTGTTGAGACAAAAAGCTGGACTGTCAGACTCCATGTCCTCACAGGCATCCCTCACTCCATCTGCGGAGGATTCCAGATCATGAGAGGCTCCATCACATCGTCCCAGATACCTTTTGCGGCTTGATGCACAGTATATAGCTACACTGACCTGCGTAGGGCTGTAATCTGTCCAATGCATGTATAGACACAGCCCAGAGCCGTTTCAATGTGAACGACTTGTTTGTAAAAAGCTGGGCAGATCATTCTCAGCAGTTCTGTACTGCTGCTGGGAAATTTTCTCACCAGTAAAACTGTGCACATGAGCAGGCACATACGCAACTATTGATCAGGGTTCTTCCTCCTCCATGCTTCACATTGCAACTCTGTTACACACATGTCAAATTTCCACTGTGAATCTCACAAATGAGAGAGCTAAAGACGCAGCCTTCTGAGACGCAGTTCCAGAAGTACAGGTATTTGAGTGTGGCAGCTGATAAAAGGCCACGGGATCTCCTGCAATGCCTGTCAATGACTGGGAGGCTTGCAAAGAACTGCCATGTTCTACGTACGAGAAAGACCCTAACATACAGTATCGGGCGCTTTTCTGTATCTAGGGACACCTCTCATTTGTTTCAGAGCACAGGCACAGTGTGAAAGCATAGCCTCAGCGGGGATGTTTGGAGTACCAGGACTCTGGAATGGAAAAGGATTAGTTCTAAGATGACAATATAGATACATTAAAATCATGATGACAATTTTGGTTCGAATTCTCAAGCAGTGATTTATAACAGAAGTACACAACTTCAGTCAATAATTTCACTGGTATTTCTCTGTTCTTCTAAAACGATTTCTTCACGTAGTCAGAATGTGTGGGTTACTGTATTCCATATGGCTTCATAAATTGTGAGTCATGAATCCTACAAAGGCACCTAATCCACCTTCTAAACAAACCTGCAGAATCTTCTTTTTGGAAGGGCTGGTTCCAGATGTGATCACAGTTAAAGTGAATCTGGACCTATTATCAAAATATAGAATTTTATTGACATTTACCATTCCTGCATAAGCAGATGTGTCTAAACATCCAGAGGTTCTGAAGTCTGCCTTAGTGGTCTGCTAGGAAAGCTACTCACATTTTGCAGTACTGAATAACCAGATCTGTAACATCCAAAAATGGTTTCTAATTTAGAAACTGTAAATGCTTTGATCCATTCTTGCAGATATAAAGGCCTGAAAATATATTGCTGTATGCAGCATGTTTCCAATGCAACGGGCTAACGAATTAGTCCACCCAAAACACAAAAGGTTTGTAAATTCTCTTGTAAGACTTTAAACTGCAATATAAGAAGATATAAATTACTAGAGACTTCCAAGTATGGTAGAAAATGCTTCAAAGCTTTAAATTAAATTACATAGCTTCAGTGGGAACCTTGCTAGTTGAATTTCTCTTCTCATACACTTTCTGACATGTCCCCTTCTTTTGTTTCCTTGCAACTGCTTTCACATTGCAGATTACACATGGTTCCTACTCCTTACTACCTGTATTCCTATTTACATGTTCTAATCCCGTAAAGAGACATCTATTATTTCTGGCATGGCATTCTGCCAGCACAGTTGTGGCTATTTAACATGACTGCTAATCTATTTTTAGGCATAATCCTGCATAAAGGTACACATCTTATGTTGTGAACTCTCTGGCTGAACCCTGGAAGATTCTTTCATCAATCTTAAGAGGAGGGTAAAGCAATCTATGCAGGAAATAAAGCATGAAAAATACATTAATCAGGAGAGTAGTGTTTCTGTAATGTTTATTTTTTTATTAGGCAGTCTTTATTCTGATTAAGTGTTGTGGCTGTCTGACTGTGAGGCCAAGTAGAAATGATTGAAACAGAATTCAAATTGCCTAGGAGTGGAAAACAAAACAAGGGTGCACATATGCACTTAAGCACGATGCACAGGGACTGTACTTCCCGTGGCACAACGCTAATGGCTCACTACGACCAGATGGTATTCACCTAAGAGCTCTAAACCAACCGAAGGATGAAATAACACAACTGCGAGCTGTGGTGTGTAACCTCACACTGGGAATTGTCTCAGTGTCAGGGGCTGGGAAGGTGGTGAAATGGCTAATTTTTAGAAAGGATTCCAGGGGTGATCTGAGGAACTACAGACCAGCAAACCTGATGTTCTGGTTCAGCAAATCAGGTGGGACCATTGCAAGGAAAAGAATGAGCGCATGCCTCGAAAAATACATTGGGAAGCACTCCATTAAGCTTCTGTAACGGGAAGACATACTTCACAAGCCTACTGGCTTTTTTTTTTGAGGAATCAACAAATAATCTGACAAGGTGTACTAAAGCGCATTTTTAAAATTCATTAAGGAGAAAAAGTTCTTAAAAAGGAGGTCTTATGGGCTAAGAAGATCCTAATTTGAATGAATAAACAAATAAAAGATACAAAAGAAAAAGTAAGTATGCAGAGTTTCCCACTGAAAGGAAATCACCAAGGCAATCCTATGGGACTTTGGGCCAGGATCTGTGCTGCTCAGCAAAGTCCTAAATGACCTGGAAAAGGTGATAAATAATGGGGGAACAGAGACTGCTGATTCCACTACATTTATCACAGGGACTAAAATTGAAAGCTGACAGTGCAGAGCTGCAGAAGAGCACTACGATCATGAACAACTTGTGATAAAATGGCAGATGAAATTCCGCGTAGGGTACTGCACAGTGGTGCACGTAATTACATAAACTGATAAGGACCGTTCAGAATTAAATAACAGTTCTACAATGATGTCAGCTCAGTACCCAGTAAGGGGTCAAAAAAGCAACCAAATTTATTTGGAAGGGATGACAGAACAAATCAAAACACACTTCAAAAATGCATGACCAACCTGCATTTTTAATAACGTGGGACATTTTGGTCCATTCATCTCTGAAAGGATGAAGCAGAGTCAAAAAAGATACAGGAAAGGGCAAAAAGGGTAAAAAAAAAAGGAGGAAAAGTTTCTTTATGAAGAATGAGTTAACAGGACTCTTCAAGTTTGATGTGTCCTTTTAGTCTTCTTCCCTCCTTCCTCAGTTCCTCTACCTGTTTTCTCTTCCTCTCCTGTTACTGTTCTTGCCAACATCTACATAGTCTTCCCAGACCTGCAGAGAAATGGAGGTTTGAAACATAAGCTGCTGAGATTTTCTTTCCTCACTCAAAGTTAGAGGGAGTGCTTCCTCCAATCTTCTCATCCTCCTTCTCTAAGGCAGGAAATGGATAAGGATTCACTCCCCTCACCCTCCTATCACAAAGGAAAAAAATACCCCTGTCAATGTTTCACCTTCTTCTTGGATCATACCCTTGTCAACAAGATTTTTACTAATTATCAGATGTTGACTTCTCCAGCTTGGAGGCAGAGAGGCTGCTTTCAGTGCAGGGCTTCCCTGTGACTTAGGAGCTGCTGTGACAGACCATCCCACTTTCAAGTTACTTTCAGAGCTGACTGCAAACTCCTCCCATTTCAAAGTTTACAGAAATCTCAGCCAACTGCTTTTCCCTGATGGCAAGGTTGTACTACTAGCTAAGCATGGTTCAGTCTTACCTCACTTATGGGAAGTTTGTTGTCAACTTTATTTGGAAACTGAAGCACACGTACTACAATAGCCAGGGGGTGCAAACACCCTGGGCTGCTTCATCTTAAAATTTAGCTCTGATCAGCTTTTAACTCTGATGGAAAACTCACTCCAACTTGAAAGACGCGTTCATGGATTCCTACTCATTTGAGCCAAAGATAGACATTCAGCTACTGAGAAACACGCTGCTTCAATCCTGGGCTCATACCACTTCAAAAACCAGTGCACAGTTCAGTTCAGCAGGAACAGGACTGGTGGGCTGTGGGCTGGAAGCTGCCTTTCGTATAGGCTCTGCTTTCTGTGAAGTGCATATCAATTCATCCCTATGAACCCTGCTACAAAAATATTTCCCTACCAGAGACGATTTGGTTTTACACTGGTCTACAGGAATCTATGCAGATTATGCAGAATCTTCCTTTGCTTCGTTCCCCACAGTCTGAAGCACTCAACTCTGCTAACTTAGTGTCACGTATTTTTCTGAGCATGAAAAACTCTGTGGAAAGCTGAGTGTAGCATCATGGAAAAAAAATTGCCAGTCACTATAAAAATGCAAAGCACAACCAAGGGAGGGTGCTTTAATTTCAGATAGACAGCTGTAAAATTGCTTAGCAAAGATAGTTGGAAATTTGTTTGCATTTCCTCCCAATTGCAATGCAGAGGTGAATGGTTGTGTACTGATAAAGCCATCTGTCTTGTGGGTGCCTGGAGGAAGACTCTGCACCACAGCAATATTGCCAATTTTACAGTTAATATCCTGGTGCACAACACTCTTGAGCTGAGAGTTGTACTGCAGTCATTTCCACCGCCTCAGGGCATACCATAGAACAGCATGCTCAGTTGTAATGACTTGCTCATAAGCACAGGCTACCAGATTGGGAAAGGGAATGAACACTCCTGCAGGGCATAATGGCAATGCAGGCACGCCATTCTACGCGCTGAGATAATATTCAGGTCCATGGACTCAGATCTGAACACAGTGAAGAGAAGGAACAGAAACTGTGGGTAAAATGCTTTTATTGGGTAGGTTTTTCAGATTACTTGCTTATCCTGGATACTCACAAAGAATAACAACAATTTAGAGGCTCAGGGAAAAAAAAAAGATGGCAAAGATTGGCCTAGTTTGGACTTCTAACAGATAGTTTTATGGTTTTTGTAGTATTATAGAGTTCTTTTCAGACTTCTTTGGATGGCTCCAAAAAAAAGTACCATGCAAGAGACTGCTGTACAAAGCATTTATGATTTCTGGATACCAGTAATTCCTATAATTCAGATCAGCCGGAAAACTGGAGCTGCATCAAGGTTCATAGAGAGGACCCTTAGTTATTATTGAAAAGACTAATTATCCTCTTAGAAATACTTGCTCAATGCCATCTCATCCTTTTGACTTCTACCTCTGAAGTTTCCCACCACTCTCATTTGAAAGTTCAAGCCTCAGGTTATCCACGAGACTGTTGTTGAGCACAGAGCAGAACAGGTCTGCAAATCACCATCATAACCTGCAAGGGAAAAGCTACGCTCCATAGCCCCATCTCTCCTTCCCTCCTGTTCACATCACCTCAGTAAGTGACTGTTGCCAGCTGCTTCCCAGGATCATGGTCAGATTCTCATCCTATGGTACCTGCAAGGGAGTTTGAGACTCCTTTCCACTCTGTGAAACAGAGCAAGGCCTTGCAAATTATGGAGAAAGTGGATGGGTATGGGACTTCTAGAAACACAACAGTCAGCTAAGTCTTTGTGTCTCAGGTACCCTGACAAGGACACCTGAAACGTTTTTGGCTTGATGTTCAACTTTGATGGTTTGCTTATGCATAAGGGAATCAGACTGAAAGGAAGGATGCTGCCAGGCCATTTTGATAGAAATATTGTTTTTTTTTTTCCCTACAGCTTCCAGTGTAGGGGAGAGTTAAGGAATCTTTTGGAATCCTCCAAGGCATGTTCTGTGTTAGCACAGGGCCAGAACCTGGGAGCTGGAGGCTCTATGCTGTTTGTATGTGAGGGGTTTATACAAGCCACAGATCAGTTTCTGCACGGGCAATTAGACTTTCCTCAAGTCTATTGCTCTGAATAGCTCTTATCCTTGGCTCTTTTTCTCTTGTAATTTCTGGTACAAAACACTTCAGGTTTCTATTCCGCCTTTGAACTGCAGGCTCCTGCAGCTGGTGCAGGAATGGTACTTCCAGCTGCAAGTTGTTTTAAAATTCTTTTCCTTTCATGTTTAGCTCCTGTACTAACTGGTCCTACTGTGCCTTTGCTGGTTACTGCGCTGCTATGCTGTTATTACTCCTTTGTTTTTCCATTGTGCACCTTTGGGGCCAGACTGTGACATAGCCTTGACTAAACGGAACCATGAGGGTGATGAACCACTGCAATGAAGTGGGAATCCCACTGGTGGTTCTGTCTCATACAAGGATCCTCCTGAGAATCTGCTCCTCCTTTCTTCCAGACCGTGACGGCTCTGGGCAGAGAGTAACCGGGACTTCTCGCTGCCATTTCCAGCTCCAACAGAAAATGTTAACACTGCCTGCACTTTGAGTCATGACACCAACTGCAACTTGGCACTCCATGAGCAGCAGAAGTTGGGAGACTAAGCTGAAATTGGATGAATATCTAAGGCACACTGGTCTCCAACAACAGCTATAAGTTCAGAAAAAGTTTAGATAGTTAATGCTGATACTGACAGCTAACATGTCTGTGCTGTGGCCTGGAAAGCTGCTCAGAGAACTGCTTCTGTAAAAAATTGCAAATTTGCATATCCCACTATAAAGCTGTGAATGTAACTTCCTAAGCAAACTTCTAAGTCTCAAATGTTTTTTGTTCATCAGTAGTTAATGAACTTATTGCAAGGATCTTTCTTTAATTACCAGCAGGAAGAAATGCAACACAACAGATAATGCACGCACTAGACACCTTCATAACTAAAATTATAGATCACATCTTGCAGGAAAAGAAAGAAATATGAATTTTCCTTTGATGTTTAAAAATAAGGAATCTTTCACAACAATCATTCTTAACTAATGCAAATAATTCCCCGCAGAGCAACAAAGAAGAAAAAACTGTAAGGCTATTTACTTGGAATACTTTTCAATTATTCTGCTTCTCCTTAAACATACTCTAAATCTCAATTCTACAGTTTTTTTTTGTACAGTATCCTTAGTTTGGACTTTTATCCTTATCTAAAAAAAATTAAAGCTTATTCTTGTAGAAAACTGAAGAAATACTTGTTGACAGCAGCTGACAACCATTACACCTTGTGCTATTTAGACTCCTGTGAAGCTACCTAGTGCCACATGACTTTCTGATCAAAACAAAAAAGCATATCACACAATAAAGTACATGATAAAAACATTATAAATCCAGTAGATTATGTCATTTTTCTGTTTTCAAAAAGAAGGTATACATTGAGAATTGTGACTGAATGATGTTATTTCTCTTTGAATCCCATAAAGATTAGTACTGGTACTCGACACCGTTCAGCACTTTTATTTATGATCTGTAAGTAAACATATAATCATCGCTGGTAAAATTTGCAGATGACACCAAGATTAGCAGATAGTTGATATTAATGAAAGCAGTACAGGCACACAAAACAATCCATCATTTACCAATCTAGACATAGTCAAAGAAAATTAATGTTAACATGGCTAAACAAAAAGTCAGACATTTAAGAACAAGAAGTATGGAACCAGGGACTAAATCCTGGAAAGCAAGAAATTTCAAGAGTACTTGTCTACTGTGACAAATAATTCAACATGTACTCCCTATACAATGCTATGGCAAAAAGTGGACCCACAAACAATGGAGCAGTGAGTAGGAAAGCTGGCACTGCTGAGATTTTAAATGAAGTTTTATTTGCAGTTCCAGCGCACTTGTTCTCTAGATGGTGGAAAAAAATGGACAGAACGTATAGGAGAGCCACAAAAACAACCTGAAGGCTGTAGAAAACGCCTTAAAGCAAATAATTTAAAGAAATAATGTTTAGGGTAGCAAAAAGGACATTGCATTGTAGCTTGATTATAGTGTCCAAAAACTTTCACAGACAGAAAATAGTGGCTAGTGAGGAATTACTTAACCTAGCAAAGAAAAGCCTACCAAGAACTAATGGCTGAAAATTAAATCTAGACAAATTCTAATTTAAAATAAGGCCCATGTTTCTAACAGTGAGAGTGACTGAGTACTGGAATAAATGACCAGAGAAGTGGCTAAGTCTTCATTTCTTTATGTCTTTAAATCAAGCTTGCCTGTCTATGCAGAAGACTTGCTTTAGCAAAATCCACAAATTGTGCTTTTGTCAGATTCAAGTTACTGGCCTTCACCTTGAAGTAAAATGAAAATTTATGACCAGGGATCTAGATGGGGTCAGAGAAAATAATCTCATGTCCTTTTTAGTCCTGCCCTCTATGAATCTATCCGTTTACTGAGTGAGTGCAGAGAAAAAACTTTGAGTGACTTTTGCTATCTGGATAAGAATGTGATCTGTAGCAGACTGTAAATCATCCAGTCATAAATGGATGTCAGAAACGATCAAGATTAATATATTCTTGCAACACCTTCAAATTTAGAAACTTAGAGTTATTTAATATTTTACACATTAATTTTATACTGGGTAATTGAATTAATGTGAAAGGGTTAAGCAGTCAAGCTAATGAAACACTGTGCCACGTACTTAGCTTAATGTGGTTGGGAAAACCAATGCACTTTGGTCTGTCAGTTAGAAATCACAGATTTAATTGAATAACATGTCAAGTGTTTTAAACTGTTTACCAATGTAAACAGAATCCAACACTACAGTAATGGTAATAAGCTAAGATCCTTTCCTTGAATTCCAAACAGATTTGAATATGACCTTCATTTTAAGCTCCAACATGCCAGATAGAGATCAAACAGCTATCATCACGTCTACAAAGTTCAGTGATTACTCCTGTGATTCTGAAAAAAATATATTTGCTATTGATTCACTCTCTAGAACACATGTAATGGGTAATCAGTTTGATATTCCCAGTAATAGTTACTCCTTCTCTGTGCGTTTATATGCACTTCCACTTCATTATTGTTACTGGGAGAAGGAATAAATCACATGGCAATCTTTTACTGAGCCTGCCTGGGAAGCGGCAGAGGCCACTTTGTGCATGATTGCATGAGGGGAACAAGAGGAAGTGCAGGCGAAGCTGCTCCTCAGCTTGTGCTGGATGAGTTCCAAGCACAGCTGTACGCAGCTCTTTACTCTTTTCCTTCTCCTGTTTACCACTCCCAGGCAATGGCTTCCCAACACAAGATATGAAAGCAGCAAGGAGGAGGGGAGGTCACAGTCCTGCGCAAGTTGAAGGAGCTTGCCACTGCAAGACCAGCACCAGGAATAGGTGATGTTTTGGTCAAACTACATGTACATTCCTGTCCCTTTCTCAGATGGAGTGAATGTTTTTTTTTTTCAGCAAGAGCCAGATGCCTGCAATGCAGATGTTTCCATCCAACCAACTCGTTTATGTTCCTGAAACAGTCAACATAAAATCGTAAGTTCTTCTATTTGTAGAAGAATTTGTTCTTACTCTAAAACAGATGTCTAGAAGCAATCAGTTATATTAGGCTGTACAAGCACCTATTTCATCCCAGTGATTATAAAGTTCTTTAGGAACGGCAGCTCAGATGGAAACATCTACACTGCAGACATGTGAAGTCAGGAGACGCGAATCCCACACTGCACGCCTCCAAGCGCCCCTTTCCAAGCTGCAGATGAACATTGCCTCCAAAGAGTCTCTCTTTTACTAGGCTGATCATGTATGCAATATACAATTATTATGCCAGTTTTAACTATCAGCAGACTTGCTTTCATGCTGTAGCATATTCTTAATTGTAATTTAGTCCATTACATGCTCCTAACACACAGGCACCTCAGACATAATAGAAATTTGCTGTGCCGGGTGCTGTGCAGTAGGCAAAACCCTGTATCAAATTGCTACTAGTTTGAGAAATGACAAAACAGATGAGAAAATAGGCAGATTGATGTGGGAGTACACAGATACAATAAGGCAACATTAGTCAGCACAGTACACAGTTGTCTTTCCACACTACTGACCTAGCTGTTGATAAGCTTTTGGGCAGCATCATGGCAAAGGAGAGTTTTAAAGAAGGAAAGGAAGGTAATAGAAAGACTGCTCTGTAGAGAGCTTTGGAGGGCACTGTGGGAAAAAGCACAACTCTGAAAATGTAGCAAACGGGTGATGGAAGCTAGAACCAGAGGCTGAGAGGATGGAGGAACCATCTGTGCACTGTCTGAGGGACTAGGAAGATTAGCAAAGATCTTGAAAGTGAAGAAAAGCAGCTTCTAGTTGATGCAACCTATAGCAGCCTAGAGTTAGAATCACAGAATGGTTTCGGTTGGAAGGGACCTTCGAAGGTCATCTAGTCCAACCCCCCTGCAAGAAGCAGGGATACCTCCAACTAGATCAGGTTGCTCAGAGCCATCCAACCTGGCCTTGAATGTTTCCAGGGATGGGGCATCTACCATTGCTCTGGGCAAGCTGTTGCAGTGTTTCAACACCCTCATCAGAATTTTTTTTTTCTTATATCCAGTCTGAATCTACCTCCCTGTATTTTAAAATCATTGCCTCTTGCCCTATCACAACAGGCCCTGCTAAAGATTTTCTCCTCATCTTTCTTACAAGCCCCCTTTAGGTACTGAAAGACCACTATAAGGTCTCCCCAGAGCCTTCTCTTGAACCACGGATTCATTCCTTCTCTATTTTTGTTTAGTCCTCATCAATCTTAGATAACACTTTTTTTTTTTTTTGCATTATGTATCCCAAACAGGACATAGCATTGCAGTAATAACGTTAAAGAGAACTACAGCTTGCTCACATATTTTATAAATGTATACAGTTCATTAAAATGACTCCAGAATATTAATTGCATGAAGTTAAACACTCAAATTGGAGAATGTCTTTATTAAAGCCACACATTTTGCCCTTGAGTGATTGTGGTGCATATACACAGTTTTGAAATAATCATATAATATCTAGTTTTCTCCTAGATCTCTAGAGGTAGGAAACACGCAGCATTTGTAAATTTCTGCTTTTTCTTTATACTCAAGTAGTGTTTTACCCCCATGGCTTAATTCAGCATATATCTAGCAGCTTAAAAATATACATTTTTTTTCATCTAAGAAAAACATATATTAAGAAATGTGAAATATTCAGACATTATAATTATCCTATTCAACAAAATTTACTTAGGTGCAATGCAGAGGATAAAGTAGTTAACAGTGAAGCTAAAGTAGCTGCATAAACATGTGCAATGCAGCTCTCCTTAGGTGCAATCTAGGGCTGAAGCAATTAATCCCAAAATCTACATAGCTATAACCTGAGCTTGGTCTAAATATTAAATACAATGCATTTTTCCAATCTTAGTTTGCTGTTTTTTTTCACTATCACCTGTTGTTATTATACTTACTGTGTAGCATACTGTACAAGTATAAGACACACCACTTCCCACTCTGTCTCTGGACTGGTTTTATGATACACCAGATATCACTGGGTGAAATATGTTTGCTTCGGTCAAAGACAGCTTAACAGTTTTCTGCCTTCATACTGCCACTCATCATTTTTTCCTTCCTTGTCTTTTTTTTTTAAGCCTTTTTTTTTTCCCCAGATGCCATTTCAGAGATTCAGTCTGCTGAGTAGCAAGCACCCCTCTGCACTGGCACAGGGGAGAAAAGCCAGCTGTCATAGAAAACACATTTAGGAATTTATGGCTCTACATGATTGTGAAGTACTATATAAAATATTGCACCACTTATGAAGCAGTAAAAATCTGTAACATTAGAGACTGATTTCCACATTACATATCCACAAAAGAGAAGAATTAAGGTCTTACAAGCAATTCTGAGAATAAAACACGTGCAACTAGAAAGTTATCTCTTGAAGCCACATGCAGGCTACTTTCTAGTTGATCCTTAAATTCTTCCTACTGCTGGAGTCCATGTAGGTTTTAAAAAGAAAATTTTTAAGTTCTGTCTTCACAGAAGTTTGTAATATGCTGATAATAGTGTGTGTGCAGTTCAGTCTGAAGTTCTCTGATGTAAAGTCCACTAAAAAAACTCTTCCATGCCTCGGAAATTCCACATGATACTGCACATTCATTAGACTGAACAATGTGGAAGAAGCAAAAATTCAAGGCTATCTCCTTTGCTATTTATGAGTTTAGCATGAAAATCCAAAGTGATAAATGTTTCATTGCTATGTTTCATTGCCATGTATAGTGAAATGTAAAACACGCTGTGTTCACTGGTGGATATTAATTTAAAATTTTCAGTTTTCATATCCAGACATGTCGGTTATACCACTGCTCAAATAAACCATAAAAGGTGTAGGGAGATTCAGCACCATTTCCTTTAGAGAAGAACAGAAGAGTGACCAGATATTAAAATTCTGGTGTATGAAATATTTTTGAGTGAAATAGGATGTTAAACATAGAACCAAACAATCCCTCCCGCCTGCCATTTTTAGTACATTGCTGAATTGATGTTATTATAGGAAGAGTAATGTCCATTTCTTTTGCTTTTAAACTAGATCTTCCTGCTCTATCCTTTTGTGTATTGCTTGTAAGTGTTCGTATGCACGTTGCAGTTCAGCACACCGTTGTTTGGCACTTTTGTTTCAGAAACAATATACTCTTAAGCGATTGCATTTATCTACAATGACAATCTACAATTCATCTGCTTGAATTTGGTCCCATTTTCTAAACTCTCCAACATCTCAGATTTTTACTTTATCCTCTACTCTTTACAATCCCTGTCAGTGCAATAGTGGCAGGTTTGAGAAGCATAAGATTCAGCTCCTATTGCAGGTCATTTACAAAGACATCAGATATGACTGGCTCTAGCTACGCTCTGAAACTGTTGCCAGGCTTGCTTTGTTAGAACCAGCTGATTTCTGCACAGAATATAAGGCTCTTACAGTGGTTAAAGCAAAAGGAAAATAGAGAGACTGAAAGCAATCTTTTCCCCATTATAACCCAATGAAAGCAAAGTTTACTCACATTCTGAGATTAGACTACTGACAGTACAAAGTATTTCTGTTTGGCAAAGATACTCAAATCTGCTCCTCTGTATGCAGCTATTTAAAACTCAGTGCAATTTAAAAAATCACTTTAATATGAGAATTTCCATTCTGAAATAGAAATAATAAAGAAGGGAAATTAAAGCAATAAACAAAGCTGTGAGGTGAGTGTGTGAGTGCTTGCGATATGAGCGTGTGAACTTGTGGTAGTGTGTGTCAGGCAGGACGAGCTGCTGAGCAGGAGATCTGCAGAGCTGGTAAGAGGGCTGGGATCCAGGCAGGGATACAAGAGAGGCTCAAGGTCTGTGCTGGTGTTTGAGGGATCTACGAATGGAGGTATGCTTGCGAATCTAGGAAGTGAAACGTGTGTTTTAACTCATAAACTTCAATTTCAATCAGTCAGAGAAGACTACTGTACTTGTGTTCTGTAAGTCCTGGCAGGGTCGCTCATGGGTGTTGTTAAAGGCAGTGCCAGCTTCTGCAGTCAAACAGGAGTGTCATGTGCACACACTTGTGCTGGGGGGATGCACGCACACATCCCTGAGAGATGTGCTAAGCCTCACTTACCAGCTGAACCTGGAAACATGAAAGCTGCAGTAATCCAAGTCTCCAGGTGCACCAGCCTGGGATCCAGAGGACAAGGAGGAGGAATCCTCAGGCCCTGGGGTCCACTCAATGTGGCAGCCATGTAACATCCCTCAGCAGAGTCACCTGAGTATCAGGAAATGCAGACACTACAGCTGTTTGCATGGTCCTACTTTGACCAGGTTTGTCCTTGTTTTTCAAAATACTGTCTTTAATTACCTGATCTCATTTATTTTTTCATATTCAGTGTCTAGGACAGATGATGCTTACCTAACGAGCTGCTGTGTATCTTTTTTTGAGCAGTTCCTAGGCCTCATTTACTGCATGACATTCAAACCTTAATCTGAGGATGAAGTGATTAATTTCCCATGGGATCACTCAACAGAGTATCTAGGTGCTTCACATTCAAGTAATACTTTCTTCATTCTCCAGATGTGGGACTGAGGCACACAGAAGCTCAGTGAAAAGCCACAGCTACAGTTCAGTGCTGATGTGTTAGCCATGAGACCGTGTTTTCTGCACCTGTACTCCTTTGGCATGTTACTGAAACCCTTTTAAGTTTTTTAATTAACAAGAAAGAGGTATGATTGTATTTTTATTACACTTTTTTGAGCATCATTAAAAACAATGCCTTGCAATAGGATGTATCGGGCAATATCATTAAAAAAAACCCAAAGAAAAAAACCCACACAATGTTTACATAGTCTCATCAGTAACATATCTCCAAGCACGTACTGGAGGAGATAAATATGTTGCCCCTATCCTACTTAACTGATGAGGAAGCTAACACACTCAGATATGAGAAATGGTTTGCTCTGTATCACCTATCAGGTGAATGACTCATCTGAGAGAAGAGCCTCTCATGAAGCATTTTTTTCTTCAGGAGTCCAAAACATGTTACAACTATAGATACTATTACTGCATCATCTGCACATGGACAAATTCAGTTGCAGAAAGACTACAGTAATCAGCGAGAGAACCCAGTCCCATAATTCTGCATTCAGTGAAGCCCATGAGATTGTAACAGGCTGGGCCACGGAACAGTTCTGAAAATGTCATCCAAATTTTGGCATAAATCTGAACAGTACCTTCATGACCCACACACAGAAATGTATCTGTTTCCATAATTTAGCAGTTTATTCAGCAAAAATACATTCCTCAGACGTACTGTTGCTTAGATTTAAATATAAAAATATATCTCTGTTTTTCAGGTAAACAGATATATCAGATAAACAAGAAAAGTCAAGAAATAAAATTTCCAGAAAGGAACAATCAATTTATAAACAAAAAACCCCTCTATACTTCTTAAATAAAACACTTGATACAGACTTTATCATTACAGATAAATCCCTCACTCTAAAGTGAAATGTACATACTAATCCAGCTGAGCACTCAGGCCACACAGCACACACATACTCTTAACCAACCAAACCCAAAAATCACATGTAGTTATACCCTGTTTATCTTCTTCTGGAGTTTGTAACACAGAAAAAGAATTAAGTTACCTGAAGGTGTAGAATGTGTATTGACACTGCTCTTGCTGAACAATTGCTACTTGGTTAAGAGTTTGTACATTAAATTTTAACCCTGCACATACAGACACAGGCAAGGCTTTATTTCCTGTTCTTCACAGGAAGGATATCTGTAATCCAGTAGTGAAACAGAGACGTGACTATCTTGGTATGATCTGAAAGAAAGAAAACACATTCCTCCTGAAATAACTCTACAACATTTCTGAACATTAAAGAAAAACACTTGTGTGAACATCTGTTTGCATTCAATATTAGCATTTCTGTAAAACCAATGCAGATATTGGAGCTTGAAGATTGATACATATGAATTTCAAGATAAACAGGTGCATTTTCTTCTAGGAGGTTAGTTATTTGTACGAGAAACAATGTTGTTTCTGGATTTTGCAATGTCCCATTTGTTATGATTCAATAATTAAAAAAAAAAAAGGAGATTGAAATGACATGATCATATGGGTAATGCTAAAAGAGTGCAATCTTCTCCACTCCTTTCTGTCTGGAGAGTAATTTAATTTACAGTAGCACCTGGAAGCCCCAGTTGACAATGAGTTGTCTTGTACAGACAGTTGCATTAAAGTCTCAAAATGCCATGGCTTCTGTCTTAATTCAGAGATTATCTATGTGACTTTATTAATTTTTAATGACAGGGCTTTCTACAGTACTTATCACATAATATCACATTTAGACATGATTCTATAATGTTATGCTAATATAGCTTTCACATTTCATTTCCTTTTCTTTTAATGTTCATTCAAAAAAAAAAAAAGTTAAATAATTTTAGGGCCTCTGTGTATCCAGTCTGTCCATTGTTGGCACACAGTAACTGTATTACTTCTGGTTTGCAAAATGTAGCCCACTCACCCCCAGCAATGGAGACATATATAAAGGACAAGTCTCCAAAAAAAAGGCAGTTAAAAGAAGCTTCTAGCTCTTCTGTGAGTGATCATTTCCTAGGCAACAAGGGAAGAGTATATTTGAGACTTGATACTAACCAACAAAGGGAAAATGTTAATAGATAATGGAATGAAGTTGGTGAGTAGAAACTGAACGAGTTCATAAATTAGGAGATAAAGACTTTTTTAATTAGGCGATCACCTATGCTTAAATAATTGATGTGAAATGAGAATTAAGTAGCCCTCATTTCAAAAGCTACAGTTTCCAACCAGCAAATGGAACATTACTTCCAGTCACAGCTCTTTTCCTTTGCCCGCTGCACTGTGCAGGATCATGAAGGTGTCTGGCTTCCTACTGCAAACGGCCACTGCCTTTCTGAGAGATCAGCCCAGCCTCCATCATGACAAATACACATCTATTTGACTTCTAAACATTCTCTTCCATGCATTTCTAGGAGACTTTAGGTACAGGTAAGTACTTTTTGTTAAAGACTACCAAATAAATTAAATAGTAATAGGACATTTTGCTCTTTTTTTGCAGCCTGAGAACAATGACACTTTAAATAGCCATGTTCAAACAAAACCTCTTGACCAACCTCAACTTTGTACGATTGCTGAAGTACAAGGTCAAAGATAACCTGATGGAGTAACTTGAAGCACAAAATACAGGGTAACTTGATGGAGGATGACAACTAGACAGAACAAGCAGTATCTCTTACCATAGAGATTTTCTTGTTCAAATATGTTTTCTCATTTAAATGAAGGGTTAAAGAGAATACCTTAATGTTGACAATTTTTCTGTTTCAATTTCCTTGGCAGTTTCCTCTTCCTGAAAAATTTTTCAGACCCTACCACCAACCTTGTTAGACTTTTCTTTGATATGACTGCAAATATTGGGATCTAAGAGCTTAAGATAAATCAGAAACCTTTTTCTTCATTGTTCCTTTCTCCTTTTGGTTGAACCATGATTCCCAATCTGAATAATATGCTAAGAGGTGTGAAGGAAATACCAAAACATGGCCTTGAACCAGTGATTTTCAATTTGTGGTCTGCATACCATGGGCAGTCCATAGCTTTACTCTAAAGAGTCTGTAAAATGTTACTCAGAAGACCAAATTTATCATCAGTAGGCATAAACTTGCCAAGTGGGACTTGGTAGGCCCAGTGGAAAATTAGACTAAACCACAACATATATGTATGAGGGAACGGAAGATACATAACGGTATGATTACTTTGTAAAGTCTACCAATGGAGAGTGTGTACGTATATGAAAGAGATGGATCACTTCTCATTTTTTTCCTACTCTCTCCTTCCTTCAATTAAAGACAAAACTGAACAAAACATAGCACCCATTACAATTCCTTTGATGCTGGAATCTTAAGTAGAATCATAATCATGGGAAAAGGGGTTAACATACGGCTTCTTGAACTAAAAATAGGGTGGTTTGTTTTTTTTTTTAAATACACCTTGCTAAAATTAAGAAAAATTGTTTTATTTTCACCATGTTCATAAGGAATGACCTTTTCTTCCAGGACAGCATGCCCCAGTAAAAATAAACAAACCAGAAAAAAAGGCAAGATAATCAGACAAACTGGTAAAAAAAATGAGATTACTATGATGTACTGTACATTTTTATCTTCATAAACAGCTGTAACCTACATTCCTATAACAAGAACTTGAATTTGCTGAAGTAACAAGTTTTTGTAATAACTCTTAACTTCTATCACCTGTTCATTGGGAATGAAATCTAAAATTTAAAAAACTGGGCAAGATGATATATTTTTGAGATAAGAGTAAGAAAAAAAGTATAATTAAAAGCCTAATTCCAGTAAAAATTTCAGAGCACTATATTCTCATTCACTGAAATTCCTGAATTACAAATAGAAAGTACTGTTAAACTCTGCTGAGGCAAATTACTATCTAACTGGTTGTTTAGTTATCCTTTAATAATTTATAACTATATATTTTCCACTTTCTTTTGTTGTTGTACCTCATGAATATCAAATCAACTACTATGGTTACACCACTGTGAACTTGGAATAAGATCAGAATTGAACCTGCAGTGACAACACTTACTAGGAAAAAAAATCAGCCGGAAGAGTAAACAACTTCATGCTGCATCAGCAGAAACATAAACGAATTTTAAAAATCACTCAGAAAATTGTTTTCTGTTTTTTCAAGTGACATATACATCACAAAATTAGGGTAGTTGCACGGATTTGTTTCTAATTTGCTTCTGTTGTCCATTCTTTCTTCAGTTTGACATTACTGCTATATCAAAGTAAACAGAGCTGCTTGCCTCAAGGCGAAAAAACTCAACAGAATTCCTACTGTACTGAGCTGAATTTAGATATGGCCTGTAAGGAGTCTCCTGAATGTGGTCACTTCAACAGTTCAACTTTGATTTAATCAACAGAAGCTGAATTAGGTCATTTAATAAAGGGCCAATACCATTGCCACTACTTCTGCTGAGTCCTACTTAGCTTGCAAATGTGTATTACATTCACTGAGACTATTTGATTACAATTATGATCATAGAATCTAGGCTTGAAATTAATTATTGAAGGCACAGAAGGATGTTGTTCCATGTGTATGTGGATATTTCAGATCTATCAGAACCTTCAGGGCTGTCATACTCCATATGTATGCTTTAAAGAATACATATGTACCTCTGTAAGAGTGTCTTTTTTCAAAACGCATCAGCTATGAACTCTACAGGCAGTAATTCTCTCTTTTTTGTGTTTTTTTAAATGCACAGCATGCAGTACGCTCCAGTCTTGACTGGGATCTTTAGCCACTATCATGCTGTAAATTATTTAATGATGTTACAAGCAACAGTCTCTTCTTTGAGTGTTATTTCTAAGCCTCTGATGGCTATGATCTTATTTACTGTTACCACACTACCACCAGCTCAGCTGTTACTCTTCAAAAGACTAAGAGCACTATCTAAAATGGTTGAGATTCTCTTGTGACATAGCAATCACTCTCAACTCTGATTAAATTCTTTGGGAAGCAAGAAAATTCAGCACATCTTGTAGATTTGGTTGATACTGCAACAAAAATACAAATGGCAAATAACAATGACTGTTTAAATGAAGACTACTTGGAAAACGAACTATTATACCTTCCGTCGACTACATGCTGATCCCACATTCACTTGAGGAATTATTAACTGTCCAAGAAAAAATTCTACTAAAATTATTGAGGTTATAATAGAAAACAAAAGGACCATGAGTGAAATCAGACTTGTGCCTTAGGGATGAAAAGATTTAGTAATAGAGTAATTTTTCTTTTTATGAATGACTTTATAATATAATTTATTACAAAGAGTGATTTTATGTTTTTACATAAGCGACAGTATTTTTTACAAACTTAAAGCAGACACCTACATTTAAACAGAAACAAAGCTGTAAATCAAACTTTGGCATGCAAAATCTATGTGTTAAAAAAGTCATGTAGGTGACCAAGAAGAAATGAAAAAATGGGCTTTATTGATTTTTATGCATGTAAAATTAATCCTTAACTGGATGAGTGAAATCTCCAAGGTAATCATGTTAATTCCTGTGATTTTAAAAGTCTACAAAGAGAATGTATTAAAAATACACTTTAAATATGATTAAATCTTAAAACAGTCAAGATTTTAAAAATATAATTTTAAAAACCCGGATCATCTTGTATTCTAAGGCTGCTGCAAAGTATGAAAAGTTTCTGTATTGATTGTAACCAAACGAGAAACAGGGAAAATCACCGTATTTTCAGTGGGAATTACGCTTTCAAATCTTGCATAAGCATATACTTATCACTATATAATTATTTACAGCTTCCTAATAAACAAAACCTGTGACAAATCTGAGTTTTAATCCACACAAAATAGAACACCAGTGAATGAACATGAGTGAACGGTACCTACCAGGAAGCATCATAGATTGTTCTTGGAATTGTTTCAAAACATCCTTCAATCGCTCAATATCCTGTAGCAATACAAGGGATTTCAGCTGATGCAGAAGTGTCACATCTGAGGACGAGATGGTGCGAGATTCAAGATTCTGTAAAAGCTCTTGGGTAGCTGCTGAATTTACAGTAGAATCCGTGTGTTGTGATTTATCTGGAAAAACAATTGCAAAACCACATTAAAAAAATCCAGTGAGCACAGAGAATTTTCCTACTTACACCTTCTTTTCTAAGACAGCATCTTCCTTTTTAGTACAACTTAAAATCAAATATTACTCACCAAAGAGCAGCTTGCTCTTCCCATTTTTTGTTAAATATTAAAACAATGTTAAGAGGGGAAAGTATCAAATTAAAAAAGGACAATAGGATTTATAGTGACAGGAATGCAAGAGGATTCTAAATTTTCGAGATCAGCACATGAAGAAGGTGTGATGAAGAAACTGTACTGTGGCCAAAGCACTGTGGTTTGGTTTCCTACACACTGTGTATGATAAAAATGCACACACATGTGGAGATACGGAACAATTCTGTGGAAGTACTGCAAAGCACTTCTGGAGGCATCCAGTGATCTTGTTACTGTACTTTTATACTTTTATTTTAAAAGCGGATATTACAGCATACAAGACAGCAGAGAAAGACATACATTGCTTCTACATAAAGCATAAATTCATTCTTCCATTCCAGTAACAAAGTATAGTCTGTCCCTTTAACCACTCCCTTTAATTCTTTTGTTTTTACCAGCAAGCCAACTGAGAAGAACAGATTTTTCCTGATTCAGCTTTCTGACATAACTACAAGCAGTATAACCCAATGTGACCATTTGAAAATGCTGCTAAAAGCAATGGCTTCCAATTTTACCTAAAAAAAAAATAGGAGAGTGTTAAAGTCACTCAACTATAAAAGGCAAACAGCATAATGTCAGATCTATATATAAACTGGGATTTGCCTAACGAGAAAGTTAGTCACACTCCAATTTATGGATGTGATATCTGAACTGAACTGAACTAACTTTTACCCGAGAACTTCTCCCTGTGGATTCCAGTGTCCTCACTGGTTCAACGCTCCGATCTGTTTGACAGCAGGGTCGGTCAGTCTGTCAACCACTGCTAAAACCTGAACTTGACTTCCAGGAAAGCTGGAAGCTCAATACTTTTTCTTAAAATTCAACATGCAACGCAGGTGTGGATAACTGACCAGGTTTCTGTTCTGGGTTGTGTATTAACAGCAGAACTGTTAACTGACTTTACAATCTTGCTCAGTTACTCTGGATATACACTATAGCAAATGCACATAGTTTAGCTTTCTTATCCACACACTGAAGTAGTAAAATTCTTATTTTCGGTGATAGAAATACATCAGCCAGAAGGCAGGACAGATTTCGAATGCTAGGCTTAGTATGAAGACCTGGCACAGCAGAAATATTTTAACAGTAAGCAAAGAAAATTCTACGTGTAGATCTTGAAAAAAAAATTAACATGAAATCCCTGTTGGCATCTTAACACGGTTTTAAAAGTAATTCTATAGCCAAAGATGAATTTTATGGGACTAGGAGCTGACAGCTCTGACTTAAAATGGACTCATACAGGTAGCTACGTTGTTTAATATTCCTCATTCAACTCCACAAAGACAGTCAAGGCCATGCACTTTGAAAATATTTTCATTGCTTTTTTCCATTTTTACAAGACAGTTACCATTTTAAAGCTACGTTCTGAGCTGAGCAACTAAAGAACACACCAGCTTGCCCTCAAGAAAACATATTTAATTCTAGATGATACCAACATAATCTGGTGTATGTACACATAATTACTATACTTACCATTAAAACTTTGTTATCTCTGAAAGGCATTTATGACATAAGCACCATAGAAGTAGCTCTTCAGGCAGGCAATGGAAGAAACACACAGTAGGAATTTCTCTGATTTTAGTGGCCAGATGAACATTCCATAGGCCATTCGGGATAACATCCATGCAATCCTTTTTAAAGTGCTATGGAATGTGCACTGAGCATCAGTTCACATTCATCTTGTTCACAAGTGCTTTATGCCAATACACTTGCTCAGTGCCAACAGCATCTTCCCCTTTTCTTTTGGACACTATCTAGATTTCCTTATATATTACAATTAAATCTCCTGGAAAGGAGAACTTTCTGAAAAGTAGGTTGGTTCAGAGATAGAAAGATGAAAGTAGTTTAGGATAGCAATTATCGTCCTCATTTGGAGCTCTCTGAAAGTCAGTAATCCTTCTGGATATTTGCTTGCAGAGGAAAGAAGAAGTTGGTCCATTTTAACCAGTACATTTACCCCAAGTGCACTGGAAAGTTTTAAAAAAGAGCAAGGAATATTATACATATTTTCAAATACAGAGAAAGAAAGAGAGTAAGACCACAGCTTTTTATATTGATGTGGATTCTTACATATTCATGTACACACCAGAAAATGGGACAAATACTAAGTACATACTAATACAGCATGTCTTACTGAGTTCTACAGTAAGTACACATCTATCTTCCCCTACATGGTAATATTCATGAAAAGAAAGGAGAAAGAGTGGTACATACTGTCAGCAAAATAAATTTGTTGTGTTGCCTGCAGGAAGTCCAGAATGCTATCTGCCTTTTCATCTATGTCTTTTAAACCTGCTGCTGCTTCTTTGTTGTTTTTGACAGGCTGATACGTAAAATCCACACCAGTAGTTCTTGTTACCAAGCCAGCTGCTCTCATTTTTTCTTTCTGTCGCTTCTTTTTCATTTTCCTCTTTTTGTTTTTGCTTATTTTGGGACTGTCTATCTGCTGCAGCTGTAAATTATCTTGAACGAGAGTCTCTTGCATTCCAGATTCTGTTTGTTCTCCATGTAAATTACTGGAGTTTTGCAAACTGTTCCTTTGTTTCTTCCTTCGAATGCGCTTTCTCTTGGTTTGTTCTTGACATTCTTCCTCTGCAGATTCAAGAGACACGATAGGTGTAAATAAGAAGATCTGTAATAAGCATTTTGGAACCGCATACAATGAAATATTACTCCCTTCATATTCTGGGATGTCTGAGTGGCTCTAATCTTACTTTTATGCTGAGAATGCCTTTCAGTACTACAATGTCAAAGCTAACTTTTCTGAATGCATTGAGTATGAAGACAAGTTCTCTTCCCTTCTGCTTTCAGTAAAGACTGTACTCTCCTTTGTGTTACATACTTTATATCACATTTACTTTCTTAAGGCAGATAACATAATTCTATAGAGATAATGAGGTCAGAAGAATCACCAGGGCAAAATCCAGTTTGGGTATGTTGGGGGACACGACATAAGAGAGCTCCTCCAAGAGCCACACACCACCAGTTGGTAGATTTGACCAAGAATGCAAGAAGAATGCATGTAATTCACAACAAAAGACAATAGTGCTTATATTGTTGACATCCCTCCATGATAGCTCTGTGCCTTAAAAACATCAGGCATCTGTTTATGATTCTTCTACTTTCTCTTCCTTGAACATCCTCCTCCTCTGGGATATCTTACTGCTAGCTCAGCTGTGGACATCAACTTTACAGGGAAAGCATGCAAGGCATCAGTGACCTTGACAAGCAATCTCCGATCTCTTTAACAGCTTGTCTTGGTTCTGTCATTCCCTTGCTACATTTTAATTTCCTTACTAGCTAATTCTTCAAAAGGCTCAAATGTCAAGGGACAGAAGTCCCGATTGCTCTCCAAGACAGCTTTCATGCTTCTTTAGTCAGATCTTATCCCTGTACACTAAGTCAGAGTTCTAAAGTCATCTTTGACCCTGAACTGACTGCCTCTCCCACCAGCTAACTTCTGAGTGTAAGCCCTCCTGGCACTACCAAGGGAAGACTGCCAGAACCCATCTTCCCTTTTGATTGCACTGCTGCCAAAGCCCATATTCACGCTTATAATAATTCCTGTCTAATTAAGTGAAATTCCCTCTTCTGTGGTATAACAAAATCCTCACACGTTTAAACATCATGGAGTGAAGAATACCAGTGTTCTTCTAATGTCTTGCTCTAGAAAGTGAAGCCGTTTATCTGTCCCTCAACCTCTACCTGCATGTTTCTAAACTCCTCACAGTGCACTGAGCCCAGTGCTCTCATTTATCTGGTTTTATGGCACTCTTTTATTTACCTGTTTTTTTACCATCCCCTACAGTGAAAGAATCTTTGCTTGGCTAACCCTAGTATAATGCAGTAGAGACATGTGAAGCCCAACGCTTGTTTCTGAATGATCTGCATATTCTCTTGAATGGCCTCTGACATTCTCGGCTTTTTGGTTTTTTCATCACTTCTCCCCCTACCAGTCTTTGCCTCTATTTTCTCCATGGTTGGAGGCTCTCTCTTTAATTTCTGTTTCTTTTTCTGTCTTGAACTCTGTCAGCTCTGAGCCACTTTCTCTCTTTAAATATCACTACAAGACTTTTCGTTCTTTAGCTGACAGATGACTCACTGCAAAGCAATTTTCCATACTTTCTATGAAGAAGGCGGCATAAAAATAAATTTGCTGTATTGTAATTGAACACCACAGCATGTTAAAGACACACCAAACATCACCTCATACCCACAGTGTGGAATGTTTTTGCACACATGGTATTTGAGCTAAATATCTTTATACATGATTTGGACATATGGGATGTGGGAAAAATAACGTCTGTGTCGTCCTGTAGGAATAAAATATCAGAACTGAAGGCAGATATGAATGGTGAAAGATGCTGTAAACAAAACATCAATGTTCCATCTTAAGATCTAATTTGGATTTTCATGGGAGTATTTGTGTTATAATAGGTGAATTTCACTGTAAACATAGATATATTGTTCCACAAAATTTCTCAGCCCTCTGTTAACCTGAACCATAGTGTTTGCTAATAAAGCTACTCTAATCTGTGCTCATCAGCAAAGTGGCCCAGCACACTCTTTAAGCATCCAAGAATTACTCTCAGCAGCACTACAGTGTGTTGTGCAGCCAAGCACCCTCAATTGGTCTGAAGCCACTTAAAAAAAATGGTGTGGAAGGCAGAACAGGGTATAAGATAATTGATGTTTTGAGTCAAATCCAAAGGTTTGCTTATCCTTGGTAGCTCGGGACAGTAGAAGGTCTGAAGACACCAGGGTGAAGATGTGAAAAGGCAGAATGAATTAGTCCTCCCACGTGTATGATATTAAATATCTGATATAAATATCTGATAAATAAATATCTGATTGAAAGGAAACCAGAACTGTGCTGAGGTATCTCCAACACAGAAAACAAAACAAACTAGTTCTCTTCAGGAGTTAAACTGCCAGTCTGCTAGCAGTTTTTGTCATTCTTTGCCCCATACTTTAATACCTTTTCAGTATCTACTGCTTAATGTGTGGGAACTACTAGTGATGCACATCAGGAACAGATGAAATTAGATGCTGACAAACGCAAAGCAATGCACACAAAAGGGATCATTTTGAACAACTCAGTGCTAGGCTTTCAGTGAACTGTTACCAACGTGGAAAACGCAAAACAAAAGCCAGACCTGTGCATCGGTATGGAAAGCTCAATGAAAACATTCGCTCAGTGCATATCAATGATCAAAACAGCAATCAACTTGTTTGCATACATAAGAAAGAAGATAGAAAATGTCGTAGTTCAGGCCCGATTGGGACCAGACTACGCAGTCTCTCTCTCGCTCCCCCCACCCTCCGAGAGAATAGGAGGAGATGATATAAGAAAAACGGCTCAAGGTTTGAGATAAGGACAGGGAGAAATCCTTAAAGTTACCGTCACAGGCAAAACAGACTCGACTTGGGGAAAACTATTCATTTATTTCTAAAATTAGCAGGAGAATGAGACAGGGAACAAGATAACCTCCATCCACCCCTCCCTCTTCCCGGGCTTAACATGATCTCTACTACCTCTCCTCCTGAGCGGCACAGGGGGGAAGAGGGAATGGGGGTCGCAGTCAGTTCATCACGCAATGTTCTACGCCGCTGTATCATCGTCGGGGGAAGAACTCCTCACATTCCTCCTCTGCTCCAGCGTGGGGTCCCTCCCACGGGCCACAGTCCTTCGTGAAACTGCTCCGGCGTGGGTCCTCTCTTCCATGGGGTGCAGTCCCTCCAGAACAGCTGTCCCAGCGGGCCCTCCATGGGCCACAGCCTCCTTCAGGCCTCCACCTGCTCCGGCGTGGGGTCCTCCACGGGCTGCAGGTGGATCTCTGACCCTCCGTGGACCTCCATGGGCTGCAGGGGGACAACCTGCTCCACCATGGTCGTCACCACGAGCTGCAGGGGAATCTTGGCCAGGAGCCGCGTTACTCCTCCCCCTCCTTCTTCACTGACCTTGGTGTCTGCAGCCATTCCTCACAACAGGCTGGCAGACGCCTCTCAGGATCCTTTTTACATCTTATTCACTTCTCATCTCCTCTCCACTTCTTGCAGCCAGGCCGGGCCGAGTTGGGCCCAGTCGGCTGCCTGGCGGGAGGCCAGAGGGTGGGGCCTGCAAGGCCCACGAGGCTCGCGCCTCCCCCTCTCTGCCCCCCGCTCAGCTGCTTCACATCTTCTTCCCCTTTTTTTTTCCTCCCTGTTTTCCCCTACTTAAATATGTTATCGCAGAGGCGTTATCACAGGACATTCTGCTACCAATTGGCTCGGCCTTGGCCAGCAGCGGGTCTGCCCTAGGCCCGGCCGAGTCCACTAAACAAAGGGGAGCAACTTCTAGCAGTTTCCTACAGAAGCTACCACCTTAGCCCCCCTCACTAACAAAACCAGAACAGAAAATAACAGGAAAAATATTCCAAAGCTATTATAGAAATCTGTTGCAGTCTTCAAGCTTGTAACACTATGTTTCTTAGCATAATCCCAGTACAGTAAGACTTTGGCAGACAAGAGAAGGACTCTCACAGAAGTTACGAGAGAAACAAAACTCCAAAAAGATTTGTATGATTTGACTTGAAAGACAGCAATAAAATGTGCTCTGTTTCTGCCTCCTCATGCAAGAACAAGGTGACATCTAATTAATCTGAGCAGTTTCACAAGCAAATAGAAGAAAGTAAATACTTGTTTTACAAATGGTATATTTAGCTTATTGAATTCACATGTGTGGTAGACATAGGAGCCAAGAATTTAGTAGGATTTAAGAACTGGTTGTTTATACAGCCAGCAAGGCTACCTGATTGTAACAACTATGCTAAAATATAAATAAGAGTTGTACAAGAAATATAAACCATAATGTTTAGGTCACAGCCCACACAATGATCTTAAAAAATGAAATGTTCAGTGGGATTCACCTCCCACAACTTTAGCTGTCTGAAAAGAAAACCTGGTGCATATTTAGACTTATGCTCCCTCTGATAAACGGAGAGGCTAGAATCTTCAGAAAGCAATTTACCTCCTCATCCTAAACCAGCTGGGATGGAAACGCACCCTGAAAGTCTTCATATCTCTCTCTCCCCTTCCATTAACTACAAAGGAAATGTAGACAATGAATTTGGACCAGATGCTTGCAACAACTAAGAAGAATTAGTCTCTTTTACAAAAATTAACAGTATGGAGGAAGGTGCTTCTTAATATGAGTCTGCTCATCACACTGATTTTTAGTAATTAACAAAATCCACTGTTTTATTAAAAAACCCCTCACTTTTGACTGAGTTTCTACACTTCAACCAGCAGGGACGCTGATAAAATTTCAATAAATACAGACTTGGTTACGATAATTTTTCCCACTGACTGAAGAGGTTTATGTCAAAGCAGCATAATTGTAACAAATGCATGGAATATATACTACACAAGCTATCCCAGTAAGGTGTTGAATACACACTTAAGCAATGCTGACAGGAATATCAGCTTTTGGACCAGACTAACTATAGACCAACTGCAGCTACAGCTTGTCCTAATTCCACAAATGCTGATGATTTTTCTGCCTCTGTTCCATTAATGGCCTGTCACCTCTCTCCCTCCTAATACCCATGTCTGCTCCACAAACGGCTTAATTTATCATGTAATCCAATTATCCAGAAGCAATTGTCTTTAACCTGTTTAGTCTGGACTCAGTGCCCTCTTAGAATGAGCAAAGTGGCTTCCAGACAGAATACTCATATACATTTTCCAGCCACAGTCATAATTTCATAAACTTTTCTTTCAGTCTTTATAGGAATATTCTCCTCAGGAACTACTCAGAGCTAAAAATATCTGTTTTCTTTGGGGTTCTTTTGGTTGTTTTGTTCCCCCCTGCCATGATTATTTTTAGTCTAGATTACTTTCCTGATGCAGCTTACCGTGCAAGCTGCCATCACACTAGCCTGACTGACAGAATGATATGGAAGTGGGAATGAATAGCCTGAAAAGGAAAGAAAAAGTAAGGAAAAGTAATCCATAAGGAAAAGTAATCTTCTAACAGCATATTTCATCTGGACTGAAACATTAAAAAGTTTTCTCCATGCAAACTGCATGTCTCCTTAACAGAACAGAGGCAGAAATATGCCAAGAAATTGACTTAAAATGAAATAAGCACTCTGTGTACAAATAGTGCTTATGGAATTTTGATAATGAAAAGTCAGCACATCCAGTTTATATCTTCAAGTAAAAAAAGAAAATTAAAAAAACAATTATTTACATCAAGACTCCAAATAAGTTGACTTTTATTTATTAACTTCTATTATTTTGCATGCATCAGGGCAGCTGGTGACACTAAGAGATTAAATACAAAGCTTAACATAGGCTAAGAGCAACAAGTACCTCCTCTCACTGTTCCTCCCATCCAGATTATCTATCTGTCAGCACAAAAACATTGCTGGCAACTCCGTGACTGAAAAGATGAGCTTCTTCAAGTTTATCTGTATTACTTCAGTTCCTTCAGACAACGGCAGATGGAAACATTCAGGGAAAGCACCATCAAGACAATGAAAAATGGGAGCCTATTTCCTTAGGTGCCTGCAAGACTAAGGTATACAAATTTCCACAGCACATCAAACAGGAGTTTGGCTTTGAGTGTCTAAGAAGCAGCTGATGATACTAGTGATTTTTAAAAATCAAGTCTCTAAATATTATTAAAACAAACCTTTAGGACCATACATTAAAAAAAAAAAAGAAAAAAGAAAAAAAGGAAAAATTTAATTAAAAAAAATGAGATAAGGCAGACTGAGAAAAAATATCCTCTGAACTTTAGAAATCTCCTCTATAATGTTCTCATCATGACTCAAGTACGGCAGCTGGCTCTCCTGCTCAAAGACCAAGTACCACAGTAGGCTTTCGGATGTTGCTCATGGCGATTTTGTTCTTTTGCTCAGATGAAACAGCACACATGCCTCTCCTTATTTTTCATCCAGTTTAAACTCTTTTCTTCTCCCTGATATACTAGATGGATTTTCCATGGTGTACCAAGCAGCCATTGCAGAGGAATTTAATTTTGGTTTAGGATCTTGCAAGGGAAAAAAAATAATGTTATTTTTAGTGCCAATTAGGATATCAGCAGCTACAATTTTGCCAAGAGCGAAAAGCTGTAGCTAACAAATGCAATAAAATGTAATGGTTCATTAGAATAAAAGCAATACTGAAACGATCTCAAGAGCAGTAAGACAACGTTAATATTTTTACATTTAAAAAATTTTTTTCAAATCATCATTTGAAATCAGAAAAAAAACCCCACTTCAAAGGATTTAGTAATCTACAACCCTTTCTATGTTGTAGAAAATTGCAAAAGACTGGAAGCTGTTTAGGACAGAGACTATCTTTTGTTTGTTCATTCATACTGCTCTATGTCTGTATACTCACAAATGAAGAATTTATGTAAAAACTGGCAAATGTTGCATAAACACTGCCTACCAGGACAGAGTACTACCTCTTAAATTTAAAGCAAATCCAATTAACAGCAATGACAATAAGCAATGGCAGATATCACAGTCTGCAACAGTCTTCAATCCTAAATGTTTATCTGACTGTACATACAGATGAATTTCTCTTACTCATAAGCTATGTCAAACTCCTGTACTTGGTCACAACAAATATCTACCTAGTCCTGTAACCTGTATCTAACAGTAACCATACATCCCCTTTGAGATAAGAACTTTGGATTCATACAGTGATATAATGATGTTCTTTCCTTTGTACTTTTTACCCTAATAATTCCCATAATTTTATTTGCTTTTTGACTGCTGCTGAGTGTTGAAAAGTTGTTTTCACAGAGTTATTTATCATACTGTAAAATCTGACTGCTGCCTGGTAACAGCCAGCTTCGAGCCCACCATGTTACAGGTGAATTTTGACTGGTCGCTTTTTCTTACGTGCATTATTTGACAATTACCTAAAATTCGTTTCATCTGCTATTTTTGACAACTCAGTCAGCCTGAGATTACGTTGCATCCAGCTCTTGCCTTTAGTACAGTCAGTATCTGTGTAGCCGTCAGGAAACCTTCTGACTTCACTGTCCACTCTTTTTACTTGGCCATCTATCAAACACAAGCCTGCAGTTGTGACCTCTCTCTGTTTCGAGAACTGCTGCATCCTCTCTATTTGCTTCGCTATTCTGTGACTTTCCTTTCCACGATATGTTTATGAGCCCCCTTTGGTGAGGGGCTTTATAAAAAACTTTGTGGAAATTCAAGGAAACCACATCAGCTGTAGCATCCTTATTTCCTGGCTCTTCGATGAATTCCAAGATATGTGTATACTACCTCTTCACAAAACTCATCAGATCACAGGTTTTCAGGCATCCACAAACCTTCTTTGGCATTACAATTTGTGCTGAACTGCCTAAGACAATCACCAGGATTACAGGCTTGTAGTTCCCTGGATGATTTAAGAACTGTTTTATAAAACTGGCATCACGCTATCCAGCCTCAAAGTCTCTGATAACAAGGCAATTTTAAAAGTAAGTGGTTATGCATCACTGTCAGTAATGTGGACAATTTTTTTCCCTTGATTTCTTTTAAAAATTTCAGGTGACTAAAATCTGGCACTGAAGATTTTATTTTATAATTTATTTTGTTGCATGACCACTAAATCACTTCAATTTCACATATCTGCTTAGAAAGCCCAAGGAGTGTGCCAGTATGAGATTCTCCACAGTTTTTTCCACGAATTACACCAACGTAAAGAATTTATTTAACTTCTCCAAAACAAGTCTCTCTAAGTATTCCTTCTACACTATGATCACTGGCTGAAAAGACTCCAGCAGGCGCACTGCTCCTGATGCATCAAAAAACATATTACTGGTTTTAACTCTTTGTATCATTTGCTCAAATATTCCTTAGCCTGTCTTTCTATGTTTTCACATTTAAATCTGTTTAAGACACAATTTGGGTGTGAATTCAGCTTTTTAAAGGACACCTACTTCTTTCTAACAACTTCCTTTACTCTGTTCTCTAACTATGCTGTCTTCCTTCTGCTTCTTCTCAAGCCTTTCATGAGAAGTGGTGGGTGCTGGGCTTGGATATCACATACGGCATTCTTAAGTAGCTTCCACACCACCTAGTACAACTTCCTTCTCTTAGTGGACCTTTAAAAAGTTCTTTTTAGTAAGTATTTTTATTTTTCTGTAGTGTCCCTTCTTAAGGTGGATAATGACTGTTGTAATTGTATTTTTTTGTTGCTGCTGTTGTTTCAGTAGGATGTTGAACCTAATGGTTGCCACTGCAACGTGCCTCTTCTGAACCAAACTCCACCTAGGACAAAGTCAAGAGTCACATTTCCTCTCACAGCCCCACCAAGCAACAGCTTGGTTATTGACTGTGTCTAAAAACAGACATTTCACAACATCCTGATGTAAGAGTCACATCATCTGCACAGGGAGAAACTGAAAATCCCATTACTACTCTTCTCTGCTACTTCTCTTGTCTTTCAGCATACGGCAGTGAGCGTTCACAATCCCAGCTGGATACATGATGAAACAGACTCTAAGCTTGCTTTGCTTTTTGATATGTACGCTCAGTACACATACACATTGATCTAAGGTATTCAGGAGCCAGCTGAAACTATTCCAGCGAATAAATTAATTTTGACAATAGCGTTTTGGGCCTCCTTCACTTTATTCAAAAAGCTATGCTTGATGAAGCCCCCAAGTTTTCTTAAACAACAATTTTTCTGATACAAATTCTGTACTGTTCAGCAACTTAGTTTTTAAAAGAAAGTAAATATCTTGACCTTTTACTGATCTTTCTCATTATTATTTTTTAAATTTCAAGCTCACTATCTTCATCCATTCTGGCTTTTTTGAGGTGATGTGCAAACAACCTGAGTCAGTCACCACTGTACAGAGGCATCATGCAGCACTTCCTAGATGGAAGCTCAGTAGTGCTTCCCAAAAACACTGAGTAGTATTATTTTGACTCAGTGAGGGGGAAAAAAAAAAAATAAAAAAAATCGTGGTGCTGAGCATATTCACAAACATGAAAGAACAGAGATTCAATAACAACCAGTAACTGTTTTGAAGGCTGCTAAATCAGAAATGTTCTAGGATCAAGCTGCCTATGGAGTTTCTACAGTTTAGCAGCTGCAAAGACCAGTTAGTACTATATATAGAAACCTTCTTAGTCCTTGGCTAATAAGGTTATGTCTTTGTATTTGAACAGAAAGCAACATCCTGAATGGGAGGAGAAGATTTATAACATTTATATTAAAAAAACTGGCAAAATTTTAAACATTTGATGAAACACTTACATTTTAAAATTTTGTTTCTTTTCTTTTACCTTTGCAGGACACAAATATACATTCAGATTTTTCTTTTAAGTCTTTTTTTTTCCCCCAGAGCTGGTTTTCAACCAATATTTAGTTTAAAGAATTCAAAGCTCTCCCTTTGTCCAGAATAACAACAGAAGTGATAAAAAAGGTGCAATCTCAATATCCTGTTCAGCATTTAAAATGTTTTTTTCCAAATATAGCAGCTAAAATAGTGTAAAGTGTAAGAAGCTATTTACACTACAGGACCACAGTCTATTAAATGATAAGCAACCTAATGGAAAACTGATATCTAGTTTTCTCCTGTGATAAAACAGTATCAAAAGAGCAGATCTGAAATAAAACTAGAATCTTTTGTACAAAAGAGCTATCTAAAAGTACACAGACGCTGACATAGCAAAATGAACACACTCAGCAACAAAACCCAGCCCTCATTTACGCATTTCAGTTAAGTAATCAAATATCTAAATGATCCCTCAATTCCATTTGTGCAATATTTTACAAAATTTCTTAACTTTTTACAGAGTATCCAACAATCAATAACATTTAATACCACATATGAAAGAGTTGCCACAACTACAATTTATTACATAGTTCTTTCAGTAAATCATATTTCAAAACACTGGAAAAGGGCAGTCTGAAAGAATGTATTTTAAGCTATTTCCTTTATCCATTTATCTTTGGATCTTAACTCTGATTTGAATTAAATTTAATTACATAGTGTCTAAGCAGATTTGTAAAAACAAGGATGGTCTAGGGTCTGAGTTCAACTTATTTTTATTAATCATATTCTAAATTAATTAAATTTTAAAGAACAGTTAAAAACATTAATGTAAGTAACTTCTTAATGACCAAATGCTCTATGTTTGGTTAATCATACATACAAATATGCAGGCAGGTACGCTGTGAAAATGAAAAAAAAACATGGGGAAGATCTTGAACAGTTGTGTAAGCTGTTAAACTGCCAATCTGTAATAGATGGGAATCTGCTGCCAGAGTCTTCCTACCAGTGATGTAGGTTTGTTCTTGACTGCATGCTGCACTGCAATGGGGCTCTGCACTGGCTAGAGCTATGAAGTCAGACTGCTGGAACTTTTTTTCCCCACACTGAACACTCCCAAAACAGCTTTTAAATAGGAAAGCTAGGTTTTATTAGAAGAGATGCTAGGACAGGTCATTATTTGGGGAGAAAACTCAAAATGAGGAAAATTAAAACAAAACATACATAACTGTATTTGTATCTTGCCCAGCGCACCCTTGCAAGTCAATTCTGTTTGCTTAGGCTTTCTCTCAGTCCAGCACAGCAGTGATTTCCAGAGCTGCAGAGAAGTCTGCACAGTCCCTGTTGAGTCTCTAGGGAAAGTCCCTCTGAAGCCTGGGTTCCCACTGTTCTCAGCAGACATCTGGTCTCTGTTATCCACAGGGCTTATTCCTTGGCCACTATGATTCCTCTGCAACCTATGTGTGTCCTTTATGTTCTAGAAAGCTATTTTCTCCCAGAAAATGTCTCCTCATCTGCTAAGGGTTCCATCCTGGCTTCTCTACGAGGCAGCTACAGTTTTTCAAAGAAATAAATGTATAACGTATTTATGTGATAAAATATTTAAGTAGAGGAAAAATAAAAAAAAGAAGTGAAGAAGCAGAAGCAGAGGGCAGAGAGGCGGAGGTGTGAGCCTTGTGGCCCTCATTCTCTGGCCTCCGGGATTGATCCTACTGTACATCGTCTGCTTTATGCTATTAGATCACCTAGTTCTACGCACAGCAATGTGTTACTGGGATAACATAGATCACTCAGTCTATCATTTCCAGGACTTCTCATGCTGCTTCCCAAAAGCAATGCACTTAAAATGGCAAATGTGAGCACAATGACTTGTCTGTTCAACTCAGTAAAGTGCCAAGGTCTTTTTAGTTCCCATTTAATTTGTTGAAAAATAGGAGCTGCTCTGCATCTCACTGAAGTATAGTATCTTCGCTTGAAAATAAGAGAGACTTTCTTATTTTTCAGTTGTATGACACGATCTGTGAAATAACCCTGTATGATAAAGGGAAATGTGTTCATCTGTCTACACTTGACATAATATTTCATACAAACTTCAAAATCTGTCATCTGCTTACAGAACACATTTTTTTCCATCACATGCTGCATGCCCAATCCAGATTAGTGGTGATGCTACTGCTTTTTTTCTTTACTTAGTATAGTGCCTGACACCTCTTATTTTCCACTTCATAGAACTTCAGGTATCAAAAACAGTAAGTCATAGACTACACATAATATGCTATGGATATGTATAATTTTTCTTTCCCTTCTTTTATATATCTATACATGTACTTGAAAGTTCATTATGAACTGAATCTCCCATATACTTCTGTGAACTGGCTGATACATACTACTCTTAATCCCCCTGCCAGAAAGGCAAATCCCCTCATTAGCATAAAATGCCACTGCTTTAGGGAAGGAATAAAAGGATTCTCGCAAACAGAACGTTTCCTGCCACAAGCATCTAACTTTAACATATATGCTGACTCTTAGGCAGGATGTTCTCCCTAACATCCAGAAGCAGATAAGAAACTTGTGAGAGGAAGAATAAATCCAGGTCTAGTAAGTCCCTCTCTAGAGGTTAATCATATTTCCTTTCTGCATCTCCCACATTCTAGGCAACGGATTTGGGCAAAGAAATTGTGCCACAAGTCATTTGGCAGCTCTGACGTAAGATGCTATCATACTGCTGTGTCACTGAATACAACTTGGTGACAGACTGCAATTTGTTGTAAGCACCTTGAGCTGTGCTGGATAATGTCAGTGCACACGCCATTGACTATGCAGTTAGTTTTGAAGACTTTTTCGAGTCAGGGAGGACAAAGTTCAAAGAAAAACACCCTTCCACTGTCTCAGCTTTACTCTGACCACTTCCAATTTGAAAAAAGGAAACAGAGGTGTAATTGAGTTGTGGTTTAAACCTAATGGAGCTGGACAGCACAGCACAGTGTATTTCACCTTTCCTTCAATCCTTTTGGACTTTGTTTTGCTCTTCCTGACCTTTTAGTAGCAATCAATTAGACATATCAAAGGCTTACACATGACTGGGACAGCAAAAAAAACCAAAAAACAAAAAAAACCAAAACAAACAAAAAAACAAACCAAGCAGAACTGTTCTGGCCATCTTCTCATGCTCCTGCCATTACAGTTCTAAGAGTGCCTTCTCAGCTACTCAACAAATGTTTCCTTTTATTATGCTGCCAGTATTGTGCAATGCCTCTAGCATTCCTACAGTTCATCACTAAAATCTACTTGATAAATTTTTCCTGAAGAGATGCAATTACATTATCAGAGTATAGATCAGAAACTTTACAAGGGCACACAGACAAACCCCTCCTCCATCCTCCTTGTCTGGTTACACCTAGAAATAATTTGATGTAGAATGTAAAATTGTTTTTTCCCTTTATGTTTCTAATTTGACGTTGTTTGTCCAGTTTAAAGTCAAAACATACCGCTTCTCATTTCTGGAATGGGAGTTACCTCAGCATCATTCCAATAGTGAAATACTCAGAACTCTGTCAAAGCTTTAGCACAACTTGAGTAAGATACTCAGCTTGAAGTCAATCGCACTGCTCTTTTGGAGTAGTGACAAGGTTACAAAATGACATTACTTGATATAGTATAATCTCTGCATTGAATTTCTGCTATGCTTCAGTCTGAACCTTTTCAAAAGCTGGAAATTAAGTGTTACAGCTCTTTTCCCTCCCTCACAAAGACTTTTCTTCTGGTCTCTCTCATCTGACTTATGCTTGTTGTCAAACGGGTATTTCAGGCTTCCTATGCTCAAGCTGCAGAAATTGCTTCCACCAGTACTTAGTGTAGCCATGTAATATCTGATTTTTCCCCAGATAACTAGTACACCACAGAAAGTTTTCTGACACTAAAGGAATATTATATTTTTCTATTTGGAGCCTGATGACATGTCTCATGGAGAATTTTGTTTAAACAAGAAAATGTAAAAACTGTTTCTTCATTTTACTTGTATAGAGCAAAAGTGAGCCCCTGCTTGCAGGCTACATTATTAAGCCAACTGAAGATGCTGGATTTAAATGAAAGGAGCATAGGTCTGAGAACAATTTTTCAATTTGTTTAAGCAGTAACAGTTTCCTTAATTAATTAACAAATGCAAGTCTGGTGAAAAAAAAAACCAAACAAACAACTCATTGCAAATGTTTTGTTGGAGTCAAAGACTATAGCTTCATTTGGACCTTTTCACTTTGAGAACAGACAAATTTTTACAGCTGATTAGACAATGCAGGCTGGCTAAGTAGGTATTGTAAATTTAAAAAGACCTGCATGCTTCTGGAATAATTATTTATCTTACATGATTGTTGCTGTTCCTATCTGTAAAATTATACTAGTGCTTTTCCACTAAACTACCTCTTACGGCTGTATAACACACTACTCACGAAATACAAGAAAAAATTATTGCATATGTATTAACCTGAACATTTTCTGTGGGGATACAGGAGATTCAAGCTTGCTTTCTGGGAAAGTAAGGTTTTATTTTTTTGTATAAAGACTTCTTGATGGCTCTTCATGCAAAAGTGCTTTTAAAAAAGCCAAACCAAAACACAACCAAATAAAACAATAAAACCAAACCAATGTACAATGTTTTATACAGGTCCAAAAGTTAGAGGTTTTATGCACAGCTCAGCTCTGTTTCAATTCTTTCCAAACGGTAACTAAAAGAGATGCAAAAAGAACCATGACAAAGTGGGTCACATTCTTATACACTGATGAACAATAAAGAGAAAGCAGGACAGGAACTCAACAAAATTTACTTGTTTAAACCGGGAATAAAGTCAAGGAAATCTGTGTAAGGTTACAAGCTACTTGCACATCTCATTATCAAAACCAAGTTTTTTAAGGTTTCACTGGAATGCCGAGTTTGAAATCACGACAAGCAATGGCTGGTAAGTCCCCCTCTTGCCCTCTTCATCAAAGCTATCCTTAGCCAAGCTGGACAAGAGGCCAAATAGTACAGGTTCCTGCCTTCTCAAAGAACTGGCAGTTTGACTTTGGTAGTCAGTTCTTGTGTTCACAGGACTTTATTCATTCTGGAATACTAAAGAGTTCACAAAAATCTTGCAGCAAATGATGCAACCAACAAACCATAGCAATAGCTTTAGGCTCTCTGGAGACAAGGACCAGAGCACTGACCTCTGTGAAAGCAGGACTGGGAACAGCGGCCGTGTGGATGGAGAGCGCAGGTGCCTGGCTCTGGGTTGTTGGCTACTCTTCTGTCTGAGCAACACCAAAGGAGACTGCAGTCCAAGTTTTACTACTCACATGCTAACCAAGACTTGATGTAAGATTTGCTTCTGCCATTATCTTATACTGTAGCAGGCAGAGAGAACTTCCACTGTACTAACAAGTACGGTGACACAAAAAGCTGGCAGAAGTTCATCAGAAAATAGACTGCAAACAGCTCAAAATAATTCAGGGCTTTCCATCTACTTGGCTTTTAAAATAAGGATTTCACTGCAAGCAACTTTAAGTGTATGGAATTACTACCATTAAAAGAGAAGGTATAAAAAAAGGGAAGTATAAAAATCTTGTAAATACATTTGAACTAACAGATCTATAATACACAATGAAAGTTTATACAGCTTGTAATATAACTGCCAGAGGAATTTCACTTTAATACTCACATTTAACCAAAAATGTATTTAATAAAACAAAAATGCCAGAGTTAGAGTGAAAAGGAAAAGTACTGTAGATGACCACTACAGAAGACACTCAAGTAATTTAACCATTACATTTTTACTTAAGATATTTTTCTGCATATGTGCAAAAGTTATTAGACCACCTGTAGAGCTTCTGCTGAAGTTCTCTATGCATAACTACCCATATATGGGTCTGCACTACACAAAGTGTGATGTTTATTTTCAAATGCAAGCATTTCTGATCATTAGTTGATGCTGTATACCATTACGATTTCTAAATATGTCAAAGAAAATACTGTAACAAAATTTTTTTTTTGTGGGAAATGCAATTTCTGAGATTACTTAAGCTTATATAAAAATTTCATGCAATCACTAAAATATCTTACCGATCTACTTGAAATTAGAAACACAGATACATACATGTGTGTAATACATAGGAAGTAAGGAAACACTGCGTATAGTATATTATAATCTTTCATTCTTCCTTGATATAGTCTTCTTCCCTTTCAGAGAAAAAAAAATCTCCACCTAAAGCTGTATAATACCTAGCATTAAACAGTCTATCCGTTGAGAGTATGTTCAAGATGGTACTAAAGTCCATCTGAGTAGCATTTCAGAACTGACTATGAGTACTTACTTCATTAGACAACTGTATGCCTTAAAACCATCACAGGCAAGCGTAGTTAAAGAATCATTGAAGAGCAGAAAAACCAAAAGAGGCATCAGAAAACGTGTGTGTGTGGAGGGGAGTGGAAACCCAACAACTCAAAATAAACATAAAAAGCCCAAGAGACAGTGAGTTAGTAATGGAGGCAAATGTGAGATTTCCATTGGCAAACGCTACAAAGAAGATACCAAGAAAATGTGGCATTTTTTTGCAAGAGGAGAAAAGCTAGTAAAAAAGGACAAGATTAAACCTGGATCTTGAGATGAAAGCAGAAGAGCTGTATCACTGTTTTATAACTTGAAGTCTTCCTGTTTATCCTGAGGCTATGTATTTCCATTTCTTAAGGAGCAGGAACAAGCACAAATTAACATTTCTGTCCTCTACAGTGTTCACCTTTATACCAAGTAAAGAAGTGATGAACAAAGAATCAATCAATTATTTTATCCGGCAGAAGAATGGGGAGGATGAACACCATGTTCTTTTCTGTACAAATGCTACAGTTCAGCCAAGGCTGTATAAGCTTCCGTAATATTCACTGCCCTTTCTATGATCACATAAAAAGAGACAGGCTCCTCCAAACGGTAAGTCTGATGCTAGCTAGACTTTATTATCATCACTTGTCATAATATCACTAGATGCCTCACTCTTCTAATTACACGAGCAGTTTAGTAGCATTATTCTGATATGCTTCAGTGAAGAGGTGGTGTAAAATCAGGTCCTTGCACAAATCTGTTCTACTGCAGCAGTTCAGGGCATGAAGTGTCACAGACCTGCGGACCACCCCTGAAGACCGCAGCAGTTGCTGCCTCTCTACGCTGATCCAACACTGTCTCAATTTCAACCACATTCCTATATGCATATTTTCACTCATGCCTTTATGCATTTGGGCTTCCACAGCAGAATCTTTACTATTTTAAACAGCTTGTGATATGAAAAGTGCATTGATCTGAGCATTCCATAAAGTCAAGTTCTCTGGGAAATTACCCTTAATAAAGACTCATACTTAACTCAGTTATCTTGTCTTTAAACCCAACACAACTGCTTATCAAAACAGCACCCAAAGATGCTTGGGCTTACTGTGCCAGCATCAGTATAGATGATGGTCAGAGATATAAAGACACAAGGGGATAGCTAAGATTGAAAACAGGAAAATAAAAGACCGAAAAGTTAATGGAAAACTAACCTAATTTTTTTATTTAAGTATAAAAAAACCAAGACTTCTTAGTACACTGAATGAAGGCTGGAAAAGAATAGGTGCTACACTTCAGCACTAAGAACTACTTGAGACATTTTCACTTTACTTGCTACATTCTCTAGAATACTAGCTGAGTAGCTACAGATAAAATCTCTATATTTATCATCTACCTAAACTTGTGCAAAGCTTTTGACACTGTCCTGCACAACATCCTTCTCTCTAAACTGGAGAGGCATAGGTTTGATGGATGGACCACTCGGTGGATAAGGAGTTGGCTGGATGGCCGCACTCAGAGAGTGGTGGTCAACGGCTTGATGTCCAAGCAGAGACTGGTGACAAGTGGCATCCCTCAGGGGTCTGTGTTGGGCTCGGCCCTGTTCAACATCTTTGTTGGCAACATGGACAGTGGGATAGAGTGCACCCTCAGCAAGTTCGAAGATGACACCAAGTTGTGTGGTGCCGTCGACATGCTGGAAGGGAGGGATGCCATCCAGAGGGACCTTGACAGGCTGGAGAGGTGGGCCCGTGCCAACCTTATGAAGTTCAACCAGGCAAAGTGCAAGGTCCTGCACCTGGGTCATGGCAATCCCAGGCACAAATACAGGCTGGGCGGAGAATGGATTGAGAGCAGCCCTGAGGAGAAGCACTTGGGAGTGCTGGTGGATGAGAAGCTCAACATGAGCAGGCAATGCGCCCTTGCAGCCCAGAAGGCCAACTGCATCCTGGGCTGCATCAAGAGGAGCGTGGCCAGCAGTTCGAGGGAGGTGATTCTCACCGTCTACTCTGCCCTGGTGAGAGCCCACCTGGAGTACTGTGTCCATTTCTGGAGCCCCCAACACAAGAAGGACATGGACCAGTTGGAGAAGGTCCAGAGGAGGGACACAAAGATGATAAAAGGGCTGGAGCACCTCTCTTATGAGGACAGGCTGAGAGAGTTGGGGCTGTTCAGCCTGGAGAAGAGGAGGCTCCAGGGAGACCTTACAGCAGCCTTCCAGTACCTCAAGGGGGCCTACAAGAAAGATGGGGAGAAACTCTTTAGAAGGGCCTGTTGTGATAGGACAAGGGGTAATGGTTTTAAAATAGAGGGCCGTAGTTTTAGATTAGATATTAAGAAAAGATTTTTTACAATGAGGGTTGTAGAACACTGGAACAGGTTGCTCAGAGAGGTGGTAGATGCCCCATCCCTGGAAACATTCAAGGCCAGGTTGGATGAGGCTCTGAGCAACCTGATGTGGTTGGAGATGTCCCTGCTCCTTGCAGGGCGGTTGGATTAGATGACCTTTGAAGGTCCCTTCCAACCCTAACCATTCTATGATTCTGTGATTCTATATTTAATCATAGCCACCTTTCATAAAGTTTCACGGTGAATCATTCTCCTATCAACTAAATAGCTGCATGTCTTTGTCATTTTTGGAAATCATACCTCACACTTCATTTTATGATCAGGGTAACAAAGCATTCTATTAAAAAAATACACATGTAATAAAAAGCATTATCTTGTAACCCCTCATCTTGAGAGAGAAAATGACCAAAAAATTAGATAGAGCTATTTATTTTTCTAGATTGTGAAGAGATGTTTCCATTTGAAAACACTCAAGAAATGCTGATATACTAATGGAGTTGAGTACATACTAAAGTTGTAAACAGAATGGAATGATCTGTGAACACACTGCAAACCTAAGCCATCCAGATGAGAAAGTACTTAAGTTGCATTTAAGACAGAAGCACGAAAGGAATTAAGCTCATCGTGTGTTAAGGACATGTCTTTCTAATTAAACGTTCTCTTTAAGGTGCTGCAGCCATTACAGTTCCATTATACTTAATAGCATCTAGTTTATCTATTAGTCAAGCTACCAAAACAAAGTTTTTATCTAATATTACATCTGACATTGTGACAATGCAATTATCACTTGCCAATGAAAATACAGCAACAAAATAAAGTTATTTTTGTGGCTAGCTGTGCAAGGATGCTGATGCAATTCAGTGTTTCACTCACCGCTCACACCTTGGTCCTGGTCCCAAAAATCCCACCACCACATCACCCACTGAGACTAATGTACCAAACAGATTTGATTTGGCAGAACCTGCTTCTAGCAGCTGGGACTTTGGGTCACATGGCATTTTTCATCCTGCCTTACACACCTTAAAGTTGGACTTATCAGTGAATTAGGTTTATGTTGCATTCTCTCGACGTTCCTAACATTTATGAACTCAATCTTTAAATAATCCCTTGTAAAAAAAGCAATTTTAGAAACCTTTCATTCATGCTTATTAAATTAGATTGGCAAAAAGTTTGTATCATAAGCCTAATGAAGCAAAAATAGTTCCATAAAACTGTTTCTGAGTTCTCTCCTACTCCTTCCTCAGCAGCAAGATGCAGAGATAGTAGGGTGAGATACATGGAAGTTCTTGCCAAATATCACCAACCCACCCAGAAATAAATAGCTCTGAGAAAATAATGTAATTAATTTCTTATGGAAAAGTACAAAAGCAGTCAGAACAGCTATGAATTCACACAAATCCTGCAATACTGAGCAATCATGACTCTACAGTGAAGTAAGGGACTTATTAAGAGGGCATACTCTAATTATAAACCAATTTCCACTTGCAGGGATAAAATGGAAGGAACATAGCGTGAAGCTAGCAAACAAAATGATTTCACAAAAGTATTAGGAAAGCGAGATGGCTGGAGGACGATTTTCAAAGCTTCCTCAGCACAAGTGCCAGCTATACAGAGGGTTGTTCAGTTTTGCAGAGGGCGGTAACCAAAGGCAAAGAAATTTCCCAAGTGGAGACTGAATGGAGACAGACTACATCAACAGCTATATCAACTTGTGGCTGTAAGGCCTACAAACTGCCATAAATTAAAACAGTTGCTATAACAGAATAACAATAAAATGAAGTCATTGAGTATGCCTGACTCAGACTTCCAACATGAGACAGCAGCATTTTCTGCATGTTATACAAAACTTACATAAAACTTAAAAAAAGAAAAAAAAAAAAAAGATTACTACAACCTACACAGTCTTTTCCCTGTTGTCTTCGTTTTCCTTGTCCATTCAGGCACACTAATTGTAAGTCCCTTCATGTTATAAACAAGCTTTGTACTGTTTTTACAGCATCTGCAGTATTTAAACAGCAGGGTAATATACAACAATAGAAATTCTGCATTCAAATGCCTCTTCTGCTCCCTATTTCAGTGGATATTTGGGTCTTGACATGTAGGAGAGCAAAATGTTGCTTTGCTTCAATACTAACAGGTTCATAGGCAATAGCAGAACAGCGGAGGTTATAATTTTACATGCAGTCAACTATACAACTGATAGCCAAAATTAAAATATCATGTACATTAATAGTGATCAGAAACCTCTCTAAGATCTACAAAACAATCGAATCTCCTGCTTTTACAGGTGATGAACTGAGACACAGAATGTTGAACCACTTAAGCAGCCAAAGACCACGCTCTAAGTTTACTGACATGCCTTTCCCCTTAATCCAGCATCGTATTGACTTACCCTGCTGTTCCATGAAGAAGCAAGCACAAAAGCTTAGGCCTTGATAATGTATTCTTTATGAAATAACGAGGTGAAAGTAGTCAAGCAGTGTCAGATTTCCAGAGTGTTGAGTGTCTGCTCAAGTGAAGCAGCAATTATAACAGTACTGGTTTTTGCTGGGATCTAAGGCGGTTGTTGGTGCTGGCTGCCTGTTCTCTATTTCTTTCCCTTTCAGATCAGTTGCCTGCTCTCACTATGAGGACAGGAAGCCTGTAACACAGCTGCAAGGAGGAATAAAGGGGGAAAATGCTCCAGCTGAGAAGGGAGAAGTGACTCAGTGGGTGGGGGACAGAAATAGAAAAATGATAAGTGAAGATAAAGGAATGCAATCAGAAAAGAAGAGAGAATAGAACGCCACAGTGCCTCTTCATTCTGTGAGGCTGATCTATTAGAGGAAGGCATGCTCAACCAGAAGTGTGTGTCATTACTGTAATTAAAAAAAAAAAAAAAAAAAAAAAAAGAAATAATATGCCTCAGAGATAAAGGCCCTAATTCCCTCTCCTCCTGCTTCACATACTGCCACCTGACTAGCTGAACCAACTTTAATCGAATTACTTTCAGACTTACAGACATGTAAACAAGAAGAGATTCAGCTTGAGATACTGCTTGTATCACAGAGGAATAAGAAACAAAGAGAAGATGAAGGCAAAGTATACCACAGAAAGTGAAGGCAATGGCCAGAGTAAACATGTCTCATTAAAAATGCACTTGTTGTTCAGTTCTTATTCTGCTTAAGCACACATTTGCCCCTTGGGTTCCAACCAAGCGTTCTCTTCACTTTGTTAAAATGGAAAGGCATAAACCAGGATTAGGGGTACCTTGTTTTCTGCACTACAGAAACACACAGGAATGAGATGTCATTTCAAAGGTACATGTTTCTTAGTCAAGTATTCAAGGCTTTCTCAAAAGCATGCAGAAAGTTAACTAATACTTATACCATCTGTAAGTGTATTTATTTACAGTTATAGAAATATAAATCAGAGATCCATATAATAATAAAACCATTAACATGTAGGCATGGCTAAAGTAAACTGTTACCAGTGTATCACATTAGTATAATCTTTATTTTTTCTTTAACACATTTTCAGTATTTACAACCTTTCCTAACATCACACAAATTTGGACTAAAAATCTGGGGCAGAATCCTTTGCCATTCCACTTCCAAAGACATTTTCCAGAGTGTTTTGGTTTTTTTGTGCAATTTTCTTAATGGGGTGTCTACCAATGTCTTAATGTTAGAAACTATCACAGGAGAACTACTGAAGACTTCAGCGACATTAAACAACTCCTGCTCCATACCATGATCCATGAGTTCTGTAATAGTCCCATATGCCTGTGGCTATATTGGCATTTAGAGGATGTAAATAGTTACAGACAGTGATAGTTAGAAATTACTGGTTTCTACATTGTATATAAACCTAAACCAGTGATTTATACTTACAGTTTAAATTGATAGCCCAATCCTGTGTTTAAAAACCCTCAGTGGTGAGCAGTTAATTTCTCTGTGAATTTCACACACACCTTCAGGAGCTTCAGACTTGTTTGTCTTGAAATCAAAGAGTTGCCATTTCTCGACTCTAGCTGGCTGCTTGACAGATCAGTGAAATTGCTTGTAATACTGCTATAAGGTATCGATACTCTGGAGGTTTTTTCTGTAAGTAACTGCCCAAGCTATGTCTACATCAGATGTTTATAATGTGTATCACATGTAGTACACTAAAGAAAGATTTCCAAAAAGAAGTGATCACACTAGTCAGCTAGCATCTCCTTTTAAACATACATTTAATTCCTTGGAAGTCAATACGATAAAAGTTAAATACATGACTAGAATTTTGGATACCTCTTAAATCAAGTGTCACTTTAAAAAAGAAACCTTCTCCTGTTCAGATAGAACAAGATTTCAAAATATTCCAAAGCAATATTAAGTTAGAGAAATTGATTTAAGTCTTTCTTAACCTTGCAGTTTAATTCCAGTGATGTAAGTAAATGGCGTCAGTGTAAATATTAGCACTACTGGATCCAGATTTTTTAAAAATTAAGCCTGAGATAAAAAATTATTAAATATTTTATCTGAACTCTGAAAATAAAAATGCTTATTTCATCTTATTGAGTTTCAGAAAGAAACCTGTGGTGATTTTGTCTATTAGGAATGTCATCACTTCTATGAACAAATAGAAGGTTTGCAGAAAGGATATTCAAGGAGAAAACATCTGAAATACAGAATTCTTCAGCTATAGCTGTCCAACATCTCTACTTGTTTGTGGCATGTTTTGCTGTAACTGGTTCCAAGATGTCAAGTACACTCATGCTGAAGAAGAAACTGGCTGTAGAGGAGAAAGTTGCTTAACATCATAGACATCTCCCTTTTCAAGTTATTGATTAATCTATAAACACCAGTAACATGATGGAAAGGCTTCTATTAACAGCCTTAACAGAGGTGTCCTTGTTGCTACAGTTTGCTTTCCAAGGATGACATACACTTGAGAATGCCTGAAGCTGCTGGGAGCTCAGGAAAATCTGCCATGCAGAAACTGAGAGTCGCACTAACTTCTACAAGGACAGAGCTAAATTACAGAATGCTATCACCTATAATTTTATCATGCACAAATACATTGTTTTAATAATAAACAGTGACATCCAAACTGGCAGAGAATTAAATCCAAAATTAACTAGGGGAATTCATTAATAGAAATTAAAAAATACTTAGCCTGACCATTAGAAATACAAAAGAGCCAGAACCACCATATAATCACTGCTTCTTCCTTGCTGAATTATTGAAAACCACTTTTTAAAATAACTGTTTTATAAATACATTTTCAACCTGCAAGTCCATACTACCCTTTTAGAAGGAAAAAGGGCTCATGCTAACAAGTCTGAGGAAAAGGGGAGAGAGAAACAAACCTTACAGCAACACAGTTTTAGAAGTAGCTGAATGCAAGATAGGAAACATCTTTTCTAGCAAGTTGTAAGAAAAATCAGGACATCCACATATCAATTATACTCAATAATGCTATCATTTGAAATATGATTTGGTGCATCTGTGTTGCAAAACACTGATTATAATGCTCAGTTAAGAGCTGTAGTTTAGCATCTCATTATTTGGAAATTATTATCTGGAATCTTTTATTGTTGAGGTATACTTAATGAAGTCCTAAATTAAATATTATTTTTTATCTGTAAGCATCCTTTAACAGGTTTGATGTTAAACTTTTTTTTTTTTAATGGAATAAAACTGGATGGAAATAATTTTATTACTTTTTGTTTGCAAATGCAGAACCCTCACCACAAAATTGCCATAGTTGCCTCAATTTATCTTGTTAAAAGCTTTAAATATTCAGAATACAAGTTGCCACAAAACTCAGGACAGTCAATCTAGAAGCAGCTGACAGAACAGACTACAAGACAACCTGAATCACAGATTTTTAATACCTCTTCTCTAAATACCAGATTCAGAAAAGCTATTGTACATGTGCTTAGATTCCTTAGTCTTCAAGATAAGTTTATTTCATGTTCTTTCCTGAACTCTTTTATTTAAAATAGGTAATAACAGTCATTCAGTACTGTTAAACATTTTGATTTATAGATAATAAGTACTACACAGATAATATATATTGTAACATCACTGATACTCCTGATTAAGTTGAAAACATTTAAAACTGAAATAGTACTAGTTTCTTCAATGGTAAAAATGTAACTGGAATGTTGAAAGTGGGATGCTGGGACATGCTGACATCAAATGATATGACTCCTAGAATGGTAAATGTTAAGACATGACATTAATATATAGGGAAAATAAAAATACTTGCAGCTTTGGATACCCTTTTCCTGCAACACCTACAACCTATGAACTCAAAACACTGCGATTTTGAGATAAGGCTTGAGAAGACTTGAAAAAAAAACAAAAACCCAAAACCTGTCAATTTAAAAAAGCCCAATTCTGCAGTGACTGGCATAAAGCTTGCAGCTATCTGGCTTTTTCATCAGTCATTAACATTAAGATTACTGTTGATATAGAAAAAAGACCCAAACAATGACAGCACAGAATAAAAAAAAAACCTACTAGATAACCTAGTTCTAAACAAACAAACAAAAATCCCAGACCCTAAATCCCACAACATTTAAACATGGTCAAATGTAGCTGTTTATCAGACAACATTTTCCAAAAGACTGACTTTTGGGAATGGCCAAGGTATCAATGTATCAAATAATAGGAGTTCTTGGTGGAATGCTGTGGCAGAAACATTGATGCAGTTTTTGACATATAAAAAACCCGTGAGTAGTGGTTAGAAATACAAAGGCTATTTTATTTCAACACATGGTCTTGTTGAAACCACAAATGTAGTACTGGAGTTTATATTTTTAAAAGGATGCCATGAAAAGGGAGACATATAAAAGAGCTACAAAAGTGACTTGAGAATTGAAGTAAATATCTTGGAGCAATACACAAGTGAATCTGTTTATCTAATCAAAAAGATTGATGGTGACTTGATTACTGTGCTGCTTTGTGGAAAGAAAATACTGCTTAATAAAGGCTCTTTACTCAAATGGAGAAAGGCAGATAAAAGTAATTTTTTTTTTTTTTTAAATAGAGTGAGGCCAATTAACTGTTAGAAGAAATTACCAGAAAGTAGTGGAGCCTCTGTGACATCTTCAAAATGCACATGGTAATTTTTCCTTTGCAAACAGAAACTGCTGAGCTCAATATGAGGTAAGACCTTCCTAACAGATACAGAAGATTAAATTATACAGTTTAATGATCCCTCTGGTTTGAAGGCACAAAAAGATTAATAATGCTTGAGTTTCATAACTGGTGCTACCTACCAGTGAAAAAGGTTTGCTGCCAGCCTTAGCTGCTTAAAACATATTGTTCCCTTGGTGTGCTGAGTACATCAGCTCTGTAATGTATCACATTCCCAACCACCTGCCAAGAACCTAAGTAGTCAACACATGATTCATATTAGCATCTCCTTAACAACAAACACAGGCTTAAGTATTATTAAGTCTTCCTAAAATGGCTGCCTTAAACCTTAAGTGAATCAAAAGACACTACAGACAGATATAAACAGTACCTGATTTACCAAATTTATCTTTTGCTGATCAGTAAGTCTGAACATTTTTGCCAGCTGAACCAAATTCAAGAAATGTAGTAGTTTTTAGGTCTAAAGACTCCACATAGCTAATAATTTCCTAGGATGTCTCATTTCAACACCTTGATTTACTCTTATGTGAGAGAGACCTCCAAATTCATTCTCTCAGCTTGAACTTCTTGCTGCAACAGTAGTGATTCTCTTCAGTCTTGCCTTATCCGACAGAAACAAATAAAAATAAGCAAAAGTCCAGCTGCAATAACAACTAACTTGTGTACATCTATCATGTAAAATTGCACTGGCTCAGGACAACAAGCGAATTTAATGAGGTGAGGAACTGTCCCAACAGAAGTACCATCTTCCACACTACTTCAGACTTGCCAGCTGTCAAAAAGTTGAACAAAAATTCATTGCTTGCTTCTATTTCTCTAACTTGATGACTTCTCAGCATAAGAATGGATCGTGTCAACTTTTCCTCCTGACTAACACTCCGCTTTGTAACATTCCGATTAGGAGGTAGGTCAAAGGAAAAAGCACAGTTAGGTCTTGCTCCCTTTGTCTTTATAAAGGGTTTCAGCAAAACTGGGTAGGTTATTATCAAAATAGTAACAACAGGGTATCATCAGGTGAATACTGCACTGCTGTTCAAAAAACTTGAAGGAAAAATGAGTGAGATTGACAAGAACAAAAAGAAGAGGTTATGAAATTAAAAAGTTACCCTAAAGAACACTTCTTTTTGAATTATCTTTATCTATTTATGGGATATATCTTATATCTTTATCTATTAAGGGATAGAGTGCACCCTCAGCAATTTCGCTGATGACACCAAGCTGTGTGGTGCAGTTGACACACTGGAGCGGAGGGATACCATCCAGAGGGACTTTGACAGGCTGGAGAGGTGGGCCCGTGCAAACCTCATGAAGTTCCACCAGGCCAAGTGCAAGGTCCTGCACATGGGTCACGGCAATCCCAAGCACTAATACTGATTGAGAGCAGCCCTGAGGAAAAAGGCTTGGGAATGCTGGTGGACAAGAAGCTCAATATGAGCCAGTAAAGTGCACTTGCAGCCCAGAAAGCCAACCACATCCTGGGCTGCATCAAGAGGAGTGTGGCCAGCAGGTCGAGGGAGGTGATTCTCCCCTCATGAGACCCCACCTGGAGTACTGTGTCCAGTTCTGGGGCCCCCAGCATAAGAAGGATATGCCCCATCCCTAGGAACATTCAAGGCCAGGCTGGATGAGGCTCTGAGAAATCTGATCTAGTTGGAGATGTCCTTGCTCCTTGCAGGGGGGAGTTGGACTAGATGACCTCTAAAGGTCCCTTCCAACCCTAACTATTGTATGATTCTATGACTTTTGCAGGTGCCCTCAAATACTACATATTCCAACGTACATAGTCATTTTATTTTCCACAGTCTCTGGGTCAGGAATTTGCTCTGCCATGAGTCTAAGAAACACTGACTACCACTTTGAGACTCTACATAAAAATACGGATTTAATATTAAAGCACTTCAGAGAGAAATTATAATCCAGCATACTGTTTTGTGCACAAATAAAATAATTTTATATGTAATATAATCATAGTTATATTAGAGTATTGAAGAAGAAACTGCTGGAGAAATAAAATCAAACAATTTGTCTTTTGGAAAGAATAAGCTTACATTTTCAGCATTCATATTTTAACGCAAGATACAGTATTTCCTATTGCTTCATCTATCTTAAAATAAGAAGCAAAAACCCCACAATTTAGCTTCATCTTATGAAACTAAAACCCAAAACAAATCAAAACTAAGCTACCACTTCCTAGTAAGTTAATGAGCACATAATCAGTAAGTTTCCTGGATTCTTTCATATAGAACACTTGTAAACATGATGGTGTATCTCTCAAGTGACTACTCCTGAAGAAATATTTTGCAATAAATAGATAATAAAAAGAAATTATTTTTGACCTCTGATTTAAGAGCTTTAAGCTATGAAGATACTGAGTTTACGATGAGAATTTGATGGCTGGTAACTTATCTGTAGCTCGAACATCATACATTCTTAATGTCCTTGTCAAAAGTACAAAGCCTATTGCTAAAAGAAAGTTAGCGATGCATTAACAGGTCCAAAGTCAATATGAAAATCATATGAAAAAGAAAATAAATTCTCTACATTATTTCCACCCTTGACTGTCTAACTCCTGTTACTCAATTCAATCAACAAAGGCTGATCTGACCACACCATCAGAGTGACAATTCCTCCAAAGCAGTCAAGGGAGTTTTTAAAAATTAGACACTTAAGCCTAACTTATTTTTCTAAGAATGTTAGATAAATATAAATTTCATTATTTTCTTGAAAGACAAGGCAGTCTTAGATTTTTTTCTCATTACTACAGGTTCATCAATCACCTGCTTACATGAAGAAAATAAACCTGAAAGAGCAGCTTTATCCCCCCCACCTCTGGGAGTCATATGAGAGAAGTACACAAAGAAGCCAAGACGCGTCGTAAAACTCTAAATCCCAATGCCACTAGTCACTTATACAAGCATCACAAGGTGACTGTGTAATGTTAAGGGCATAACTGGTCACAACTGATTTGACATAATAGAGAAAAGTATTTGAAAATTTATTTCAACTGCTAAAAACAACATGCAGAACCAAGTGGAAAAAGACATACTGAAATATTCATAGAGACCTGCTTTGCATTTTTCTTTCTTGTTCAGGAGCTAGTCTGGACAAGATTAATTTCATTCTGACAATATCAAACATCACGTAACTACTAGTTTAAATAAGAAGAATAAGGGACAAACCCAAGCATATTTTAGAGCTGTCAAGGAATTATTTTCATTTATAATTGTAATTAACTTCAAACTTTAAACAATTTCTCAAAAACACCGCATGTTTAAATTCATACTCATTCTTCCACAGATGAATTTCATGTAATGAAATATCAGCCATGGCATCTCTATTCCTCTTGATAACCTCGTTATATTAATTCAGATAGATAGGACTTGGCTTTCTTAATTTATTGAAAAGACATAGAAAATCACACTGATATATAACTAAGTAATACCTTAAGAATTTGAATGCCAAAATATGGTCAGATTATTTTCATAAGATAGGTCTGATCAACAACAAAATTATTTACTGAGTCAGGTTTCCATTTGTTTGAAATTCCACAGATTTCCCTTACTTCTAGGTCCAAAGGCTAGAAAAGGCTAGCAAGGCAGCTTTTGTTACCTACCATATACACAACATTCTCAATTTTTTTTAGGAAACACAGCAGAAGATAGCCTGTTGCCCTTCAAAACATATCATATAGCTCGCCTTAGGAGTAAAACAATGCAAACACTAGCTCTGCATTTCCACCTTATGGAGTTGGTTCTTTGGGAATATCTGAGGCACTTGCAAACAAAATAATATATACGATGTTCATACATACAGACATGCACGCTCCCTCTGTTTTCTTCAGTGTCAAAGGCTCACTGGAGCTCTCCTTTATCCTTTCAAAAATGAGATCTAAATAAGGGCTATGCAACTAAATCTAGATGAGTAAACTAAGTAACCCATGGTGCGATTGTCTAAACGGTTTCTTTTGTATTTTACGACCACTGCTTGAAATCAAAGCCTTCATCTTGCAATAGATTTTATGTATATGCTTAAACACTATAAAAGACATACGCATGAGTAAAGTTAACTATGTCCCTCAACCTTGCAGGATTAGCACAGATCTCTAACTCTGCAATCCATATTTAGACAGACAAAACACTAAAGGCTTTAAACTGCTGCAGAAAGATCTAGCATAAAGGGTAGTGAAGCACCAGAGCAAATGGAAAAGGGCATGTAAGAGAAATCTCTTTTTAAGAAGGTTTTTAAGAACAAATTAGGCAAATACCTGACAGGAATGACATTTATAGTCAAACCAGCCTTGCTGAGAGAACACAGATTAAAAATCTCCAAAGATCAATTCAAACTTAATTTTTCTTGATTCTGTGATAAACTGCAAAGTCAAGTGACAAACCAATCCAAAAGTACGTCTCCCCAAATCCCAGATACATTTGTTAACTGTTAAAAAAGTGGCTGAAGTCCAAAACCTACTCTTCCTGAACCCAGAAACTAGAATCAGCTACAAAAGATCACCCTCCAACAGTCTACACTGTCACCAAACAACACCAGAACACTACATATTGCTATCCTGGTTGAGTACATTTGTTTTGAAATACTAGAGGAAAAGATTAAATCTAAAAAATGAGCAAGTAAAGCCATTGTTCTATAATCTATCCATTGTAAAATCAGACAAATATTTATATGATCCTAAAAAGAGACAATATAACACAATCCTAAATTCTATTCTACTTTACTGCTATTCAATGTATCAACAGCTAATATGCACCACATATTGATATATTCATAGACTTTAAACAGAAGCTGAGTAAATTTGCTAAAAAGCTCTGGGTTGATACCTGAATAAGCGTATATTTCAGCTGCAGTATTGTCCAGAGGCCTGCATTCCGCAGGAGCAGGCCATCCCCACATGTCCAAAGACAAGCCATCGGGGAAGCAGATCTGCCTGACTGAACAGAGAGCTTTAGCTGGAACTCAGGGGGGAAAAAAAAGAGGAGAGTTTATGACCTTTGAAAGAAATGGCAGGAGACTCAGGAAGACTACAAGGATGTCATGAGGTTATAAAGAGAGACAATTAGAAGGGTCAAAGGCCAACTAGAACTTAATCTGACTACTGCCATAAAAGACAATTAAAAATGTTTCTATAAATACATTAGAAACAAAAGGAGGGCTACAGAGAATCTCCATCCTTTATTGGATGCGGGGAAAACATAGTGACAAAGGATGAGGAAAAGGCTGAGGTACTTAATGCCTTCCTTGCCTCCATCTTTAATAGTAAGACCAGTTGTTCTCAGGGTACCCAGCCCCTTGAGCTGGAAGACAGGGAGCAGAATGAAGCCCCCATAATCCATGGGGAAGTGGATAGTGATCTGCTATACAAGTATATGGGTGCGGATGGGACCCACCCAAGGGTACAGAAGGAGCTGGTGCATTGCTCACCAAGCTACTCTCAATCATTTACCAGCAGTCCTGGATAACCAGGGAGGTCTCAGTTGACCTGAGGTTAGCAAATGTGACACCCATTTACAAGAAGGAGGATCTGGGGAACTACAGGCCTGTCAGTCTGACCTTGGTGCTGGGGAAGGTTATGGAGTAGATCACCTTGAGTGCTATCATGCAGCATGTAGAGGACAACCAGGTAATCAGGCCCAGTCAGCATGGGTTTATGAAGGGCAGGTCCTGCTTCACTAACCTAGTCTCCTTCTATGACAAGGTGATCTGGTTAGCCAATGAGGGAAGGGCTGAAGATGTTGCCTACCTGAACTTTAGTAAAGCCTTTGACAGTGCTTCCCGCAGCACTATCCTGGAGCAACTGGTTGCTCACGGCTCGGACAGATGTACTCTTCACTGAGTGAAAAACCTGGCTGGCATGGCTGGGCCCAAAGAGTTGTGGTCAATGGAGTTAAATCCAGCTGATGGCCAGTCACAAGTGGTATTCCCCAGGGCTCAGTACTGAAATAGCCTCAAGTTGTGCCAGGAGAGGTTTAGACTGGATATTAGGAAAAATTTCTTCATCAAAAAGGTTGTCAAGCATTGGAACAGGCTGCCCAGGGAGGTGGCTGGAGGTATTTAAAAGATGTGTGGATGTGGAGCTTAGGAACATGGTTTACTGGTGGACTTGGCAGTGCCAGGTTAACGGTTAGACTTGATGATCTCAAAGGTTTTTTCCAACCTAAATGATTCCATGAGTCTATCCTATGATTCTGATGTATTATTTAGAAGTCACTTAAGTCCCTGTATAAAAGTGAATGTTATTTACCTACAAAGTATTATGAGTATTAGCCTCAATAGCAAAATACAGGAGTGTCCTCTAATATCTGAAAGTAGATCACATCAAAGAATAAACAGAGATTATATAGTGTGGAGGAAGAGAAAGGATGCTTCAATATCAGAATAAGCAGCTTGAATCTGACATGCTGGAAAACAGAAACCTACTAAAATATCTAAAGAGAACTGTGTAACTAAACAAATTTAAGGATAGTCTAGAAACAGACTCTGGATTCTGACCAGGAATCCTATCTACCATAAAGAGAAAAGCACAAACTGGAAGCCGTGCATTAGAACACCTTCCTATCCATAACCCCAACACTATCTACATTACTCTGATAAACCTACTTCTTCCCCAATCCAAAAAATGTCTTTATACCATTTCATACCAGGAAACAATATTCTAGATGTGCCACCAGTCATGCTGTACTTTGCTCCAGTCACTCAGGCTCCTTTCATAGTTTTACTTGCATTCAGATTCTGAATGGAGCTCAGAACAGAGCACAGATGTAATTTCAAGCTGAAAATTCACCCCTTTGGGTACTATTTTCAAAGGCTAGGAGCATTTGCCTTTCTGTATCTGCAGGTTTTATCTCAGTTTTTCCTTATATTTAGGCAGTTTCCAGGCTGAAAATGATACAGTGGTTTAACAAATACTGCTTATCAAGTGTTTTACTTCAGCAGGCTCACCTGGATATTTTCTTTGCCGTAGACTGCCCCTAGCAGCAAATGACAACGATACACAATTTTGGACAAATATACATCCAGAGGAACACAGTAATTGAAAAAATTACATGAATTTGTCTTATCTAAGCTTAAGGCTTCTTTCTAAGATAGACAGAATCAATTTAATTCTGGCAATGTCATTCAGAAAACCGTATTTTTAACTGAGGTCAACTCAGAGTCCACTTCTTCATAGATCTCGTGGTGAATCTCTTGTATCATTTGACAGCACTAAATATTGGTTCTGAAGTTACCTGGTCACAGTTTCTCATCAGAAAGCCTCTCAACACTAAACAATTAGTATCTTCCCCCATCAAACTTCAACCAAACGAACGTCTGTTTCTCATTGGTAGAGATACATCTGAGAGGTCATTAAGTCTTTGCCCAATTTCTCAGATCATCAGGAGTCAGACTTATGAAAACAGCTTGATCTAACGTTTACTCTTAAAAAGAATACTGTACAGCTATAACCAAATGTCGAATCTGGTCTTCAAACTCTCAACAACGGAAGTGAACCCATAGGGATGTACAGCTTCATTTCGCTTATGTTGCAAAATAGTGACACCCACTGGCAGCAACAGTTTAAATTGCTGCAATTTGGATCTACCTGATAAGGAGTTGCTGAGAAATTTCTCTTGAGAAAAATTCATCATAGTAACAACCATACAAACTCACCTGTTGAGTCAGCACTACTGCCTGAGTTTTCAGAAACTGAAATACTAATAGCATCTGGAGTAACTGGAACATAACCCTCTGGAGGAAGATTCACTGTATACATTCTCCTTGGAGAAATAATTTCATTGTCACTACCTACAAAAAAGAAAAAAAAAAAAAAAACCAGTTTCAGGTTATTGATCTCAGTACAGATTTTCTCAAACGTTTTGCAAAATACAACAATGATAGTAAGTGGTCTCAAAAATCCTTATAGAGGAAAAGAAAGGTGTGGAGAAAGTCAGGTGTGGAACACTGAAATTATCCTACAACCAATAAAATTGCATTGAATTCCATAGTAGCTACAAATAAACAAATACTCCACAGGTTAGTTCTTTCCACCAGAAACATTTTTTTTTTTTTTTTATCTTGCTTCAGGCAACTCTTCTGCCCTAACTTCAGAAGAAGCTTCCACTTAGTGATATTTTAAGAGACAGGCTACACATTTTTCCCCTTTCAGCATGAGCAGATGCTATTTCTTTAAGAACTGTTTAATAAAAGGTGGATAGAGAGATACAATCTGATTACAAAAGTGATAGAAACAAGCGAAAAAGAATCCCAGAAGTATGGTTTGACTACTTGCAGACCATTTAAACATAGTCCGTGCTGTTCCGAAGGGCGCAAAGATAAAGACAGTTTGAAAGCAACACTTGACTAAGCCTCAGCAGTGCCTATCCAAGAGAGCTCATCTCCTCTTCCTTTCTCTACTTCTTTCTGGGGGCAGAAGAGTGCCAAGGGCCAGCTTTCCAACTATTTAATTGTACAGGAAACTATTTGTGATGATGGCAGTATAGGGTTTCTTCCCCCTTTAAGAAGTATTTAAAAATATGTGCAAGAGTGGCAGTATAAACTTTTCATTTTTTCAGTAGACAAGAAGTAACTCTGTAGGAATGACAGAGATACATCTCTGTTCCAGTTACACGAAACCAGTCCAAGTAGCAGACTATATTTTTTTTGCCCAGTAGTGACAACAGCAGAGATCAACCACAGGGAGACAAAACCCTTTCCAGAAGGCCAGGATGTTCAGGGTGTCTCCACATGCTGCAACACAATCTTAGACGGTTCAGTATGTTTTTACAATACTCAGCCAGCACCATAAAGCCACACAACACCAGCCTTCCCTTCTTGGAGGCAAGTTGCCCCTTTAAAGAACATAGACAGAACTGTTAAAATAATATACAGTAAAAACATCTTTGGCAGGTAGACACAATTAACCTCCTTACATCACAAACTTACTAGAAGTTCTCAGATGATCCGAATCTACTACCAAGCTGCAGCCATGGCTGGATTAATACCCAAACATTTAAAATGCAGTTGTGTCTGATAGAAATAAATCTTGTTAAGTATTTATGTTTCAAATATGTAATTTAACTACATCACAGCTGTTTTCATCAGGATGTAACAATTTCGAGAACACAGTAGAAAGTTATTTCTTGTTCTTGAACAAGCCAGAAAATGTCAAACTGATATTGATGATGCTTAATTTAAAGGAATAAAAAAGGAAGATAAATAAATAAATATAATAAATAAATAATACAGAAAGATGAAGGGCAATTACATGATTTGGAAAAAGATCCACTAAAAATTAATTTGGAATAATTTTTCAGCAGATCCTTTCTACGGATGTCAAACGACTGAACTGGCGGTATTTGCATGGATCTTTCTTTTTTTCCCTACCCAGGCTGATTAATGATGAAGTGTTAATTAGTGATAGTCTTAAATTACAAGGATGTATAAATATTACTTGAGTTACTCCCTTCCGAACAACTTCAAGTTTCCCCCTTTTTCCCTTCATATTTAGGTTTTCTAAAACAAAGATGACCATGGAAACATTCAAGTCTATTTGCAGCAGTCTTGACTAACTCAAACCCTCTAACGACAAAAGGAGTAGATATATTGGGATATTAACTTCCCAGGAAAAACAGCTACACATGACAGAATTTGGGAGACCATCTGTAACATCTAATTTTACAAAGAAAAACAGTAACAACTTTTACTATGTAAATAAGTGACGACTCAAAACAATTTATTTTTCAAGTTGACCTCTTTAAATAGGAGTCCCCAGATCACATATTTATCCACTCCATATGCATCTTCAAATAGTGTATAAACCACAAATCAAGCACTGGTCTTTGCTAATCCCATGCAAGTATGTCAAGCCACACTTACAGAATGTGACATAAAAAGGGTTTTTCAACTAATGAAAGTAATCATATACTGCAATACTCAAGATTGTTCTTCTTTCTACTAGTTAAAAGTAACGAATTCCATTTCTGAAGTTTTAATTGGGGGAGGGGGAAGAAGCTAAGGGATGTTTACAAAACCGAAGAACCCGTAAGCACTAATCTTAAAGGTAAATTAAAAATACAGAATAAATATTTTGAATCAAGTTGTCTCCTATTTGTGTTCTTCTCCATAAGATTCCCCACAGGTAGAGCTCCTTTGCATGTAAATCAACCTTGTGCACAGAGTAGGGAAGTGCATCTAAACTACACTGTTACCAAGGTTACCTCTGCAAGTATGCCATAGCTTTGGCTAGCTATGTTACCTCTTCCTATCCTACTACAAACGAGTGTCAGAGCTTTTAAGGAGGGGCTGAGGGTAAAGCTTCCAGTCATGTAAAACTGCCAAGTGACCAGTATGCCAGGCAGACACTGTATATTTTGTTTTAAGGCTATTTTTCAGTATTTTCAGTATCCTTAAACTTTCCCCTACCTGCAGCTCAGAATGGTGGTACACAACACTAGCATAGCTTCCAGATCACCTGAACACTAATCACGCTCAGGCACACCTCGAAAACAGACACAGCAGGAACATATGTTCATATAATCTTGGTCCTTTGCTTGTTGGTAAGAGTGACTAAACCCCAGGCAGAGACTGGAATCACTTCTAGTTTCTGTGATGGGTTACCCCTGACTAGCAGCAAAATTTCCCCCTAGATGCTTCCTCACTCCCCACCTCAGCCGGACAAGGGCGGGGTGGGGAAAAAATGGGAAGAAAGGAATAAGAGAGCTCGTGGGTTAAAGATGGGGAGATCACTTACCAACTACTGCTGTGGGGAAAAGACTCAGCTTCGGAAAATTAACTTAATTTACTGCAAATTACTTGAAATATTTACTGACTGACTTAGGTAATGGGAAACAGACACAAAATAAAAAGAAGCAAACACTAAAATACTTAGGAAAAACAGCTTTCCTCCCTGGGTCATACTCACTCCAAACTTCTCTCCTTCTCACTTACTATCAGCGCAGCTTACAGTCAGTCCCTTCAGCAAGGCAATGAGCAATGCAAGGTGGTGGTGGGAGTTTTCGTTCAGCGTGCAATGGTTTCTCTCTGCTGCTCCTTCCTTCTCACTCTCTCCCTATGCCAATGGCAGTTTTCCATGGGCTGCGGTCCTTTGGGAACATCTGCTCAACCACAGAGCACCTCCTCCTCCTCTGACCCTGTTTTTCCCACTGTTGTTTGTCACTCCTTTCAGTTCTCTCCTCTCTTGTGAGCGTTCTTTCCTTTCTGAAACATGTTATCCCAGAGGCACCACCACCTCGGCTGCAGGGCTCAGCCATGCCCTGTGGTGGATCAGTTGGAACCGTCTGGAACTGGCTGTGTCCAGCATGGGGCAGCAAATGGAGGATCCCAAGTTCAGAGGTCAGCTAGAACATTTCACAGCCTCCCCCAAACCATCAAGTTAGCCCAATCTGACCAAGACTATGATCTTTTCCACAAAAATATCCCTTGGAAACACTCAGCTATCGCTTCTCTAAATGGAAGAAAAGAGTTGATTCCCAAAAAGAGGTCTTTACAGAAAAGCACAGGAAGAGAGAGATTGATGCTGGATCAAATACAAGGTCTGATTAGTTCAAACCATTCCCCAAATGTATACAGATTTTTGTTCAGATGACATCCAGGTTCCTGAATATCAAGCTACAGTTAGTTTGTCATGGTAATAAGGTATGTAAGAGTAACTTCAGGGACACGAGGTGTTATATGGTGTAAAATCACCCTCTGTTTACAGGTTGACTTTCACAGGGTTGTTTTGCAGACTCAAGTTGACACACACACTAGAGTGCTTTCCAGAAAGGCAGAACCTTTTAGCTTAAGTAATCTTCTCTGCAATCAGAAAGTACAATCCTTTTCCTTGGAGTGCTACATAATTCCAGCTGCTTGACCTCAGCCTTCAGCAGGATTCTCTCCCTTGATACTAGATAAGTCACATTGGATAGAGTAAAAAATGATGACTATAATAAGCAACCTAGCAAAGAACAGACAGTTACTTACTGCTGGTCATTTGTTTTACTCCAGTGACAACCATCATACAATAATGGATATGTTGTTCTACTTTGGTGGGTGATTGCAGTAGTTGATTAATTATTTCTGTACAAATTCACTACTGCAGGTAGGAACTTGCCTCTCACAAAATTACAGAACTTCCTTTATGGAGAGCTAATACAGTTTACTACTACAGCTAATTCCTTTAGTTTGTTTTAACACTTCTAGTGCCCAATCTTACTAATTTAAGTAATAGAAAAATTTCTCTTATCTGCAAATATTAGTGTCCTATCCATCTCCCTCAGTATCTGTATTTTACTGGAATAAACAAGGAGAGTCACGCAAGCTAGTTTTTGACTGAAGAAGATACACTCCTTTTAAAGATTCCTCATCTCCTTCTAAATAAAAAAGTTCACTGAATGTTTTTTGGTCATCTAATTATCTCATGTTACATTATTTGCTACTGTCATGTATTTTATTGGCACAAATACCTGTAACAGAACACTAAAAAGGTATTTTCTTCTGCAGAGTTCATTTCAGCTTTAAAATTCTGAAGATCTCTGCTATTCTGTTTTGAATTATGAATTTCCCTGCTTGCCAGGTAAAACTTCAAATTGTATAGTTCTATTCCAAATCACATAATCACACAGATTAAAAAAAAAACAAAAAACCCAAATTAATGAAAGAAAACAAATCAGGTAATTAAACAGATACATGTTGTACTCTGGGTCAGAAAATCCTCAAGCAGCAAACTGTTGGAGAACATTGTGAGGAAGTAGTACAATATGCTCATTTTATTCTCATTTTATATACTCTTTTTGACAATGTTACTGGTCACTACATACTAGTGCAGACAGCAGTATGGAATTTTTCAGATTGACCTTAATTTCTGCTTCTTTATTCAATTAACTTTAAACAGAAAGAGATGATTTCTTGATGTTCAAGAAATAGCATGTTTTCACTGCACTCCTAGGTATTTTTTTGCAGAAGTCTAACCATATTACAGAAGGCTGCTCCCAATTCTTAGGGTGTATACCACTTGTGTCTGGTAGCATGTTGTTACTCAAGTCACTTCAAACCTCCCTCCTGACACCTCACAGCACCAGAAGTGCTTCACTTCATAAAAAAGATTACAGAGGTTACAGAGGTGCTCCCTCTTCTCAAATAAAGAAAATGAAGTCTTCATTTCTAAATAAAGTAAATGAAGTCTGTAGTTATGGGAGTCTTTCCTAAGCATTCCTTTTTATGAATTGGTGATCTGTACACTTGCTTAGATAAATAAAACTAGGTCTTCAGCATTTACTTTTGCATGAAAACTCCTTTTTCTACTCATAGCCCGTGGCTCCTTGGCCTGTAGTAATGACTTGTGCAGTTATCACACTAAAAGAAGCCAACAAGATGGATGAGCACAAGTAGTTTCTCTTTCATCCCACCTTTCCCACAGGCGAGGAACTAAGACTAGTGTATGACAATCTGTACCTGCCCTCATGACCACCAGCCTTCTTAGGAGCTCCGATGAGTACAAGGTTTCTCCAGGCAGAGCCCTAGGGAGCTAACACTTGCCTACAGCTTAGCACAGATGAAGGGTCTGGAAGCAGCTCCTAAGGAACTCCTCTCCCAGCTCTCTCCCCTGTGGAGAGCATGCAAATCGAAGAGGATGGAGGAAAAGGGTAGCTGCTGGCCAGCCGTTTGTCCTTTCCAGAGTGTACTAACAAAATGACTAGGTTTTCAGTGAAACACAATCTTTCAGTGGTAACCATGAGTTGAGTGGGACGGATTCTCAACCCTTTTCATCTAAGCACATTGTATTTTTTTTTTTTTTAAAGACAAGTCTACTTAGTATTTGCCAAGCTACCTTTCAGCCTTCCTGTTCAAGCATAAGTATGATCAGCAGGGAGGAAGAATGGAAAGAGGAATAACAGCATCCAAATGAATGATGATCCACACACTCACCTTGTACTAAATGTCTCAAATACTTCTATTAATACTGCCCACTTAGTTACCTTTTGTCAAGCCCCCTGCACTTTGGAAAAAGTCATCTACTACAGATTTTATTTATTCTGTATTCAAATTCTGGTTTGCATTTTAAATTAAATTTCAATTTTATTAAAACCTACTGTACTAAGGGTTTTTTTTTTGTTGTTGATTTTTTTTTTGTTTTTTGTTTTTTTTTTTACAATGCGAGTTGTAGAACACTGGAACAGGTTGCCCAGAGAGGTGGTGGATGCCCCATCCCTGGAAACGTTCAAGGCCAGGTTGGATGGGGCCCTGAGCAACCTGATCTGGTTGGAAATGTCCCTGCTCCTTGCAGGGGGGTTGGACTAGATGACCTTTGAAGGTCCCTTCCAACCCAAGCCATTCTATGAAACACCTGTTACAGGTTATCTTAAAACTTCCTTATTCAGATTAATTATCCAATTAAGAAGCATGTAACTGTAGTGGAGTGCCGAGATCTTAAAAAAATTGCTATTAGGGTATCACAGAACTTTTTGTTTTGGAAGGTTATCTAGGTGCAACCCCTCTGTCATGGGCAGGGACACCTTCCACTAGACCAGGTCACTCAAAGCCCCGTCCAACCTGGCCTTGAATGCTTTCAGGGATGGGGCATCCACAACTTCTCTGAGCAACCTGTTCCAGTGCCTCACCATCCTCACAGTAAATAATTTCTTTCTTACATGTGTTCTAAACTTTTTTCCAGTTTAAAGTCATTACCGCTAGTCCTACAACTACACGCCCTTGTCAAAAGTCCCTCCCCAGTTTCCTTGTAGGCCCCCTTTAGGTACTGCAAGGCCACTACAAGGTCTCCCCAGAGCCTTCTCTTCTCCAGGATGAACAGCCCCAACTCTCTCAGCCTGTCCTCATAAGAGAGGTGCTCCAGCCCTCTTATCATCTTTGTGGCCCTCCTCTGGACTCCCTCCAACAGGTTCACATCCTTCTTATGTTGGGGGCTCCAGAGCTGGACGCAGTACTCCAGGTGAGGTCTCACAAGAGCAAAGTAGACGGGCAGAATCGCCTCCCTTGACCTGCTGGCCACGCTGCTTTTGATGCAGCCCATGTTGAGCTTCTCAATCAACATCTCCAAGCCCTTCTCCTTGGGGTTGTTCTCAATCCATTCTCCACCCAGCCTGCACTTGTGCTTGGGATTGCCCTGACCCATGTACAGGACCTTGCACTTGGCCTGGTTGAACTTCATGAGGTTTGCATGGGCCCACCTCTCCAGTCTGTGAAGGTCCCTCTGGATAGCATCCCTTCCCTCCAGCACGTCGACGGCACCACACAGCTCAGTGTTGTCGGTGAACTTGCTGAGAGTGCACTCAATCCCAATCTCCATGTCACCAACAAAGATGTAATAAAGCAGTGGTCCCAATACTGACCCCTGAAAAACGCCACTCATCACTGGTCTCCACCTGGACATCAAGCTGTTGACCACAACTCTGAGTGCGGCCATCCAGCCAATTCCCTACCCACTGAGTGGTGCATTCGTCAAATCGATGCCTCTTCAGTTTAGAGAAAAGGATGTCCTGTGGGACAGTGTCAAATGCTTTGTACAAGTCCAGGTAGATAATGTCAGTTGCTCTTCCATCATCCACGAATGCTGTAACCATTTCTTAGAAGGTCATCAAATTTTTCAGGCATGATTTGCCTTAGGATTTACCACCTAGCATATATTTCTGTGCAGAAATTAAATAAACAAATCTCTACGCTGTGTATCATCAGCTCTTCGCACTTTGGGTAAAAAACTCAGATTTTGGGACAACAAAGCCATGTTGGCTGTCACCAATCACCTCCTTATATTCCATGTGCCTTAGCATGGTTTCCAGGAAAATCTGCTCCATGATCTTGCCAGGCACAGAGGTGAGACTGACCAGCTTGTAGTTCCCCAGGTCTTCCTTGTTCCCTTTTTTAAAAATAGGGGTTATGTTTCCCCTTCTCCAGTCAGCAGGAACCTCACCAGACCACCATGACTTCTCAAATATGATGGACAGTGGCTTGGCAACTTCATCCGTCAATTCCCTCAGAACCTATAGATGCATCTTATCAGGTCCCATGGACTTGTGCACCTTCAGGTTCCTTAGATGGTTTCTGCTCTTCTGCTACAGTGGGTGGTCCTTCATTCTCCCAGGTCCTGCTTTTGCATTCTGCAACTTGGGCAATGTGGATAGAGCCCTCGCCAGTGAAGACAGAGGGTGGAAAAAAGTCATTGAGTACCTCAGCCTTCTCCATGTCCTGGGTAACCAAGTCTCCCCTTTCCTTACACAGAGGACCCACGTTCTCCCTGAACTTCCTTTTATCACTGATGTACCTATAGAAGCTTTTCCTGTTACCCTTGACATCCCCGGCCAGATTTAATTCTGTCAGGGCTTTGGCTTTCCTTACCTGATCCCTGGCTGCTCAAACAATCTCTCTGTATTCCTCCCTGGCTACCTGTCCTTGCTTCCACCCTCTGTAGGCTTCCTTTTTGTTTCTGAGTTGGTCCAGGAGCTCCTTGTTCATCCATGCAGACCATCTGGCATTTCTGTCTGACTTCCTTTTCACTGGGATACATCGCTCCTGAGCTTGGAGTATACAATCCTTGAACATTAACCAGCTTTCTCGGGGTCGCCTTCTCTCCAGGGTTTTATCCTACGGTACTCTGCCAAACAGATCCCTGAAGAGGCCAAAGTCTGCTCTCCTGAAGGCCATGGTAGCGAGTTTGTTGTGCACCCTCTTCGCTGCTCTAAGGATCTTGAACTCCACCATTTCATGGTTACTGCAGCCAAGGCTGCCCTTAAGCTCCATATTCCCCACCAGCCCTTCCTTGTTGGTGAGAACAAGGTCCAGCATAGCACCTCTTCTCATTGACTCCTCTACCGCTTGGAGAAGGAAGTTATCAACGTGTTCCAGGAACATCCTGGATTGCTTGTGCCCTTCTGTGTTGTCCTTGCAACAGGGTGGCTGAAGTCCCCCATGAGGACCAGGGCTTGTGAACCCGAGGCTGCTCCTATCTGTCTATAGAGGGCCTTATCTGCTCGGCCCTCCTGGTCAGATGGCCTGTAGCAGAGCCCCACTGTAATGTCACCTGTCCCTGCCCTCCCTTTAATCCTGACCTGTAAGCTCTCTGTCAGCTCCTCATCCCTTCTCAGGCAGAGCTCCGTGCACTCCAACTGGTTGTTGAGATAGAGGGCGACACCCCGTCCTCATCTGCCATGCCTATCCTTCCATTCCAACTCCCCACTCAAAGAAGCCATCCCACCACATCTCTGTAATGTCAGTAAGATCATAGTCCAGCAGGCGTGCACATCTCTAAGTCCTCTTGTTTAATACCCATGCTACGTGGGTATTAAATTCACAATTAAGAGCAAAGCCTCCTTCTTGAGGGCTTTAGAATAGGGTGGTTGTTTTTTTTTTTTTTGTGGCAATTTTTTGTCCAGAATTATTTCTCAAAGCTGTCTCATTATCTACTCGGTAGCCTTAGTGAAATCTGGCATTTTGCCACACTGCCATGTCTTCTCTCATTTTAAAGGTTAGTAACTAACCTTTACTAGTAAGGTTAGTTAGTAGCTTACAACCACAAACACATTTGCACTTCTTACGATATATGTAGATATGTAGTTATTTCAATGTAGATATGTAGTTATTTCAATGCAGACTGCAGCTTATTCAGTATAAAATTAACATTATCTTCCACTGAATACTAGGTCTTATATTCTCATCTCTATTAACAGCAATAATTCAATTTCTTAAGAGCTGAAACAGCTGTAAGATGATCTAAGAACTAATATAAAGTTTTTTTCCTATTTTAAACTATGCCATAGGTTATGATATATCTATATAAAGGAAGAAACAAGAGAATCAAACACCCCAAACCAAGGCCCTTTTTTCTCCTGATTTTCATTCCTTACAAGCTTTTTTTTTCCTGTGGCTAGTAAAAATGACATCACCATCTAAGTTAGGTTTAAAACACATTTTTAAAGCATTTGCTTTCTGTTGATACTTCCAGTTGAATAATTGCAGAAGTTACCAAGGAAAGTGGTATGGTCAAATTTGGAATTTACAGACCTCATTACATCAATAACGTTTTCAAGGAAGAGGGGGAAGGGAAGAAGCTTGATGCTCAGGGGACTAGAGCATCAAAAGAAGATAACTTGAGAAAATTCTCAGAAGTATTTCTTTATCATTGCCTTTACCTTCAGCTTGATGGAAACCAAAAACTTCAGAAGGAAATTGAGGTCAATAAAGATACACTCATTTTACAAGGCCGAAAGTTGGGATGGGAAATTCATAAAAAACAAGGAACAAGAGAGCTCAAATTTATTCCCTCACCACCTCCCACATGTACACTAACTCTCAGATTTTTTTTGAGACATCTAAAAGGGCTATATTATAGCCCATTTTATTGAAGAGAGGACTTACCATTGTAACTCAGCCTCAGTTTCGTTACATTAGAAGTGGCAGACATTCTTTGACACAGAGAAAAAAACAGATTTTAAAAAGTAGAAATCCTTCTTCCTCTTGTTCTCACTCGTTGTCTGAGGAAGAACTTTTACCTATGAACTTTTAAAACATCTAAGTTTCCTTGGAAAAAGTAATGAATACAAAGCACAATACAAAGTGAGGGTGAAGTAGGGAAAATGCCTTGATCAAGGAAACCAACAAACTAGATGACCTTTAAAGGCCCCTTCCAACCCAAACTACTCTATGATTCTATGTCATGGTATATGATTACAGACAATATTTTGATTAGTGTGTAAGAATTTTAGCTGTATAAACAGGAGAATACAGTTATCTTAATGTTATGTTAGTACTCAGCTCAATTATTTCTCCTAGTGCTGCAGATCTTACTTGTTCAATATACTTTTCAAAAGTGAAACACATCCCTGTCAATCTTTTTTCTTTTTTTTTAGTAAATGCAACAACACAAAATCTAAAAGGCCATATCTAAGTTGCAATAAGTTAATTACTCTCACTGATTAAGTGATTATGCCATTTCTGGGACTTACATGAAACTAGACCGGGAAGTAAAAAGATGTGCTCATCGGAATAAAAGTAAACAATGTTTAAAACTTTTTTTTTTTTTTTTTTTAAACTTCCTACCCCCAAAACACACATTTTTTAATTCCCTAACTGGAAATCATCAGTAAGAGTCCATTCCCATTTGTATACAAAAATAACGCAAGCCACAGAAGCAGGAAAAATTATGGAAAATCATTTGCCCTGGCCTTAGTTCAGTACCAAGTTCATATTATAAGCATTTCCTCTTTTGAAACAATGGTTAGAGGGTACAGTTGGTAGGACAGACAAGTAGGAAGTGAGCATGTGGAACAGGGGAAAACATGAAATTTGACTGTCGATACCTATGATTTTGACAATGGCAGCTTGAAGTTATCAACCTCCTAGTGTACATGGGAGGCATCTCACACAACCTGTTTTGTGATCAATACATAAAAAATTATTTCAAACAGGGAGACAAGGTGGACAGTGTGAACACTAACACACAGTTAGTATGCTACAGTTAGATTCACCTCAGGACTGTCTATCAGCCCTTCTCTAGCTGAAAGAAGTCCATTTTACCAAGTTCTTACTCAAGCCATTTTTCTGCTTCCTTTCTCAAGATAATTAGTTTTCCTGCAGCTGGCTACATTTAGGTTTAGAGTTTGTTTACACTTACAGCTAAAGCTGGCATTTTCTACACAAATTAGGCAATTGCTACATGCTATTAGATGAGGTACTTGTTAAATTGCTTTCAGTTGTTATATAGCCCAGCAGATTTCTCTATGACAGCTAAGCTGCTTGAAATTAAGACGAAGAGAAGAACGAGTGAACACATACACATAAGAATACTGGAAAAGGAAGGAATCTGCCAACCAGTAGCAAAAAAGGAAAAAAAAACCCAAACAAAAAAGCAGCGTTGATAAGGGAACTACTGAACTACAAGGTTGTGTCTGTTAAAGATATACGTGCATCCCACTCAGTCTGAACAGAGACAGGTTTTTTTGTGTTTTGGTTTTTCTGGTTGGTTGTTTTTTTCCCGTCTTCCCCAAACCCCAGATCTCTAGATTCCCCCCTAGAACATAGCTTCTAAATGGCTGGGCACCATTTCTACTATAGCCACCAGAGCTTGGTGTCTCCAAGTCAAATACTCTACTTACTTCTGGTTATATCTGTCTCATTTTCACAGTATAATGCCACTGTAACACAGCACATAAAAAGAATTTTTAAGTCCTTGAGAGAAGAATATAAAAGCGTGTGACAACAGATTGTTGTACAATAATTATAATCTCCATTGCTCTTCAGCTTATTCAAAATAGACAGCTTTTCAGAGTAATTAACTAAAACGAGGCTGAACCGTTTAACACGTCTCTAAAGCCATTTACTGCTAGAGATTAATTTCTCAAGCATGTACACTCCATCAGCTCCATCAACTAAAAGCCAGGGCTGTCTTTTAGGAAAGTTTTAGACAAGTTTTGTCTTCTAGGCACTTCTGTCACTAATTTAAGTTTTCTAAAATAGAATGGCTGCAAGAAGACAGGATTAGGATGAGTAAGGACACAGTCCAGGTCTGCCAGTGATGATTGCTTAAATGCAGTATGCTGTCAGCAATAACAACTTTGATGGAAAAAGTAAGGAGAACATAAAAAACCCTCACACACACCTGTACTGAATTTTGACAGGAATTCCTTATCTAGGATAACACTGCTGGGATATTTCACAGTTGACAGACATTCACATTTTTATTTAATGAATATGGAGTAGATTGCATTTTCTCTATTTATATAGTGTAATATGGATTCCTTTAAAAAACAAAGCCAAGCCTAAAACTTAGGAGTAATAATAGCTTAGTATTTTTTTTTCATTACCTGTTACTTAAATAAATGAAGGAGACAAAAAAGATCAAATAGGTTGCCTCTATAAGATCTGAGACTCTGCCTAGGCTCTCTGCATTTCAATCTCCTTTTTGAGAATTAGGGAAAACACAAACACCAAAAGTGGAACAGCACACTTTATACAGAAAAAGAAAGAATACTATATATTTCACTTGTATATAATTATCCTTCTTCAGCAACTCTTAAATTTTAATTTTTAGAAGGAAGACACTAAACATCTATCAGTGAATCTGAAGCCCTTTAAAAAGTGGTTATAATTCTGACCAAGAAAAAGGCTTGAGACTTAAGGAGGCCACTAAAAAAGATAATTCTACAATTAGCAAGTCTCTAGTCAGAAGATATCTACTTTGAATATATATTATAAAGATTTTAAAAATAATTAGTGAGGTTTTAAGTTACCAATGAAAAGTAAAGACATCACAGAAACCACTCTCCATGGAACTCTACTTGTTGCAAATAGAGTTGGCCCTAACAAGAGTCAGAAACAAAACAAAACCAATCCTTAGAAGAGAATTTAGTCAAAGGCCATATCCAAGTAAGTAATTCATACTTAGAAATGCTTTCTCAGTCTTTTGCCAGATACTTTTTTTTTTTTGCAGTACAGCAAGTTTTTAAGCATTTATAATATTGCACTTGGAAGCATTTTGCAAGCTTAGTGAAAAAGAAATTAAGTCCTCTTATTCGTAGGAGCTTTCAGTTTTTCATTTCCTCTCTTTAATACTTTGCCTGCCAAGAAGGCTCAGGCTTATTACATGTATGTGTAACTTTTAAATGCTTTTAGACAATAAAGCTGGTTATCTATACACTTTTTAATTTTATGTTGAAGCAAGAAAAGACTCCTTTCTTAGATCTTCTGAAATTAAGAACTATAGCTCTTGCAATGGAAGAATCAGGTTCTTTAAGGGGAGAATGTTTAGAAAGTCCTATCTAATTGTCTTGGGGAGGAAGGAACCCCTATTTTGGATACATTCATTTTCTCACTGAGTGTTTTGGTACAATAGGGGGAAGAAAATAAATCTGATTTAGGACATCTAGAATCCAAAGGGAAGGTACATCTTAGTATGCTCTTGAATGCAAATTTTGGCCCCAGATAGGAGGTTGGGTTTGTTGGTTTTTTTTCCTAGTCATTTAAAAATTAAAAAAAAAAAAAAAAAAAAAATTTTCAAGAAATAACATACAAGCGACTGTCCTCCTTCTTTGGGGTTCAGAAGAAACGTGGCATTTCCACATTTTCTCCACCCCTAACAGAACTACCACCTTTCTAGAGAAAATGCAAATGCCATTCAGAAGATCACTCTGTAGTCACAAAGGACAGTGTCCCTCAGAATTCTCCTTCAATCTCCCTATTATGCTTCAATATGCAGACATTTAAGGCAATGCTACAAATTGCATCCCAACAAAAATAAGAATCTACAAGGGGTTAACTTGTGCATATCAGTAATGGTATTTTCACATTTTGAAAGTAACTATTAAAGGTAAATAGAACATTGTGATGAGTTTTATAGTAAAAGTTGTTATTTAATGCTAGAAAATAAGTAAAGTTAGCTTCTTTTTAAAGAAATCCTCAATTTTTTTATTGACACTAAATTAAATTTTTCAGTGGATTTTGTAGGACTGAAATAGCCACTTTTAAAGTAGGAAGCAGTTTGTACCTACACAAAGTAATCCCTCGTTTTCCATTGCCCATCTTAGACTATTGCTACTTAAATGATCAGCTGTTTCATAGTTATGCCCATAACCTTTGGTCTACAGCAACGAAGTTACTTAAAATAGTATATGATCAAAAAATTCAGTCAATGCCTTTATGTTTTTCCTTTTCCAAGGCCACACAGTTCCAAATCTTACAGACTATCACTAAACATGTACTTTCAGTGTCCAGTGCCATAAAATCAGAACATGTGAATTACTATCCATGCAAGAGCTCTTTAAATTTAAATGAAAGCACAAGCAGAGAAGAATGGTAAGTTATCTGCTGGTTTTACAGATGGGTGACTGATCTCTCTTATTCCTCTGAGTTTATCACTGCAACCCTCTTCAAATTTGGGGTGTTGTGGTTTTTTTTTTTGTTTGTTTGGGTTTTTTTTAAGTACACATTCGTAGACCATCAAGACAGAACCCTTTCTGTACTACCATAGCATTTGCTTGCCTGCAACAGAAAACAAGCTCAGTTAGTTTGTTGTTTATTTCAAGAAGAGACTTGTTCCTTTGCTGTGAAAATCCTAAATACTGAATTACTCTTTTTGCTCCATGTTCGCTTTCCTATGAGCTATGTTTTATCTCTTCTAGCATTCTGGATCAAAAGCTTTCGTTCCATTAATTTTAAGAACATTGTATTAGGAACCAGGTATAAACAACCAGAGGAGTCATACATCACAAGGTCAGCTAAATTCTCCCCATCACCTCCCACTTCAGTGGGAGTTTGGGCAGGCCCTAATTTATAAAGAATGGTACAGATTCACTACAAATGAAGGCATTTTTAGCTTAAGAAATTACTCCCTAGCCACACTTATTTAGCACATCTTCATCATAGCACCAATAAATAGCCCGTTACCTATTTAAAAAAGACAATTAGTTCCCAAAGTTATCAAATATCATTCTACAGAATAAGCTTAATGCTCTGTCAGCTTTTTGAAAATGTGCCTCTCACTACTGGCTACACAAAAGAAGTACTAGAAGTACCGATTTAGAAAAACAAAATTAGTATCAAACAAAATGCAACTGCAACAAGTTGCAATTTCCAGACAATCTTCTATCACAGTAATGGAATGCAATACAGGACAACAGTCACACAATCCTTCAAGAGCAAATCCTAGCACAGACACAGGTAAGGAAATTGGCCTGTGGCCAATCTGTTACTAGCCATCCTTGTTACTAACAAAAAAGACAAGACAATCAACAAACACAACAACAAAAAAAAAACAAAACAAAACAAAACCAAAAAACACATTAACACAGATTTCTGGAGTCACTTATGTTGGAAAGAACTTTCGGAGGTCATTAGCCAAACCCCATTAAAATTTGACAGAATTAGATTAAGTTATTTAGTACACAGTTTAGGACTTACATACTGATCTTCAGTGTTGTATGTATTAAATATTACTAGCATTTGTATTCCAATTTGTCTGTTGGTATTAATAAATGAAAAAAGTACATACTACACTGTTCTGAAGTAAAGTCACTATATTTTAAAAGCATATTATCAGAGAAGGGACTATGTAGTCTCACCTTGACATGATTCGCAGGGTGTATCAGTTGATGTGCTAGCATCTGCTGATGAAGTCTGAACATTATTTAAATTCCTTTCTTTGGATTCAGAGCCCAGATTTCCGAGAACTGCCTCCTCTTCTCTACTCGAAGTACGCGCAAGAGAAGATGATGAAGTTTCACCATAGAGTCGTTTCAGTACTTTCCCTATGAACACTGTGGGATAAGAAAATTTTTTTTAAATAGAAAGAAATGCAGTGTTTTAAAGGTATTTTAAGACTTTAAAAAGCCAACAACTAATCGATACAAGATAGTTTCCCTCATATTCCATGCAAGTCTGTCTTCAGTAGTCCTTACCTCTTTACAGGTAAAACTAAAAATAATATATTAAGTCCTACACTTGAGACAGAAAAGCAGCTTTAAAACCCCAGAGTTCACTAGTAAGGTTACATTTAAAGTCTTCTATTTGACTACATTTTTGTCAATAAATTAATACGGTACATTTACAGACTAAATACACATAAATTTTTAAATTTTCTTTTAAAACAAGTATCTTCTTACAGAAGTGTTAAAAGGCTGCTCAAAATGCAGGTCTCTTCTGGCACAGAAGCACTGCAATTGAATCACTCATTAAAATCAGCAAGCTACAACTGTTTAATCACATAGAAAAACTAGAAGTAGACAGCAGCAGAAACACATGGTAACCCAATTATTTCTCCAGAATTAGCAGTATTCTTATACGCCTCTTCCTCTTATGGGCCCCTTTCTGACGACACTGGCAATCTGCTACTAGTTACCCAAATGCAAGCATAATTTGATTAAAGAAATACATGCAAATAATCTACTCAACAACAAAACTATAGTCTTTATATGGATGCATACATATTTCAATCACTTGACTGTACATGTTATATAAAATATAAAGTTATACTAATAATTTTTTTATCTATTGCAAAAAAACCATCCCCAGTTTCATGAATTCTACACGGTCAAGTAGATATTGTGGGATCGGGGGGAGGAGGGAAAAGAGAGATTTGGAGAAAAACATGATATCTAAACTGCAATTTTAAATTTAATATACAGTGTGTGGACACTACACAAGCAACTGGTGCAGATTCTTAACAAAATAATTCTGCCAAGAGAAAGAGACTTAAATTGTTATAAGAATGGCTCCTGCTGCAACTTAACAGAAGAACATACTACCATCACATAACTCTCTTCAATAAATTTTTTTCCTTCACAACTGAAAAAAAAAAAACAAACCACCTTCATTGAGGAGAGAAATCCTTGAATCACCAGTCCTTGACAGATAAACTTTATCTCCACATGCACCTTGGTGATATGCTTCACCTGTCATGTAAATTACTAACTATGAGTGAGAATGTCTTGTTAGACTGTTTTTGAGCTCTTACTAGTTCGTACATGATCATTTACTCTTTGCTTGTGCCCAATCTCTTGAATAATCGGTGACCTTTTGAAAGGCCTATGACAAGATGTAAGCCTCAAGAGATGTGTGTTCGGAAAACTTTGCTTATGAAGTCCAAACTTTAGTTTTTCCACACTTATTCGACATTTAGTGACATAAAAAAAAAAAAAAAAAAAAAAAAAAAAAAAAAAATCTGTGACAAGCTGCTAGCGATGTCTTCAAGTAAGAACAATCCATTTTGCAAGTTACAGGTTAAGACTACCATTCCCAGAAAGACAGGTATCAACAAGTGACTGTGTATTTTCTTCTCCTAAGGTTCCCTTGCCAGGATATTCTACAGCTAGAAAGACAAAAACCCCACAATTACTCTCCTCAGAGAACAACTAGAGAAAGTATACAGAAGTAAACAGCGTAATAAGGCAAAGTTAACCGCCCTTTGCAGATCTCTGACTCTAAAGTTAGTTATTTAAGAGATTTATCCTAGATCCTTTCCCTCAGTACTGGCTACCAATACCACAGCATTTTAATGAACTCCTGTAGAGCTGTTAGTAAATGTCATGCTTTAACCCCAGTAGGCAGCCCCACACAGCTGCTCACTCCTTGTCCCTTATATAGGATAAGAAAGAGAATTGGAAAGGTAGAATTGAGACAACTTGTGGGTGAAGATGAAGACACTTCATATATATGGAAATACGTTTTCTCCAAATCTGCTACAGAGAGCCAGCTTCCTCATAGCTACAGTGGATTTCATGCTCCCCATCTTGAAATCTGGTTTGCCTAGTCATCAGTTCAGTTACCCCCACAAAAAAATGACTTCACTCTTTCTTTCCATCCTAAAATATAGGGACTATACTCATATGTACATTAACATTGCTTCAAAAAGCAATGCAAGACCAGTTTTGATACATTAATTCCTTCTCATTCACATGAGGCTCTCCCCATCTGTAACACCTGTGCTTGAGAAAGCAGGCTGAAATAAGGCCTGCCTTTGGAGGGTGTGCATACTGAGAGAAGTATTATCTCACAAAAATCTCTTTTGCTTAGAAAGAAATACCTAGATCAGTAACAGCGGTAGATTTACTTCAGCAAAGATGTGGTTTAGCTGCCAACACCAAAGTAGCATGCAGTCTTACAGGCTGGAGTTTTCAGCAGACACAGGAAACAGCAGCTGGGGGCAGAGCGGGTGAGCTCTCTATTCCCTCCACAGCTTTCACACTCGTGTCAGTGCATCTCAGCACTGCAACGCCATCTCTTAAGAAGACCAGTAAGTCCCAATAACCACAACAGAACGGAAATGAGCAGCGCTGACACCTAGGCCTGACTAGGTCCCTGTTTGGAACCAGATGTATTTCAAGCCTTCTCAAGACGGTGGGAAGCAGTGCATCCCAGCAGTACATCATCTTCAGGAGAATGAGGAAGGTGGTATCACTAGAGAGCATCTGAAGAAACTGACTGGTTTAGTCTGAACTATTTGGTATCCTAAGTATAAAATAGCCTGAAAAAAAAATTTGCCTGCTGTCCAAAACTTTTTAAACAAGTTTGCCCTGCGTATCAACGAACAAGTAAATTAGGCTCTGAGGATTATCTATCCTGCCATACTCAGCACCTTACGTGCTCCAAAGCAGTACTCTGCTCTGCAGTCAAAAGTCTCGGAGCCCAGCTACCAAAACATTTTTCAGATGACAGAGGATGCTTCTTTCTCAGGGTTTTATTGCTGCAATTACTTAAAAAAAGATATCTTGTCATATCCATGAGCATTGGCCTAACCACAGGAGGTTGGGCTTGCCTAATGCTACAGAGCAGCTTTTCTCCCCTATTCAAAATGCTTCCTTAACCTGACGTGTTTGGAACTATGCAGCACCAAAGATCAGTCCATCTGGTAAGGACTGCTCAAACTCTTAAAAATAGCTACCTCTTAACAGGAGATGAGCAATAAAGAAAATTCAAGGAAACGTATCTGCTACTAGAGACATGTCTAACCTATCCCAGTTCCAAAATGGAGTAAGACTTGCTCTCACCATACCTATTAGCACAGCCAAGTACATATGGTTATTTGTTGCTGTTGCTTTCCAGTTGACATAACTGATGGAGGATCCGTACAGATTCACGGGGCCTTTCACTAGGCTAATCTGGAAACACTTTTACACATCTTGTAGCAGACTGATGTCTCTAAACAAGCATATACAATTTTGAGATGTATTTTAAAAAGAGACCTCAAGAAAAGATGAGGAAGAGCACAGAAAGATGACATATACACTGTTTGGAGTCAGAACTAACAAAAATTGCTATATTTACATACCGTGTTAATGCACAAGGTACAAGGCAGTGTATTTACTACATTTTACTGAGTATGTTTTTGAGGGCATTCTTTAAAACTGTATTCACATATTACAAAACCTGATGTTCCAGTCTGGAAGAGAAAGAATAGTTTGAGGGGAATTATCTCTGGAACTGAGCCTGTAATCGAACAGAAAAGAAATGCAAACAGCAATAGAAGCCAATTACAAGGAAAAAAAAAGGAAGCCTTGTTGCAGAGACTACTGCAAACATATCCTCTTAGAACAAAGCAGTCTCTGGAACTAACAGATGAGAAGCTGGAAGTGAGAGAGGAAAGCAGATAAGCTAAGAGGTTCAGAGGCCAGGAACGGCAGCGATGTGGATGGAGCTGAACGCAACACAGAATATTTGTTAGCATTAGCTCTGCATTGCTTTCAACTGTCCTTGCTTCCCTACAAAATCTGGGACGGCAGATAGTACTCCAAGTAGTTTTATAGGCACAGACCAGGCAAGAATTAATGAAAGGAAGACTTTAGTTCACCGAATCTATAGTAAGTCTTTGAAAACTACCATAGTAGCTTGTAACAGCTCTAATTCTCTGACGTATAATTGATAGCTCATTACTCTCAACCTACTGAAGACTAAAGATGCTTTCCAAGTTCTAAAGGGAATGTATTCTGCAATGCAAAGAGAAATTCCCCATACCTATGTTACTGAAGGAAGATATGGCACTGAACCCTGGTCACACAGCGACAACTGGAGGAAGCTCCAAGCTAGGTTAAATGAGCAAGGCCAAGGGACCACCATATTTTGGAGTTCTGTGTTATCATAGCAGACTTAGTTGCCATTTTAGTTCTGAGTAGTATCTGGAAAGATTTTTTTGATTGCTGATTTGATTTGAGCTTGGGCTGTTTAGCATAAGCAAACAAATGCTAACAGAATTCTAAGCAAGTAGTGAGAAGTGTTATGCAGCTCAAGTATAAGACTGCATTAGATCACGCCACAAAAATATTAGAGACTAATGATGAATGAGAATTGCCAGTCTCAACACACTGATGAGCATCTAGAAGTATTGCAACATTCTTCTAATAAACTAACAGGAGGAAAATAACAGGAGAAAATAGTGTAGTGAGAGAAGTCTCTTACACTGAGCTCTAACTCTTACAAATACTACAAGGCTGACTGCAAACACAAAGGACTAGAACCAACTGCACTGAAGACTGCTTTTAATGCTATATTCTTCAAGGATCACTCCAGGGTTCCTTACATTTGGTAACCAACACCGTTACACAGAGTAAGCCAGAGATCAGGTGTATGTGATCACACTGGATCCCTTTATTTGTCAAAATGAAGTAGACAAAATTTATCTTAGTTATTACAAAAGTCACCAGGGAAAGAAAAGCTTTCCTAACATAACAGTGGATCTATTACAAAAACCAGAGTTTGGATTCACTATATCTATGATAGATTTAGACCACTGTATAATAAATTTAGACCAATAAGAGGTCTAAAATAGGCCACTGAAGTTAAAGCTAGCAAAAAGGAGTTATCACATGTCAAACAATACCAAGTAAGTTGACTTTCATTAGGTATACAAGACAGACATTCATAAAGAAAGAATAAGTTACTAGTTATAGCCACTGCATGGCTACTGCTTTTTTAAAAGAGTAAAACCCACATAATATCTTAGTGCAGTAACTCAGATCCTGAACTTTGCTCACTACTTCAGCAGTACCTAAGGCACGGTCACATTTAAGGGTAGTACATAAAAATGCATATACACAACTCATTAGGATGAGATTTTGCTCGGCTTCCACGCTGAAATCCCAGCGTTCCTCTTAAAGTAAAGGAAGTGTTAATTTAGCTTATAGTACTGGAAAACAACACAGTTTAAAAAGCCAACAGTGGAAGATTTTAATCTGCAGAGCCACCGTACTTTCATTCAAGATATAATTCTATTTAAGCACATGAACTTTCCTCACAGCATTATTAAAAGTCTATGCTATTTTACACTGAAGTACATGGCTTCTGTGTACTTCTGTAGCTTCAAAAAACCACAGTGGTCTCGTGCCTGAGAGGTAGAGACCTGTAAACATAAGACGAAGAGGACAGTTGGTGTATTTCTGCAGTTGGAATAGACTATTTCAGCTGGAAGAGACCTAAAACAATCATCTAGTCCAAGTGCCTGGAAGTTTTTGTAGAAAACTTCAACTCTAACAGATCTACAGATGTGAAAAGCTTACATATTCCAATCTTGTCTTCTAAATTTTCTATTTAGATTTCAAAAGTGAAACAAATCCACTTGCCAGCTGAAAACACGCATCACTATCAAGGGAACCTTTAAAGAAACCTTTAAAGGTCCCTTTCAATCCAAACTATTCTATAACCAAAATATCTAGCCTGTAATTGAAAGCACTGAATGTTCCTACTGTGCAATGAGCTGAAGCAACACCAGAAGACAGAGGGCTGGAGCACCTCTCCTATGAGGACAGGCTGAGACAGTTGGGGCTGCTCAGCTTGGAGAAGAGAAGGCTCTGGGGAGACCTTAAAGCAGCAGCCTTCCAGTACCTAAAGGGGGCCTTCAGGAAAGACAGGGAGAAACTCTTCAGCAGGGCCTGTTGTGATAGGACAAGGGGTAATGGTTTTAAACTAAAAGAGGGAACATTTACCCTAGATACAAGGAAGAAATTATTTACAATGAGGGTGGTAAAGCACTGGAACAGGTTGCCCAGAGAGGTGGCAGATGCCCCATCCCTGGAAATGTTCACGGTTAGGTTGGATGGGGTTCTGAGCCACCTGATCTGGTTGCTCATTGCAGGAGGTTGGACTAGTCAACCTTTAAAGGTCCCTTTCAACCCTAACTATTCTATGATTCTGTCTTTCCAGGAATTCTGCAGTGATGAAAAGAAGTCAGCATTTTCAGAAATGAGAACCAGTTGCAATACGTTCCAAACTAGTTTCATGGCTAATTCTTGACAACTCATGTGTTGAAAGAGTGAAGTACAAATACAAAACAAAACCAAAAGAGCACCAGGACCCTACAGTTTGACATAATGTAAACAAAGCAACGTATAACCCCAAGAAATAGTGTGCAGAACACATACTGGCTAGTGATACCAATTGTGAACATTGAGGATCTTTCTGATACAATTTGGTGAGAAGAGTAAAAACCCTCCTTCAAATAAACGCATTGTTTGGCATCTATGTATTAAATCGACACCACTTTAAGTTTCTTACGTACATAAGCAAACTACCCACAAATACACATGTGCCAACACTGGAATAGCACTGCAGATTTATAAAAGTTCTCCTGCAGTTGACAGCATGCAGTTAAGACTACAGACAGTAACAAAAGCATGCTGAATGACTAAACAAATGAAGTTCTGAACAACATCAGAAGTGTTCTTGTCCAGCTGAGTGTAGGAGGCAACAGTTTCCTCAGAAACATTTCTGTGGAGAATGCCTGCCATGTACTTTTGGCTACTTGCCATGTATAGTGTAAGCAGCCCCACCACATCTCTCAATTAGTTGCCTTCTGCCTACTCAAATGTAACTTGGGCAGCAAGAATCAAATAAGTGGCATCAAAAGCACTGAACACAATTAGAGCCCTATGAAGCCTGCAAGTCGCCCTGCTTGGTCTCTCTCTCCCACAAACAGAAGTTTTCCAAAAAGGAAAGAGTCAGGAATTTCTTCTGAAACCATCCCATGTGTGAGATGTATGCTATTTCTGCTAAAGCAGAAGAAGAGATAGTACAGCAGAACAGAAGAGGATGAAAAGAACAGACAAAATTATAATCCACATGAAGAACATATGGACAAGGCTTCATTAAAATATTCAGTTTATCTCTGATAATGCAGAATCACTCTCTAATATTCAAAAGGATTTAAATCCTTGAAGTTGCTTTTATTATGTAAGTATCACATCTCCTACGAAGGCCATGACAAGACAGTTACTTTACAGAATGGTCATAAAAATCACCGAACTGTTAAGGTTGGAAGGGACCTCCGGACATCATCTAGTCTAATCCTAATGCTCAGAGGAGGATCAACTAGAGCGGATTGCTTAGGGCCTTGCCTAGTTGGGTATAACAACCCCATTGCCTGGATAATCTCCTCTTCCCTAATTATGGTTGGATAGTCAACTCTTGATTGAAGATGCTCAAGGGGACCACTTGAAAAAGAGTGGCTCTTGAAAAAGAGGTACCCAGATTTCATTAGGAGGCAAAGCAACAGGGTGTAAAAGGATGTTAATTTTAAAAGACTGCTACATACAGAAGATGTTAGCCAGACTGCCATTCCTACCAGCTAGGAGGTGGAAGACTGATGGTAACTTCTGGCTAGGAGATACTATCCATTCCCTTAAACCATTCCCCACAAAACTTACTTGCCCTTTAACCATACAGGATGGAGTTTCATGTTTTAGGTCCTCTGGATACTTTCTGAAGATGCTTAACTGGCCAAATTGATGAAATAAAGGTCTTAACTTTGTATTTGTTTGGCCTAACACAGTGATTCTTGAGTCATGGCTCCACAGGTCTCAAAAAGACAAAGGCACCTACTTTATATTTCAGATACCAGGAGCAAAATTCACTTTGCCATTATGATGCCTAATGGCAGGCACATGCAAAGCATCATACTCTGTTTACAGATTAGACACTTCTCCAGAGACCGGTTGTAGAGAAAACACCTATTCTGCCAATAGGCCACTGGGTGTCCAGGATGTTGTCAGTACTGGTGATACTGCACTGAGAACAAGCCCCTGTTACAGTCAATGGAAATCAATACAGGGCACCTCTGAGGATAATTACGTTTATTAATCTTGACCTGAATTTCACAACATAAGAAAAGTCACACACACATTGCTCCCAGACAGAAATAAAACCTCCACTCACGAACCCCCCAGCCAAAACCTCATAAGCAAAACAAAAAGGACACAGTTGAAAGCTCAAAAATCCCAGAACCACTGCTAGAATTTGCAGAGACTGGAGGCTTGGAATAAGTCGAGAGCATCTATGTGCGCACACATACACATGTTCTAGCCCTCAGGGCAATAACTACCTATTTAATCATTAACTTAAAAAATCTTTGGGTAGAGATCCCTTAGCTACAGAGACTTAGACAAAGTTGATTCAGCTACACCAAGCACGATCTCTGTGTCACATCGCAGTTTCAAATCAGTAAGACTGGTGTTACATCTGTCAGCAAATTCTGCATGACTCTCTACTTCAATAAGAATCTGACTAATAGATCGTGCCATCCTGTCTCAACAAGGCTTTAGAGATCTCTCAGTAGGCCACCTTAATTGCAGCCACAAGCTCCTAAACATCCAATAAACTTGACATGACACAGATCAGAAGAAGATACATAACCAACACAATGAGAATATCAGGATTTTGTTCCAGCTGTTCATAAGAACCCTGTTGTGAAACCTTGTAAGATGTGTACTCTCTACTACAGCCCTGGGAAAACAGATCATCATCATCATTATTTCAATTTGTACATGCTATCCATTTTCCTAAGCATCTTTTGCAATACTCAACAATACATTTCTCATACTGCACCATTATCTTAGTCTTACCTGGCACAATGAAACAGACTTCACTGAAAACATCTAAAGATATCTCACTCACCCTTACTAAAGAGGCTCAACTTTGCTGAATATTATTATTATTATCAATAATAATAAATCTGGCTACTCAAAGCTGGACCAACTGTAAACCATAGCTGTAAGTGTTTTTCTATCTCTCTTCTGAGACAGGTTTTTATTTATTTTTTTTGGGGGGGGTGGTGGGGGGGGTGGGGTGAGAGCGCTTATAACATCACTGGTCAGCAAGACCAGCCCCCTGCCAGCACAGCTGTAAACTTTCTAAATTTCAGAAAGTTTAAACCTAACTTCAACCTGAAGAAGTCTTATCTGGATGCAAACAGCATATTGCTTGAAGTGAACATTAAAGTACACCACACATGGGGGCTACAGTAAAATATTATGGTAGATGATGAGAGTAGCATGGAAAACAGACGAATAGTACTATAATGGCCTGAAGCACTGCCATAGGAGCAGCTGAAAACAGTATAAAGTCAGAGTTCAGATTACTGAAGAGAAAAAAAATCTGGACATTTTAAAGGGACAGCTTGCTCCCTCTGCTCATATTAAAATAAAATGAATTAATATTTACAAAACAAACCTTGAAAGTGGCAGGGGGTAATATCACTGAGCAGAGGTAAGTTTAACAAGACTATGCATCATTTAAGTTTTATTTAAAATGAATTTTTGTAAGTTTATAAGATATAAACATAATTGAATGACTACATAACCTTCTTCAGGGAGTAAATATATCACACTTGCTGTGACTTGAATATTTGATTGTGACATAGTATCCAGCAATTTCTGCAAGCATTCCCACACATACATGTAACAGAAACTACTATTATACCAAATATCCCATCATTACAAAGTACTGGAAGTTTCAGTAAAAGGGAATCTTCATTTTCTTTCTAGTCATAAAGGGAGTTTTAATTTAAGCCATTAGGCAACACTTAACAGAAATGAAAACTTGTAGAGAACAGCTGTCAACCTTCAGAACTAAGGACAACTGAAAACATAAGAAACCATATATTGCCTACTAGAAATAATAATCTGCACTGGTTTTGGCTGGGATAGAGTAAGTTTTCTTCACAGTAGCTAGTATGGGCCTATGTTTTGGAACATTGTTGATAACAGGGATGTTTTAGTCACTGCTGAGCAGTGCCTACACAGTGCTTACAAGGCCTTTTCTGCTTCTCACACCACCCCACCAGTGAGGAAGCTGGGGGTGCACAGGAAGTTGGGAGGGGACACAGCTGGGACAGCTGACCCCAACTGACCAAAGGGATATCCCATACCGTATGACATCACACTCAGCATATAAACTGGGGGAAGATGGAGGAAGGGGGGGACATTCAGAGTGATGGCACTTGTCTTCCCAAGTCACCATCAGACGTGATGGAGCCCTGCTTTCCTGGAGATGGCTGAACATCTGCCTGCCGATGGGAGGCAGCGAATGAATTCCTTGTTTTGCTTTGCTTGCACATGCAGCTTTTGCTTTACCTATTAAACTGTCTTCCTCTCAGCCCGTGAGTTTTCTCACTTTTACCCTTCCGATTCTCTCCCCCGTCCCACTGCTGGGGAAGTGAGCAAGTGTCTATGTGGTGTTTAGTTCCTTGCTGGGTTAAATCATGACAATCTTAACTTTCTCTGGATTGCTCCGAGATAGCCCATAGATTCCAGAAATCTACTGATAACAAGCACAAAACTCGTGTCGAGTGAAAGCATCCCATACTGATTGTTTAAAAAGGTAAAATAACCTCAAATCAAACACACCAAAACGGCACACATCAACTTCTCCCCCACTTACCACTTAATAACACAAGTACGTACAACCATTCCTAAAAAATATTCTAGTATGTTTAAAGAGAGTCCTGTCTATCTCTTGTGGACCATCCTATCTCAGTGCATGTAGGCAAGAATTGCTCCAAAGTATCATTTCTAAAAAGAAGCCAACCCCCCAAAAAATCCCACACAAAATACACAACCCTGAAGACCACATCATATGAGGTTTTACATATTCAGCTATCTGTGAGCCAGAGTTACCCTCACAGACTTTCTAAATACAAAGCCAGTGGATCTACCATTTCTGCCTCTTCTTTCATTACCATGCTGGCTCTTCTCCTTAGCTAGACTTCTTATCCAGGCACATGGTTTAACTCAGCAACAAAAAAGATTCCTCCTCCCTAAAAGGTTTTAATGGCAGAGTCAATTCCATTTGCTCCAGTGCAACTTCTGCATTTAATGACAAAATCCAAGTATGTCATTTATTCATCTGCAATCCAAATAAAATTTAGTGTGCTGTAAGAAATCTTTGGTCACTGAAAGAAACATGCATTGTTAATTGCTTGGGGTGGAGGCAAGATACCTCTCCCAGAGCAGAAGAACAGCATCAAAGTCCACTTCTAATTAATATTTCCCTTATTGCTAAACATCTATTTATGAAATAAAAAGACATCCACCCTAAAAAATGGGTTCTATCCTTTTTTTTTTTGGCAGAAAAAGCTTCAAACTAGAATTTTTTAAAGGTGCGCTTTTCTGCAAGAATTAAGCTAATATGGTGATTTAAAAAAAAAAAAAAGCCACAACAAATGAACAAAACTCTAAAACTAAGGAACTGCAATTTCATTTCAATACCTATAAGTATGAGCTTCCTGCCTCAAGCCCAAGTCATTTGACTCATCACAGACAGATGAAAACATCACTCCCCGACGCAGTACTTTCACTGTTTAAAACCTTTCGTTACTGTTGTTACTGATGACTATCAAATTGGCTGCATTTGATTTTCAGTTTCATCTCTCAAATCTTAAGTCCCCTGTAGCACCACTAGATCATCCTTTGTACACCACACTAACTTTTGCATCACTTCTTACTATCAGTTAAAGTTGATAATGTATACTACACCTATATCGATATCTTAACTCTACCCTTTCAGAATTTGTTTCCCCCAGTCCCAGCTCTAGAGTCACACATTTATTTTTAAGTTAATGAAATCACCCTCCCCAACTCTCTAGCTTTCTCTGAGAAGACATCAATTTCTAATTCTCTGCCTTTCCTTGAAGAAAGTCACACTAGAAGAAAAACAGTTACTCCATCAGCCTTCTCTATTTCTCACAATGATGCTGTATCTAAACCACAGAGATTATTACTCTGTTTTAATTCTTCCTTCAAAACTATTACCAGTTGCAGTTAGCCGGCAAATAGCTTAAACGCTAGCCCTTGCTGCCTCACCCTCATGTTGCTATCCTTGCAGGAAGGATTCGAGTTTCAGGATGCTGGAACTGTTTGAAAAGTCAAGAGCTAGCCACAAAGTCACTACAGTAGGCAGTATTCAGCTCTGTTACAGCTCAGCCCTACTCGACCCCCTTAAGAACAAGGCACCACTTAATTTTTACACCACACCATTTTTATTATTTCATTCTTCCTGCGTAAGGTCATCTCTGATAAAACCTAAGAGCAAACCAAACGCACGGAAGTTATGCTTGGATAGGGGAAGGCTTCTTAAAACGCTTCGTGAATAAAGAAGTAATTTTACTTACTATCCCCCTGCAGCCCCCGCCAGGAAGGCAGAGCGGGAGCCCTCTCCGGCGCCTCCCAGCCCAGGGGTACAGGGCAGCAGCTCCGAGGATGGCCCAGACCAGGAGGCCGAGCCCCAGCTCACCCCCCCACCCCCGCCCTTCCGCAGCCTCACCTCAGGGTCCCTCCCGCGGGCAGGCACCCCCCCAGGCCGACCGCAGGCCGCTCGCCTCCCCTCCTCGCCCCCCCCCCCCCCCCGGCTTCTCACCCGCGGGAGAGGACACGCGAGTCCCGCGGCGCGGCCGTGAGCGGCCAGGACAGCACGGTACGCCCGCCCGGACGGATGGCCGCGCCCCGGGCGGGCTGTTAACGGCCGCCGCCACCCCCCAGGCTCTCTATGTCCCCAGCCGCAGGAAGCAGGCGCGACAACAGTGAGGACCCCACTCCACGCCCCCTCGCCCGGCCTTACCTTCCCTCCTGCTCAGGGCCATGGCCCGCACGACCCGCACCTCCACGCTCGCCCGCCTTCCTGCTCGCTGCCGCGCCTGTCCGTCACGGGGCCTGAGGCGCACCATTGGTGGAGACGGCGGCAGGGGCGTGCCCGCGCGGCCGGCTGGGGACCTCACGGCCCCGCCCGCCCGCTGCGGTGCCCGCGAGGTCCGGCAGGGGGAGCGCGGCTGCGCAGAGCCGGAGCCGCCGCCGCGCGCGCGGGAGCGAGGGCGGGGGAGCGCGCAGTCGAGGACGAGGGGGGGGGCGGTGCGCGGGGAACGGGCGGCGGCGGCGTCGCCCCGGCGCCGGGGTGATGCTGGGCGCGCGCCGCTGGTCCCGCTGCCGCTCCCGCACCTGACCCGGCAGCCCCGCGCGCAGCCCGCGTCCGCCGCGTTAATAATGCACTAGAATGTCAGCGCTGAAAAAGGTACGGGGTAGGGGGGCTGGGGGAGCGGGAGAGGGCCGCCGTCGGGGCGGCGGCGGAGGGAACGGGGGTGCCGGTGCCGCAGGTCTGGCCGCCGCGTGCGGGGACCGCCGCCGCCGTCGGGGAGGGGTTGCCCGGGCAGCGGGGCGAGGGCGCGCCGGCCGCGCCGTCGGTGGTGATATCGCGTCCCCGCCATCCGCGCGTCCTGGCCGTGTGGCGGAAGGGCGAGCGGGGGTCTCGGCTCGGTGCAGCCCGGGCAGGACGGCAGTGCGGCGGGGTGCCCTATGCGGGCGCGGGGCAGTGGCGGCGGCGGGGACACGCGCGCGCACACACGCACACACACACACGACGGACGGACACTCCGGTTTGGCCGGAGGGAGCAGCGGGGCGGGGGATGCAGTACGATTTCAATTTGGGGAGCGCGTGATTCTGGGGGCTGCCCCGTCAGGAGCGGCCGGGGTTGCAGCCGCGCCGCCGCCCGCCCCGGTTCCCGCTCGCCGCTCCTTTTCCTTCCCGGCCGCCGCGGGCACGTCGAGGGGGCCGCGCTGCTCCCCCCACACCCCGGCCTCTCGCAGCCCCCGCGGAGGAGCCCGGCACCCCGGGAGGTGCGAACGGCGGGTGCGTTACCCGCGCCGGCTCCGCGCCTCAGCCCCGCGGGGGAGGAGAGCGGAGGGAGCCCCCCGCAGCTGACGGAAGGTGCGGAAGGGGCTCTGGCCTGCGGCCCCGCTCTCGGTCGCCTCCGTAACCCAGTTCCGACGCTGCCGTGCCCCGGTTCCACCCGCGACGCTGGTGCCGTGCGGGAGGTGCGGGTGTGCTTGCCCCAGCCTTCGCTTCCCTCAAACTTCCGAGGGTTTCCAGTCTTCAGCGACGAACCTTGCGTTGCTTTTTTCCCCCCTTTTTTTTTTTTTTTTTTTTTTTTTTTCCTCCCTTTTCCCGATTGTGCTTCGTTACGGCCCGGCTTTACACCGGCTGACCGTGCCTGGGGAGCCGGTGCTGTTGGAATCTTCCCCAAATTCAGGCTCTGGGGAGGAGAGGGAGCGCTTCGGTCGCTGCGGGTGGTGCGGGCAAGGCTGGGAAACTCCAGCGCCTTCCTCGGTGCCGGAGCGGTTTGTGCGTGTTTCTGTGCCGCGGTAGCGAAGCTGGCGATGCCGAATTCCTCCCGTCATTTAGGTGGCTGCCGGGGCACATCCCGCCAGCGGGAAAGGGGTCACTGAAACGTGACCGAGCGCAAAACCCGAGTGCGGGTGACAGAAATCCGGTGCGGGGTCTGCGCGGGCGAACGCTTCGGGATGCGGTGGGGGAGCGCGTTGGTTGCGCTGGGTTTGTTTTAAAAAGCGAGCCTACTCTGGAGCAGGGGGTGATGCCGTTTTGTAACGCAAAGGTGTTGGAGGTACCAGCCTGTCGCATCTGTGGCTCTTTTCATATCTGTCTTTGTGTTTTCTCTGGAAATCAGGTACAATAGGAAGAGTAGAAGTTTTATATTCCTGCACTCGCAGCGATACAGCAATTATACTTCCAACTCATTTCCAGATGGTTTGCACAAAGCAGTTTATTTCAGAATTGCAAGTTTTAATTTTACTGCCTGTAGCTGCTTTTACAGTGCCAACCAGGTTTTAACGTTTATATTTGAAAGGTTGTTCTCCCTCCCCCCCATCATTTTGCGTGCTTTTCACGGTGTCTGGTACGTGGCTAAAATGGACTCAGGTGATGTTTAACAGTTTGATGAATTACAATGTTATGCATTGGAGATTTAATTCTGAGTGCTGTTGTCACAGCCTGTGTGATCTGACATAATATTCCTAAGTTAAAGAATGCATTTATTATGCCACTGCTTAGTTACACACGAAGTAAAAACTAGGACTGTTAAATAAATATGTTGATTATATTTTAGATTATTTTTAGCTTTTCATTTTAGTACTCTAAGGTGCTATTTGCGTTTAGTTACACATGTCTAGTTTGCACTAGGACAGTATAGAGCATCACTCTGTTAACTTTTTAGAATTTCTAGTCCCTCTGAAATGTCCTTAAATTTCTGGTACAAGTTGAAGTTACACTTAGAATAATGTCATAAATGCTTTAAGCAAGCATGTAACAAGCAGCAAACACAGACTGCTTTTGACAGAGGTGTTAAGGAGAATATGTTTTGTCTACATAACATGTAAAACCGCACAGTCGAATACCAGATTCGCTGAATTGGTGGTAATACTCCTAATTACTTAATAGGATTGGGATTTCACATTTCTGTAGGGCAAAGCTCCACCAGTATTAATGGTGATACCGTTGGCTATGCCAAGCTATTAAAAGTTACCGAATCAAGGCAAAAATGTCAAGGTCTATTATGGCTAACTAAAAATTATATTCTAATGAATTCCAATATATGAAACAAGTTACCTTGATGTTAGTTGGTAGACATGATAGGAGAAATGCATCCCTGAATAGGACATAGAATAATAGAATCATGGAACTTTAAAGGCCATCTAGTCCACCCCCCCTGCAAGAAGCAGGGACATCCCCAACTAGATCAGGTTGCTCAGAGCCTCATTCAACCTGGCCTTGAATGTTTCCAGGGATGGGCATCCACCACCTCTCTGGGCAACCTGTTCCAGTGTTTGAAAGCCTGGATATTCAGTGTCACTGTGTCCAGACAGGAGGTCGCGTCCCGCCTGGAGGGTACCCTCTGCAGCCTTTCCTGAGTGTTCCCCCTCCTAGTCCAGTTACCACTTCACCGTTACATCAGGTTTTTTCTGGCAGCGGATGTTCCAATAGGAAATATTCACATATGTAGTCTGGATGACTAAATTTCGGCTTTATTGAGAGCTTTGTCTAGCTAAATTATGGCCATGGGAGTAATTACTGGGGTAGTTTTTGTGTGCCTTAACAAGGTGGTAAAATGTTATTTTACACCTGCCTTTGGCAGGAACTTTTTTTCCTGTTTGCAATTACATGTAGCCAAAGCAATTTCCTTGTATAGCTATGATAATCCTATGATTAGTTTTTGGTAATAAGAACATTGAAATAAACCCATGTTTTTTCAGAGGTGTACCATCAGGGGGCCCTTTCAAACTGCATCTGTCAAACAAAAACAGCTGCTTCAGTTCTACTTCGTGAACAACAGAGGTCTTATGTGCTGCTTCAGTTCATCACTACAGTGAATTTGTTTCTCTAACCGTGCATGGTGAACGAGAGGACCACTAATGCAGAAAGTTTGTGTTAGCTCATCAGTTATGACTGTATTTAAGAGAGACTTTCAGCTCTTAGAAACATATTATATGGCCCAGAATACCCAACCTGAACCGAAAATATTCTGTACCGAAAATATTCTGTTTGCTAAATGAGTAGTTTTGTTTGAGTAACTACAGGGGAAGAAAAAAAAAAAAAAGTAGTTCAGTTTGCCTTGCGAAAATTCATAGTCATCCACGAACCGTATGGCTTTCTTACCTCTCTAGTAGAGAAATATCTCTGCATGGCAGATACAGCATGTCAACAGCTATGTTCAAATATAAGTAGAAGTGGGCATGGATGAATCAGAGTCTCTTTTAAAGTAGACCTATTGGAGACCACAGCTTCTCATATTTCAGTCCGTGTATATCTCCATTTTAGAATTATATTTGCCGAAGCAGATTATAGTTCATCACAGCTACTTTCTGTTGTAGGGGCCAAAATGATTCATTAAAGTAAAGTAAGTGCTCTTCCCATGGTATTTATTTAGGAAATGTCAAGTAGCAGTTTATTCATTTAGTACACGCTCAGTTGTGATGAGAGGATGGAAATCACTGCAGTTAGATTTCTCAATCAGTGTTTCTGCGCATGCAGATATATTTGGTCTCACTTTGCTTTTATCTGTTTCTCACTGTACTTTCTTAAGTACTTCTTTTGTGCATAAAATTTACTTATCTTCTATGCATTTTATTCCATGTTTGTCACATTCCTCTATCCCTGCCAGTTTTGAAAATGAACAACGAATAGCTTCCAGTATGGCACTGGCCTTTAGCTCTCTAAATTTTTTTTTGTGCTGTCATAACCATATATTCTCATGAGCTCAAAAGACTGTCTTTTCACTTTTGGTAGTAAATGTAGTATACACCTGCGGTTAGCAGAGATGCACGAGGTATATACCATAGATGAAGGCTTCTATCTCACAAGGAAATTGCTGTCTGTTATCTTCAGTAGATGCTGCTACCGCTATGTGTAGATAAATTAACAGCAACGAAACATGTCAAAAATATGATCCAATACATACATAAATCCAACAAGGCAAAAATCAATAATTTAAGAGATTCAGACTGTACATATGCACAAATAACAGAAAGATAAGTATACACCAGAGCTTTCTATCTATAGCTCTTCATCTTGTGTCCTTCTTAGCTGCTCCTTCTCCACGCAGAATCCTTCCACAACTCTCAATTTTATATCTTCCATCTTAAATACTCTCTTTAAAAAGTAAATTTGCTATGTCAAAGGAAAGAAGAGCATGTTAGCGTTGTCAGATTGACTTGAGCTCTGTTTGAACACAAAAAGTTGTTGCAAGCCAAAGTTTATTCTAGCAAATGTAAAGGTTAAGTCTTGATAATGAAGTAGAAAACAGTTAAGAAAGCGTAAAACTAAGAAATACAGATTTAGGGAGAAATTGGACGCCAGTCTCTTGTGCAGTGGTCATTGAAGGTGTCTCTGATACATATTTCATCTTGGGAGCGGAGAGCTGCTGGGCAGTGCTCAGGCTCTGGAGTGCTGCTGTTCGGAGGGAGCAGCTCTCCTGCCTTGCCCTGGAGGGGTAGCAGGTCAGGACTGACTAACAATTCGAAGCATTTTTTAGTACTGCGTCCTTGCTATCGTTCTTCTTTAATTTACTGTATTTTTAATAATCCCTGAGATGTGAGGGAGAATGCAAATTGATTGTTGAAGCTTGTCTGGAATCTAATTGCCCTTAGCATGCCAGGGTTTTTTAATATGTTGGTTTCCTACATCAAATTTATTTTTGTGCACTGGAGATCAACTGAATTAGTTTCCTGTGATTCTTTACTTCTTGACACTATGACTTGCATTGTAAAACTTTTTAGTGCCTTAGTAATGTTATGCAAGTTACGTATCATAAAATATCAGCAAAGTCTGCAGCAGTTCTCCTAGTTTCGCAGCTGGGTAGGCTGGTGGCTTTTCACAGAAACCATTTATGGTTTTATTAATGATGCTGATAATCAACTTTGTCTTTAAGGAAACTTTGTCCAACTCATGTCACTCTTGCACGGTCATTTTTAGAGCTCGTGCGGCTGCAGTGGTACGGAAGTATGCTATTGTATTGTTGTGTGTTTTACTGGCAGTGAGGAGTAGAAAGAGCTTCCCAGCTTTCACACCTGCCTTCTATTTTCGCAGGTAGCCCATAAAAATAACACAGAACAAATAGCTTCCATCGCCACCAGTGGGAGCTTATTTTTGACCCTTTTTTCCCCCCCTGAATGGCACAGTAGAGGGAGAATCTCAAGTAGTTACTACTCCTTTTACTTCTCGTAATCTAAAAATAGGAGGGGAAGGAAAAAAGACCCAGAGGATCTTCCACTTTCATATTCTTATTGATTTATGGCTTAATAAGTCATTGGGAAATAAAGCTGCAAAGCATGAACACTCTTACTTTATCAAATTTTTCTACATGGAGTCCGAGTAAGATAAAAGATGACGCTTTTGCTTCATTCATGCAGAGTGAAATTCTTTCCAAAGAGCATCAGTATAAGGCCTCTGCGCAACAGCAGATTGCACTTCAGTGAAGATGTATATTCTTTAGTTTTAGGGACTGCTAACAATTATCTTCCCTGATGAACAGAAAGGAGGACAAAGCTTGCTTTTCTTCCTTTAATTTACTTCCCTTCATCTTGCAGACTTTCAAATCCTGTGGAGTTGAAGCTACAGGAAGAATCTGGGCCTTTTTTTTATGCTAGAAAAGGAGATAAAAAAGCACACTCAAGTTTCTTGAAAAGACTATGTGTCTGGCTGAATTCTTTATCATACCCTTAACCGAGCTTCCTCCTGAAAACATTATGTAGAGGTAAACATATTTAGACTTAATAATGCTTATTCGTTTATTTAAAATTGGGGCACGAAGATGTCACATAGCAAGAAGACGTTGCACATGAGTAAGAAGCATTAACGTCCTCTCGCTGGGAAGACGTTGGGCTCCTGTAGGTAAGAGTGACACAAGGTTCACCTCCTCTCTGAAGGAGAGTTCAAGCCCCTCTGATGTTTCCAGCCCTTTCTGGCTGCAGGACGTGAAACGGATCTTTTCTTTGATGGCCACTTGTGGCTTTGTTATCCAGCATCTGGCCTGTTTTTTTGGCTATTTTGGGATTATCTTTGCCATAATGTTTTACTTAAAGGTAAGACATTTTAAAAATGGGATTGTTAAGTGTTCCTGTTATACATTCTGTACACTGTAATTTGATTTTTATTTCAGTCTGAGACTTTGATCTCACTCATTTGAGGGTCTGTTTACGAATAGTGTCGTATAGGAATAGCTACTCTAGTTTATATTCATACTGCAAATGTCCAAAACTAGTTTTTGAAGATAGATAAATTATTGGATTTAATGGAATAACTCTGATATTTAAGAGATTAATTTTAAAATAACTAATGTAGGTGGTGTTTTCTCAGTAGCTTAAAAGAAACTTAAATTTACTCTTTGGCATTCGAAGGGACAAACAGGACTGCTGCTTTCTTCCCAGAAGTTTTAGTAGGCTGAAAAATCAAAATGTTACACATAGATTAGGCATGGCTCCTTCACAGCACATGGTTTATTGAAGCTGCAGTATTGCTACCATTTGTAGATCAGGGTGTTTTGGTCACAAGTATCTGTAGTTTGTAGCATTATAGGCAGAAAAGGCAGCAGTACATCTGAAAATGCAGCATTACTTTTGCTGCCAGTCCTGAAATGCATTGGCTTCTGTAGCATCTCCCATCTCCATGCATGTCAGCTTTTATTCATTATGCAAGAGGTGAGTATAAGTGAGGTCCTTCAAAAGAGATTATTTTGATGAAGTTGAAGAGGGATGCAATTAGTTGTGATGTCCTGTGTTTTTATAATAATATGAATGGTAAGTAGTTTGATAACACTTTTCTTAAATGGTAATTTAGAATTTACTACTCCAAAATCTTAACATATGTGATACTTCTAAAAGAGAAAGCTTGTCTCCATGGTATTTTTCAGCCTCATTCCTCCTTTTGTAAAGCGATGCATTCTTATATCACACTGACCTTTCTTAGGAAAACTTGAACTTTCGACACTTCAAGATTTCAGCTGCAAAGAGATTTAGGAAGTTATATATTACTTTATAGGCACATACGCTGACCTTTGAAAATAATGAAGCAGATGACCAAAGTGTTATAATAGATCTAAGTAGCTGAATTCAATAGTTTGAAGGTCTGATATGTTTCTTTTCAAATTAAGAGGTGATAGGATTTTAGATACTTCCCTAAGATTTTCTGGTTTTACTCCCTAAAAGTGTTTCTCTACAGGTAAAATAAATTGTTAAAGGTTACATAAATCAGTGGAAATATTCTTACATCTACCAATAACAGATATGATATAATAATGTCTGTTTTATTCTTTAGGTCATTTATAGTGCAGTTAATATTCTTTTATATTGACGGGTTTTGAGTTTTCCTTATGACATACATTTCATTCTTATTTTTCTTAATTATTGTATTTCAAAATAGCATTTAATTTTATGGTGCTTTTGGAGATTGTGCATTCCTTAGTAAATGTTTCATCTGATATATTAATATTGTCAACATGTGCCTGTGATTTAAAGCAGGATGGAAGTCACTCTCAAATTCTCCTTGTCATGGATAAATTACGAAACACACTTTCTTTGCTAACCAGTGTCAGGTCTCTAATCAGTTCCCTGTGATTTTCTATTTCTTTTTACTTTCCAAAATTGTCATGAATTGCTGTCCTACAAATGACGGAGAAAGAGCAAAATACAAAGCTGAGAATCACAGTGTACGCCAGGCTGTGGAATGCTGCTTTGATGAGTAAAGTACAAAAATTTCTCCTGTATACCTATATTCAGACTGCAGTCTCTTTCAGGAGCTTTCCTGGTATCTGCTTGTAGGTAACCTTCTCTTTAGTTGCGTACCCAAGTAGTTTATTGCATTTTATTTTTCTTTTCAGTTTTTTTAGAAAGATAACTAATGCCTTTTCCAAACTTCCTTTAATAGAATATTGTCTACATGTCTATTAATTTCTTTAAATTACACTCCATTATTTTAAAAACTTTGTTATATGCTTCCTAATTTGATGGAATTAATGTAAAACGTTCTGACAAACGTCCATCTGTTACTCCGCAGCACGTACATGGACGGTGAAACTTAGCAAACTTATGTGATGCCCGGGAACCAAGAGAATGTGTGAAGCCGTACATTCTGATTACAGTGTTGAAATGAAAAATAACATTTTGCTTCACTGCTTGAATTGTCAGTGTTATAAGCACAGTTTGTCGTATTAACATTTGTGTTTTCCTGTGCTTCTTAGTGTTGCAATGTATCAGCTGGAGGGTGAGAAGAAGCAAGAGCAAGCCCCGGATAATGCTGGAAAAAAAGGGAAAGTATTATGGAGGGGTCTAGGGAAGCATTGTAATACTGCTTGGCACCAGAAGAAAAGGAGACAAATGATCAAGGATATAGATTAAAGTGTCTGAATGTAACAGTGAAGAGATCCTGATAGGGTGGTACAGGGGATGACTATTTTGGTTGTCTTGTTCTGGTTACATGTAAGGGGCAGGAACAAGCTGCATAACATCTCTTCTCTGAGATGTCATACAGGTTTCACAAACTGTATTAGGAAAGATTTACAGACTTAAATATTTTCATGTGTACAAGGTAAAATTACACAACCTATAGAAACAATCATCAGCGTTGTATAATACATCTTGATATGTAAAAATGCATTGAAGGGGCTCAGCTGATGTGAGGTAGCTGCCAGGCTGTATTTGTAGTGCTCTTTGCTTGGAAAAACAGAGTACCTGTTAAATAGGGTAACTTGTCAAAAAACCCTTAGGAAGTAATTTACTGCAAGAAAACTATACTGCTCTTAATTTCAGTTGCATAATTCCACATAATGATGAATAAAATTTGCCGCTCTTTTTCAACATCTTTCATGGGGCTGATCCAAGTGACCCTGAAGAAATATCTTACCCATTATTATCGCAACTTGCCACGTAAGCTGTGTTCCTCTTGACCAATGGAACAAATTTTTCCTATGTTTCTGATTTTGGAGCGCAAGGAACAAAATATTCTTGGCAGCCAGGCTGTTCCTATGTGAACTCTCTTCTGGAAAACATCAGTGTAATCATTAGTCTTCATTTTTTTCAGAGCAAAACGTAAAAATGTCTTCTCCAACCTTGTCCTCCCTTCATAAATATGTCCAGCTCTTGTAATCACTACCACCGGCGAAAATCTCATCTGAAAGATTTGCAGGAAGTGCCAAAATAAACAGCAATGTATGTGCATGCAAGATGTCCTGGTTATGAAAGAATGATGGATACACTGAAATATTACTCAGTAAAAACTTCTTGATGCAGTCCCTTTAAAACTGTACCTATGAAAACTTACCTTTCCATCCAGTACTAATATTTTTTTTTGCTATAGCTACTAATACTGTGTGGTTTGATCTAGAGGATTTTGTGGTATTCTTCTTCATTGATTGATTTTTCATGATTAAATCTTGATTGATTTTTCATGTATTGTTTTACTGCAAATCTGTGCCAGCCTATATACCATAAACCTATTAGAAAAAATGACTGTATACGTAGGCAGCAAATTGTGATTATAGCCAAGCATTTATATACCTTCCACAAAGGAGAGTGGAGAAAGACTTAAGATTGCAGACCTGACAGTAACTTTTCAACATCTTTAGTATCCTTAGATTTCACAGAAATTTTAAGAGTAATTTAAATATTCCCACAGGAAAAAAAAGAGAAGGTAAAAAAGTGACTAAAGTATAGTAAAATAAAACAAAACAGAGTGGAAAGTCAGAATATAGAATTAACAGTACTGAGCAATAGCAAATTACTATTCATATATTCATTATGAAGATGAAACTAGTCATAATTTCACTTTTTCCATATGGAGGCAGTTAATTGTTCCTAAGTATATGGAAAAACTCATGAACTGAAAGACTAAAACAGAACAGAACTGATTCCTGTAGAAATTGAAATATGATGTAGTATCATTTCATGGTTATGTATAGAATTTTTTTCTTACTCATGCGTGACTTAAAATTTTTATTCAGAAATCAACAAAAAGAATTTCCTGGAATGTTGCCTGTTGTCACCAGGAAACAATGACATCTTTCTGAATTTCATTGATAATAACATTTTCATTGTTTTTCTCCCACAGCAGACTACTTGGAAATTTCAGCTCATGCTGGAGTGGTATATTTGTGAATTCACTTAAAAATACCTTCCACCTGTGTTTGTGCCTGAACCTGGGCCTTCACTTCTTGATGCACTGAAATGAGCTGACGGAACTGAGATCTGTTTCCGTTTGTGGTTTGGCCCCTATGAAAATTGCAGGCTTTCTCTTGCACACGGGCAGTCTGTTCAGTTTACTTGTGCTTGTATCTGCATCACTGAGTGAGTCCGAGGGTGGAGGAGAAAGCAGCATCCTCATTTTTGACAGGAGGAAACATTTTGATAGCACTGGCTTGCGCTAGTGACTAAATGCTCCCATCAGGGTACAGTGTTGCTTGAGGTGGCCTAGCATCTCCAAATGCCCATGCAGACATCTCTGGTACAACAAAGACTGGCTGGAGTCCAGGTCAGGGCCACCCAGCTCCTCTCAGGGAGCACCAGCTGCCCGTGATGGCCTTTCCCTGCCACTGCTGAAGAGCTCGGGGCCACCTTAGGGACTCTAGGTAGTCATAGAATCATAGAATCATAGAATAGTTAGAGTTGGAAGGGACCTTCAACGGTCATCTAGTCCAACACCCCTGCAAGAAGCAGGGACATCCCTGACTAGATCAGGTTGCTCAGAGCCTCATCCAGCCTGGCCTTGAACGATTCCAGGGATGGGGCATCCACCACCTCTCTGGGCAACCTGTTCCTCATCCTTGTGCGCTTCAGCTGTTGCTCCAGAAAGGTCCCAGGTAACTCATGTGCCGTATCTGCCAACCTCGGGTATCTTGAGGTTTCCCAGATAACAACAGGCACCCACTTGCAAGCAACCAAATCCTGCCCTAGGCATGTGTTTCTGTCACACCAAAGGGAGCTGTTTAAGAGGCTGCACCTAACTGTAAACATTGACTTTGATGGAAACAACTTCACAGGGAAAACAAATTTAAAACAAACGGATCCTAGAGATTTAAATACATTGGAGTTTGTTATTTGATATAATAAATGAGCACATATGAAAACGCTCTCCAAATATGCTTGGAGAACATTGTACTTCTTGTGTGCAAATTTGAGCTGTCAGTTGCTCAGACTTCAGCTTATTTGTATTTAGTTTTCACAAATTAGCCTACTTCCTGGTGTAATCCAGCCATCTCAAATATTTGAAATGTTTGAATTCAGCCATTGGAGTTACGTGTGAACAAGCAAGGTTTTGCCACCAACTCAGACCTGGTTTTTAGGCGCCAGTTGGCAAAGGCATCCCGGAGTGCATACCTCCCCGCAAACAGGGCTTTTGGTTTTAGCATCGTATTTAGGCTGTGTCGTACCTCAGTTCTTTTCATTGTAGCCTTACTCAGGACTGACTTGACTTTTTTAACTTTTTGAGCAAAATATGCTTTTAAAAGAACCCCAAAAACCTAATTTGAACAGAGCAAGTATGGGCATTTTCAAGTCCTGAAGAGCTAAGACTTCCCACAAGACAAGCTGTATTTTTGGCTCCGCCATGTTGTATGTGAGTAAATAAGCCATGTTCCTATTTTTCTTGTAATGGAAAACTGGGAAACAGCGTTTTCTTTTCGTTCTTGTCAGAAAAATAGGCAAATACCACGAAACACTGGTCTGGGGTATTGGTTTACTGGTTCCTGAAGAGAGAGCATCACCTAGTTGTTCTCCCCAAACTTTGCAGCCCCCTTTGTTTGGTAGCCTCTTTTCTGGTTTTGAACAGAGGCTGAATGACGACAGCCTTGCCTTCCATGGATGACCACTGAAAGTGTGCCAGGGCCCGAGTCCAAGGCTTCACCGCGCAGCATGCCATGGCAGCACTTGCCCTGCCTCGCCAATGAATATACCACCTTTGGGGCTTGTGGCCGACTGTAGATTGTCTGCAACTGGGCAAGTCCATTTTTCTGTGGTGTCAGTGAGTTGCCCGTCTCTCTGGACTTGCTGGAAGCTGCCCCAGTCACTGGCATGATGGGAATTACTTGAGTATTTTGGGCCATTCCTCTACTGGCATCAGAGAGACCTTAAGGAGGTGCCTGGGAGATGGCACCTGAAGATCGCTGTCTTCTCCGTCCAAGACAACATCTTCAGGCCATACTAATGCTGAGTAGCAGATCGCATTTCACTACCAAACCACAATTACACGCTCTAAAACTCATCCCACCACATGGACACTGACCTCCCTTCAGGTAGCAGTATTTGGGAAGACCGCAGTCAGCACTCCTCTCTGCTGATATCCAGTAAGGACCAAAAAGGGGGACAAATTTAGTGTTTATCCTGAATAGGGCCACCATTTTTAGAAACTTCCTTTGAAAGAGCTGACAATGCATGATCTATTTTAAATATTGCCTCAGAAGATGAAATTATTTTTGGTCTAAATGAAATCAATAAGCAGTATTAAATATAAGGTTTAAGTGAGAAAAAAAAAATCCAGTGACTTCATTATTTATCGTATGTATCAGAGCTGGTATGGCAACCTCCATTAGCTAATTAATATCCCCTTTCTGTAAAGGAGACAACTTACTGAAACCAACAAAACCTTCCCACTCTGAAGTCCTTCAAAGGCAGGTGCAGGTGTAGTGTCTCCTCCTTTACTCCAGGCTTCCCTTTCTACCCTGGGTTCCCTGTTCCTCAAAGCCCTGGACATTGGTGTTCTCCCTGGCTTCCTCGGGTGTGCCAGGAAATCTTTCCAAGCCTAGTCTGTGCAGCCTGCTGTGAAGTGAGGCGCTGGTGAAATCCCGATTTGTGCCTCCCTCACCTGCGCCGTTATGCGCCCCTGTGTACCAGTATGGCACGGCTGAGCTCCATGGGCGCTAGGATGTGTAAAGGGATTCTCCTGCCTTGCCTGGCAGAGATCACCTTCCCTCTGCCTCTGCTGTCACGGTTAAAGGTCTCTGAGCAGACTGGATTTTCCCAACAGAGAAGCATTTTTAAATTAAATTAAATTAAATTAATATAGTTCTCTTTTGCTAGCTTCCCCCCCCCCCCCAATGCTCTCTTTTTTGCTGTCTCCTTGCCTCAGCATTATAATTCTGATGTTGTTGGTTCTTTCATTTACTGTAGTGAATATTTTCTGAAATAAATAAGAACGTTGCTTACATCTGTGGATAATGCTGGTCCCATATGTATGGTGCTAGGAAGTGTTGCATAGCAGATTCTGTGAATCTTGATGAAATATGTTAGTTCCTTTTAATAACTTACATATGTTATTTCTCACAGTATTTGATATATTCTACGTGCTTTTGTCATCCTGGTTTTGAAGGAAAGAGAAACTGCGGTCACATGGACTCATGGTTCCAGTTCATTCCTTAGGACTTTTGTTGCTCTGATGGAATGTGCATGTTGTAGCTGCCTCCGTCTGGGCAGAAACCAGCAGTTACTGGTACTTCTTGGTTCCCTGTGTGGTGAGTGGAGTGCGATGGGCAGCCCTAAGGAGTCATGCAGCCTCTCCCTAAAGCAGGTGAGCTGCATCACACCGGAGAAGCGCTGGCTACCTCAACAGTGGAGCTTGGGCCAACTGGCTCAGAGATGGACTTCTATTATAAAGGGTGTATATATTGGTATGGTCATTTCCATCGGGGAAGTTTACAGGTAATCTCCTTTTTAATACATTCCAGTAGGATTTTGGCCATACAGTTAAACAGGTCTTGAAGGAATGAATTGTGTAGTTGTAGTTTCCACTGTTGCTTGAGATGCTTCTAAAAACAGCATCTACACATAAAGACATCAGAAATAATTGATTTTTCATTCATGTAAAGCTGCATTTGAGCCCACTATTCTCATGCATTGAGTTCTGCAGGAAGTTGAAAATTGTGTCATAACACTGCGTTAACTTTCAGTTGTATGTCCTGCCTCATGCACATCCTTTTCTCATAGCAGAAAAAGTCTGATTTAGAGTAGTTCCACACAGGAGAAGGGTTGAGTTTTGTACTTTTTTTTTTTTTTTTTAAATCAGTGAATAAATTTTTTTGCCTGATCTGAGATGCTTAGTGATTCTGTTCCTTGCTGAGCAACAGGAGGTTAAGATGTAGAAAAAGGCTGGTTTGGAGCTTATTTGGAATATGCCAATAATAGCAGTTGTTGGTAACGATTCCATTCCTTATGAGTACATGACATACTCCTTTTCTCTTGTGATAGAAGCTTTAAATGTTAGTAGCCAGGAAGTGCCAGCATTCTAATTGCTCCCTGTAGTTAAATATATAAAAATATCGGAGGCATAAAATATTTTGGAATTACAAAAAGTAGATGGGTAATGAAATAGAGTAAAGAAATAGGGTGCAGTTGAGAATTGAGGGACATGAGGCAAAAGTGTCTACTCTGAATACCTGATATTGCCTTTGCTTCAAGCTTCAAGTATTGATGAGGGAGGTTCAGCAGTCACGTAAGAAATGTTTGTGTTTCCTCACCAGCTACATTTGAGTCGGGGAGCTTTGATCTCTTAAGTTACTCCTTTTAACATGAAGATTTTTCATTTCCAGATAGTTCTGGTGCTGGTTTCAAAATGCTAAAAAGTGGAAAGCCCTAGAATGACCTGGAAACACCAACTCCCTCCACAGTGCTCTTGGAATGTGTGTCCTGCATTTACTTGGCTGATCTACTCTCCGTTTCAGAAGTGGCAACACAGTACTCTGCTGCCTTTAACTTATCCCAGAGTTAAAATAAATAAAAAGAGAAGACTTTCATTCTTTTAGAATAAGAACAATTTTTGCACATTTTAATTCCACCTGAACTTATTTTGGTATTTTTGTGAATTAAATCTGCTGCTGCCCAGTAGAATGTTAAAGAGAAAAAGAGAAAATTGCCATTGAAACTGCATATTTAGTCAAAAGTTATACTTCCATAATCCTGCTAGCATAAAAGGGATAAATTGTCAGTATACATGGTGCACAGCATTATACACGTACCCGTTATCTTTGTCTGTGGCAGATATATCTGACAATTTTCAAGGTTTTTGAAAGTTATTTTAATTAAATGAAGCCCTTATTGTTGGGATTTTAACACATGTAAATTTCTGTTTTACCAAGCTGCACACACAACTATTCTTAGAAGCGATACTAAGTTTCACTCAAACTGAGTCAATGTTAGGAGATTTCAACTTGGAATGCTTGAATGACTCAGAGTAAGACTTGATTTTTTTATATGTAAAAGTAAAAATAAGTATGCAAAACATTCTATATTCAGACAGTTATAATACCTAAAAAAGCCCTAATAGATGTCGGTGTTGCTCCATATGAAACTTCTGTAAGTCATCCTAGTCCTACTGAGTTCAGCCTCCTCAATAGGAACATGTTCATGTGTAAATATACAGCCTCCTCTGTTGTCCTGTAAGCACAGAATCAAATCAATTTTTATGGTTCTTTATTCCAAAGGTTTTACAATAGATCTCTAAATATTTTCATTATTAGAAAGTCAGCATTTTTTGTTCCTCCGGAGAGCCTGTATGCTTTGTGTTTAAGCTGCATGGGCAGGTTACATTTTTTGTGTCCAACTGACTTCTAAACAGTTTTCTGTTGCTTTTGATTATTGAATATTTAGTTTAGCCTAGCTCTGCAGGCACTGAGGAAAAAGAAGATAACTGTGTAATACAGATATGACTATTCTCCCTCCAGTCCTCATCAACACTGTCATGATCAGTTGTATTCTAATACTGTAGAGACATGTGAAACATTTACATTTTTTGTTCATAAAAGAAGCTAAATAGTTTATAGATAAACTGTATGTAGATGTAGTACATATCTATAAATGAGAATTAAGCACAATTAAATAATACTTTATGAGGAAGATGTCAGTAAACTTTTTTCTTCTGCACAGCTGTAGCCTGTATGCATTGTCACCATTGGGACAGTAAATTCTTCAGTTAGAAATGTTTCACTGCACTTTTGTATAAATTTCATGTGCAAGGCATGTTGATGTTTTTGCTAAACTATTAAATGTCACTGTTGTGTGCACCACTGTCTTTGCTTCCATCAGAATGCTATTGACTTCTCTGTGAGCATAAATGGTTGCTTTTGAAAATGACTTTCTTTATGACCTATTCCTCTAATCAGCTCTACAATCTTGCTACAAATTCTTGGAGTACCATTCATGTCAGAATCTAAAGATGATATTCAGTTCAGGATTAAGATACCTGAATGTAATTGCCTACTTATATATGAGTGGGGTTCAGCTACATCAACTCGGACATCTAGACCTAAGTTCTTCCATGGGGCTCTCAGCTACTAGGCTGAAGGACTCCAGTCCTTAGGTCCTCTGTAATGTCTCCGAGCCTCAGCAGAGCTCTTGAGTGAACAGGCAGCCTCAGAAGTCTTTAGACACCTGTATTTATGCACTAACTCAATGTCCACGTGCCTAGGATCCCACTATAGTGCATGGAGATCTGGTCAGTACAGCAAGGGCAACAGAGAAGTTTCATCTGATCAGCCACTATGTGTGCAGTAAACTTAAGCATCCTATGGTATTTCAGATGCTTTAGGTTATCCGAGACATCTGTATGGGCTAGAACATATGTTGTAGGAGCTGCAGAGGGTGTATGCTCTTTAGAAATGCAATTGGAGGTTAGGCATGATATCTGAGAGCATCTGCAGTGACATGAGTCACTGGTATATGAGCAACTGAATTGAGCCCTCAACGTATGATCATAAGCCCCATTGATTGTAGGGGAGACGCAGGCACTGTGGTAGCTGTAGACACCTGAATTTGAGCATTGTAGATCTATGAGCTGAGTTCCACCTCACTGAGGACTTGCATATTAATTCAACTTAATTTTCTTGGCTATTTGCCTGTGGTAACTCAAGGCTTCCTTGTCATATATATATGAGAAACTGCTAGGCCGTCATCTGAAGAGTCCTGATCCCATAAAGTAACCCTCTGCTGTTTGGCCTATAAATCTTATTCAAGATTTTAACTTGAAATCCAAATTACCTGTTTTGTACATCTTCTGTGCCTGATGAAATCTTTGAACAAGCATCAGTAATTTTAATGAAGCAACATCCAAGTACCTAGGAGCATGATTGGCAAGTCATGTCTACAAGCTCTTTATCGAGTCCTTTATTGACTTCTACTACTAAACATTGCTTCAATTTTATGAAGTTCAAGTTCTTGAAGTGTGGGAATATGAGATGTATGGCAGCTTTCCCATCAGAGTACAGCTAGGCAGCATGAACAGAAGTCAGGGCCAAAGTCAAATTATATAATAATCACAATAACTGTATAATAATTCTAGATCATCGAAGGATTTCAATGTGTTTTGCAAATATTAATTAACGTCACAGCAGATTGAAGTGCTTATTGTTAGCTTATGCCTGTGTCTGTGAGAATGAGTACTGAATAAAAAAGAAGCTCTAAACTCTTCCTGAGACCTTGGGAAAAACATTCATACTCTTAACTTCTACTTTAGCTGCATAGTAGTGCTTTTTCCGTATTCAGAGGGGAGCTGGGAGGCTATGCTAGTTGGGAGGGTATTGCTATCAAAAATGGCAAATGCAGGGGTGTTTTTGCAGTCAAAAATAATGTAAATAGAGAATGAGTGCACACTTCTTATTTGCATTTATCACAATATGTGGAATTCATAGAGTGCAGATGTCTCCATCTGAGCTTATTGCCCTTGCATTTCTTTACAGTCAATGGAGTCAGTGTAAAGTGAAATTAATCTCATTCTAAAGTAGGTGTCTGAATAGATCAGACTGACTGCAAAGGACGCATGGGGGTGACTAGTTCAGATGTAGGAGAACTGAGTCTCATCCTACCTGTTCCGTGGGCAAAACTGTTATGATTTTATCTTTAAAAATACACATTTAACTTTACTGAGCCACAGTTAGCACACCAGATGTAGAAGTGTCTCAGAATAAGTATGTTCTAAGCATTTACCACAGATTGTCATATCAGAAATTTCATTTAATTAAAAATACCAAATAATTGTTTCATAATTTTATACAAACACAAGGCCAATACCCATTATGTCTGTGTGGGTAGTCTGAAGCAACAAGCAAGGTGATGAACAAGGTTTCACAGGGGAGGGCTGAGGAAAATTTCTAGGACTTCTTAATTTCTAGGGTTTCTACATTCTTCTTTGATGTGATCTCTTGGAACTTTGTTCGGGTTCCCCACACATCTAATGCAATACTAAATGCCCTTGTGTAACCATGCTTATCTCCAGCTGACACTTAAAGAAGGTGTGGTCTTCTATGGGTTCCGTATCTTACTTGCCACTGTGCAGGTGACTGAGTGTCTCAGAATGGCACTGGACATCATACATGGACACTTGATAAGATATACGTTAAGATTAAGGACTGTAAATTTCCTTGTCTACATGTAAGAGGGTGCCAGTATGCTGTTTATGTTTTAATGGTCAACTGATCAATTCAACGCATTATTTAACATAGTGAAAATGCATACTCAGGAGATGGAGGAGAGGGTCATCTGCCTTGCACCTGCCTTGCTGCTGAGGCATCTAAGCTCAGCATCCGCAGAGCAAAATGTTAGATTTGTCTCCAAAAGTATCCCAGACACCATGGAACAGCTGTGTTTAAGCAACTCTGTTAATTCCTGGATCTCACCTGAGTAGAGGAACAGCTTTACACCTAGAATTTCTGTAGGCACAAATGTGTAAAAAAACCCCTACTTTTGCATGTCTTAAACTCAAAGTTATCCTCATCTAGAAGAAAATAATGTTCTAGAGAGTAGTTTGCTTGCACTGAGAATTTCAGAGCAAGCACACATCATCCACACTGGAACTGCACACATTTCCTGTACTGAGCTCTCGTCCTCATCCTAATTATCTGTAGTTTCCTTTTGCCTTCTTTCTTTCACAGTCAAGCCTGATTTTCCTACCGGGAAAATATGTTAAGTCTTTTAAAGTAAGTGAGTAGGATTTATGATATATTTTTTTTGTTATTCTCCATAATCAAATGTTTCTTCTATAACAGTAGCTGTATATAGACACGTACCTCACAAATTAATCCAATAAATATTTTAACAAATTTCAAAAACTTTCAAAAGACTCACTTAGAAATTGCTTCATGTTGAAAGAAAGCAGGTCTCTATGGGATCCTATGAATGATGATATTTTTCTGCCAGCTTTTACGGATAGGGGATGTCTCAGTAATCAGCAATACAGCAAAGATGCTCAAATTCCAAACAAACAAATGAACACCCCACCCACTCCCCCCAAAAACTGTGAAGCAACTTAAAGTACTAAGAAAATCTCTACATAAGATTTTAGTAAATTTATATGTATGGCACCTGCAGCACTCTGTTACTGAAACTAATAGATAGTCTGATGCTGCATTTCTTACAGTTGTTTTTTTTTTTTTTATAATGCTATTCAGATGCTGATCACACAATTTACTGGTAAATTCTTTGAAATTCCGTTCTGTATTCAAATGCCAGCTGATTTAAATATGAAGAAGAAACAACATGTTGCTAATTCACATTAAAGTGGATGAATATTTAAGCTCTACGTTTGCTATGAAACCACAAGTGCTGTGTTGTGGGATATCCATAGGATATGCAAAGGAGTATTAAGTGATTCATGTGGTGTTTTTCCTAAGGAATAAATATTCTAAGTCATTGTGGCCAGTCAAGCCACAGAACTCGGATATCCTGAAACCTGGTCAAGTGCTTGTAGCCATAAGGCATGCATTTAGTATCTTGTATTTTAAAACCAATCATAAAATCATAGAATCATAGAGTCATAGAATGGTTAGGGTTGGAAGGGACCTTCAAAGGTCATCTAGTCCAACCTCCCTGCAAGGAGCAGGGACATCTCCAACCACATCAGGTTGCTCAGAGCTTCATCCAATCTGGCGTTAAATGTTTCCAGGGATGGGGCATCCACTACCTCTCTGGGCAACCTGTTCCAGTGTTCTACAACTCATTGTGAAAATTTTTTTCCTAATATCTAATCTGAATCTACCTCCCTCTATTTTAAAACCATTACCACTCGTCGTATCACAATAGGCCCTACTGAACAGCCTCTCCCCATCTTTCCTGTAGGCGCCCTTGAGGTACTGGAAGACTACTATAAGGTCTTCCTGGAGCCTCCTCTCATGTTAATTGGAAGGGCAAGTCCATTAGTACAGTCTGGATTTAATACCAACTCCAGAGCCTTTACTCTTGCTAGTGAAAATGCCAGGCAAGTTAAAAGGCCAGAAGTGTTAGCAGTCTGCCAGTCAGGGACGCCACGGGAAAGGCAAATTATAAACGGTGGGAGTTACAGAAAGAATAATGTGAGTCATGTTAAGAAGCCCTGTGTATCTAAGTGGAGCGGCGGACAAGTGTGTATTTGCTTTACCTGTACCTACTGCACAGCAGCCTTATATTCACCATCTCAGTCAGGAGCAGTGTACAGGGCATAACTAAATGGAAGGGTGGGAAAACAAACTGTAAAGGAGCATCTCCTCTCATCCAAAAGCTGTGAATCTGCATGAAGGCGATGCTCTGCACAGTCTAATCAGCCCTGCTGTGTCTGTGAATGAATGTGTTAAATTGCAGTTTTTAATGATTTTTCTTGCCACTTTTGCTGATGAGCATAAGGCCTTGGCCATGATGTATCTTGAGAAAATGGCAACACATCCTGCATATTCAGAAATGACAAGACTGGCATTTAAATTACGAGATAAATATAAGAAATTAACAAATATTTCAAATTGGGTGTGTGGAAAGGAAGCTTTCTATTACATTTATCACCACTGAAATTTATTCTAAAACTTTAGTGTCTATAAACTCATGAAGGCTTATAAAAACTTCTTATACAAATATCTTTTTGGATTAACCTATCTTGTCAGTTCAGGCACTTTGATTTTCGTAGAGGAAGATCACTTTTTTGTCCTGTATTTGTGAAGAAGTTTTTGCTTAGTGAGAGGGTGAACAGATTGGGATGATGGAATATTATAGTCACCTTGCCCTCACTTAGGAAAGATGTAAGTAAATAACTAAACAGAGGATAAACTGAGTTGTCTGTTGTGTGCAATCTGTAGCAGTTCAGTAGTTTCTGGTGCCATTAGGGTGATAACACGAGGCTGTGATGGTATTACTCATAAGTACAAAGGGGAGCTGTGTTCAAAGCCGCAAGCCTGATAATAATTCCAGAGGGGGTCTTATCAGTCCGTATATGAATGTGGTTTGTTATTTCATTTCTTAAAATCTGTAAAGCACTATTGTCTCTCTTCAATAAACATTTTTAGATCAGTCCTATTAAATGTTTTAGTGTGCCTTTATGTGATTGTTTTTGAATCAAGGCATTCCTGTCCTAAATGGAGAATGAAAAGCAGCCTAGTGAGAATGAAAAGCAGCCTAGCAGTGCAACCTCTTCACTGGCTATTCAGAATTTCCCTCTAAATTTACATCAGTATAAAAAGAATATAAAATGCAGATTTTGAAATCCAGAATGGATATTACTGTGGTAAAAAAAAAGCTCTAGAAGTGTGAATAGCTATTGTAAAAATCAAGAGTTGACAAAAGAAACCTGCATTATATGAAAGATAGAGAAGCATTTCAAAATATGATCAGATTATTAAAAGACCTTAATGCAACGCTGAGCTTCATCAAATGAGAGCTGATATTGTCTACAAAGCCTTTCATTGTATGGCTTGTGGCTCTGTTCCTCTTTCCGCTATTTTCCATTTTCCCTTGCTTTATTTTGTCATACTTAGTCACATCCTTAATCATCCATTCGTATTCCCCTGCTCTTATCTCCACACCCTTGGTTCCCCGTCCTCATGGCTGAGCCATATCTCTGCTTCTGGGAACTTCTCTGTGCCAAATGCGTTCAAAGAGCCTATGTAACCATTAAGGCCTTATATTTCAGTCATTTATAACCAGCTATCGTCAGCTCAAACTCAAAAGATGGCATGTGAGAAGATGACTTGGGAATGAAGTGAGGAACCAGACGAGTGGTGGACATGGCTGCTTTCAGAAAGTTTCACTGTATTGGCCTAGACTTTTAAACATGCAAGTAATTTCATTCATTTAATTGTTTGATTTATTTCCATGTGTTTACTGATCAAAAAAGTTACCCACTTGAACATATGATAGAAAAATGAACTCTTAGCAGCTATTGCACAAAGTGATCAGATCCAACTTCTAGTGAGGAGGATCTCAAACCGCTGACTGTTGAAAGCCAGCAGTATGTATCCAGAGATATTGTTCCTTCACTCTTCCGAAGTGTCTCCTACTAACCATGGGTGAAAGCAGGGCACAAGTGTTACACGGGCTGCTTCTCTGAGCTGGTGTAGCCATTCTTGGTTTAATTTCTTAAGAATGTTGACATTTGGCCAAATCCTGAGTTAGTAAAATTCTTTAAATAAATTAAAGCACTTTACATAAATTGAGCTTCTTAGTGTCTCATATTTCTTTGAAAGTATCAACCCTGTATAGGGCCTTACAGAATTTAATTCTGGTCTTTAGGAATGACTTACAAAAGAGAGTATCAGCTTCCCAGTCAATAGCTTTAAAAACTGCTCCTCAGCAAGGAAAGTAAATTATCAAAACTACTTTAATTAACGTATCCCGTGTAAGCCTTTGGCTATCAGATTTGACTGTCTAAATCTGTAATTACATATTGTTATCCTTTTACAGATTAAAAGGTTATCCCTGCTTTGAGCTTTTCAGGTTGTTTTTTTGGAGCATAGATTTGATTTCCCTGTAAAATTTTAGAGACTAAAGTAATGTCTTTTTTTTTTTTTCCCCTAAGAAACGTGGAAATATTTATTTGCTTGCAGTTCCAACACCCTCTTGCACTTTGCACTAAGGACTTGGTGAATCTCCTCTGAACCATTCTGTACATGGACTAGATGTTGGATGTACTCCTGTTGCTTCATTTATCTTGTTCTCTGAAGTAATTTAATGTCCTCTTGCGTGTATACTTAGTGAAGTATGGCTGCTATTATCCTTAGCAACACCGGAGTTTCCTTACTCGTTAATGTGACTTTATGTACAAGGTGACAATTATTTTTTGCACTGAATGGATGAAATGGGAGTCCTTCTGGTCATCCGTCAGTCACTGTGTAATTTAAGTTTATGTCTTAATGCATATTCAGAAGTGTCCAAGTAAAGGCATGTCATGTTCCCTGACTTTCAAGTGCCTGATTTCACAACCTAAAATATTTTATTTTCATTTACTTTTCTACACACTTTTGGATTAAAAAAATTCAGGTTTTATTTTTAATAAACTTTGCATCAGTAGCACACTTACTAGCTACCACACACCTCTGTCACTCATGCTTAAGAATGGCATTGATCGAACAGGAGGAGGAGGCATTTATTGTAGTTAGACCAGTGTTGGGGAGAAGATAGATGAGTAATAATTGGCAATGGGGGAAAATGCCTTCAGCAGTAGTCACACACAGATACTTGGGAGACTTTGAGAGACAGCGTACCTACATGACATAGTTTTGCTGTATTTCTCTTATCCTTATGTATTTGTATTGCGGTAGTGCATATGTTGAAAGGTCCTGACTGCATTTGTTTCTCACAATCTGTGTAACACTGTCTAAAAGAAAAGTGCTCACAGGGAAGTGTAGTGTCTTGTCTGAGGTTACAAAAAAAAGTGTCTTTTCCACAAGACAGGACCACGCCAGACCAGGTTGGGCAGCTCTGCTCTGTCGTATGGCCCCAGAAGCGCACAGGATTCAGAAGACCCGCAGAAGTGAAGCTGGAAAGGATGGTGCTCTGCTTCCCAGAGCCACACAGATTCCTCAAGGCCAGAGGAGCCGCAAACTAACAAGTAAATAGATAAACAGATAAAGAAATAAAAGATGCAGTAGAAGCACTTTATGTTTGCATTTTCTTACCTTTTTTTTTCCCTTCTGATGTGGCTGTGACTGCTATAGTGAGATGTCAGAATAGACCTGCCCAATAAACAAGAATTTCAGTAAAACCGACTCTGTTAGGAATACAGCATTTACAACTGAAAAGAATCACCTAAGATCAGTGAGATAACATCATCACATATCTCAATTTAAGTCCCGTTTTTATTTATTATTGGTTATTTTTAGTTTTGTTCTTATTTCATGTTTTGGAAAGCTGTTCTAGATCCTTGCAACTCCAAGCATTTAAAACAAACTAAATTTATTTTTGGCTGTATCAGACAGCACTCCCCTTCCCCTCTCACCACAATACTGTCAGGATGCTTAAGGTGTTTGTCTAGGAAGTGGAAGACTAATATTCAGTTCTTACTGTGCATAGATTTAGTGGCTTAACTATTTGTCTTTTCCACATCACTGGTCAGTGCTCAGGATAAAAAACTATTAGCTGTTTTCCCCACTTTCACTGAAATATCACTCTTAACTTGAGAAGTGTTGTCAGGAACTGAGTATTGTTCCAAATAAAATATCTATGTTATCAAATTGTTCCTAACCAATATTAATGCTAAAGCAATGTATGCAGAGTAGAAATAAAATACTGAAGAGTGTTACCAGGCTGACAACAGTGCCCTGTGCTGACCAAGAAATGCTGGTGTTCAATGATCGTCTCCAAATAAAAATGGATTTTTTCCGGGGCAAGACAAAAAGTACCTCCATGATTTATGTGCCTGCTAAAGTTTGAAGTCTGCGGACAATTGTGAAGAGCAGTGGAAATGGCAAATATTTTATAGAGGAAATTAATACGATAGAATTATAAGTGACACTGTTTCTTCCCTGTTCAGCGTATCTCAGAGTCTACAGAAAGATAGCACCCGATATAGGCAATACTTCTATTTCTGGAATTATCCACTTAAATGATTTAACTCTCATGGTTTAAGTTAGCTGAATATTTGCAGGTTTGGGACCACACACTCTAAATGCTGCTTCAGCTTCCTGAACTTCGCAATGTACCTTTTTTCTTAGCTCCCTGCAGGCCTCTCACATCAAAATTCCTCTACTGGACATCATCACTGATACCTCGGAGTCCTCTGTCCGATTATATCTTTTCCAGCAGTTTTGCTGGTAATTTGACAGGTCTAGTTCACACTCTTATGTCTCTTGGGCATGATACAGCACTATCAAGAAATCCCTATTCCCCACATATTCAGTGCAGTGTCATGGGAACTTACAACGTTTCCATCATCATTTGGCTTTCCCTCTCTTCCATTTGTAGAAATAGCCTTTTCTATCTATAAATGCTCTGTATCAGATGGTGTTTCTGCTACGTATCACATTCCATCCACCTGTAAAAGCGTGGGGATGGCCTAGACACCTGCTTGAGGCACTGCAGCGGGGCAGGTCTGGTGGCCTCTTATGCGTATGTTACAGGACATGGTCTAGAAGGAAAATGACACAGTGGGGTAGTGAGTAGAGCTTCACTGATTCACAGAATTTAAAGCTAAAACTGCTACCGTGAATATCTAAACTTGCCTCCTGAATGCTGCTGGTGAGGGATCAATCATCTTCAGCCCGTGCCCTCTCAAGACTGCATGTTGCTCCTGGAAACTTGAAATTAAGAAGTCTAAAATTGAGGCTGGCACAGCAAAATATGGCGTTTTCCAGAACTGGTTACCAGTGATTGCTGCCCATCAATCAGCAAAGAGTGGGAGCTTCCTCCCCTGAAATTTTATCCAAGAATTCCTGCCTCAAGTCATCAACTTCTTGAAAGAAAATGGAAGCTATTGTTCTACAGAGAGAAAAGAAACAGAAGTAGATGAAATGGGGGAAAATAGAGAAGGGAAATAATGGAACTTATTTGTTTTTTTCAAACAAAAGAAATTAAACAAGACAATACCAATGAAACAGTAATAGAGACAATACTGTTATGAGCAGAACTGTCGGATGAATTTCCATTTCTAAGCATACTCCATGGCCAGTGCTGATGAGGCAGGTTTGATAACTCGCCAAATCGGCACTTTTTCTTCACCTGTTCTACATGCCTCTCTTCTTTCCATACATAAGCTATCATTACAGGCAGCGCAACAAGTACAGCTGTGTTCTGCTTATCTTTTCTATACATTAGCACACATTAAATAGTGCTAGAGGACATCTCATGAATATAACATTTTCCACTGCTTTTAGCTTGTCCTTGTACTGCAGCCTAAGAAAAGAGAGAAGAGGAGTTTTACAACATACTTTGAAGGTTAACAGACCTGAGCTTTCAGAAACCCTGGCGGTAAGTGAATCCCAAACTGAACCCCCATCACAAAAAAAAAAAAGCGCCTTCTCATTTATACCATAAAACCACAATTGAGCATCCCTGCCGATCTTGGCTGCAGTAAGATTTCACAGGGATAGAAGCAATTTCTCAGGTAATATGGTCCCAAATCACACAAGGCATTGTAGGTCGCAGCCAGCATTTGGCTCCCACCTAGAAACCTATTGTATTTTCATTATGGTATAAAAGAGATTCAGGTGCTTCCCTTCTTTTTGTTAGAAGTTTTGAATTTAGGGCACAGGACTCTTGCTATAAACCCTGAAATGTGCCTATTTGCTTGTGACAGGTGCTTGTGTAAGAGTTTCTTCTGCTGGGGAAGCAGTAAAGCAGGGTGTTGGGATAGCATAAAACATAGCCAGGTATTCATCAGCCTTTTCATTCTGGGCTGCCATTTCAAGAGATGATTTATAGTCCCACTTCTACCTTCCCCCCTCTGCCTTTCCTATTTTATCCTGCTGCTTTGGCTGTGGATTTTGGAGAGGCACAGCTGCTGAGCCCCTCCTACTGTTGGGCTGTTTGGTAAGGCAAAGGAGGTCTCAGTGTAAGGCGATACCCTCAGCTCGGTGACCAAGATACTGACTACTGCATTTTCTACTGAATTTGAAGTCTCAAGTGTAGCACATTTTGGACCCAGCCTAAGACTTTCCAAGGTCAGTGGACAGTCTTCCACTAGTTAGGATGGCCTTTGGATGTGGCCCAGACCCATCGGCTAGAATGGATGTAACTGTGTTTTAATAAGCAGATAATTACAGGTTAAGTATTCACAATTAAATGAAAACTAAATAGGCTATATTATTCTCTGGGGTCATTCTGTTGTTTTCAACGGAGTTATACCAATAACTGATTTGATCCAATATTTTGTTTATAGGAGAGCTTATGAAATTCTAATTATATTGGTCAAATTAGTGAAAACCAAACAGACCTCAGCTTTGTTTGTATGGTTAAGCAATGTAATTATGAATGCCGGAACCGACAACTAGGCTTAATGTGGAATACTGAGCTCTAACTAAAAATGTCTAAGTGAAACACTTTGTTAGGAGTACATACTGTACAGAAACTGGAACATATTTTTGGACAGCATCCCTGGCTTTGCAAATCAGATGCTAAGATTCAGCAAAGATCGGTCTTGAAGGTAAAGAACACTTTAGCAGAAGAAAATTGTAATAGGGATGTTACTCATGAATTGCATTGCCCTGTGAATGAAGGTTCAGTTGAAATAATTAAAAATTAACAAATATATTTAAACTATCTCTGATTCAGTATATTAAAGCAATCTATTAGTTGCTTAATTTACTATATGAATGACACCAGTCTGAATAAAATCGCCCATGTTAAATGTGGAGCTCTAACTGTGATTGATTTCTTTGTATTGCCCAGTTTAGCCAAAGCCAAATCCTGACAGTGTCCTAATATGAACCTATAGAAGAGGAGATCCCACTCAGGAACAGATTTTAACAACATCTTACATAACCAAACCACATTATCTAAGTTCCTATCATCTCTTTTAAAGCTGTTTTGTCAAGACTCAATGGAGAACATGCTATATAATGCACTATATGTACTAACATTACATGGTAAGGTAACAAAATATTTTAAAATAAGTCACTACATGCATTTCAAAGGAATTATCTCAATAGGGCAAAGCATGTATTTCAAACTGTCAGTACCTGATTGCAGGTTTACATTTAAATGTTTTTGAAGTTATTAGAAAATACTGCGAAGAGAGTGATAGTTAACTACATGAAGATCTAGATAAGAAATCTGCAGTGGAATGCCAAAAATGAAAACCTTTACTCTCTTTTCGTTCTTCTGTGCTTGTGAAAATGCAAACAATAGCATTTACCAAAAGCAGAGGTGCTGCACTAGCTTTTGCCATCCAACTAATAATTGTGTTTTATGCTGATGTATGACTGCTGTAAAAATCCCTACCACACTCACCAGAATTGCTAGTAAAGGTGAATTGTGTGACTGCTCTTCTGGCTAATGTCCATTAAACAGGGCAACCACACATTTCTCTTTATAGGTTCTAATACACCCCTCACAGGTAAGCAGTGATTATATTCACCCACCAAGCCTCCTACTCTCTCGTAATACACATTTAGCTCACTGTCAAAAATATCTCTGGAGTTCAAGTGATTTATTTTTGCTCAGAAGGTATTCAGAAACAACTGGGAATCCTTTGTTTTTATTACATAATTTTTCTTAGTAACCAGGGGAAGGGAAGATTAAAATATTAAGCCTTTATCTCTTGTGTGAACAATTTATAGTTTTAGAGCATCTTTTTCTATAGGGAGGAATTCACGCTGGAAGGGAGGCATGCCATCCAGAGGGACCTTGACAGGCTGGAGAGGTGGGCCCGTGCCAACCTTATGAAGTTCAACCAGGCCAAGTGCAAGGTCCTGCACATGGGTCGGGGCAATCCCAGGCACAAATACAGGCTGGGCGGAGAATGGATTGAGGAGAAGGACTTGGGAGTGCTGGTGGACGAGAAGCTCAACATGAGCCGGCAATGTGCTCTTGTGGCCCAGAAGGCCAACCGCATCCTGGGCTGCATCAAGAGGAGTGTGGCCTGCAGGTTGAGGGAGGTGATTCTCCCCCTCTACTCTGCCCTGGAGAGACCCCACCTGGAGTACTGTGTCCAGTTCTGGAGCCGCCAACATAAGAAGGACATGGACCAGCTGGAGCAAGTCCAGAGGAGGGCCACGAAGACGAGAAGAGGGCTGGAGCACCTTTCCTATGAGGACAGGCTGAGAGAGTTGGGGCTGTTCAGCCTGGAGAAGAGGAGGCTCCGGGGAGACCTGATAGCGGTCTTCCAGTACCTCAAGGGGGCCTACAAGAAAGATGGGGATAGGCTGTTTAGTAGGGCCTGTTGTGATAGGACGAGAGGTAATGGTTTTAAAATAGAGGGAGGTAGATTTAGATTGGATGTTAGGAAAAAAATTTTTACAGTGCGAGTTGTAGAACACTGGAACAGGTTGCCCAGAAAGGTGGTGGATGCCCCATCCCTGGAAACATTCAAGGCCAGGCTCTATGAGGCTCTGAGCAACCTGATCTAGTCTGGGATGTCCCTGCTCCTTGCAGGGGGCTTGGACTAGACGACCTTTGAAGGTCCCTTCCAACCCTAACCATTCTATAATTCTGTGACTCTTGATATTATTATTGTTGTTATCATGAGTATTTCAAGAACTGTATTACCAGACCAGAAAATGGTTGGTGACTTTTTAAAAATATATAGGCAATTATATATATATTACATAGACAGGAGTAGCAATAAGAAATAGGTTTGTAGAGTTCTATGAAGTTTCTGGCTGTGAGTCCTTGCTTAAGGTTGGTGACACAGTTATGGAATTAATAGTATCTCTGTCCCATTTTTGGTCCCCCTGGAATGAGTCCTCCAGGTGTTAGGTCTGATGCCTGGTCCTGTGTCTGGATGTAAGCTCAGCCTTTAACCTACATTGCGACCAGAATCTAGGTGCCGTTCCAGCTCTTATTCGAGTTATTCAGCTTTTATTAAAGTTCTCTGTTTGAAGGCTCCTGCTTCTTCATTTTGCTGTTCTCAAGCTACTATGTAGCCAGTATTTAGCCAGTACTAAAAACATTAGAGGAAACTACTTTAAAGCCACAGCCAATTTACGTGTTTATCTGGTTGTGTGTTATCTTATGCTGCACTGTGTGGACAAGTCAGTGACCTCTTCTTTCAAGGGATAAAGCCAACTCATTTTAAGAAGGTTAAATTTCAAACATTTTCAGGCATTTCTCAGTGATTTTTCGTCCTCCTCTCCCCTTGCTCCCTGTCTGCTTCCTCACTCTGGTCATGGGTGCCTTTGGAGCTAGGCCAGGAACTGGCATTTGGGTCAGCACTGCTCAATGCCTCTCCTTCCCCTGCACCTTCCCTCTCCCCGAACATCCATTGCTGCCTCCCCACCACCTGTTCCTCCTTATATTGGGTTTGCATGGCACGGTTTTAGTAGCGGGGGGGCTGCAGGGGTGGCTGCTGTGAGAAGCTTAGGTAGAAGCTTCCCCCCATGGCTGATAGAGCCAATGCCAGCCAGCTCCAAGATGGACCTGCCACTGGCCAAGGCCAAGCCCATCAGCAACGGTGGTAGCGCCTCTGTGATAACATAGTTAAGATGGGGGAAAAAAACTGCACAACTGAAGCCAGAGAGAGGAGTGAGAATATGTGAGAGAAACAACTCTGCAGACACCCAGGTCAGTGAGGAAGGAAAGGGTGGAGGTGCTACAGGTGCCAGGGCAGAGATTCCCCTGCAGCCCATGGTGCAGCCCATGGTGGAGCAGGCTGTCCCCCTGCAACCCATGGAGGCCCATGGAGGAGCAGAGATCCACCTGCAGCCTGTGGAGGACCCCACGCTGGGGCAGACGGATGCCTGAAGGAGGCTGCGGCCCATGGAGGGCATGTGCTGGGGCAGCTGTTCTGGAGGGACTGCACCCCGTGGAAGAAATGACCCATGCCGGAGCAGTTTCACAAAGGACTGTAGCCCGTGGGAGGGACCCCATGAAGGAGCAGGGGAGGAATGTGAGGAGTTCTCCCCCAAGGAGGAAGGAGCAGCATAAAGCGCCAAGTGATGAACTGACCATAACTCCCGTTCCCTCTTTCCCCCTGCGCCACTCTGGGGTGGGGAGGAGGTAGAGGTAATGTTAAGCCCAGGAGGAGAGGGGGGTGGGGGGAAGTTATCTTGTTCTCCTTCTCATTATCCTGCTTTATTTTTAATAATAAACAGTTTTCCCCAAGTCAAGTCTGTTTTGCCCATAATGGTAACTTTAAGGATCTCTCCCTGTCCTTATCTCAAACCTCGACCCTTTTTTTTTCTTCTATTATCTCTCCCTGTTCCCTTGGAGGGTGGGGAGAGTGAGAGGGAGGCTGTGTAGTCTGGTCCCAAGCGGGACTAAACTACAACACTGGGGCAGATGGATGTGCCTGAAGGAGGCTGTGACTAGCGTGGGAAGCCCATGCTGGAGTAGGCTCCTGGCAGGACCTGTGGTGCCATGGAGAGAGGAGCTCAGGCTGGAGCAAGTTTGCTGGCAGGACTTTTGACCCCATGGGGGGGACACACTGGAGCAATTCGTAAAGACCTGCTCCCGACCTGAAGATGGGAAGGACCCATGTTGGAGAAGTTTGTGGAGGATTGTCTCCTGTGGGAGGGACCTCACGCTGGAGCAGGGGAAGAGTGTGAGGAGCCCTCCCCCCAAGGAGGAAGGAGAAGGAGGAAGGAGCAGCAGGAAGGACCGCAACCGCCATTCCCCATCCCCCTGCGCTGCTCACAGGGAGGAGGTAGAAAAACTGGGAGTGAAGTTGAGCCCGGAAAGAAGGGAGGGGTGGGAGGAAGGTTTTTTTTAGATTTGGATTTATTTCTCATTGTTGTACTCTGATTTGATTGGCAATAAATTAAATTAATTTCCCTAAGTTGAGTCTGTTTTGCCTGTGACAGTAATTGGTGAGTGATCTCTCCCTGTCTTTATCTCGATCCAGGAGCCTTTTGTTCTATTTTCTCTCCCTGTCCAGCTCAGGAGGGGAGTGAGAGCAGCTTTGGTGGGCACCTACCATCCAGCCAGGGTCAACCTACCATAATCCTGGGGCCTAGCCTGGGAAACACCACATCACACTCTTATTCCTGGCACAACTTGGCCTGAACTAAGTTCAGATAACTTTTTTTTTCAAGTAAAAGCCCTTATTTTGTACCAAACATCTCTGTTCTTTAGCTCTTTTACACCCATTTAACATAAAGGCTTTTGGTTGCTACTTGGTGTCTGTGGAATAATTAACTGAGAGTGTTTATTACTCTCTGATGGTCCCAGAACAGACTTGGACTGTCTGGTTGGGAAGTGTCAATGTTCTTTCATTATTGAAACCATCTGATCCAAGGAAAAGTGATAACTAGTTGATACACTTCCGAAAGAGCCCATTTCCAATTGTTTTGACTCATAAATGGATCAATTTTAAAATTTCACTGTGGACTGCAGTTTCTTTTCTCCAGTCCAGGAAGGGTAGATGCAGTATTTTTTTTTTTTAGCTTTTGTAATTTTATTGGTCTATTTCTTAAAGTCGACAAGAAACTGATGCGAGTAGCATCTTTCAGTTGTCACTTGACAAGTAAAGGCTAAGGCACAGGAGGACAAGCTTCAACTGGTCTAGCAAATAGCGATTATAATGCGATTTCCAAGCAAGCTGGCACGGCACTGCAGTGCTTAAAATCCCTTTCAGCAATGATATTGAGTCTCAGGGGTGCCATCACATTGCAAAAATGCTGGTAAAAGGATAAAGTTACTCGGTGTTTTGTTCTCTCTTCTTTGTTCCTTGCGGCTCCTTGTATCTTGTGGAAATTAATAAGTTGGAATTGAGAGTATTGCTCTTTATTCTCTTGGTTCAGAGAGATTCATGTCCTTTCTTTAGCAAATCTCTTTGAAGAAAGAGGACAGGCTGAAAAACCCCACACTTCAGTGGGCTGGCTAGATTCAGATACCAGCCACTGTAGGCCTTTCGTTGGTGTTCAGCAGTCCTTTGTGAGATTGTTTCGGGAGCCCCTCCAACACATGAATTTGCAATCTGCTGATACATATGCCATGGAGCTGAAAGTGTTTTTCATTTATGAGGAATCTCTCAGAGCACTGTCAGGTTTCCTGCGCTGATCCAGGCCTCTGCCAGTGTTACCCCTTACATTTCATCAGTCTTCAATAGCGGAGATGAGGCATCGCTACTGGTAGATACCAAACTCATTCTATAGATGAACTTACTGTATGTATACATGAAACTTTTTACTACTTTCATAAGTACAATGTCAGAAATACTGTATAAAAGCTTGCCATTGTATCGAAAACAGATTCAGATGTAAATGCAAGGTTACACTACTACCCATACAGTCACATTTCAGTGTTACTAAAACATTGTCTTAAGTGAAGCATTTCCAAACCATACCCAGGGCATGGTCTCCCTACGGTCCTGAAGATAAAAACTCTAAAGTTCTTATTAAAAAAACAGTTGCTTTAAGAGTTCTAAAACTCTTCCAAGGTGTTTTTTTTTTTTCTCTGAAGAGAAAAATAAGATGGTGTAAAGAAGTTTATGTTTCAAAACCACTTTTTCATTGCAAATAGGGAGCATCTTTGTATTCTTTTATAGAGTGTGTTAAAATTGTGGTGGTTTTGGGTTGGAGACCATGCCCATTGCAGCCTGAAATCTACACAAGAAAAGGTCTCTCTTTTTCCCTTTCTCTGTTTTTTTTTTTTTTTTAAGACTTAAATTCATTTGCTTTCCTGAATAAATGGTCCCTGATACAACTTAGCAATCATACTGTATCAGTAATAGGCAATTAAATATTTCCATAAAATGTTCTATATATGCCTAAATCAACGCTAACTAATCCTTACAAGCTACTGTCAAATAAGTTAATACTGAACTTGAAATAAACCAGGCATTTTAAAGTTTTGTTCCAGACCTGAGACACACATGCTGAGACAATAGATACAGATTTATAGCTACGAGGGTGAGCATCTTCACTGATGCGTAGGTAACTTCCACAACGAAATAAAATAGTTGCCATAATGATCTTGAACATTTGTAAAATTCAAGTAAGCAAGCTTGTAAATTAGTATATTCTCCAAGCATCTCATCTATGGAAAAGATTGCATATGAAAAGACTAGTTTTTTAAATGGAAAGGCAAGACTGCAAAGGCCTGATATTGTAGAAATCCACTGTACTTATTATCATTCATTTTTACACTGTTATAGAAATTGTTCTACAGTAAGTAAGTTTGTTGTAGAGAAATGTTTTCAGACAAAAACAGTGGACATCCAGCTTACTCATCTGCAGCAGTGACGCAAGCTTAAGGGATCTCAGTTGTGAGCAATAAAAATGTGCCCTGAAGTTTCCAAGGTGCTTAGTAGCTCTTTTTCTAAGTTCTTCATCAATAAATCAATTGAAGTATAAGATGGTTACTTGAGCAAATGAGAAGGTAATGGCTCAGTTTCACTGTATCCCTAAGAAAAAGATGATTTTTTAACAATTAGCAATTTATAGCCAATTCATTTCTCACTCCAGCATGCTCCCTTCTCTGGAGTTTGGATAACCTTTGCTACCCGATACTTCTTTAGCCTTTGGTAAATACACATGGATAAACAGATAAACTGCTCTGTAAAAAGAACTGAAAAATATCTTCTGCCTTCCCTTTTAGCAGTAAGTGCATGTATTTCCAGCCCCTATATTACCACAAGTTGTCAAATGGAAGGAGAAGACTTTAATTCGCAAAAGTAAACATTGCTCTTGCCTATTTATATTTGTCCTTTCTGAAAGATGTTACTAAACCCACCGAAAAATAACCCTTGATTTGTAGTTATGCTTCTGCTTGGGCAAAAGTCTAAAATAATGCTCAAATGCATGATCTAGTTTGAAAACAAGGCCCCAGACTGCCATGTAAAAAATGAGCTTATAAATGTCAATTTATACATTGACATTGACATTGTATATACATTATACATTTTTACATTAAATCTGATAGTTGTAAAACCCCATCTGAGGATGAGATGCTTTGCACTCCCTTTTATCTCCTGTATTTCCTACTTCAGAGTTTCCTGTTTTGTGTTAGTTCAAAGAATAGTAAGAAATTAAGTAATGTATTAGCTTAAAGTAACATGAAAGCATCAGGTTGGTGCATGCTTTAGTGTTCAGTTCTGAGATGCATTGGGTGTATCTGAGTTACTACATATCCTTTGTTGTCAAAGGAAACTAACCAAATATAACCCTCTAAAATTAAATTTGTATTTTCCTGAGTCAGCAAGGGGTCTAGCATCAGTAAAGAATACACACAGTGCTGAATGCATTCTTTGATTCATAGGGTCATGCAAAAGCTTTGGTATAACGACTGTTCGGAGAAATTGAGTTAGTTGCAGCCATTTGGAGGGATAAGAAAGTTCAGGATTAAGAACTGGCCATACATATGCCTATGAGAAATTATTCTTTATAATCCTGTTTAATTTTCCTAATATTTGACCCAAATATTAGTAAGTTAATAGTCGAGGTAAAATTGGACAGAGTCTTTGTTATGCAAAGGAACTGTGTGCTACTCAGATGACCTAGATTAGCGCGTGCACTTTAAGGCACCTCTACCAATGAAGCACTTTGAGGGATCTCAGGTAAGCATCTGTGAAAGACGTGCACTCTGATTGCCAGGGCTGCAGCGCCTATTTTTTGGTCCTGTCTCCCAAAAGCAGAGTCCTCAGTCCTGAGATGAAGCCCATAGAAACTTTATACATCACCTTGGGTTAAGAGAAGAGCGTTTCAGAATTGGATGTTAAGTGGTTAGCATGTTGAACCGGACAGCTCTTCAAGTAGCTCAGTGTGAAGCCGTGTAGAACTAGCCAAAAGGGATGCTCAGTGTCCTAAATAGATGTGACCTACATTTTAGACCTTTGCAAGATTTAGATACATATGGCAAGGGCCTCCCTCTGCTCCAGATTTGAAAATATTAACTTCTCGTAAACACGTATGATTGCACCCTTTCTTCCTTTATTTTATTCTGAGGTTTTATTTTGAAGCAAAACTATTGTCCTGCTGTGGTTTTTGGTCCTGTTTTGAGTCCTGGAGCATTGACAAAAGCTATCCAATCTAAATAAATCCAATATATTATTTGAAGCAATAAGTAATATAACCAATAAATAGAAATAATAACATTTAAAAATATTTATGAGGAATTACTGGTTTTGCTAACTTTGCTCCTCATGCTATCTCCAAGCGTGTCTCTAGAGGTGGGGAGGACAGAGGTGAAAGAAAAGACTTTCACAGAATGGGAGACCTTCCCTGCGGGACATGGGGAGCAGGAAAGGCTGTTCTTGTCCTACACCCCCCTTTCTGTATGAGGCTGCACAGGGAAGCGGCATGGTGGCGGTGGTGGTTTCGAACCGCAGCAGCCTGGGGCTGGAATTCCTCAGTCCTTTGCACAAAAGCAGCCTGGAGAGAGGGAGAAATGGTGGCTCTGAGGCTGGAGGAGGAAAGAGGTGCTGCAGCCCTGGGGCAGCCGGGCACTAAATGAGCTGTCCTGCCTCTGACCTCCTCTCCACCACCTTTTCTGCCTGTCAGTTCCTCTTTCTCTGCACTCAGATGCATTTCCTGCAGTGATTTGACCTAAAATCTAGCGTTTCAGCTCAGAAGAGTGGTCACACAGGGCCTGGAGGCGGGGTCAGGTGAGGGGCTGGTGGCTGCCACTGTTCCAGAAGGGTTGAGCCCACGGTGTCTTCAAGTCTGTAGGTTGCTCCACTCGGTGTTGTGAGTGTAGGGACAGGCTGTGCTCACCCCACTCCTGGCTTGTCCTCCCATTTTTAGGCTCTTGTTTCTGTACTTTTGTGCTCATCTCGTAGGCTTCCTCCTCCACTGCTGGTAGATATGAGTGTGGGTAGCACAGTTGGTTAATGCTGGCATTATTCTCTACCAGTTGGGTGGATACACTCTGCTACTAGGCATCGGCTCCTATGGTATGTATTAGCTTGTTTTTTGTCACTTCAGCTGAGTTTGAGGCACAATTCTGAGAAAGCCAAATTGTCACTTCATCCTGTAATGCTGAACTCTGTTTCCCATGTAAGGCCACCTTGGTCGCTCAGGTAAGCTGGTGCCTTTTCTCTGTGAACCAATATAGAGCAAAGCAGTGGGGAAATAAACACTAAGCAAGAATGCAGACCATGTTAGATAGACTAAAGCTGGTGGGACGCAGGAATGAGTTCTCCAACATCATACAAGCTGACTTGGTATCTACAAAATTGTTTATTAGGCTGAGAGAAGATGAACTGTAATTCAGTGTTCACTGCTGACAGGCAAGTCAAATTAACACTTCATTTCTAAAGGCTAGGGCAAAAAATATTTTACTGGTTCTGAATAGGAATTAACTTGTTTTGATTTGATTTGATTTGATTTTGCTAAAGTAAAATTGCCGTATTTCTACTGTAAAACAAACCAAAGTGTGGAGCTCAGTTTTAAATGCCAGTATTTCTAACACAAGTGGTTTTGGTTGTGTCTACACTGCTGTGTGCAGCTCTCAGGAGTAGATCGGGATTATCGTTGCTGCTCATCCACAGTGCTTGCCTGTAGCAGCACCCCTTGAAGTGTGCTCTGATGCAGCCCTGTACTTTTTTGAGGGGAGGAAACTTAGATGCCCCTTTTATTAAGAGGTGACCCTGTCCCTCAGGGTGTCCTTACCTCAAGAGTGAATGGCTCCAGGTCTTCAGCTTCAGTCACACTGCCTTTGGGTTGGTGCAACTGAGAAGATGACTCAATTTCCTTTCCTGCAGGGGTTTCTGAGCTTTTCTGTACTTTCTTGTGGGCATTTCAGGTGATACCTGAGCATCAGGCCCCACGGTACCAGCACAGTGAGCTGGGGGAATGCTACTTCAGGGAAATCAAGGCACAGAAGACTGGGAAGGGTTTTGGGCTTGTTAAGATACTGATGGCAATTAAATACCAGTGCACACCGAGTTTGGTACTGCAGTGTGTTTAGACTGTTTTGAGATGCTCCCAGTAGATGGAATTACAGATTTATAAGGCAGCTCTTTTCTTAGTGTAGCCCTGTCTAACAAAGGATATATGTAAAGAGCTAAATCTTCAAGGAACTGTAGGCAGGAGATAGGTGTAGAATCCAAAAAAGTCCTAGAAGATAAAGAATTTCTGTTGGTAAGGCTCCACCTTAGTGGAGTGCTTAGGAGTGCTCCTAAGTGCTGAAGTGGCCATTTTTATAGGGGGAATTTGTAGGAGTATTTTCTGGAACCCACATCTTGCCACTACCAAGCAGGATTTCTCTGGGCATTTTCTGAAAGAAAGGACATACTTCTGCAATTTTTGAAAGGAAAAAAGTATTTCCTAATGCAGCTTCAGGGCTCACGGCTTTGTGCTTTGGTCCCCAAAGAGGAAGAAATTCCGTCCCACTGTTGGCTGGAAAGCTCCTGAATTCCCGAGAAAAATAAATACTAAAATTCAACCATCTCCCTAACCTCCAGTAGGTTGCTTTAATGTGCTGGCTTATGTGGGACCCATCCTTAGGTCACATTTCTTTGGATATGGTGTAGGAAGCCTACAATGCTCAGTCTTGAATGTTGTTGATTTGAGGTGGCTGGGCAGTCATTTGGAGTAGAGGTACTGCATTGCTTAGCGTTGTGGAATAAAGCCAAAACCTGAATTCCTTGAATGCTGTACAAGCAATGGCAGCATATTTCCCAGCTAGCTTTCTGTGCTTTGTAAGGCTTTGTCTCTGTCCTTTCAGGTCCAGGTTATTAGCTTTTTCTTCCTGTCTCCTTATTTTTTACCTCCTTTCACAGACACCTGGACAAATAGCTGCCAGTGTGTCGATGTCCTGTTCCTTGCGTCTGCCCAGGGAACACTCCTCAGGGCCACCTGAGTGAAGCTTTCGCTAGGGATAATCAAATTTTTTTTTTTCCATGAAATTCAGCTCCTGTTGTTTCATCAATTAGTAAACCAAGGACAGGGTGTGAGTACATAATGCAATGAGCCTGAATTATGGCAGATTAACAAGTACCTGCTTGTCAGATGAGTTGCTATGTTCGAAGTACCCCTTGGATACCCCTAGAGCTTTGGTACGCATTAATTTAACAACAGCGCTGTCCTCCAGACATGATCCCTGCTCATGCACGGGTCAGCTCTGTGGTGCACGTGTATGTGCGGTCAGCTCTATAGGTCTGATGTGTCTCAGATATCTCCGGTTCACTGTGAAGGTACTATATAGTTTTACCATGTCTGTTTCCATTTGCAAATTTTGAAACAAATGTTAAACAACCTTCCCAAAAGACCTTTATCCTTTATTTATTTATTTTAATGCAGTACAAAACCTGTCTGACTGCATTGCTGATTTTATTGTTTTGACCCAGGAGGAACTGGGTATTAATTAGGATCATTGTTTTAATTAATTTTTCTTAGTTGTGTGGCATTTCCTTTTTTTCCACTGTGGTATCACATTTCTTGGGTTGTGTGCAGGAGGGTTCAGTACAGTAATACGTTGCATTTTCTGCTCAGTGGACTTCTGATTACCTATATTGCTATGCTGATTATCCGAAACAAGCTCAGTTCTTTTTTAATCTAATCGCTTATCTGCGTTTCCAACAGGTTACGTCCATCCTATTTGGTGAATGAGTGACTAGGTGATTCAATTACAGATTTGTCTCTTTTCCTGTACCTTGCATGTAAGGAGCAAAAGGATTGTTATAAGCCTTTGCAGTGTATGATGGCAAAGTTGAATACAACAAAACGGTTTTCCACAGTGTAGTTGTTAGCATGCAGCATGTGTCCCAGTGCTTGCTTGTTTCATGCTACATTGCTACACTTAATTAAATTAAAAGCTGCTCGTGACCTTGGTTTTATTCTTTATTTATGTGCGCACCGCAAGAAATTAAAACCCATTCCCTTCTTCCTCTCTTTCTTTTGGGGTGGGACCTTCTGGATTTCTATCATATTTCCCCCATTGCTCTTCATTCCTCACCTTAGGGTTTCTCATCCCCTGAAGCAGGAGAGTAACTACCCCGGCTTCACGCAGCGCAGCTCCACGCGGGCATCCCGCAGCACTGCACAAGGCTCGGCCGCGGGACAGCTCAGGGACTGCCCTCAGCTCCTAGGACAGCTGCCTGTAGTTCTGGAGAAGGCAGTGGGCTGAGGATACAGTATGGTATTCAGGCCTCACCGCCATGGCGGGTCCACCTGTGACACTGCCTGTGGGGTGGGGACACCAAGATGAGGGAGGGCATTGCTCCCAGGCAGTGCTTGTGTCTCCCCTCGCAGCGGCACTCCCGAAATCTCTTCAAACTCTCCTTCCTCGCCAGTCTGATGTGCAGCGACAGCCAGAACGGCCCCACGCCTGTGCCCCCTGGGTTGCTGCTAAGGCGGGAAGGCCCAGGCCAGCCGGGCAGAAGCGGCCGGTGGTGGCCCCAAGGGGAATGACTTGTCCCTGAGGCCGCGCCTGGACGGCTGGCAGAAGACCCAGCGCACCAGCGCGCTTTCCAGAACGCTCCTTGGCTCTGGGGCGCGGCGGAGCTTTTCAGGCCGACCCGTGGCTGCTGGCACCCGGCGGCGCGCGGAGCGGGGCCGCTGCAGCCGGTAGCGTTGGCGGGAAGAACGGCAGCGGCGCGGGCCGCGCGCCAGGCGCGTGGCGGCGGTGCCCCCTCGCGGTGCCTCCCGGAAGGTGTTCGCCTGGGGAGAGAAAGAGAAAATACGGGCCTGTGCGGGGGGCTTCGTTATCTATACATATTTTTTTTTTTTTTTAATTTTATTGGACTGAATACTCTTACAAAACGATAATAATTTTCTCCTGTGAGATTTTTTTTTTTTGTCCCCCTGAGCTTACAACTCGAGAAAGGAAAAGCTGTAAGCCTTAAGGCCGCTTTAGGTGTGGATGTGCTATTGAAATTTAATTTAGTTTTATTACCTTGAAAGAATGAACACGTCACTGTCAGTCGGAAAATACTTGTACTACACTAAGTGTAGGGGTTTTTTTATTTGTTAATATTTAATTAAGTAATGGTGCTGCAAGTAGGAGAGCAGGACCTGAAATACAATTTTGGGTTGCGGTATCTGATGGTAGAGTGGATGACAAACCACATTAGCTGCAAACAAAATTAAGCATTATGCAATATACATACAGTAGAACTTGTGCAGCTCTATAGGTTCCATTCTCTATGTATGTTGTTCTTTGTTGGTTAATATTTCTAAAGCCTCTCTTTATTATTAAAGGTATATCTAAAAATCTGGATGAAAAGTTCATCCCCAGCCTCATCACAGCATCATTTACCAATCCTGTTTAAGCCATCTGCTTTCTAGGCGTTGGCTTTAGTTTCTAATCACACATTGTAATCACACGGTGGTGAAAAATGAATAGTGAAAGTGAAGATGTGATGGATACAGTACAAAATGCAATTTAAGTTATTTATCTCATATACTTTAAGAATACATTTTTGACATCAGAAGTGTTTCTGGAGGAATTAAGGTTGCAGAACAGAATTTGCATGGAAAGCAACTTGAATATACCACAGAAATGAACCCAAGCCCATGTTTTCCAGATACATGCCTCCAACTGGGTGAAGCTTATTGTTTTCTTTAGATTATAGATTCATCAGCTTTGAAATGCTGAGGGGTATTGGTTTTAAAGGCTCTCAGTTCCTGATCTGCTTTGTAAGTAAACTATTGGCCAGTAGGGCTACTTCTCTTTGCAGTGATAGAAGCAATTAAGTTACTCCAGAGCCCTCCATTCACAGGCTGCGCCCAAAATATAAACACCTGTCCTTATGAGGAGGAAGATACATGTCATCCTGTGTAAAGTGAGTACTGATAAAGACCATGACCTTTTCCAAGCCTAGCAGTTTAAATATATTTGGTTGGATATAAGGTAGCTGTAATCTGGAAAGCTATCTTCTTTATTCCATTGTTTTATTTTCTAATATTTCTTTTGTAGCCACTTTTGCTGACCTAGATGAAAATCTTAATATTTCAAACGTTCTTGTCTTAGACGCTTACCTACATAGCTACCAAATGCTGTGGTTTCTCTGGAGTAGAACAGCTGCAAACATATAATGACCTCTAAAACCATGCTTTCGATTTCAAACATTGTAGCATTGTGCTTCTTTAGAAAGAAGGGCACCAACTAAAACTGGGGACAGGGAAAGTGTATTATATTTGCTTTTGGCAAGCATGGTACTGAACCTTCATATTGGAATCAAATTAATTTATTTTGTAAGAGTATTTTTTTTGTTGTTGCAGGGGTAGGGTATGCACATTATAGATTTAGTAGAATCTATGTTCTCTATTTAAATGTATAAATTAAAACCTGGTACAAAGTACTGTTTGCACATCAATAATTGCCTTGTATCTGATTACCAGCTAGGCTCCACTGCTCAACAAACATTGAGAGGGGGCTGGTTGCTGTTTTCATCTCTCCTCTTAGTCCTTGCCTACAGCATGTGGTTTTGGATTGAAAAATATAGAATCATAGAATGGCTTGGGCTGGAAGGGACCTTCAAAGGTCATCTAGTCCAACCCCCCTGCAAGTAGCAGGGTCGTCTCCAACCAGATGAGGTTGCTCAGAGCCCCATACAACCTGGCCTTGAACATTTCCAGGGATGGGGCATCCACCACCTCTCTGGGCAACCTGTTCCAGTTTTCCACAACGCTCATTGTAAAAATTTTTTTCCTAATATCCAATCTAAATCTACCTCCCTCTATTTTGACACCATGATTTTGCTGTAGGGTAAGTAATTGACACAAACTATCCTGAGAGAAAATCACTGTAGGAAAACACTATGGGTTTTTCTTAAAAGGTGAAACATAGAATCACAGACTGGTTTGGATTGGAAGGGACTGTTCAAGGCCATTCAGTCAAACCCCCCTGCAAGGAGCAGGGACATCTCCAACCAGATCAGGTTGCTTAGAGCCCTGTCCAACCTGGCCTTGAATGTTTTCAAGGATGGGGCATCCACCACCTCTCTGGGCAACCTGTTCCAGTGTTCCACGACCCTCTTTGTAAAAAAATTTTTCCTTGTAATAACATCTTTTCCTCATAATAACATCTTGCGGATTGAATGACATTTCTTGTGTGGTTGACCAGGCCTAGTTTACCTCATAATGCTGCTAAAGTGCTTTTTCTTCAGTGTAACTTCATGCAGATATGGCTTACGTGTTAGTTACCTTCCAAGGTCAAATTGTACCTTTTCTGACCAGGGGAGTAAAAGTTTAAAGGAACAGTTCCACAAAAGCTGATGACTCCACTGTTATTCATAATCGAGCATGGATGCCTATCTCAGTTTGATTAGGCTGCTGAACTATCTTCCTGGTAGTTTCTCACTAACTTTCTTGAGCAACTTGGTCTAGTGGAAGGTGTCCCTACCATGGCAGGGGGATTGGAACTAGATAATCTTTAAGTTCCCTTCCAACTCAAATCATTCTATGATTCTGTTTACTGTGATATTCTAAATTTCAGGCAAAATCAACTGGTTTCTAGGACTATGGACATGGATGTTACTTATCCCCATGTCCAGTACAAAGAACCTTTTCCCTCTGGTGTGCATGTCATGAACTTCAGTTACAGATCTGCTTATTTACTTCTCCTGTTGTATTCAAATCCAGTCACACAGAAATTCACCAAAGATCTAAATTATAGAGAAAACTAAGCCCATTAGTCACCCATATCTTTTAAAAATAAAAATAAATAGTAATCAAGCCTGGAGTTACTCAAAGGCTGCAGCTAATATATCACTGATTAAAAACAAGCAGACTTTTTGATTTTCTTAAAGCTGATCATCTGAAAAAGATTTAGTAGAAGTGGAAAAATCACAGCAAAGAAGAAGGAGAATGGAGAAAGATCTGGAATAGCCTAGAACAGGTCAGGCTGGGAAAGAAACAACTGGGAGAGATCTAAAAGTCACAAGTGATAGGAAAAAGGTGAACAAGAAAAACCTCTTTCTTCCCATGTGGGAACAAGGGGGCATCAGCGAAAACGTGCAGGTGGCAGGTTTGAGACATGTGAAAGGCGAGGGCTCTGCATACATTGCATGGGTAACTGTGAAGGGCTCAATCCAGCTGTCAGCATATTCTGGCTCCTCTTGAGATGCTTGAGGCTGCCCTCAGCATCTTGCTGAGGCTGGTGCGCGATCTGCAGTGCAGCCGTGTGTGCCTGGAGAAGCAGCCGGAGGCCCGGTGCGGTGTCACTGAGCACCGAGCATCGGGAGCCCAGGGGACACGGACACCCCAACAGTGAGGGGTGACCGGCTCTGAGCGGGGTTTGGGTGGCTCTGGTAAGATGTGACAGGTCATCTCAGCTAGCGTGTTGATGACTAGAAAGGCGAAATGCTTGTTTCACTGGAGCATGGGTAGTGGATGGAGGAGAATTTAAACGGCCTTAAAATGAAGAATTTCCTTGCAACACGTACTGAAGAAAAGCTATTGAGTTTTGTGTCTGAGCAGTGAAATGAGGAGAAACACAGAAGCCGCAGGTTTTGATTTCCAACAGATCTGTTGGGTTGCCAGGATGTGTCAAATCTATGAAATGTTTTACTTAAGATTAGCTAGCTTTGTGTGCTTGGAGCAGATTTTTATCTATTTTTCATGGCAATTTCAGTATTATTACGGGCCTTTTCTAGGGGGTGGTGAATTGCAGCTGACTCAGCCAGTGTGCAGCTCACCCTGCGCCAGACTCCTCGGCTTCACTTGCATTGAGGAACCGCTTTGGGGCACCACAGGGGAATAGAAAACCCATTTTTTTTAATAGGGAGTGTGGGGCAAACCAATGTGGGGATCCAGCGCCTCCACCAGCACAGCAGGACACAGGGCGAGGAGGTGGGAAGGACCTGGGCAAGGTAGGGGAGAGCAGATCTGTACTCTGCAGCCCACCAAAAGTCTTGGGTGCATCTAATGTGCCTTGCTGTTACCTGTCTGTTGCAGTTAGTGTGTTTTCTGTTTACACTAGCCAAATAAGAACTTCACATCGCAAAGCCAGAAATGCATCTATCTTTAATGGCTGGCTACAGTCAGTTTTACTCCTTCTAAGTCCCAAATCCTCTTTATATTTACTGTGGATTTCTTGAAGTGCTGTCTGAGGGCTGCACAGGCTATGAACTCCTTCTGAGAGCCATGCACTTTGACCGTCGCAGCACCTTCTGAAATAAAGCTCTGCTTAGGCTGTAACTAGTGCACGCTGATACTAGTATTATTTTAATGCAGTTGAAATAGATTGAAATGAGTAACTCGAGCTGTATGGGAGTTTAGCTGACTTCTTGATGAGCCTTGCTGATTTTTTAAAAAGCAGTGCAAAATTTGATCATATGTACAATGACCCTGCTTTGCAATCTGTGTCATGCTGCCAAGTTTTGATAAACCTTTTGATATCTTGTTATAATCTTACACTTTGTTTAACAACCAATCCCTATACTATGCTAAACTAGTGTGATCTAAACTTTTGTTTATTCTAAATAAACATGAAAGACATGATCCTAAACAAACACCAAAGGCAAAAAAAAATACCTGAAAGACTAGAGTTTTCAAATGACACTTAAACACTTAAGAAACACAGCCTTTTTTTTTTTTTTTGGTAGGTGTCCAGTGAGTTTTAATAGAAAAGTGACTTGCTGAATTTGTCATAAGTGGTAAGGCTGCACCACGTGTTCAAATAATGTAATCTAACTCAACTGTTGTGGTTCCTGGTTGCTTACCTGACAGAATTTAATGACATGTTTGCAGAGCTAGAAGCACAGAATCATTTAGGTTGGAAAAGACCTTTAAGATCATAGAGTCCAACTGTTAACCTAACACTGCCAGGTCCATCACTAAACCATGTCCCTAGACGTTAGCTTTGCCTTGTTAAACTCTAGCTAGGTAGCCTGGAGCTTTTGCAGGATAATTTAGTGAGTGCAGTTAGCTACAGCTACTAGACTGTGTAAGTGTGTATATATGTATAAATGTATATATAGACATGCTAAGGTACCTGCTGCAGAGTTCACCACTATTTCTCATCTATTTCTATGTGAGCTGTCTTCTCCCTAGCCATTATCCAGTCAATGAATGTATGATATCCCGTGGATTGTATGCTATTTTCTTAAGCTTCAAATAAGGAAATTAGTTCAGAGTGAGATTTACCATTGTAGATTTAACCAAGAGTATGTGTAAATATACTTCTTAGCTGATTTTTTTTCTGACTTATGTTTGCTATATATTCTAGAATATTTGTAAAGTACAGTTTGACTGCTATCGATAAATGGTGCCACTTACTCTTCCTTTATAGAGTACTGCATGATACCACACTAGAAATGCTAACTAGTTTGTGTGTAGGCAAAAGCACAGCAGACGATGAGACTGGGCTACTTCATCAGAGTCTAGAGGAAGTCAAGCAAGGAGTGAACTTATCCTACCTAATCACTGACTATGAAAAAACTCTCATGGAGATTAAAAAAAACCTGCCAACAGTAAAAGAAGAACTCCAACCCACTGAGGAAGTCTAGTGGGAATCAGAAGGTCCTGGCTCCTTTCATTCATTTGCTGAATGGACACTCAGCCTTGGGCCGATGGAGGCGGCCTCTCAGGGGAAGGGAGAACAACCGCTACGTCATTTTGATTCCTGGGGTTGCTGGGTTTGATTTCTGTGCTACCCTCTTCCTTCCCCTGTTTGTATTGTGAGCAGCCGTCCCCACAAAACTACGCTCCAGCTGTGCTCTTCACAGACAGTTCCTTTCTATCAAAGCCCAAATTGCTCCATACCTCAAGGAGATGTGATAAAAATAGGAAGTTATTTTGCAGCAGCTGAGATCTCCCACATAAATCCTAGAATTTATAAAATACACACTCATTTACCTGTGGGGCTCATTCTGAGAAACTGCTTTCCCACTAGTACTCTGCACAAAGAAGGCATACCGGAGAGCAAACCCCATTTCTAGCAATAAAACAGCTGCAGCATTCTGAGCTAGATGGAGCGGTGTTTAGTTCCCTCTCCTGTCTGAAGGGGCTCAGCCTTCGGCCTTCCAGGTTACCAGCAATTGGTCTGAGTGTCATAGTTCTTTCTTTTAGAGGAAGTCTTTCGGAGTTTCTTCTTTGGCAAAAATAATTAAATCTTAATGGGGCAAGAGAGAGAAAAAATAGATGCTAAAGCTTGTTGTTGGGGGTGCTTGTCTGAGCAAGGGAATGCCAGTGATGTCTGCGATTGTGAATGCTTAGTGCTCAGTGCTCACTGAAATAGCTCCATGCACACTACAGGAAGAATTAACATTCAACTATCCCATTCTGTGTATTTGTCCTTCTCTGGTTAAAAAAAAAATTAAAAAAAATAAAAAAAAATATATATAATTCCAGAAAGAAAATACTTGGCCATGCAAGAGGGAAGAGCTGTAGTAAGAGAGATCAAGCAGTTAATAAGAGCATTCACCTCAGTGACAGAAGATGCTGGTTGTTTGAATCTAGTCAACTATGGCAATAACTGGAATTCCATTTTCTCACTTCTTGTCAGAGTCTGAAGTATTCCAGCTGTGTCTTGTGGGAAAGAGCTGCCATAGGCACCCATGTATGGAAGAAAATTACAGCTGGGGAAGTCTAGCAGCCTGAAATTGAGTGCGTAAGAGCATTAGGCTTCAGGTCACATTGCTCCCTCAGTTTTTTCCATTGCCAAGGCAGGGCCCCTGCTCACTCCAGCAGTCTCATGATTCCCATTTTATGCACTTGTTTTCTGGAGTTTTATAGAGAAGATGCACTCCTAGGTCTCTAACGGAGTTTTCCTGGTTGCAGTAGGCACAGTGCAGCATTGAGTCTTGCAGCAGCTGAGCCCATAAATGAGTCTCCCATTTTGTCTCCTTATCTGCCAATAAAACATATAGCACTCAGTGAGTCGTAAATGTATAGTATCAGGGTTATGCAAAATACAGAATTGCTTATTAGGGAAATTATTCTAAATGTGTGCTTGATCCATGTCCACTGAGGGACACTAGAGGCAGAGAGGCAGCAAATGGTGCAAGCATGGTGGTGAATCTGTCCAGGAATCTGGCAGCCAAACCAGGGACGAGAGGAGAGGGAGCATCTCTTGTTATCCACAGGGCTGGCAGCAAGCGGCTGGGCTTGAGTGTATTCACCTTAAGGTAGTGCCTTTCTAATGGCCGTGATCAAAACTGTACACAGTCATAGTCTTGCTCTTCAGCTTGGACAATCACAGTTCAGTGCAGACAACTTGAGAAGTCATGTGGTTGTTATGATTATCAGGCTCTGCCAGATTCTTTTGCATAAATAATCTATTTTGCATCTTGCAGGGGTTGCTGGGTACATGTCACTCCTTCTTATCAGATACTCCCACATCAAGTAGACTTGAGAGTATTTTCATTACTCTCCACTGTTCATTGCAATTAATGCTCTTCTGATCATTCCTTACATGCTACACTGTTTTGGATATATTTCTCCCCATAAAGTACTCTCACTGAGGACTTTCTGGAAAATATTTAATTAGTTAGAAATTCAGGTTTACTGTTAAGAAAGAGCAGTTCACATAGGTGGTTTGACACATCTCTCATTCCAGCCTAAGATTGCACATTTCTTCTGTATGCACACCATTCAGCTGTTCTGTCAATAGAATGAATGGTTATGGTTCAGGTCTTTTCGGTGGCAGTTTCTTTTAGAAATAAAACCCTGGACACACTGAATGACTGTGCTTTACATTGTCCATGCTCTCAAAGCAAAATTTTGTCTGGGTTAGGAACTTAACTATTGATACTTCACACTTTCTAAGTATCTTTTGCCCCGCTGCATGGAGGCTCACTTTCCTAGTAGCTGGCAGCTGTCCTTCCATTCTTCACTTGTGTAAGAGATGTCACGAGAATGACTTAATGGGAATAGATCTGTTCAGAGTGGATGAGTGAAATGTTTTATGGGCTGGCCGTGGTCTTGCCAGTGAGAGCACTCTTGAAAGACAATATGGTCACAGATTGCATAGTCAGGAAAAAGCTCAAATTCAACTCCTGAAATGCCTCATGCTAAAAAAAAAAAAAGTGTGCTGTTATGGAAAAAGTCTTATTGGAAATGGAAATGAACTGATTAGGGATCATCTTTTCTTTTGAAAATGGGCTAAGCATTGTAAACCCTGCAAATTTTCCAGCAACTTCTGTACCTTTGTGAGTTCTGCCAAAACTTGGCAAATGAAGATAATCTGAAGTATGATATATTATTTTTAGCTTTTACAGAAATAGATTGCTTAGAACTTGGAATACCATGATAACAAAATAGTCTTTAACTTGTAAAGAAACATTTTAGTGCAATACAGAAACAAGAGTTATTTCCCTGTTTTATTTCATAATGGAGATAAATTAGGAAACTAATTAAAGTGTGGCTAACTTGGCCACAGGTTGGGAGTTTTTGAGGAACAAAGCCTTTTTTCACTCATTTAAAAAACTGACATAAAATATAGGAGAGTATTTTAAGCAAAAGTGCTCAGAGGTAATGAATTGAATCAAATGAGTCTCTTAATTTGCTCCTTTATTTTCATTATATTTCAAAATTAATATTCTAGTTCAAGCAGAGATGGCCTTTGCAATTTTATACTTCTGAGAATACTGGAAAAACTGACCATAAATTGGAATTTGTACAATGAACTGTCAGTGAAATTTAGCTTTGTTCAGAGATCTGGAATAAGAATTATGCTACACGTAAGTCATATTAAGGCCTCTATGGAGAATGAGATTGTACAACTCTAAGATAATGCATAATTGATTTTATCTTGGAAATGTATACTATTACTCTTCTTTGTATAAGATGAATGAATCTGACAGACAAAATACTGCATTTAAAAGACAAAAGACAAACCATTGTCCTTTGATTTCCTCCTTGTTGCTAGGATAAAATCTGAATTCTTTCTCCTTTTTTTCTCCTACTGGAGCTTTAGTTAGGTTTCCTCATTTTCTCCCATTGAATTTATGGTTATTTAGGTGTGGTAGCAGTTCTATTACCAGCAGCAGTTCACCTTAAGAAACCTATCTGGAAGTGTGCACCTTCTGCTCGACCTGGGCAGACAGGTAACAATGAAGCTGTAGCAAATTCTTGAATATTTTTGACTCATAATTACTGAACTAAATAATAATAATAACAATAACAACAACAACAATAATAATAATAATAATGTATTTAGAAGAAACTGGCAAAATGGTAATAAATGTGTGCATTCCCTGTCGAGGAGACGTGCACAGGAACAGCAGCAATGGTTACAACAACCTTGACTCTTCAGGGCGCTCCCTGTTTTCCAGCCCCAGCTCTCCCTTTCTGTGGCAGAAGTGGCTGAGCTCTCCTTGTTGTCTCAGCAAAAGGCAGACAGCTCTCTGTGAAAGCTGTGAGCTTGCCTTGGATGATGGAAATCGTCCAAGCTTTTCCAGGTTGTCAGTTCTGGGTAATTTTCCCCAATGAGAGTTATGGAGAAAATAGCTGAGGCAGCTTCTGAACCACTAGTGTGAATCCTGGAGAGCTAAGAAAATTTCAGAGACTTGGAAAAGTGCTAATGCAGTTCAAATGTCAAAAAAAAGGTAGAAAATTGGACCTAGAAACCACCCCTTGCATGAATCCAGATTCCAGTAGAATACTGGAAGAGTTAGCTTGGAGGAGCCAACAGAAAGGACGGGTTAACAAATATAAATAATGCCAGTCAATATGGTTTGATAGCAAGGAAGACTTGTCAAATAAACCTGTTATCTTTCTTTGACAGGATTATAGATCAATTGATGGAAACAACTGTGTGGATACAGAAGCAATTTTATTTCTCCAAAGTATTTGGCTTGGTATCACAGGGTATTTTGATTAAAACCTATAGCTGTGTTAGGAGGAATAAACAACTGTCTCATTTACAGGTTTGACTGTGTCTTTTCCTAGATAGGATCTATGGAGACTGGTTATTGACTGAAAGCTGCTCAATACTTTTGGCAATGGTCTATATGAAAACATGGCTGGTGAAGTGTAAGAAAGGCACATAGATGCTGTGAAATGATGTGAATTCTTCTCTGAATAGTTTCTGTTCAAAATTTTGTTTCAATTAATCTAAGTGCAATATAATTAATTGAGAATGAAGAATGAAGGCATACAAGGGAGGAGTATCAGGCAGAAGCTGAGATGAAACTTTGTCCCTCATGGGTGGGGTGGCCATCAGAGCACTGGTGGCATTTCCCTGCAGACATGGAGGTACTGGATGGAGATCCCAGGGGGCCCCTCTGCAGCAGCAGAGGCGCAGACCTCTGTGAGACGGAGCATGCCAGGAGCAACGTCTATTCATGTGGAAGGGGAGGTGGAGGGGCCCCCAGATCGCTGAACAGAAGTCCTTGAGGAGAGTGAAGGGATCTGACAGGAGCATGCTTTTCTGCCTTGCAGGCAAAGGCACAGCAAGAACCTATGGCTGGAAATTAAGATGAGCTTTGGTGTGGGACTTGGGGATTTAGCCACAACTGTCCATGTAGAGCTTTCAATGTGAACATCAGCCTAGGTAGAAAGGGATGATACAGCAGGATGAAGCAGATAATAAGGGGGAGGTTAGCCACCACAGTCGCTATGCTTTGCTTCCAACCTGTGACTTTTATGATGATGACAGTTTTATTTCCAAATGTGCATGTTACATCTCTAAACACGTCCATTCAAGAGGCACATTTTGCCTCTCAGGTGAGTTGTATGGCGTTTCTCAGTGTGACAGTGTTACTACTCTCGCTCCCAACCTAGGCAGAGTTCTAAAAGAGAAGTAAACCTGGGTACCTCACTAAATAGGATAATACAAAGTTCAGTCCAAAGCCCCTTGAAATCACTGCAAATTGATTGCTCTTTCAAAGGCTGCAGAAGAGCCCAGCAAAATATGAAATGGATTATGGTAAAGTCTATTGAAAAAAGCAATAATGAGATGAGTATGATTATATGCATTTGAGATACAGCACGTTAAAAGTATGCTATAAATCTCTAGTAGCACATTTTCAAATGTAAATATTCATGTGAAATTTTTTTAAAAACAATTATACTTGACAGTGAAGACTGGCAATGGAATTTAAAAAAAATTCACATTGATGTGTGCATATGTAGCCTAAATAAATGTGTGTAAATATATTTATAAATGTAAATATTATAATAAAAATCCTCCATGCCTTTCATCATGTAATATAAAGGAAGCAAAATACAAAAGTGACTGGCAGGTGACAGTAGCATTTAAATCAGTAGAAATAAGTAATTTGTTTTTAAATTCCGGAGGTATAGAAGTCCGACATGAAGTGTATATTTCAAAAAATAGAGTTCATCTAACTTTGATGAAATCATTTTCATTTATTTTGAGCTGCAGAGTACACCACTGTGGTTCCTGCGTAGTCAGCCTTTGCAGTCAATGGAGAGAACAGGCTTTCAGAGACGGCTCATCTGTCTGCCATAGAAACCCATCTGGATCGCTCTCTTAGGGTGCCTGCTTCTTTCTGTTGCCTACGGAGACCATGAATATGAATCATATGAATCTCATCCGCTATATCTGCAGCACCTATACGGTTGTGGTGGTTTGGCTTTTTGCTGCTCCCAGACTCTGTGGCAGCTCTCTGTGGCCGTTCATGGTCCCTGCTGTCTGCCTGATGGGCTCCTGCCCACAGCCTGGTCTCATCCCCGGGTCCACCACTGCTACGAGACGAGCTCCCCTGCCGCAGACCTGGGCCCAGAGCTTTTGCATTGCAGCAATGCTGGCTGTCTGCTTTTAGGTTTTCCTTGGGGGCACAGTCACTTGCTTCTGAACAATCTGTTAGTTGTGCGTCAGGGTTCTAACAGCATCATCGTCAGTGGAGGAGTTAAGGGTTATATCCTGGCAGTTCTCAGTGATCAGATGTACCCTACCAGTACTGTGCAATGGCTGCCTGTTATTTCTTTCTACAGCAAAAATCGCAGCTCTGTGTAAGCCTAACAGGTCTTCAGCAAAGGACTCTACTTACAGAGGCCTCAGTGGTCATTTGAGAGGCTGCATAGCATGCAGAGATGTGAGCGTGGGGAGTGAAACGAGGAGGAGGTGCTGGTAGATACCAGGCAGCTTTTTGTCAGGTGTTATGCAGGCTGAAATACAAGAATTCATGTTCATGCATAAAGCACTGCCAATTTTTGGATTTCATTGTTATTCTGCATCCACATCTTGCAGTTTTTGAGGGAAGAAAGAAATTGGTCAGGTAGAGATTCACAGCTACAACGAGCTAATGATGGTAAGGGCAGAGCCGTTCCCTGGGGTAAAGGAGGTTCTGGTGGGGTTTCAGAGCATTAGTGGGAGCCTCTCCTCTGCAGGATGACACCAGAGCTTGCTGCACCGAGCAATGCTGTTGGACTGCTGTTACTGGAGCGGTGGCATTCACTGCCGTCCTGATCTCTCCTTGTAACCAGCCCTCTAGCGCTGAGATCTTGGTCTTCCGGGACTCCCTGACTTCTGTCCAAACCCTTGGATGCCCTGGCTTGACCCTTGGCAGCCCTCAAAGACTGTGGAGGATACAGAGGCCAAGGCTGAGGTCTTCTCTGGAGGGCTGAGCTCTGTGGTGCGGATCCTCTTGCCCTCCAGAGCCGTGTTGAGACTCTATTCTCCCTACAGCTTGCGCACAATTCCTTTCTATTTCCCCCATGCTGCCTATTCTGGACTGCCTTTTCATTCTGCTGGGGCTGTGACAGTTTCAGTTGGGGACTGGCAGGCTCCTGGCAAAGGCTTTACATTAATCAGACTTTTTCTTAGGCAAAATACAAGAGAGAAGCACATGCAAACTATACCTCGTATATATATCAGTATCTCTTTTCCTTGAAACAAAACAAATGATGCAAGGTTGCAATAAAAACTGTAAACAAGGGTACAAGCTTGCAAAGTGTTCGTGAAATAAAATAGAAACGTTTGAGTTCCCCTAGGCAGATCCCCAAACTGTCATATTTAACGTCTACCATTAGATCAGTATATTCATTTACGGGCACCTAGGGAGAAGTGAGCTAGGTGGAAAAATGTGATACAGTATTACGTAAACACGTATTAAATGGGATGAATAGTAAAAGCAGGTAGGATGTGCAGGGTGCGCTGTTCAAAATACAAAGGCAGAATAATGCAGATTGATTTCACTTTGATTTTTTTTTTATGTTTTGCATCAATATTTTGAATGATTTCTTTCAGTAAAATAAATGTATTGAGATGTCCTGAATGTTAAAAGCACCCCTTGAAAATACACAGGGTTGTTTTATCACTACATTGGCAGTATATTCCGTGGTGAATTTGCTCTTTGCGAATCTTTATAGCAACTTCTGTCCACTTAATGTACGTATGTCAGAGCTCTCCAATTTTTCTGCATGACACATTGTGATGGCTTTTAGTCATTTACTCTTCTATCAACCCCCTCCAACATATTTATTTAAATAGTTCTTCCTCTGTGTGCTTGCATGTCATCCTATAAAAATACTTATATTTTTGAATAAATCTTGCACTTGCAGTCAATTAAGAAATGTTGTCAACAGAGGCAGAAAATTATCACCAGAGAATGGTCTCCTGCAGCTAGAGTGCCATAGTTAATGTTGAGGCATTTATTAAAGTTAAATGTAAAAGCAAAATAGGCAGGTTCTGCATGTGAGGCACATGTCCTGCAACAGTATTCGGTTTCAGTGACCCCTATGCCTGCTACACAGGGGGGATTAATTATGCTGATACACCCCCCATACAGCTTCTTCTGTGCATTACTACAGCATTTTAAAAAAACTGCGTTGCACATGCAGCTCATGAATGAATCTGTGCATTTCAGTCACCCCCTCACTCACTGCATCAAAATGTGAGCCACTCTCCATCTGGTGTAAGGAGTGGAATATCTTTCCTGTCTGGCTGACAGCTGTGAAATGCATGCGTTCGTCTTTCCCGTTTAGTCTGCTATCCCCTCTTGAATTTTGGTATCCACTCCAATTACGCAGCACCTTAGACATTACGGTGACGGTTGGTTGGTAACAGCTGCTATAGAAAGCCCTAATACAGATGGATCATTCTGTTCCTTCACTCCAGTTTCTTGGGTTTGCTTGCTTTGATTTCACCTTTGTTTTCAAACAGCCCGTGGCTTCTTTTTTCTCTTCCCAGGGATATAGGAGCTTCCATACAGGATCAGACTAAAGATCCTACCAATGTAATATCCTGTCCATATCAGGTTCTTCAAAAGAACATGAAACTCCCATTTGGCAGACTTGTAATTAAATATACCTTTGTGGGAGAATTTTCTGAAACCACTAACAACTCTATTTAATTTTAGATAAAGAGAATATAAATTTTATATAAAGAGGATACAAACTTGTAGGCCAATGCTGCATATTATTTTATTTTGCAGTGAAGTAGCTACAAAAATACTTATTCAGATAAATGTATCGTGTTTCTTTACAAAATGGTTTTGTTTTCTGTCATTGCAAGCCTACAAATGAAGTCCCACCATATTACCTGTATTTCTTCAGTTCATCTTTAACTTCTGAAAATTACAAATCATCTTTTCTTGCCATTTTTATTTGGCAATATTGATGCTTCAGCAGCATCAATACGTGTACATGGTTTATCTTCCATCAACGTCATTTTGCTTTGAGCAGAGTTTCAGAAAAGTATCCATCTTCTTGTTAGGAAACATAGTTGGTGCCAAGCACGTGCTACATACACCTCCTTCTGCCGTCTGCTTAATACCAGATTAGATAAAAGATGGGAAAAAGCCCAGCTGAGAACTACTGTGCACGAACAAGTGATCTAATCAGAAAACCCACCAAGAAGCCAGGATTCACTCCTGTTGCCTCCACCTGTCTTGAACGATGTTTCCTCTGGTGCTTTAATTCTCTTTGTTCCTTCCCGTAGCCATCCTCCACGGACTGCACATTGCACCTAGATTTAACTCTCTGTAGCCAGCTGACCACTTCTCTCCTGACTTTCTTCTGTACTTGCTTCCTTCCTTCCTCCAGGTATTTTCTTTTTTTGTTGTGCAGTATAACTGCAGCTTTCCTTCAGTCAATTTTACTCTTGCATTTTGCTTGCTGAACTCCATCCATGCTCCCCTGTTCCCTGTGAATGCATCGCTGAAGCACTACCCTGTTTTTCTCTCTATTCCGTATGCTTCCCTCTTCACGCTCACTACTGCAGCTGGTAGCATTATGTGATACAAATAAAATAACTGATTAACTGATTAGCTCTTTTCTCTCTTTGTGAAACAGTTACATAAACTGATTCTATTTGTTGTCAATTTATGCATAAGCCTTTGCTGAGTAGTTGAGATATACACGTTTTCTAGTCTGTGGGTACTTCACAAACTGCTTACTTTGATTATTAGCTTTTCAGTGTGTGATTAGTCATCTAAATCACAGGGTATCAGTATTGCCAACTTTAAACATTACAAAATCATGAGTCAGCCTCAAAAAATCATGGGGTTGTTTAAAAATTATGTGGGTTTTTTCCTCTTAAAAATACTTCTGCGGTTTGGTTTTTACTTGGCTTCTGAGCCTTTAGGTTTCATTTGCTTCACATTTTCAAGCTGTTCTTTGCAAGTGTGGATTAGAACACTTTTTAGTAAAGAAAGTTATGTTTATTTTGCAGTCTGTTGATTTAATGATCTGGATCCTCAAGAAGAAATTAGGGAAAGTAAAATAAAAACACAAGAGTTGACAGTGCTGTACTGTACTTTCTGTTATCTTACTGAAAGTCTGAAAAATTCAACACAGAAAATAAGGAATATCAAAAAAGATTAATAGAGATAGCAATTTTCCATATTTATTTAGATTCAAACAATTTAAAGCCTTCACACTAAAAAGCATTAGGCTTCAGTTGCATAATGATGTTCCTGCAGCCTTTGGAGAAAAAAAAAAAAAAAGTGCATGCAGGAAGCTAACTAACTCTTATGGGCAATAAATCAAGCCACAGAAATAGCTATATCACTTTTAAGAAACCAGCCATCAGCCTTTCTTATGAATGCAGCTGTTTATGAGCAAATATAATCTTTGCAGTGATGAGCTGCCATCCTTGAACAGGTAAATCGCTCAAGCATCTTTGTGCTTTAATATACCCAAAGAATTCTGCTAGATCAGGCGCGACCAAGCTGTGAGCTGTGCGTTACCTACCAGGGCAGCTCACACCGCCCTCTCCCCATGGCCTCCTATTGATAGTGATGTGGGATTCAGCTGCGTACCGGACATCAAGCTTGCTCCCCGTCACGTCTCTTGCACCTGTGGTCCTCAAGGAGGAAATGACCTTCGCTGCCACCAGAACTAGCTGGCTGTCTCGTGGCCCACCTTGGTTTGAAGGTAACAGATAGAGAGTTTCTGGGTTTCTAGGTTTGAGAGCACCGAACAGACAATGTCTGGGTTTCTGGTTTTGAAGGCCCCAGACAGAGGGCTTCTGGATATGTAGCCACATTTTTTCCTTCCTTGTGCTTCCCACCTCTTTGCCAAGCTGCTGATGTTGCTTCCATCACCAGCATCCCACCTTGGTAATAGTGGAGGAACACAAAACAGCAAAGACTGCTCTGAGCAAACCCTTTAAATATGACTGTGAGGCAGCTGTCAGTTCTGAACTCTGTTAACCTTTTGGCATTGCTCATTACAAATCATAAGGGTCTCTTGTCTTGGAGAAAGTACGTCTATACAAAGTCACTGTTACAGCAAGTAATCTAAGTGAAAGTAATAGAAATTTTTATGAAAGCAAAGCAAATATCATGTTTAACTTACGTTACATTCCTTATCAGCATTACCAGGTGCAGCTTGGTTAGAGGCACAAAACCTGAGATGAACAGTTTAAATCCTGTGGGAGACTTCATCTTCCTCATTGCTGGCTACCCTGCCTGAAATATCTTCCTTACCAAATTCTCCTAATCCCAAGCCAGTGTTTGCTTTCAAAACTGTTTTTTTTTCTTATTATTATCATTGCAGCTTTCTTTAGAAGATAGACCACTGAAGAATTTTAGAGAATGATTGTCACCTTTGAAATACCTAGCTGCTGTACTTCCTTCAGTCTACCTTGGAAATGAAGTGAACCTAGTTTTTGAGTAAGATTTCTTGCTTCATCCTTCTAAGGCTTTTTTTTTTTTAATCTTTTGTTTAGAAACAGGAATTTTGAGCAAGTCCCCAGATATTCTGAAGATATTGCAGCACAGAACACCCAGCCAGCAAAGAAACCCAAAGCAGTCTATTCTAGTAATGGACAAGCCTTCATGATATCTATGTCTAACATTGTTCCAGTACAAACAGGCCAATTTACATCATATTGTGATAGATATAAGGAAACATGACAGTAGCATATTTTGAACCATTTGGCCTACCTGTGTCACAGATCATTAAAATTTCAACCTTTTTTCTGCCAACCTGAAAATTCTGAAGATAAGTTCCTAGCCTGAATGAGAACCAGTGGAGTCTTCAACAGCTTCTGAGTATTCTCTCTTCTCTATTCTCCAGCAGATCTTTTCTCTCCACCCCATTGACTTTTTCTTAACAGAGACACCAATAGTCCCTGTAGGTAATTCTAGCTAGAACTCACCTCCTGAGATCTTGTTTAACCTCTGGTACTGCCAGGCTCATCTGTACTTGGCAATGACAACCTTTTGAAAGACTTGTATGTCCCTCTATCTCTGGCATTTTTGCTAGAGCAAGTTGTGGTTATCCCAGTGCCCATCACCATCCAAACGTGTAGCTTAACATTTCCACAAGTTAAGCACTCATTAAGCAGTCATAAACAAGCTACTTTGAAGCTTGGGCAACTTTGGAGCTGCTTTTCCGATGGACAAAGGCTGGTGATTCAATCATTACAGGCAGGGAGATACCTCCGGGTGGCTCAGTTCTTGGTAGTGGTGTTTAGAGGGCAGCCGATGACACATAAACCCCTGTAGCACCTTTCCTCTCTTTACTGGTAAAACATCAGACTTTAAGGAAAGATGAAAGCCAGTATGAGGACTTGGGGCTGTGCTTACGTGGCAAGGCCAGCACTGTTTTGAGACTGTAGTGCCCTGACAGGCTCCAGAATTTGCCTTCCTTTCCAGCCTTGTCCACATCCTAGATCTATCTTCAAGTCTTGCTTTGTTGCTTGATCTGCTCATCCTCCAGCAGCCACTGCCTGGTTTACAGTTCTCTGTGGGGAGACCTATGCTGCATTTTCACTCACCTCTGAGGCACTCCTGATGGCTTTGGTGGAGTGCAGTGCCTCCCAGCACACCTTGCCTAGTTGCTGCTTGGTGTGAAAGTCAGGAATTCCCCATACTGCCACATGTCTTCTCACCATGCCATGGGAAGATGGAGCAGGCTGGCTGCCACTGTCCCCCTCCAAAGCTACCCTCAGGGTGGTGGCTAGAGCGAAAGCACCGCTGGAACCCTGTATTCCACCCACCACCAGCAAAGTGGCGCTGCACCTGAGCTAGCTCTGGATGAGATTCAGCACTGAATGAGGTGCCTCATGGGCACCTCCTAAGTGGTTTCTTTCCCTATCTCTCATGTCAGCTTTGCTTTTTACTTTGCATCACAATCTATTCCCCTCTTACTCTATCTAGACTCCAGGCTTGTTGATCGCACTTGCAAATGCTGTTGTACAGTAGCCTCCTGTACACCCCATTCATTTCTTCTCAGTGTTTTCTCTCAGCAGCCTTTCCACACGACTTGCTCGAGTACCTTATTGAGTTCAAGAGGCAGCCACTATCACAGACAAGTCACCAAAGTACCTGTTTGTAGCCCATATGCTGGAATGTAAGGGCTAAAGATGCTACATTTATAAAAGCTTAAGGTCAGTGTATTGAAAGTGTCAGTACGGATTCATATAATTTCCCTTTCAAATCAGTGTGAGGAGTGTGTCAGTAGGGACTGCAAAGGATGCTAAAATTAAATACAGCCATAAGAGCTTCTTTGGGCACATCTGAACTGGGGGATTTTGGAGTATTTCCCAGTCCCTTCCACTGAGTACTCAGGCCAGACCGTCACTGTTGGACAGAGAACCAAACACATAAGTAGAGAGTGAGCCATCGTGTGTTCCTCTGCTTTCCCGTCTGGAGCATGGGATTGGGACTTCGGTAATACCTTTGGAGCACTTTTGAGAGAAAAAAAAAGAAAAAAAAAAGAGTAACAGAGAAGTCTGCTCTGTTCTTCTCTCTGGATAATGCACATTGCAGCTGACAGCAGTTCTTTGGGTCAGACTAGATCTGAACTACAAAGAACTATTAAAGATGCTTTAAAGAACTGTTACTCATTTCCTCTTCCAGACAAGTATCTGACTAATAAAAGAAAAAAATATCTTTAAAAGTGAGTCTATATATTTCTGATTTTAATGATGTGTTATTGCTCTCCTCTGCCATTTTACATGGGATGTTGTAGAGAAATAGGCACCAGGTACATTAGTTTTTCTTTAACTACAGCCCTGGGTTTCTGAAAAACAAAGAAGCCTCAGGAAAGAATGGAGATGCAACAATACATGATTAGACTGAGAATGGAGAACTATAGTGCTTTTGTTGTGTTTGTAACGGCTTGTTTCAAGGCATGAGGGAGTCTTGTAAATCACTGGACACGTGGAAAATAGCACATTCGCATAAGGTCATAATGATAATCTCTAATGACAGAATGAAAGAACAAGTATATTCATTTTAACATTATAATACTTACTCTTAGTGAACAAGAAGATTTCTTGAGGCCAAAGTACAGACGGCAGAATGTTATTCTATTGCCAGAATTTCATAAGATATTGTGAATTTATCTGCAAATGAGTCCATATGCTACAACATCTAACATAAAATTCAAGAGCAAACTGCCTAAAGAAAAATGATCTTTGTGTGCAGTACAAGAACAAGACCAGCTCTGGAGCAGCTGACTTAGGAAAAACGTTAGATAAGTGGAGCCGGGGAAATGCAGTTAAGGCTCTTGGGTCCAGACCCTAAAGGACGTTAAGTCAGGTGCCTGTCTCTGGGAGCTGAACTCACAGGCTGTATCTAAGCTCTAGCTTATTATGTTGTAGCTTCCGTCCCTAACAGCTGAAGGAGTCTAATTTTCAGCCCTTGGAGGTACAAACATGAGTCATTATAAGTCTTATAACTGCTATGGGTCATTTTAGAGAAGAAAAACTCTGCACTGCTTTTCTTTTGAAATTCAGCTGCTTTCCAGGAGAAGATAAGGAAGATTTCGCTGTCCATTCAGGGCTCTCTGCTGGCAGCCAAGGCATGTGGTTCTGATCTCTGCTTCCAGGACTGTCTTGTGTATTTTTATTTAGATAGTCACTGAACAAAATCTGGAAACTATCCAGGGAAATTTCACTGCCTCAAATGTTCTCTCTGGAGAAAAAGGTAGGGAGCTGCTTTAGCAAGTCATGCTTGGTCCTTAGCCTGCCTTTTGCTTCACGACTGTTTCACCTATGTGGATGTCTTCTACATGTAATAATCATTCACTGTCTCTGGCTTGGGATATAAATGACAGAAATGCTACAAGAAATAGCAGATTTCACATACATAAAGGCTTTCAGTGATACAGCAGTTTTATAATGTCACCCACATTTCATAAACTGCACATAAATTCTTTTGACAGTCTCGTAGGAGATATCCACTTCCCCAGACATAACTTCTGAGCTCCTTTTATGCTTACAGAGCACAGAAGGGTTTTTCACAAGAAGGAATCATTCACACAGAGTAGCTGCACTGGCCTAGGGGGCTGAAAAAAAATTCAGGTATGGTTTAAGAAAAAACGACAGCCTTAGTATTGGGCAAAGATAATTCACTGGAAACTTGATTTTTAGTTTGTGTTCTTGAATTTTAAAAAAATACATTGTTACTGTATCAGTACTGTGAGAAGTGACCTTTGTACCCATCAAAGTGTAGCTGAATGTGTAAGGACTCTGATGTGGGTTCCTCCGAGGTGTGTTTGATGCTGCTGGATCCGGTTCCTGCTTCTCATGGCACTTAGCAAAAAGTTTCAGCTGAAAACTCTCCCAACTCTGCTCTTGTCTCCAATTCATGCAAAGTAACTATTTTCCTTTCTGTTAAGTTTTGATGTTTTAAGTTAAATCTCTGTTAAGTTTTCTGTCAAGAGAAGGAATACGGTTGTGAATGCCTTAAGCTCAGTGATGCACCGGACTCCCGGCCCTGGCCTGCCTCTGCCTAATTATCACCTTCACCCTTCCACCGACGTTATTGTGCTCCCAGCTCTAGGGCTGTCCTGTCTAGAGGACTCGGTTTAACTTTAAAAACCTAACAAAAGGGTTTACTGTTGAAATTGGTGCTTGTTTAATTCGGGGTGAAGTCAGAGGAGAACACCAACCTCATCTGTTTCAAGCCGCTGGTCCTGCTGATGTAAAATGAGATGGTTCTGCTCTGTCCCACCTTCCCCTCATCCCTGGATGTGTGGTCCTGCTCTTTCTCTAAGGCCAAGATTTACCTCAGTAAGCCAGCAGATATTAACTTAATTATTTTTTCATTTATTTCTGGATTTGTTTTCTGCCAGCTCTGTGAACTGAATGGGCTGAGCATGGGGCTGGATAAGCAGCCAAATCCATGTAAGAGAAGGTGCCTGGGCAGTGGGAAGAGCAGGACATCCTCTTCTGCTAGCAGCAGCACTGGCTCTTCTCATGTCATCTCTTTTCATCGCCTCCCAGTGCTCTGTGCTGCAAGCAGGGTAGCTGAGCAGCTACCAGTTGATGACCTGATAGCTGAGCTACCTCCACAGCCCTAGTAACTTCTGTGACAAGGACGGCGTGGGTAGCGAGGGACTGGACCCACAAACAGCCTTCCCAAGGCAGACCAGCCCCAAAGCTGCGTGTGAGCTTGTCTTTGTTTTCTTTTATCCCATATACCCAATTCACAGGGATGAACAGATTTTTTATGGACTTTCTAAAAACAGCATTCACAATAAGCCCCGAATTATAATCATGCATCTCAGATGCTATTTTGGATCAAACCAGCTACAGAAGGATAATTTTGGAGGAGAATGAGCAGGTGAAAACAGTGAGGTTGTAATGAAATTGATAGACTTAATTATAGTATTGCTGCTATGAAAGCTATAATGCTGTCTAATCAGTTAAAAAATGTGGGAAGACTAAGGAGTTACTGTTTTGCCTATTTACACTACTATTTTTAGGGTTTATTGAATAACATGTCTAGGATACCATGTAGAATGTAAAGGTGTATATGGAAATGTATGAGCTAATTACATATTTGGAAAAAAACTCAAACTGATAATGCTTTTCTGAAGTACCAAAGAGCATGAAAGATTCTGACATTTCAGGCTGTGCATTCACATTTTCTCTTTCTTCTTGTTTACTTGATCACCCCTCCATGAAACAAACACCACTAGTCTGATGTAGTATCCTTCACCACAGTAAATCAGAAATTTTCTGTGTAAACTAAAAGAATGAAAGATGATTATTCCTAGCAGTTAGTGTAACAAAAGTCATCAGTAATGTAATGATACTGTGAAAGACTACTGGGTTAATTTGAACCATAGCCAGGTTCATTTTTATGGTCTAGCTGTTCTACGATACTTTGGTAATGATTGTTTTGCATAACTCGGTAAAGCCAAGTTTGACCATTGAATTATTTGAACTTTACGATTTTTTTTTTTCTTCTTTGTACTTGTAGTGCTGGGCAAAGTAGCAGGGAGCAAAGCGTTATGCCCCACATCCCAGAAATGGTGCTGCACATTTTATTTTTCATTCTGCTTTTCCTACATTGTTGTAGCTCTTTAGAGAATAGGGACAAATTTTAATCTAATTTGCATTAGTGGGCATCAGAAATATAGTAAATATAGCCAGCATTAGTTTAAAAATCATAAATAAGCCAGTTACAACCTCTCTGCCCCCTCCAAATGCATTCAGAGAAAATGCATACGCCTAGGTTTTACTAATGTTGTATGGACTGAAAACTATAAACATATGTACAACAATGCCTATCCTCTTATTCCAAACACAGTTCTGGAGTTGCAGGGTGTCCTCAGGGGACTGCTTCTGCTTTGTCGAATGTTATCCTCATCCTTTTCTCAAAGCAGTGCCTGAAGGACGATTTTTACCCTTAGACAATAAAACATAAAAATATTGACCAAATCTTTCAGAACGTTCATATACTTATTTGAGCAAAGTACTGTTACATGAAAAGACGATCATAATTTACAATACTGCTGTATATATACATAGATACATGTATAGGGCACTAATAATTAGAGATCAGCAGTATATTTTCCTGATTTGCTTCTGCAAAGGCATGTGGAAATTTACTGAGTATTCAGAGTAGCAGTACTCAAAGCTCTCTTAATGGATTCCATAAGCCAACCAGTAGACAATTAATTGTAGTCTTCTGTTGTCCAATCTGGTATTTCTCTTTCTCAGCGAAAGGCTCCTGAAGTGTTCAGCGCCACCGTGAGGTAGGCTGGCACCTACAGTCTGATGCAGGGAATGCCAGATGCATAAACTGCATGAGTACTGATGACACCATCAGAGCTATATGTCTCTATGAAATGGTAGCAAATGAGGACAGTTGTTTATTTTTTGCATTACGTACTTTTTCAGCTGAAATACTCATACACATTGGTTTTGAAGTGGTAACCCAAACATGTATGTGGCAAATGTTACTAGGTTCACTAATTTAAATATTTATTAATTTAATAATAGATTTACTAGTAATAATGTCTATACTGCAACCCAACAAAATGCTAAAGCATATACTTTAGAGTTAAGTGTGTGATTATATGTGGACATACTGCTGAATCAGGGCTCGAGTCAGTCACTTGTGAATGGATATTAATCACAACTAAATACTAAATTGTAATAAGCATCTGTGTGCTGAGTAAAAGAGCAAACCCATGTGATCTCTGGAATATTTATTGTATTATTCCGAGGCTAATTAACACTATTCTATTACATGCTTCTTCCAGTTATATGTCAATTTTTGTGAATCTTACTCTGTGCTGACATTACTGTGCAAATATCTTAAACAAAGGCTTATTACGTTGTTTCACCCCTGATGCCTGTTAAATCTGTAACCATATTCAGACTTTCACTTTTCCATGTTTTTAAATTTCTGATTTTCAGCAAAGAATGCCAAGTGTCTGTTTCCCATTTCCAATTATTCAAATTCGTTGTTAGGAAGGATGACAAGCGCACAATACATGTCAGTGAGGAATCCGGCACTGCAGAGTGGACCAGTATTCACGCTGTTTTCATGATCAAGAACAGACCATGCCATATCCATGAATCTGAATAGGCTATAGCATGAATTAATTATTTTTTTATATAAGTGATGGGAGGAAGATCTTCAAATATATTTTCATCAGTAACATAATGTAGAAAAAATTAAATGTTGCCTTGTACAATCCTATGCATAATTTTGCTATTCTTCCTCATCTCATTATTTTAGATATGAAAAAATATGGACAGCAAATAGCAGGTCACCGTTGAAAGGTAGGAAACATGCACTTACCTGTCACAAAAATCAGTATGGTAATTAAAGGAGCATCCTTTCCTGAAGCTAGGTCAAAGGGAAATACCCACAGGTATTGTAGTAGTAATTTATTTTATTTAACACTTTTTTTTTTTATGTCTGCATTGATATGAATTTCCACATTCTGTCACATAACAATAATGTTTCTGCTTTAGCTCACAGATCACAATATCTCCCATTGGCGATGTAATGATATAGTTCAGCAAAATGAATTCCCATTACTGCCATGAGATAGTATAAAAAACCACAGGAAAATGAAAAAGAATTTAAAAATCGCAAGACTCTAAGGTGATATTTTGATACATCCAAAGACTCCTAGCATTTGATTGCATACTATTTTTTCTACTATCTGCACTGATTTCAACAAGCATCCAACTTTTCATAACATTTACTCCAAGCACTCCAAATAGCAAATTAGCTTCAGTTACCTCATGGCTTTCTATGTGTTTGAATAATAAAACCTGATCTGAGGTAGTCCGAAATTCAGTAGGATGTTGCACTAGTTCCACAGAATATTTGTGTAAATAAACAGGCCACTTACCGCTTTGGAATCTTGGCTGGTATCAGAACATTTTTCGTAGCTTTTTGAATAGTATTTTGGCTAAAGTAGGCAATATGAATAGTAAGTGGCAGAGTCCCTTAGTCTTTTATCAGGACAGTGCAGTTGAGACAGGCTGAAGCAATTTCATTGCTAATTCTAGATTCTGGTTTGAAGAGGCAGAGTTCAGTCTTTGGAAAAAAAAAAAATTGCTGGGATTTACCAGTTATGAGATAACATGGGATGACCCATGAGAATAATTAAAATACTGAAACAGGAACTTATGTCAATGGAGATGGCTTGTCTACTAGTCAGGTGCTCATTCTTTAATATTTTCAGCAGACTAGGCTTGTCAAGCAGATTGATTATATAGTTCAGCCTTGTGTGACTTAACCTTTTGTTCTCAGAAGGTGACATTTCCTTGAAAAGAACATGAAAGAAAGAATTAAAAATAAACCAGGCTGAAAACAACCTTTTTTCAACTAGATAGCCAAGACAGCAAGAAAAAAAATCCCTCTAAACCTACATTTATTTTAGCTTGTAGTTGAGAAAACACACATATAAAAGCTCTGTTACTCCACATACACATTTACTAACAAAAAAAAATGTTCCCCTACCCTTCCATTAGGTGTTGTACTTCTTTCTCTGATGGCAATTGAAGGCTCTAGAAGCATCACAAAAGAACAGTAAAAAACTTGTCCAGGCCAGAAAACTAATTAACTATGCAGCCCCACTGCCCCTTGCAAGCCTTATAAACCCCCCAAAACATACAGAGCTGAAGAAAAGGGTCATTGTTTCTTTTTAGGGGAGTACTTAGCATGCTGTCCTGGGATGTAGGTGGCACAGGTCTGAATACCCCTCTGATTAATTTAAAGTAAGATGTCTACCTTTGGTCTTCCTTGTTCTTGAGAGACTGCTGTAAGCCACTCTGGTACTCTAGCATTGGGGACATTCCTCTATTAAAGTAATTCAACATTGTATAAAATACTTAAATTAATGTTGGCAAAGAGGCAGAAACTAGCTTTTTTTTTTTTTTTTTAGCAAGTCCTCTGACTGCTAAATTGGAAAGCGCTTTGTGATCTGACTAACATTTCGCTGATTCTGCAAAATCAAGAAAATCTTGATCAGATATGAACATTATCTCACAATAACTGATCGTGGCAGCCTTTTAAAAGATAAGAGTTCAGACTCTACTTGGCAGATGTTTGACTTGCAGCTCAGTCTCCCATGTTGTAGATAAGCTGTGCCTGTTTCTCAAGAGGTGAGGCGGTGCTGTCATTTCCAGTGCTCAGTTTAAGACTGTCCCCAAGAGTGTATCTGGTCTTTGATGACCGCTGCTTTGTAACACTCTTGAGGATTCTCCAGGTTCCTTCCAAAGCACTGGAGGAACATCAGCTGCAGAGGAATAAGCATCTTTGTGCATGTTTTACATCCATCTTTTCATCTTTATAGGCATCAAAAATACCCTTTCTGGGTATGCATCTTTGGGTCATTTAGTGGTATATAGATCCCAAGCTGATTAAAGATGAGAGCAACTGATAGAAACTACATAGTTTTAATAGTGTGATATCATCAGCTCACAGATTAAAACTGCCCCACCACTCTTCCCGTTTTGTATTCTCAAAACCTGACTGCACAAATTATGCAATCTCCTTCCTCAAAAATCCTCACCAGAAGCATAATTGTTCGACTGGAATTGAAAAACTGATAACCTGCTTACTGAGACCTATCCTTGTTTTATCCCACCTTCAGCAAAATCTCCCCAGATGACTGGGGCTCACAATAAGCTGTCATATTGTTCAATATTGAATGAAAAATGGGTAATAAAGACAAATTTCTGTCTTAAAGAGAAAGCTATTATTTCCATAGGAATGCGTGCTCGTTGGGGAAGGAGGTGTGGATAGTCACTTTGTGTTCTGAAATCTATATCCCCCTGTGCTGTCAAACATTGCCAAGGGCATGAACAAAGCACAGGCATCCTTCTCTGTTTGTTCTCTTTGCATGAAAGATTTGTGTAACCTAAATCTATGAAATAAGTATTCCTAAAAATAACCCTTCCTTCTCTGTTTTCCTGCCGTCACTTGCAGTTGTCCATCAGGAGTGAAATGTCCCAGTTTGCATATGCATGAATTCTGTGGCATGCTGCTGCTTCAGTTTGTGTGTTGGGCCAAAAGACGATAAAATGGACTTGCACAGAACAACAAAGCAGCTGTTGGAAAAACTATGCCTGGTTCCCAGTTTTCAGGGCATCTTTCTCCTAGCCAGGGGAAATGGCTAAATGGAACTGCAGACATCTAATTCATCTCTGCAATTGTCCCATCGAGGGTGATACTTATATCTAGAGTCTCAGCTTCTCCAAAGTGATGTATGTATGAAAGCTACCTTTTAAGTGTAATACCAGAGAGTTTTAACACTCTGGTCCTAATACAGGGGGGACTTCAGTTTCCCCAACTTAAAAAGGTTACTTCTATTTCTTAGCTATTAATAAACTTGAAATTGGCTATAGCAAATAGCTTCTAAAAGCAACCATATGTCATAGTTAAGCTACTAATAAATTACAAAGTATTAGGCAACTTCCTTGCTAGTTAGACACGATTCACCACTTCTGGTACATGAGTTATTCTTTGATTCACGGTGAGAAAGGTTTGTGATACCAGGACCAAAATGTAGGTAAACAGTTAGGATGCTTCCTTTTTTAGGATGTTTCCTTTTTTTTTCTTTTTGGTAACTTTTATACTTGAAAGATCCTTTCTCACTATACTCATAATTTTTGAACTGAATTTCTTTGTATATATCTGTGACTCCTACACAGTAGAATAAAGCAGGCCATTGGTAGAGTTTTGCTGCCAAATCCTAGTACAAAACTATAAATGTTAATTTTTAATGAAGATTAGTTTATTTCTAACAAAGATGCTGGGAAAGACTATTACTCTATTTTACTTGTTTAATGGACCTGTTTCTGCAGTGCAAATATGGATATCAAAATCTTTACGATCTCTGGGCTTCATGTGTAAATCTTAAATACAGTTCCAGAGCAGCAAGGAAAAATAACACTTGGGATTCCCTGGCATTTACGTTGTATATATTATTATTATCTGAATAATCTGTGCTTTTGAATCACATAATTTATTTACATTGTACATTAAAAAGACTTCATGCAACATGACACAATATAAACATATTTCACAATACACTCCCAGACTAACACCTGAGGGACCAAGCCATAGTTGGCTTTGTTCAGCAGTGTGTGAGTGAGATGGAAGCAAGGAAACATCTCACTTCTCCTCTAATCAAACCTCTGAGGGGTCCAGTACTGCCCAGTGAGGCATCAGCAGCACAGTGCAGGTTGGTGCCACCAGGTCCAACCCTCTTCCCGATGGCCAGGCAGCTCTACTTCTCCAGCACTGGTTTTGGTGTGCTCACTGGAGGCTGTTCCTGAGTCAGGAGTATTTTTTCCTCTGTGTAGGTGTGCTGCAGGCTATTGCAGCTCCAGGCAGCTCTGCCTGGCGGGGATTCAGCCCTGAGCCTTGTGAAAAGAGCAGCTTGGCATGTAGGATCCAAGCTGACCCATAAGGAGGACTATGACTTCTACTCAGGAGAAATAACTGAGGAGATGAGAAATCTCAGTGGCAGGGACGGCGGTAGCAGTATCCGCAGTGCCTATGCGTGTGTGCACTGACAGCCTGTCAGCCAGCTCCGGCGAGTGAAGAGTACAGGGAGGTACCCAGGACCTATCTGCCAGAGAGCTTAAATTTCCTTACCCTGAAAGCATTCATTGTGATTTCCTGTAGCCTTGCTCTATGCTCACTTTTATCTGCACAAACTGTGCTGCTGTTATGGTGTGAACCCTCACAGTACCGCAGTAACAAGAATTAATACTAGGGCATCCTTTTCCCTGGGGAACTGCTTTCTCATGTCTATCTGTACCGCTGTAGTACCATGATCTCCAACTAGGAGACCTCGCAGTCTAGGCATTGCAAGGTACATACACACTTTGTATCAAAATGGATTAATGCAGGGGGAAAAAGGAATTATTATTATTATCATGTTTTGTATTTTAGAGAATGAAAATCAAGATATTTGTTCTGCTCCAATATATATAGCAAGCTCTAAAATTTTTATTTGCTCAAAACACAATCAGATGCTTAAAGATAAATAAATCGTAAAACTCAGTTGAAGATTTCTTTTCATAAGCGACTTCTTGCACTGAATCACTCTCCACAGTTTACTCTTAAATTAATTAACCAGTTGCAGCCCTGATATGACTGCTTTGTAACTCCTGAGGGAAAAAATGTCTTTAGCTGGTTCCTAAAGCTGCTGTGCTTCTATAAAGCTTTTGGGGTTTGCAGGTGCATGTAAATGTGCTCATTATTCAAATTTAACATTCTTTTTTTTAGTAGAAAGATATATTACATATGTCAATTATAAATATATTTGAAGGAGGATGAAGGAACTGTTGCATTTTAATCTTATATTTTAGTTTGATTTTTAACCGTATTAGTACATTAAAATTAATTTATTAAAAATGTGGAATAATTTAGGTTGTAAGAGACTTCTACAGGTCATCATCAGGAACAGTGTGGCCAGCAGGAGTAGGGAAGTGATTGTGCCCTTGTACTCGGCACTGGTGAGGCCGCATCTCGAATACTGTGTTCAGTTTTGGGCCTCTCAGTACAAGAAGGACATTTGTTGCTGGAGCACACCCAGAGAAGAGCAACAAAGCTGGTGAAGGGTCTGGAGAACAAGTTTTATGAGGAGCAGCTAAGGGAACTGGGATTGTTTAGTCTGGAGAAGAGGAGGCTGAAGGGAGACCTCATTGCTCTCTACAACTACCTGAAAGGAGGTTGTAGGGAGGCGGGGGTTGGTCTCTTCTCCCAGATAACTAGTGATAGGACAAGAAGAAATGGCCTCAAGTTGCACCAGAGGAGGTTTAGGTTGGCTATTAGGAAACACTTCTTACTGAAAGAGTGGTCAGACACTGGAACAGGCTGCCCAGGGAAGTGGTGGAGTCAGCATCCTGGAGGTGTTCAAAGAATGTGTAGACATGGCACTTCAGGACATGGTTTAGTAGGCATGGTGGTGTTAGGTTGACGGTTGGACTTTATGATCTTGGAGGTCTTTTCCAACCTTAAATATTCTGTGATTCTATGATCAAGTCCAACCCTTTGCTCCTGAGACAGCAGATAAGTGTCTCTCTCCCTACAGAAGGGAATATCCAACCACTATTACCCATTACTTCCTTTTTGTGACCTGTGGATTAGCATCAGTCACCTTCCAGGCCCTGGAAATCACTAGCTGCCATCCTCCGCTACTGTGGGGGTCTTTGTCAGCCCCCCCTTCAAGGGCCTTCTCTGGCCATTCCTCCTTCAGCCCAAGATGAAGCTTGGGCTCTTGCCCCTGCAGAGACTCTGTGGAGAATTGTGACCAACATTTGGAGTATTACTGCCCCATAATCCACATCAGAGATAGGATATCTTGCATTACTGCTGATCATGGTGGTAATGGGCAGAAAAAATGTTTGTGATTTCTAATTTACACCAAAACCTGTTTCTCAGGTCCAATTGCAGGACCAAGTGAATTTGTTTATGTTGGTTGCTTTATGTGTAGTGCAAAGACTGTACATCTGATGAGTTGATTAGGGACACTTCATCTGAAGGGAAGTTGAAAATACAATTGATTTTTTTTTCCTGAAGTTTATCTTTCTATTCCTTTGCTTTTGGAAAAAGAAATTACAGCATCAACTGAAAAGTTTTGCTGTCCTCCTCCCACCAATGTTACTCTCAGAGGGGCAACATCATCATCTCTCTGATTCAGAGCACTTTGATGTCATCATCATCTCTTGTATTCAGACATCGACATTGACATTGCTTGTTCCAGATTTTTGAAGGCCTAGTTTTGGACAGTGGTGCAACGGTGCAATGATTTGAACAAAAAGCTGAAGTGTTACCAAGAGATCTGTATTCATCATGCTTTGTTTAGTTTGAGGCCTCTTAAATAGTTTGTGGATTCTCTTGTAAGCACAGCCAATTACAGTAATTGGACCTGGAGGTCACAAATATATGGATCTCTATAGCAAAGTCTTGTTCTGTCAATAGGGAGTGTGAACTTCTGAAAAGCGAAAGATATAAAGGAGTTTCTGTTGTTCCTGGTGTATTGTTCCCAAAGCGTCTAAATACTGAAGAGGAAGTCAGAAAGAAATGGGATTTGTGGCTGTTGCTAGTACCACCACTAATGTTCCTATGCTATTAAATAGGGAAAAGACTGTCTTTAGGTATTATTTTGGATCACTTCAGAGCTAGATGTGCTGCTGACTTTCAGAGTACATAGTTTTTTTCCCCACAGACTTGCCTGCTTGGCATATTATATTCTTATGAAAGCTATGTGGAGGGATTATTCTTTAGATGATAAATTTTAAAAGATTCATGTATACAAGTACTTGTTAATCACAGGACAATTACAATTAGCTTATGCTAATGCAGATTCATGCTAACATGAACCCAAAATGTGTCATAGTGATAATTGTATTTTCTTTCCTGGGCCATCAAAAAAATGATCAAACCTGTGTTTCAGCTTAACTTGGCATGACGTCTATGGATAAAAGGAGTAATGAAGCCAAAGACAGTGCATGGAGCTGAGCTATGCTATCTGAGGTCCTTTTCTTCTAGGGTTGCTTTCTGTTATTTAGTTTTGATTCAGATAGACAAAATAGATTATGCAGTCAGTGAGTTCCTCATTACTTAAATGTCTGTCACTTTTAGTTGAAAACTCTACTAAAGAAACCTTACTTCTGTCGTTGGTGTCAATATTTCCTTTAATCATGGAAAAGGTTTTAGAAAATTTCCATTTTTTGAGATGTAATATAATCTGAAAGAACATATATTAGTATGGATATTGTAATGTTTTCAGAATATTTCTGAGATTTATCTTCCTTAACCCAACACTTCCTGTTATTCAAAAAGAAAAAAGAAAATATACATATTTAAATGTGATTTGATATGATATGATAAATTCATTGATACAATATTAAAGTATTTGATATATGGTAAATACGTTTTATCTTTTTTTTCGGCATAACTTGTCGTTTGAACAAAATCTTCATGTTTTATTTATGTTCTGGGTATCTAATTGGGAATGATGGACTAAGGTAGAGGATGACAAGAGAAAAAAATACTTTTACTAAAAACCTCACAAAGCAGATGAATCATTAGCAAGTTCTGTTTTGACATTAAATTATCCTGAAAGTTCACTGGTGTATATGTGAAATTGGATACTAGACAACAACAATCTAGTAAAATCTCAAAGAAACATAATTGGGCAGGTCTGGGCCATCTCATCAGAATACAATGAAATAAACTGACAAGACGAGTTTCTTACTTTCACCGCTGTGAGTGGGAGACATTTTGGCACAGGCTGCCTTTGCAGCAGGGTGCAGCTCATCAGGAGCTATGGTGAAAGGTTGTTTCCTTGGGAGGGCAGAGGAACTGACAGCTAGCACGGAATGATGGAAAGGTCTTGTAAAATGTCTACTATTTTCAGCAGCACACAAAAAAAATCAAGTCTTAATATTTTCTGTGTGTGCTAGCTTTGACATTATAAGCGGGGTCTGCATTGCTCTGGCAGGGAACACAGCTGGGTTTGGGTAAGCCCTGGGAGGAAAGGTCCCTCTGGTCCTGTTGCTGTCTCCCTCCAGAGCCAGATATTTCAAGGACTGATTTTATGAGTAACTTGGAACTGTTGCTGACACTGGCGTGGGTTGCATCAATAAGGTTCAAGTGAAACACAGAAGAGACCCACTGGTAACCTTAGGTTGCTTTTGTACTTAAAGGAACTGAAATGATAACAGATATTTGTTGATATAGTCCCTAGGTACCCCTTAAAAAGCATAACCCAATATAATTATGCTTGTGAGAGTGGAATGAAGTTCAGATTTAGCTTCTTGTAGGTTGAACCAACTGCATATTGTTAGGAAGCTGAAGGCAATAGCTTGATGTAGCATTTCAGCACCTGGTTGCAAGAACCTGTCCGCTCTGAAAGAAGAAATAAGGCAATGCTATAATTGTAAACCTTTGATTTATGATGGTTTGTATCACACAACAGCTTGTGAGCAAGAAACCTTGCCTACTTTTTACGCCCTGTCTGAAGGCAGACACCTTTACAGACTTGTTAGATAGTTGGCTGCTATGAATGGCCAAATCCTGAATGCTTCCTTTCTGCTTAGCAAGAAGCAGGGAACTGGTTCCAGAGCAGTAGGACTTTCTCCTTTTAACAGTGTCACTGGGACAGAGACATCAAAAATCCTCAGGTATGAAGTCCAAAAGAGAAGGATACTTAATAATAAAAAGGAAACTCAAAATATAATATGCCCTTGTATATGCCAGGAGGCAACACAAGATATTCAGAGAAGTGCATGTGCAGGATTTCCGGTGTTTTTAAGATCTAGTTGTTACAAACATCATCTCAAAACATCTTTTAAGTAACTGACAAAGAAATGTGGCCTAAAACAAAAGCTCTGAGACAAATATAAGGAAAAATAAATAGACAGAAAGCAATGGAATGAATATGATCCTTAGAATGAAAACCATTAAAATTCCTTCCACAAGATTTGTGCAGATGGTAGGAAAGCAGCAATGCTTAGCACGAAGCAGTGCAGATAGCAAGGTCTAGGAGTTGCCTACCTTTTCAAAAGAACTGACATAACATTTGAACAACAAAATGATAGGAACTCACTCACTGGATCACACTAAAACATCTAACCTCTCTTCTCTTCACTAGTGTACTGCTTCTACAGAAGATGCATCCCACTTTATGGGATGACTCTGCCCAAGGACCATTTCTTTGTAACCATTGGTACATCAGTAAAGCTCAAATTCTGGTATAGGTTTTCTCTAAAATTTTATAAATCAATGTGTATTGGCCCACTATATGTTTGAGACATTTTCTTCTGAATGTTACCATATTCTTGCAATCAAAATATTTCACGTGCTAATTGTAATAGTTTTCTACGGGAGGGAGGTTAGGAGGATAGGGGCTTGCAGTCCTTGGAAGTGGTTCAACACGAGCACAAGGCCCACAAACATGTCCTGTGTGGCTGACATGGACAAAAGGGTATATTCTGACTTTGCAATCTTTGAAATCACTGGATTTCTAGGATGTGAAAAGCAGAGGCAAATATCATATCTCAACTTGGGACCTGAAATTCTTCTGGCAAGTTATATGTCACAGTATAAATCCTTATTAACTTCTGCCATCAATTTTGCCTATGGAGCACTCAGACTCCTGAGTTGAATCTTCCCTGATTTTGGACCTCTGAAACATTGTGCTGGGTTTGTGTAGCAGGTGGGGCTACAGTGGCAGCTTCTGCAAGGAGCTGCGAGAAGTTTCCCTTTTGTCTGGTGCGCCTGGCCAGGTCTAAGGCAGACCAGCTGATGACAGTGGGCTGAGTCAATTGGTGACAGTGATAATGCTTCTGTGATAACATATTTAAGAAGAGGAAAATAAAAAATAAGAGTGAGGAAGCGGAAGCGTGGGCAGAGACTGGGAGGCGCGAGCCTCGTGGGCCTTGCAGGCCTCACCATCTGGCCTCCTGCTGGGCACCCATCTGGGCCTGACTCGGCCCAGCCCGGCTGCAAGAAGTGGAGAGGAGATGTGAAGAGATCCTGAGAGGTGTCTGTGTGCCAGTTGTGAAGAATTTCTCGTGAGAGGAACAGCTGCAGACGCCAAGGTCAGTGAAGAAGGAGGGGGAGGAGTAATGCCCCTCCTGGCCAAGATTCCCCTGCAGCCTGTGGTGCAGCCCATGGTGGAGCAGGCTGTCCCCCTGCAGCACATGGAGGTCCACGGAGGAGCAGAGATCCACCTGCAGCCCGTGGAGGACCCCACACTGGGGCAGGAGGATGCCTGAAGGAGGCTGTGGCCTGTGGAGGGCGTGTGCTAGGGTAGCTGTTCTGGAGGGACTGCACCTCCTGAAAGAAATGACCCACCTTGGAGCAGTTCACGAAGGACTGCTCATGGGAGGGACCCCATGAAGGAGCAGAGGAGGAATGTGAGGAGTTCTTCCCCTGAGGAGGAAGGAGTGGCGTAAAGCGCCAAGTGATGAACTGACTGTAACTCCCATTCCCTCTTCCCCTTTGTGCCGCTCAGGGAGGTAAGGAGGTAGAGATAATTTGAAATAAAGTTAATCCTGGGAAGAGGGAGGGGTGGGGGAAGTTGTTTTTGTTCTCTGTCATTATCCTGCTTTGTTTTTTTTAGTAATAAATTGAATTAGTTGAGTCTGTTTGGCCCATAACGGTAACTGGAATGATCTCTCTCCGTCCTTATCTCAAACCTCGAGCTTTTTGTTATATTATCTCTCCACCATTCTCTCGGAGGGTGAGAAGAGTGAGTGAAAAACTGCATAGCTTGGTCCCAAGTGGGGCTAAACTACGACAAGCATTCATTTTCAGTTGACTTACTTTTCAGCAGAAAAAAATGTAAACGGACAAGGGAAAATAGTATCCAGTTTACTTTTCTATAGCCATTTTAGCAGTTCAATTGTGAGTGGAGTAAAAAGTAGAACATTTTCGTCATTCAGTACCATAGAGAGGCCTGAACATCTTTGTGCAGCAGATCCTTTTAAGTGAGTAGATACCCATTTCACAGAAGCATTTTTCCATACTAGAATTATTTTGCTTCAAATGTTTCTGCTTCTCTGTAAGTATTTTTTAAATTGTGTTAGAGGTTGGTACTTTACAAACTTAAAGAGAATTTTTACAAATTGAGTCTAGTTCTTGTGAAACCACTCTAAAAAAGTATTGCATGCTGAACACTCAGAAGACTATTTTTATGAAATGAAGGAAAGTCTCCAAGCAAATATACAAAACTATAAGCTTTACTGAATTGTGAACAACTATGTAACTACCCTGTGATGCTCTGAGAAGCTTTCTACATACATTACGTATAGCTACAGCTAAAAATTTGAACCCTACTTATGGCAGCTATATATTTGTATATCTCTAAGCACAGCGAGCTGTGGTGAAAACAAATGTAAGCAGGTCCTGATCAATGTCTACCAACATCAATTCAAATTTTTCACTGAATTTGAGGAAACTTCTGGCTCAGCACTGTGAGCAAAGACTATGTTCCTGCTATGTATGACCGCCTAACTGTATACTGTGGGCCAGAGCTGATTTGGCTACTGCTTGGGAGGCACCTTGATGTTAAGGACATACCACCTGCTGTATTATTTCTATATTAGTCTGTTTCTGCATCTATGCGTCCAGTTTTAATTTAGTACTGCAATGCCTTAGCTCCCAGATGAGCATTTATAAAACAACTGAAGGTTAAATCATCAGTTTAATATAATTGAAACCCGTTTCTCTTTTGCTGAGGAAAAAGAAGAATGTTCTAAAACAATATTCTATTCTGTCTGTGTTTTTTTTCCCCTGCATATGAATCCCTCCAGTTGCTCTCATGTTTTGATTTCTACAGCAGAAATAACTCCAGATCTGATTTGGGTGAAGATTCTCACTCAAATTGCTTGCATAGGTAAAACCACAAAAAAAAAAAAAAAAAAAAATCTAGAGATTATCTGTGAAATTAAAGGAAAAGCTCTGAGACATAAGGCATTTTAAGGAATAAACTGGGGAATATAGCATGCAAATAAATGAAAGGAAAGTGGCAGGGGAAAGGAGAGATATTTCGAGGGAAAGGTGACAGTTTTGCTGAGGAATTTTCCTGTCATTTTCTGTAGGGAGGAGAGAAACGGAGTGGGGAGAAAGTAGGAGGAGAGCAGTGCGAAAAGGCTCTTGGATACCATGGAGATGGGTGCAGTGTAAAAATCTGTATACTGTAGATAAGTAAGTGGGAGGTTGATATCAAACTCCTACCAGCCAGAAACTGGCTTTGTGCAGGGTAAACATGTGAAAGGGCTGGGGAGAGGAAGGCATTGTTTTAGCCTCTGCCATGCTGTTTGCCTACTTAACACTAAAGAGAGCAAAGAGAAGGGACAAATAAATGTTTTTTCAGTTTGTGCTTTTCAGTATGACTATTCTCTTATCTATATCCACTCTACTAGGAAGGAAAAATTCTGTTCTAGACCTTTTTTTTTTTCACCATTGAAATTGTCTTGCTACTCCAGACCTGCTTTTTCCATCTCTTCTTTTAATTTCAGTCTTAATTTGATTAACTGAGTGATCATAATAAATTCATAATGCTTCTCCATGGTTTGTGAATGTGGGGAAGAAAATGTGACAGATTCACTAGGAATTAAATGTTACTTTATGTCTGAGTAAGACAGTGGGTTTTTTTTAAATTCAGTCTTTGTGTTACACTGCTTTCAAAGACTGTCTCTGTTCATTTTAGAATTTTTTTGTTCTCTGCTTCTAATTATTGTGCTTTTGATGCCCATAAGACTGTGCTGTTATTTATATCCATGGCCGTAAGGAAAATGCTATAGTTTGGACCTATGACGTTGTACTCCTAAGGTTTATTGGATTTTTTAATTTTAAAATTTAAAAAACACTGTTGAAAGACAAGTGCAGTTTTTTTTTTTTATTATTCATGCTAGTGATTCTTCTTAAAATACAGGCTGCCTGCTGCCTGTGAATTGGGGTGAGGCAAGCTGATACTTTGGTTCAGGTCCTACTTTTTTTTTCCCTCAAATAGTCCTCCCTGAAGCAAACAGGCGAGTTTTTAGACTACTTCAAGGGAGAAGGAGTTCTAATTAAAGAAGCCATTTACTTATTGAAAGGTCTTATGTAGACCAAAAGAGGTGAGAAAGGATGGTACGTAGCTGGTACAGCTGAGCATGCAGAAATTTGGAAGTACAAGATGCCTACACATGTACCTCAGTGTGGTCTGCCCCCTGGTGAGGATGTCTCTGTAGGCAGGGAGCCATAATGTCAAGTACCTTAACTTCAGGGTGGTGGGAGCTGCTTAATTTAAGGGTTACAACAGAGTGAAGTAAAAGACTGGTGCACATTTTGGAAGGAGGTGGCTGTGAACCTAACATAGGTTTTCCTTCTTCTCTCAAATTTTGTGGACTTTCAAGAGTGGCCGTGGGTGACCCGTCAGGTCCTATGTCATGTCTAGGGAAGGAAGCACTGGTCTGGCAGCCTCCAGGGGCACTGGCAGTTACAGACCTACACCAGGACAGAAGTCCACGTGCATGTGTGTGTAGGAGTGAGCCAGAAGGAATTTGAGAAAAATAAGCAACTTCGGAAGTCAAACATGTTTACAAGATATATGTACAGCAATGTGGTAAAGCCCCAGATGTGACTGTAAATTGGAAAGCAGTTCCTTGATCACTGTTGGGGCACCCGCTGAGACGTATCTCTGGGGATCTGACTCAATTACCCCATGCCTAACATCGGCTGCTTAATCTGCCCAATTTGTTCTCCCTTTTATCTACGAGTTTAACTTTAGAATTATGCCAGAATAAGTGATTTTTTTTTTATTTTAGTTAAAGCTTACATTTGTGAAGTTCTCCATGACTGTAAAAGGGGAAGCATAACTCCCATTTTTAAAAAGAGAAACAAGGAAGACCTGGGGAACTACAGGCCAGTCAGTCTTACAGTGACAGTCTTGCCAGTCAGTGGGAACTGACAAGATCATGGTAGAACCTGGCAAGATCATGGAGCAGATCCTTCTGGAAACTATGCCAAGGCACATAGAAAATAAGGGGGTGATTGGTGACAGCCAACATGGCTTCACTAAGGGCAAATAGTGCCTGATCAATTTGATGGCCTTCTACTTGATGGCATTACAGCATTGGTGGATAAAGGAAAAGCAACTGACGTCATCTACCTGGACTTCTGCAAAAGCATTTGACACTGTCCCACATTATATCCTTGTCTCTAAACTGGAGAGGCATGGGTTTGATGGACGGACCACTCGGTGGATAAGGAATTGGCTGGACAACTGCACTCAAAGAGCAGTGGTGAACAGCTCGATGTCCAAGCAGAGACCGATGATGAGTGGCGTTCCTCAGGGGTCCGTATTGGGACCACCCCTGTTCAACATCTTTGTTGGTGACATGCACAGTGGGATAGGGTGCACCCTCAGCAAGTTCTCCGATGACATCAGGCTATGTGGTACAGTCAACACACTGGAGGAAAGGGATGCCATCTGAAGGGACCTTGACAGGCTAGAGAGGTGGGGCCATGAGAACCTCATGAAGTTCAACGAGGCCAAATGTAGGGTCTTGCACATGGTTTGGGGTAATCTCAAGCACAAATGCAGGCTGAGCAGAGAATGGAATGAGAGCAGCCCTGAGGAGAAGGATTTGGGGGTGTTGGTTGATGAGAAGCTCAACATGAGCTGGCAATGTGTGCCTGCAGCCCAGAAAGTCAACCTCATCCTGGGCTGCATCAAAAGAAGCGTGGCCAGCAGGTCGAGGGAGGTGATTCTCCCCCTCTGGTGAGACTCCACCTGGAGTACTGTGTCCAGTTCTGGAGCCCCCAAAATAAGAAGGACATGGACCAGTTGGAGCAAGTCCAGAAGAGGACCACGAAGATAAGAGGGCTGGAGAACCTCTCCTATGAGGTCAGGCTGAGATAGTTGGGTCTGTTCAGCCTGGAGAATAGAAGGCTTTGGTGAGACCTTATAGTGGCCTTCCAGTACTTGAAGGGAGCCTACAAGAAAGCTGGAGAGGGACTTTTGACAAGGCCATGTAGTGACAGGACAAGGGGTAATGGCTTTAAACTGAAAGACAGTAGGTTTAGATTAGGTTACTATGAGGGTGGTGAGGTGCTGGAAGTGCCCAGTCCCTGGAAGTGTTCAAGGCCAGGTTGGATGTGACTTTGAGTGACCTGGTCTAGTGGAAGGTGTCCCTGCCCAGGACAGGGGTTTGGAGCTAGGTGATCTTTAAGGTCCCTTCTAACCCAGGTCATTACATGATTGTATAATTTTATGATTTAAATGCTTTGCCTTCAGCATTGTTTAGAGGAGTTGAGAGGGGAGCTGTTCTTATCCCTGAGAGTTCTCGCTGCTGTTTTTTGTCCAGGACAGCTTTCTGGCCGAAGACTGACTTTTCAGCTTGTAATGGCAACAAAAGCACAGTTTTGCAATGGCTCTGCCTCTGCATATGTGCCTTCAGAAGAAACATGGTGCAGCAAGTTTCTTAAGACTTTAATTTGTTGTGCTGGAGGATGCACAAGCCAAGGTGTTCATCCCCCTAGGGTTACTGGAGCGTGTATTGGAAAAGTCCCACAGAGAAGGATGGGGTTGTATGGTGCTGCTGCAGGGGCAGTATGTGTCTGACTCGTAGCGGTCTCATCCCTAGCTATTAACCTTGGTCAAACAGTAATAGCAGTCTTTGTGAAAAATAAAAGTGTCTCTAGTCCCTAAAGTATTTTCCTTCCTGAATTTCAAAATCTTAATGCAAGCTATGGTAGTGCTTGAGGTCTTCTTAGAGATTAGATGTCCAACATTTCCAGACCGTGGTTATCCCAGGCTCCTATCTGTAGAAACTGGTGGGTTTTTTTTTTCATTTTCAGACTTCAAAGGGTGCTCGTTGACCCCCAAGGAAAAATTTAGAGAGGCCATCTCAGAGCATTATTTTTAATTGGATTGTTTTCTCAGAAATAGCAAAGGAAAAGCCATTAAACTTTAAGGTACAGTTTTACAGATGCTGGTAGCATTGTAGAGGATTACAGATTTAAAAGGCAGATTAAAATAAGGTCTTGGGTGCTTCAAGTACAGACTCTGTTGGTAGGAACACTACAGCTGGTTGTCGGCACCAAAACAGCTGACTTCAATGCATAACCTGTGATGAAGGGTGAGCTTCTGCCTGTAAGAAAGGACCAGTGGTGGTAGGAGCTCCTGCAGCATATCTTGCTGCCTGCCGGTGGCATCCCGGCATGTTGGGCATGGTGAACCACAAGCTTCAGATCTTTTCTCTCCCCATTCCCTTGAGTTTCCTACTCAAGGTTCTGGAGTTTTGTGTTGTCTTCTGGAACTGACTGTCAGAGGAGGGAAATGCTGTGCTTTGGAATTTGGTCCTGAATGATTTATGAAAACTGAGACCTCGTAGCCCCAAGGCCACATGTGCAAAATCTGCAGGAGCAGTGTCATTGACTGATAATATACTGTCTTTCTAAGTTGAGCACATTTAATTGTATTATTTGTTGTTTTACTCAACTTTTTAATATTGTCGTCTGTGGGAGAGGGTGAAACTAGCTTTACAGGCAGGTAGTAAGCAGCTAATCTTGTAAAATTCTTCTCTGTATGCAGCTCCTAACGAGCAGGGTTCACATTTGCATTGCATGATAGCTAATTTGGGTGCAGTATGAGAGACAAAGCTTGATCAGATGTGCGCTTTGGCAATCATTGGCTCTTCTTCATATGATATTAAAATATGTATGTACATTAACATCTCTTTCTTTGTTGCAACAGGTCCTGCCTGGCATACTGCAGAAGCATTGCTGTATTTTACCTGACAGGAACACAGGTAAACTTTTTTCTTAATGAGTTAATATTGTAATATGATTTAGAGAAATGTGAACACAAATTGGATAATATAGTGAAGTCTTGATTGCTACTTAGTGTTATTGAAGTTCTCTTCTAGGGAGTGACAACTTGGATGTTCTGTTTAAATTACCTGGTTTCATGTGAAGATTTTGTGTATTCTGTTAACTTTCTGGAGCTACTGCTGTTGTAGGGACTGCTGTCAGGTCTTGCTTATAAAGGTATATGAACTTCTGAAGCGTCTCTATTGTTAATTATAAAGTTACAATTTTGGCAAGAAAAGGTGTTTAATACTGGAGTCTGCAGCCTGGTCCTGTTGGTTTGCAAAGGTGCTAAGCAGTACATCTTATCGTAGCTCTGACTGCAGAGAAATACTTCCTTTATGCTTAATTTTCAGAGACTAGAGGAGTAGACAGAAGCAGTATCACTAATGATGCCTTGCTGTTGTGCAGGAGGAGACTTAAAGTAGTAAGTTTATGACCAGAACAAATCAGTTGATGACAATGATAACGTGGACGAGAAGAAAATGATGATTTAATTTTGCATTCTTTTATTACAGGAAAAACAATTTATTTTAAAGTAAGTTTTTAAATCCTTTTTATAATTTTATAAATTGGGTGAAAGTGGCTGTATATGCAATTGTGAGTTTGATTTAGCAGACTTAGTGAAGTAGAATGAAAAATTTAGCATGTTTTTGATATCTGATTAATAGAACATATGTGAACCCTTGCAGCTCTTAAGGCTTTGTTCCCCCACCCCCAATAGGTACCGTTAAAATAAACTGATTTGTTCTTTGGCTTGCTATTATGTGTATTTCAGGCACAATTTGCACTAAGGATAATTGCACAGAGAACTTGACAACTGTGTTGAACTGTAGTGTGACTTGTGGTTACCTGCAACTGCTCAAATGAAAGTTAAAATCTCATTTCTATTTTCATCTGTGAAGACAGGAGCAGTAGATTGTAGTAAGATAGTTAATAACACCCCTCTTCTAGCAAGAATTTTAAAGTTTATAATTAATGAACAGATTGCAGACAGACTTTGGCCTTTATAATTATTTCAAGTTTTCCTGAAAACTGGACTAAGGAAACTCTGTATAATGGCCACAGCCCAGTCTGTGTGCTCTTGTACTAATATTCTGTGCCAATTGTCTTGTTTTGTTTTGTTTTTTTTTTCCTAATTTGATTTGTAATATAAAAATTTGATCCAGATGCTTTGACCAAAATCATCTTGACTTGTACAGAAGTGTATCAAGTGGATATCAAAGCCAGTGTTACCTGAAGCATTGGCTTGCAGCTGGGCAGTAAGATTCTGACCATTTATCTAAAGAGGGTCAAATATGCCTTTATAATCAGTATCAAGAAAGCTATTTATCTAAAATACCAATCACCTTCAAAAGTGCTTTCTTTTGGACGTAAGAGAAAGGAGGAGCTTGCTAGTGTAAAATTTGGTTTTGAAAATTTTGAACTAAGCTTTTTGAAGAGGAAGCATGTCAGGTTTTGGTATGTAACAACTGCTGTACAACTTAACCACACTTAGGTACGAAAACAACTGTAACTTCTATTGCTTCTATGTGACTGCTACAAGTATTTTTATGCTGTTACATAGTTGGGACTTGCCAGCAGGTGTAAAGTAAATGATATCTGCATTCCATTTTCCCTGTCTCCCGTGTTTATGGTGTTTAAATACTTGACAGAGAGGAGGGGAAGACAAGCTCAGACAGGACGTGGGGGATTTTTCAGCTCCTTTCTGGAGGAAAAGAATGACTGAATTTTTGAATTTGATTCATTGAGTCTGTTAGAGACAGGTGAACCATTTTCTTGTTTGAGTGTGCCTGAATCAACTAGTCCAAACTAAGAAGACATTAATTAAATTTGGGTAAATCTGGACTGTGCTATTTGCATTCACATGTATAGATCATGTGTAATCTTGCCCAGCTCCATTCTCATTAAGTGAGCCCAGAGAAATGGCCTGATTATGAGCTTTAGGTCTATATCCGTATTCAGCTGCTGACATTTGGAGGAATTTAGCAATATGCAGACTTAGGTGTTGTTCCCAATAAAAAGGAGAAAGGAATAAAGAGACCGGAGGGGAGGGATGGGAGAAGAAAGAGGGGAAGCAGCATAAAATGAGACCTCCAAAACCATTAGGGAAGAATACAGATACTGTAGGGAGCAGGGATGGGTGAAAGGGAGAGACACAGTAATAGTTTCCCCACCTGTTTATATTCATTCAGCAGTTCAGGAGTGGCCAGCTTGGGGCTCTTTGGCTCCTTGTTTGAGTGCACCCCCACAGCCAGCCTCTTTCCTGCTGTTAGCACAGGAGCTGCAGCCCAGAGAAAGAAACGAGCCTTTGGGAACGATGGAGACAGTGCTGCCAGGCCATCCTTTCATCTGGCTGCTCCTCAGACCTAACCTAACTTTGATTCTTGGGGAATAAATGCAATTAGCCTTAGAAGTAGTATGGCCCTATATTGCCTACACGCTAGAAAATTGCACGTCCCACTGTTCCTTCCTACACCGTGTAAGAGTTTGAAGTGGCAGCACTTACTCTGTCAGTATTGATCTTCTGTATTTGAAAACTGGAAGAGAGAGCTATGTGTGGAAAGAAAGGTACACAGGAGTGCTCATCAACTTCCTCTTGTAAAGCTGTGTTAGTACTTCCACTGTGAACTTTTATTTTCAATACTTATAACTTGGCTACATTTCCTGCAGTGTTTCAAAATGGAGCATAAAAAAAGTAATTCAGCCATTCCACAGCAATGCAGTTTGGAAGAAGACATGCATGTAACAAGATCAGGTATTTCAAAGGTTAAAGAACGATTCATTTTTCAAACGTGTAAAACATTTACCAAATCTCAATCTCTAAATAAAACATTGAATGCTGCAAGCTGGTTCCTTGCATTAAGATTTTCTAATAGACAGTGATGTTTCATTTCTTAAGTGTTCATTTATTTGTGGCTTTCCATTAATTATAAATATATTTTGATTACTAAATTAAAGGTTAATATATCACGCACCAGTATAATGTACGTTCATTATCATGTTAGCTGGTATCCAGAACCTGTATGTCACATACCCTGTGCCTCATGAAACAAAAGATCTCAGATCAGACACTTCTTTTCTGCACTTCCTTCCTATATGCCACCAGCATACTGTAAGAGCTGTACTGATATCCCTTCTCAGTTTCTTTCCATCTCCCGTAACTTAACCAGCCCACAACAACTGGGATGCATTAGCAGTTATAAAGTTAATTGGAAGAAAAGCAGTTACATGCTCTGTACAGGTGTTACTAACAAGATCCTAAGGGAAAACAGGGTGAAGGTACTAATGACCTGGTGGGGAGAAGCTTGCTTATTTTTTTTTAATTATAACCCTCTCTCTCCAGCTTCAGCTGGGAGAAATAACCAACCTATTTTGATGGACATCACCACTCTTTGAGTACACATGCAGCCAGCTCTAATTCCCTTTAGAAATATTTCCCAGCAATGATCCATCCCCTGTCAACAGGAACTGTTCAGCCAAGTTAGAAGTCCTCCTTGTTACGTTACTGCATGGTCACTTCTGTAAACCTTAGACAGATGCTAAGGCTGTCCTTCCCCCCTCCTTTCACCCTGTAGCAAGGGTCTTGGCTATGATAATGGTTTAGAGATCTGTTCACACAGTATGAGCAGTACGCTCTTTCTGCCCTTGAAGTGAAAATACGTGCTTTGCTATTCCTAAAAAATAAAAAAAAAATTGGGGGTTAGGAATGCAGCATTGAAACAGAGAAATCAATGATCCCTGATGTGGATCGCTTTTTATTTCAATTTATGTATTTTTTTAAGTTTCTTTTTATTTCCAGTCTTTCTTGAAATAGAGCTCTTAGAGGAAGTACATGCGGGTTGTTTAGCTATAGATATTTTCATACAAATAAACAGAGGAAATGCATCTGAAAGCTTATACTTTTTTTGTATGCTGTGTTTAAACAGCCTTAGACTAGATAAGTGAATTATTTGGAGTTTGATTTTTGTTTACCCCAGAGCTCCATGTAGCATGATCTAGCACAGTAAATGATCCTCAAAGGTGAGCACAAATCTACTTGGTGCAGTAAAATGTGAGTTATCAATGGGACTCACAGCAGAAGGCACTCTGTGTGATTTTTACCATTGCTGCAGCTGTTAAATGGACATTCTTACACTGCAGAGAGGCTGACAGTTGTACGCTTTGTCTGCTGCTGTTGTACTCTTGATAGACAATTATTAGTTTCCTGTCATGCAAGGAAATTGCACAAACAGCTTCTGTACTATTCTTTTCCGTCATAGCTGTGAGTTTAATAGGTTGTGGACTGCAAATTTGGGCTCATTTTTTTCCACTGAAGATCTCAAAGGAAGGACCGAATCAATAGCCACTAACAGCTTATTGGGTTGATTCGTTCTTTGATGCTTTAGGCTTGAACTTCCCCTCTTATAGTGAAGGAGAACATAGGTACAATAAAGAGCATCCGCACCTATCTGGGTGACTTGATTCTGATAAATAGCACTTTTAAACTTTAAACAACACTCTCTCAAAAAAAATTATGCTGTCTCAACTTTCTACATCATCCATTTTCAAGTCAGCTCTTGTGTGCTGATATTGAACTTGCACAAGACATTAACTCCTTCGTTATAGAATCATAGAATCATAGAATGGTTAGAGTTGGAAGGGACCTTCAAAGGTCATCTAGTCCAAGCCCCCTGCAAGGAGCAGGGACATCCTTGACTAGATCAGGTTGCTCAGAGCCTCATCCAGCCTGGCCTTGAACGTTTCCAGGGATGGGGCATCCACCACCTTTCTAGGCAACCTGTTCCAGTGTTCTATAACTCGCATCGTAAAATTTTTTCCTAATTTCCAATCTAAATCTACCCCCCACTATTTTAAAACCATTACCCCTCGTCCTATTTTCTCCACTGCATTGTTTGAAATTACATTAGGAAAAAAGTGTGACCAGTGTTCTGCTGTCTGCAAAGAATGAATAATATCTACTTGAGAGGGTGGTAATTGCTTTAAAAAAAAAAAGCAGGAGTTTAATAACAGCCGAACTCTTCACTGGGTAAAGTATAGCCCAAGACGATAATGTTTCATCCTTCGCTTGTTTGCTTTTCCTCCTGTTACTTGAAGAGCAAATATTGAACAGGAGGAAAATCTAAGATGGTATTAAAAAGAACTCCTGTATTAAACTTTACTAAATTGGATATAGTAGTTAACATTGCTTTTTTCCCCCCTTAACTTTATCTACAACCATGTTGCTTTAGTAGCTTTAAAAAAAAAAAGGAGCTGAACTGGTGCTCGAAACCAATGTGTTTTATAACTAGCAAATATATTACTAACTACTAGGGGTTTTTTTTTTGTATATATATTTATTCAAATGCATATTTGTAAGAAGAGCCATTGAAATGACTGGGCTCACAATGCATATGCATGAACTGTACAGCAGCCAGTTTGATTTCACAGAAAGAATTTCAGGACAATGTCCTCATAAGAGGACAAGTCCTCTTATGAAAATAACTTACCATATTCACTAGCATATCATCTTCCACCTGAACATTTTGAAGTACTTAATTAATTGTGATAAATTTTTGTCTTGTGCCAATGAGATAAAGAAATTTTATTCCTATGTTTCATAGAAGGGAAAGTCTGATTATCAGCTGGTGCAATGCGAGAATGTTGACTAAGGTTAAGTATCATCCTCTGTAGAAGTTCTTCGCTTAAACTGAGATTGTCCTTTTACTTTCAAGATGTAGCTATAGATTTTTAGACAGTTCCTGCAGGCTTCACCTGCTGTCTGCTTGCTGAGTTCAACATGAGCGTTCTCATTCAGATGTTCAGCTGCAGGCTGCCTGCTGGTACTTTCCAGCCCTGTTTCCATGGAAATGGGAATTAGAGGGGTGAAAATAAAGCAAGAGTAAGTATTTTCCTAATCTTCTAGTTAATCTGGAACTTCTCATACCTTGGTATCAAGGTTGTTTTGCTTTTAGTTGTCCAGGCATATGATGCCAACTTTTGCAAAATAACAAATAAACCCCCGTGTCATTAGAGCTGTTAGGAGCAATATGTGTTATGTTAACTGTGTAGAGGTGTCTGGGATGACCAATAAAGGATGAAGAAGGGAGAACTGAACTGCACAGTGCAAGGATAAACTGATGAAAGGGTGTGAGGCAATACCCAGTGGCAGAGGTAATAAGCTGTGACAGAACTTCTTGTCAGACATAGCTTGCATTGTGAAAAGTGTTGACAGTAATTAATTGAATAGTGCCACATGAACCTGGGAGAGGAAAACATCCAATTCAGAGGAGATCTAATTTAAATGCTCTGGACTGAAAGTGAAACAAAGGATATAATCTAATATATTCAGAACATAATTTAGGGCTCTCTTGTTTCCCTAGAGATTCCTGCTCTCTTTTTTTCCTCCATGTTACTGACATTACCATATCAGAAGTCAGGACTGCAGAGCAGTCACCGTACAGATGGGTGTATGGTGAGGTGAACTTCCTACTTATTGCAAACAGTGTGTTCTTATATAGACTCTTCTGCCCCTTCCCCAGTGCCTGAACCCCAGCCACAGCTTGTCTTAGCCTATCCTTGGGAAGAGGAGGTCCAGGCCAGGCCAGGCCAATAGTCCTCTTATTTTGGCCAGAAGTGACCAGTCAGATTAGCATGGAGTTGGGAACGAGGAGAGAGCAGGCCTATGCCATGCCCCAAGGAGGATTAGCTATATCCACCTCTTTTCTGACAGATGCTTGTGTGGCTGTTCCAGGCCTGTTATTCAGCTTCCCCGACCTCATAACCAAAAACTTTTCCTAATACATAACCTGAACGTTCCTTGCTGCAGCTTAAACTCATTAACTTGTATGGACGATGTGTGCCTCCTGTTTCTAAACTCCTTTTGGATATCGTTTTTATACCTGAAGACTGTTTATCCTGTATTCCCTCCCTCTAGATTTTATAATCTAGGTTAACAAATTCCACTTCTCCTCTCCTTCTTGTATGCTGCACTAGTGTACATCTAAACCTGACATGTTTTGAAAGTAACTGATTGACATATGAGCCTTTTTTTCACCTCCAGATTTGTTTAGAAGACAATGCAGGGTGTAACAGTTCTCTAACATGGCATGTGGCAGTTCCCTAAACATGGCATCATCTTTGATTAGCTAATGTCTAATGTCCCATTTTTACACTACAGAAACTCTCATATACTGTAGTCTGTGACCTTTCTTCTTCCAGAAGACTTGGTTGATTTGGGTGAATATCTTAACACTGGCTGTAGACTTGAAAAAGAAGGGCTTGCTTTGTTTGTTTGTTTTTCTTTAGTACTGGTTCAGTTCTGGAAGGGTCATCTGATAGTGGGAATTAATGTAATTTAGAATCATAGAATCATAGAATGGTTAGGGTTGGAAGGGACCTTCAAAGGTCATCTAGTCCAACCCCCCTGTAAGGAGCAGGGACATCCCCAACTAGATCAGGTTGCTCAGAGCCTCATCCAGCCTGGCCTTGAACGTTTCCAGGGATGGGGCCTCCACCACCTTTCTGGGCAACCTGTTCCAGTGTTCTATAACTTGCACTGTAAAAAATTTTTTCCTAATTTCCAATCTAAATCTACCCCCCTCTATTTTAAAACCATTACCTCTCGTCCTATCACAACAGGCCCTATTGAACAGCCTCTTCCCATCTTTCTTGTAGGCCCCCTTGAGGTACTGGAAGACCGCTATAAGGTCTGCCTGGAGCCTCCTCTTCTGCAGGCTGAACAGCCCCAACTCTCTCAGCCTGTCCTCATAAGAGAGGTGCTCCAGCCCTTTTATCATCTTCGTGGCCCTCCTCTGGACCTTCTCCAACTGGTCCATGTCCTTCTACTTTAAATAGATTAAAAACCAGTAGATTTGAGTAAAGATATCAAAATCTTTAATTGTAATATTCCTGAGTGGGTGGGGTTTCACTTCTTGATTTCCTGATTCTCTTCCACTCACCACCACCCACAAAGTGAATATAAGCCTATTACTAAAACTTTGGTTTTCATCAGTGTTTTTCTCTATTTTTTTTTTCATATCTACAGAAGATCAGCAGCACAGGGAACATAGCCATAAAGGACCAAGGCATTGGTTCCAGTTCTCCTAGGGAGTCAGAATCTGGATAAGACACATCTGGTGCTAAAAAGCAGATAGCTTGCAGTGATGTTAAGAGGAAACCTGCAGACTGTGGAAGAAATCATCTTCTACAATTAGTTTGCATCCTTTGGCTCATTTTAGACTTAGTACTACCAGATGTCTAGCTAGAATAAGGAAATATACACTTTCAGTCGCAAATCAGCCAGAAGATTGCCTTGTTTTACTGGATTTGTGTCTACCTAGAACTGTCCAGCTTAATCCACTAAAAGAGAAATATTTTATTACTGCAGAAATATAGGCAGTTTGTGGTAGACTCAGACTTCTAAGGTGTCAGGTCTTTTATCTGAAGATCAACAGGTCCTCAGATTTCAGTATCAAGAATTCCAGGGATAGAGCTAATTAACACATATTGGTCCACTTAAAATAATTGGTCAGGCCAGAGAACTCTGGATATGTGTGAGCATAAAACTATTTTAAGACACCAGCTGGCGCATATCTTTGCCATTCTGCTTATGGAGTAAAAAAACATGGTCACAGCACATTGTGCTGGTGCTTCAGGCTTTGCACAGTGTCCTAGCTGGCTGCTAGCATAGTACAAAATCCTTTTTGGTGTTCAAGGTCCTCCACTACAACCAGCTCCTCCTGAGAGATGTTTTTCCCCTTTCATTACTGTTATGAGAAGTCACGGTAGTGCTTCACCTGAAACTATGTAATCTTAAAAACAGAAAGCTGAGCAAGAGGTTTCACTGATGTTTAGATGTCACGTTAAATGTTTCAAAATCAATAAAACATGCTCTTCTGAAAAGCGAGTGATGACTAGCCCCTGTGCTCTTGGGACTTGATGTAACTGTTAGCTGTAAAATAGCACTTTCACAACAGTCTTGCCCTCATATGTGCAGGGGGAGCAGGGGCTGAAGAAGGGGCTCTAACTTGGTGAAGCGTTATTCTAGAGGCAGAAATGTGAGTATGTGTGTTTACAGTCTCTTTACCTAACATCATAAGAGCCCGGTGGCTGAAGGAATGTAGGAAGGATTTCTCTCCAGAGAACAGCATCTCTCGCAAGAAAGCTTACTTGACCTTTATTTCTGAAGTATTTTGTAAAACATTCCCAGTGCGTACAGCTCAGTTACTGAAGGAAGAGAGACGTGTACATCAGCAGCAGCAGAAACTGCAGGCAGCTCTGATAACTGGTCATGTTAGTAATGTGACTATCGCAAAATGAAAGCGGTATGTGGAATGTTTTCTGTATGCTGGAGTCTGGGATTTTTATTTTTTAGTGCTTTCATGTCTTTGTGAAATGGTTGCCCTGGCAGTATGTAAATCACGTGGACTGAGGAGGTGTGTATGTGTGTGTGTGTACTGTACACAGGCTCTCTCTTGCGGAGGAATATAGTTTTGAAGTCCACTGCTAAAATGTACTACTTGGCCAACACAGTGCAGTGTGTGGGTAGAGTTATAGAGTGTAATGAGCAGAGAAATTGAAAGTTAGACATTTCTGCTCATATAGCGAGTAAGGTAAAATGTTAGTACTGTTTTCTACAACAACTAGTAGTCAGTGGTGAAGAGCACAGGGAATTCATACAGGTCTCAGAGGAATACAGCTGTATTGCTGGAGGAGTCTTGGATTCATTGGTTTCACATGGGTAGAGTAGACCACAATGATGTTTCATTCCCACTAAAGAATTTGATTGTGGGCCAAAAGAAACTATTCCCTCACCTTTTAAAGGTCTCAGAGGTGCCTGCACAGAATTATCTACATTCCTTGTTTTAGTAGTGTCTTGCCTCTCTGTATTCTGCGACATGCTTTGAGCTTGTGTTTAACTCCCTAGGACTGAATAACAGATTTAAAAAGATGTAGCATACAAGCCTCTCCATGATTAAAGCCATGAGAGCTCTATTTTCTTCCAGCTGTGCATTTTCCAGAAAAGGACATCCCACTTCCACTGACATGCTGGTGGAGACTTCTTCCAGACGTATCATTTTTCTTTCAGCCGACTTTATTAATGTACAATTTTTCCTGTCCTTCCTATTTCTTCTTATATTAGCTGGTGAGGTGGGAGTACTAAAACATACATTTTGTTATCAAAACATCTGAGCTGTTCATATTTTCCATTTAAACTACAGTGATATTCGCTATGCTTAAAATGGTTTTTCTGTGTTAGAATGATTTTATTTGTAGTAATGCTGTATGACGTGGTTCCCCTGTCTTTTGGGATACGATAACATAATAGGCACTATAAATAACAGCTGCTAATGTCTAAAATGGTGCACAACAGGCAGCAATTTAACCACTTGTCTCCTTTCTGTCATGATGGGAAATATCAAAGACTTCTGCACCAGTAATGCATACGATCCCCAAAGCTGCTAGTCGTGCTTATTGCAGAAGTACATTACTGGAGGCAGTGCTGCACCTTCTGCACTTGAGATTAAACTGTAGCAAGTGCTTCCACGCATGTGGTTTAGTCGTCTCAGTATGAGTCTGCATTGGGTAAGACACCAGCTGTATCTCCAGAGAATTTCTCCCAAACTGCTAGCTGAGTGGAGTGATGCTTTTGCACAGGGAAAAGCAAAGGAAGAGCCTAGGAACAGCAAAAACTGTCCTGTTAGCTTATCCTTCTAGAGCAAAGGTCACCAGGGCAGGGAAGGGGCAGAGAAGGTGATGATATTTCACATAAAGGAAGGTGGTATTTCAGTATAGCTCTGTGCAAGTAATTCTACAAGATTAGATGCATGTTGTCACTTGTAGATTATGTTAATTTTATTAAAATATGTTGGTTTGCTAGATTTAGGTAGTTAAATGCATACGTGAGGAAGTATGAATTTGTAGTTGGCCAAGGCTGCTGTCCCAGGGTCTCTCAGGTCTTATCTGGACACAGCTTAAAATCAGGGAAGAAGGGAGAGGTAAGAGTACAGTACCAGAGAAACTACAAAAAACTCACAACTGTGCTCATCTGACAGCAAACCCCGGGGATGAATCATCTGAAAATTTTCAGTGGTATATATAGGAAACCTAAACTTACCAAAGAGTAACGATGGCATGACAGAAAGCCATGGGTCATTTGCAGTCTCTCTTACCTTATATAATGACTTCTTGAATGTCCTTTGTAAACCAAGGGCTGATCCTCTGTAATGTACCATTAAAATTTCTTGTGAGCCAGAAGTCTCCATACTGAACATGGGCAGAACAATGCTGGGGGCTTCAGCTGACAGAAGTTTAATTCATGAACCACCTTCACAAATATATTTGGAAATTGTGAGTCACAGAAATCAGCCCACAAGGCATAAGAAATTACATCATGGTTAAGCTGTAGGTGATTATAAATGTAAGAGATAAGATATCACATATGCTTCAGGGAAAAGGAAGTATATTTTGAAAATGCTTCAGTACCTTTTTGCTCCCTTGCTCATCTGGAGAGCAGTTGGAGGAAATGATCAGAAATTGAAAAGCCTGAAGAGGAAGGACCAATATGGCGTGGACTGTTACTGATGTGTATTAAAGGAAGTGTCCTTTCTCTTGTTGCCATAAAGACTTAGAAATCATCGACAGTCAAGATCACCTCTGCATTAGGACTGATGATCCATGTTTCATATATCTGAGTATAAGTCTTGCTGATGTATGCTATTTGCACTAAAAATATATATAATGATTCTTTAAAAAAGATTATTAAAATTTTTTGCCCATTGCTGAAATTTGCTACCTCTCTCCTACAGTTTCTATGGAAACTGTAATAGTAAGAAGACACAGTAAACAAATGCACTGTATTATAAACCTCCTCTTTAGCAGGATGTTCATTTTATTAATACCTGTCCAAATTAGTCTGGTGACAGGTATTGTTGATTTGACCATCCAGACAGTAATGTATGTGTTTCATTTTCGCTGAAGACTTCTCTTCTAGCTTCGAGGGCTTTTACTTTGGTCTTTAATAATTTTTCTAACCCAGTGGTGAGGCAGTATGTGCCAGTGGTTAGTACATTACTGGGGGTGATACTTGCTTAGCTCAGAGAAGAATAGTAAGTGCTTAATAATATTTATAAAATACTTCAGAAATAGGAAAATCTTAAAGTACAGAAGTACACTTGTTGCTAGCTAATGCAGAAAATAAAATGTCTTTTGCCTGTGATTCTTTTGAACATGCTTATGTGGTGCGGTCTTCCAAGGGCATAGCTGGAAAGGCACAGGCTGCTATCTAAGAGTAAAGAGTATGCCTTTCATGGAACAAAATACATCTCACAAAGTGGAATGTCATCTCCTCGAGCAATGCATGATTGCGGTCCTTGAAGTATTTTGTGCAGCAGCGAGAGCTCTGTATGTTTTGGACTGCAAAATGCTGCAAAGACAGTGAGGAGGCTGACCTCCACGTACCCCTGCTCTGCCTAACAGGACTGGCGAGTTGCAGGCAGGAGCACACAGTGCATCCCCTGCAGCACTGAGGACCATGTTTCTTGCAGGCGTTTGTGCTGAATTGGGGAGCTTGAGTTGAGGAAACAAACTTTGTACTCACTGATGCTACAATGAAATTCCCACACTGTTGCTGATCTTGCCTTCTGTTTTAGAAATGAACCTTCCTGCTGTGAAACCAGTTTCAAGATGACTTTCTAGTGCTGAAGGGGGTAGTCAGGTTTTCAAAGATTAAAACTGTGGATAAATTGTTCAAGTGGCTCATTGAATGAAATGCCTATGTTGTACTTCTGGAGTGGTTTATGGGGAGTGAAAAAGTCAAAGCTCAAATAGTCAACAATAGGATGGTGGAAGCCTGTTTGGTTTTGGTGTGGCAAAGAGATTTCTGGCACTTGGGTTACTGGGAATTTACTCTGAACTCTTCCTCTGGGCTGCAGGATAGAAATGAGGCAGTCAACTTTACTTCAGTTTGTAACATTATGTACATTTCAGCAACTTATAGAGAACTGCCATACAATAAGCAAGATACTTTTTCTCTGCTATGGACAATTTATGATGCTTATTTCATTGAAGACCTGCTGTGTTAAGTATTTGAAAAAAAATCAGTTGATAACTTTATTTAATGGCAATCACTTTTAAACATGCTCTAGAGAAATTGATGGGGATGGTGGGGCTAATGAAGGAAAGATGTTGATCCAGAGAAACACAAATCATGGCTCGAAGCCTTGCTGATCTTCTGGTGGGGGTAGACACCAAAACCCCATTGTTCAGGTTTTTATTTTCAGATTCTTTAGTGGTATACTGAATATCATTTCTGCTACATGGAATGTGATAATATATCTGATTCAGAAACTTTTTGGATTTTGGATACAATGGCAATGAATGGGGCTTCTCAAAGGCACAGAATTCTATGATGTCCAATAAAAAGTAGGCTGTTGGATGATGCGTAAGGTATCTACCAACTGTGCAAACACTAGTGTCTTGGTGTCATCCAAATGAGACAGCTTCTTAGGCAGGCCACCAGATTCGACAGGGACTCTTCAGGTACTTTCTACCACTTAAGAGAGACTGGCTCTGTGAGGGGACCCTCCCATGCTGACACAAGCTTCTTAATGATTGTGAATTCAAAGTGCTAATGAAGGCATGTCAGCCTGCCTCGGCAGAGAAGATGGTTTTGAAGGACATAATAGTATTTTATTTTGCTTGTTTTTTTCATAAGGGACAGATTGTAAATCTTCAATATGATTGTCTTTCCATTTCTTGTGTTAACTTGAAAGAAAACAGATTGCATCATACAACATTCAGTATACAAAGGGGGATTTTAAGAAAGACAAGTGAAGATTTTTTTACCAAGGCCTGAAGTGACAGGGCAAGGGACAATTGTTTTAAATGGAAGAGCATAGGTTTAGATTGGACATAAAGAAGAAATTTTTAAAAATATAAGTGGTGAGACACTGGAAGAAGAGAAGTTGTGGATGCCCCATCAGTGGACATGTTCAAAGTCAGGCTGGATGGGCCTTTGAGCAACCTGATCTAGTGAAAGATGTTTCTGCCCATGGAAGAGAGGTTGAACTAGATGATCTTTGAAGGTCCCTTCTGACTCAAACCATTCTATGATTTTTTGGGTTTGACTGGACTTTGTGTTATTAGAATTAAAATTGAAGAAAGGGTAAACTCTGAGATAGATTTGATTGACTGAAAGTGCGACTCATCTTCATAATGAAAGGCAGATTTTGGCCTGAAGGTGGACATCTTCAAAATCTCAACCTTGTAGCCGCTACTCTGTTGGAAATCATTACAAGTAATAGTTGCTGGGCTGCATTCATTGTTTTCTGCTACAGCTGGTCTCCGACTTGTTTACTCAAGTAATTTATGTATGGGGAGGCTGTAGTCATCTTTCTTCTTTGAAGCTCTACCATTTAAGTCCTTGTGGAAGATATCCTATGCTATTTCATTATTTTTATTTTGTTGAGTTGTAACTCAAGAGCATCACGGATCACATATATATTCTCTGATGTTTTGTATTTTCCTTTTCCTTAGGGCCTTTCATAACTCAGCAAAGTCAATAACTCCAATCTTCTCTCTTGTTGGTAGTTCTTTTCATCTTTTTTTTTTTTTTTTTAATTTGGCAGCTTTATCACTTTATTAGGTACTTTGCTGATTTCCATGCCTAATGTTTTGCAGTTCCCCATAGGATTTTATGTGCTTATTATTGTCTCTCTAGTTTTGCTGCCTTTCTTTTTGGTCTTCTAATTTTGTTCTTTATAACTTACCTGAATTTTTCTTTCTCTCTTTTTTAAAATAATGTAAGAAACACTTTCTAGGCTGATATTCACTATACTTACACTTGAGTAATGTAGTCTTTTGGGCTGCATTCTTAGCTATTTGACGTTGTGTAATGCTCGGCTGATTTATCTGAAAAAATCTTTTAGCATATCATCATGCAAGTTATTGACAAATTACTCTCAACAGTGAACTGCAGAGCATCCTTAACTGTCACTGACATCTTTGCTTGGCATTTTAGAAGACATATGGCTTCCTACAAAACTGTTGTTATTTAACTTGCATTTTGTTGCCTTCCTGTTAGATCTTTTGACTAAGGTAGAAATACTGTACCATTATCGTAGTTCAGCCCCGATCGGGACCAAACTACGCAGTCTCTCTCTCGCTCCCCCCACCCTCCGAGAGAATAGGGGGAGATGATATAAGGAAAAACGGCTCGAGGTTTGAGATAAGGACAGGGAGAAATCCTTAAAGTTACCGTTAGGGGCAAAACAGACTCGACTTGGGGAAAAACACTCATTTATTTCTAAAAACAGCAGGAGAATGAGAGAGGGAACAAGATAACCTCCCCCACCCCTCTCTCTTCTTGGGTGTAACATTATCTCTACTACCATCCCCCCCCCGCCTCGAGCGGCACAGAGGGGAAGAGGGAATGGGAGTCGCGGTCAGTTCATCACGCATTGTTTTATGCCGCTGCTTCATCGTCAGGGGAAGAACTCCTCACATTCCTCCTCTGCTCCATTGTGGGGTCCCTCCCACGGGCCACAGTCCTTCATGAAACTGCTCCGGTGTGGGTCATCTCTTCCATGGGGTGCAGTTCCTCCAGAACGGCTGCCACAGCGGGCCCTCCACAGCCTCCTTCAGGCATCCACCTGCTCCGGCGTGGGGTCCTCCATGGGCTGCAGGTGAATCTCTGCCCCTCCGTGGACCTGCATGGGCTGCAGGGGGACAACCTGCGCCACCATGGTCGTCACCACAGGCTGCAGGGGAATCTTGGCCAGGAGCCACATTACTCCTCCCCCTCCTTCTTCACTGACCTTGGCGTCTGCAGCTGTTCCTCACAACAGCCTGGCAGACGCCTCTCAGGATCCTTTTTACATCTCATTCACTTCTCATCTCCTCTCCACTTCTTGCAGCCAGGCCGGGCTGGGTTGGGCCCACTCGGCTGCCCAGCAGGAGGCCAGAGGGTGAGGCCTGCAAGGCCCATGAGGCTCACGTTTCCCCCTCTCTGCCCCCATTTCAGCTTCTTCACATCTTCTCCCTCTTTTTTTTCCTGTTTTCCCCTTCTTAAATACGTTACCGCAGAGGCGTTATCACGGGACATTCTGCTACCAATTGGCTCGGCCTTGGCCAGCAGCGGGTCCGCCCTAGGCCCGGCCGAGTCCACTGAACAAAGGGGAGCGACTTCTAGCAGTTTCCTACAGAAGCTACCACCTTAGGCCCCCCCTCACCAAACAAAACCAGAACAAGAATCTGATGTTAGCCAAAGCTTAACCTTGAGCACTCTAGGAGAACCTGTGAGGTTGAGCTTGCAGTTCCTTTCTGCTTCCTCCTGGCAATGGGCATGTGTGCACAGCACATTAATTCTTTAATACTCTCTCTTAAGCCATATGAGTGGGATGGGATGGGAATGGGAGTGCCAAAAGTCAGCATTTTGCAACAGAAACAAAGATATGTTGGTTTTGGTTTTGTTTTTTTTGTTGTTGTTGTTGCGGGTTTCTTTGGGTTTTTAGTAGTTTCTTGTGGTTGGGGTTTGTGGGGGTTTTTTTTCTTGTTTGTTTGGTTGGTTGGTTGGTTTGTTGGTTTTTTTTTTGGTGGGTGGGTGGTGGAATTTGCATCCATTGTTTTAAGTTCACTGTGTTTTCTGTTTGCACGCTGGGCAGCCAGGGTGAAGGGAGGGCAGTCATACCACAGTGCTGTTGCACTTTAGACAGTTTCCAGACTCCCACAAGCAGAATGTCTTCTCTAATACAGTTGATTCCTATTGCCAGGGATTTGTTTTTCAGAAACATTCTACCTTTCCAAGTGTCCTGGATTGTTCTTTGGTGAGACTTCTCCATAATTTTGACTTTCTGGTACTGTTGAGCAGTATCTCCCTCTGTGTCTTCATGAGCAGGTTCTGTACTGTAATATTTGTTATCTTCCTTGTGGATGATAACTGTTAACTTATAACACAATCTACCTATACACAAAATTTATCATTGAATTGATGACTAATTCTTTATATAGTTTAATCAAATAATTTTACGATAATTTTTACTTTTGGAGAGTGTGATTATGCAAGAGTTCTGCCTAATGATGTTTAATCCAGTACAAAACTGCATTTTTCATTGTAATTGTATCTACCTGATTTGATGGCCATGGGTTTTTCATGTGCTTTTCCATTTTAATTCATTCAAATAATCATAAGACCTGTAGGCCTGGAGGAGGATTTGGACAGATATGTAATTTCTATCCTTTGTCCATCACAAGCTCTGTTTGTGCCTGCCAGGAAGTCCATTCCTGACGGTTGTGCAGCCTATGACAGGTTCCACAACTTTCTGAAGCAATGTGGGTCTCTGATTAGTCTTACTGCTAGATATGGCAATCCCAGGCACAAATACAGGCTGGGCGGGGAATGGATTGAGAGCAGCCCTGAGGAGAAGGACTTGGGAGTGCTGGTGGATGAGAAGCTTAACATGAGCAGGCAATGCGCCCTTGCGGCCCAGAAGGCCAACCGCATCCTGGGCTGCATCAAGAGAAGCGTGGTCAGCAGGTGGAGGGAGGTGATTCTCCCCCTCTACTCTGCCCTGGTGAGACCCCACCTGGAGTACTGTGTCCAGTTCTGGAGCCCCCAGCACAAGAAGGACATGGACCAGTTGGAGAAGGTCCAGAGTAGGGCCACGAAGATGATAAAAGGGCTGGAGCACCTCTCTTATGAGGACAGGCTGAGAGAGTTGGGGCTGTTCAGCCTGGAGAAGAGGAGGCTCCCAGGAGACCTGATAGCGGTCTTCCAGTGCCTCAAGGGGACCTACAAGAAAGATGGGGATAGGCTGTTTAGTAGGGCCTGTTGCGATAGGACGAGAGGTAATGGTTTTAAAATAAAGGGGGGTGGATTTAGATTAGAAATTAGGGAAAAATTTTTTATGATGCGAGTTATAGAACACTGGAACAGGTTGCCCAGAGAGGTGGTGGATGCCCCATCTCTGGAAATGTTCAAGGCCAGGTTGGATGAGGCTCTGAGCAACCTGACCTAGTCAGGGATGTCCCTGCTCCTTGCAGGGGGGTTGGACTAGATGACCTTTGAAGGTCCCTTCCAACCCTAACCATTCTATGATTCTATATTGTACAAAATATTTCTCTTAAGGCAAATGTTTAATATTTTTTTGTTTGTTTCTGTTATTAGTTGAAAAGCAAATGACATAGGCTAATGCAGTAGCCCCACAGAATTAATCCGTCTTAAGCTGAGTGAATTGGAAGCGTAACAAGGAAGTCCTAGTTTAAAAGCTCAGTTTTAAGAAGTCAGTTATATATTCAGTTATGGATTGTCTCCCAGTTAAATAGGAATTACGGCATGATAACTTCTTCATTATCAAATACACTTTTTTCTTAATTCTTTCCTTCCCCCAGCCCTCCATCTGTGCTAAAACAAGCACTTTAAAAAAAAAAGTATTCTTGTTCCTGTATGTCTCCTTATCCATAGTATCTAGTTCATTCCATTGCGTTAATTTAGAAGCAGTCTTCGCAGAAGGGCAAGAAAAACATTTAGCCTCTTCTCATTAATTTCAACCTTGAAATTTTTAACATGGAAGCTTCATTTATGTTGCAGTTACTGACTTTGTGATGCACAGATAATACCGGAAGTTCAGCAGTCAATGAGTAAATGATAGTAAAAAATCAGTTGACTGACTGCTGTGATTCTTGGCTACTTCTGCGTCTCATATTGGCATATTTTTATATAACAACTACCATCCCAATGATAATCTTTTGTTTTTGTTACTTAACTGTTTTTAATTGAATATATTCACATTCAAATTACACACTGAGAAGTAAATCTGTAGGAGTTTAATGACTTTGTTTTCTTATGTTATACAAAATATACAAATCCAGTTAGGCATACTGCTGCAGTGATGATTTTGAACATTAAGCATTTTACGCAAACGAATTAAAGGGCATATATGCATTTAGTAAAGGCTGCATAATTGCCTTCCATCTAGGTTTTTTTTTCTTCTGCAGATTTCTTAATATCAAAACCTAATCAACTTCTTTTTTCAGTCTGCGTGTGCTAGTTAGTTTTTTTAAATGAAGAGACCTGAAGAAAATATAGCCAAATTATAAATTCTTGAGGTCTTTGGAAGCATTTACTTCAATTATTTGTATCTTTTTTCATTCTCTATTGAATTTTAGATCTGACTATTGTTTTGCAATCCAAAAGTACCTTTATTTTCTGTTCACTAATGCTTCTGGGGAATCTATTAATGCAATATTTTAGCATTCAGTGAGTTTGAGTTTGATCCTGAGTTTCCAAATATGACTGTGTAGTTTAAAATTATATGGAACTGACTCCTGGACTTTCTGTCATCACACATAGGAAAGTTTCTCTAGGCCTGACTGTTTCCTTGATGAGGAGCTGATAGAGCAAAGCACTTGAAAGTGTGTTCCCTCAAGGGCATTAGGAGAAAAATATAACTGGTGGAAGTACGTTGGAGGATTTTTAATAAATTAAAAATAAAAAAAAATTAGCAGAGGAATAAACCCATTGTACTTGAAAAAAGTTATTGCATTGATGATAAAATAAATTGGAGAGTTTCAATAAATCTTTCTATTCCATATTTGACTTTTCAGGTTGAAGGCCTTGTAATACACAAGACTTTCTGTGCCAGTGGTATCCAATGGTATCCATGTTAATATCTGTACAGTCAGGTCATCTACATCCAAGAGTCTGAAAAGAGTTGTTTGAGAAAGGTTTCTGGTTCGTTGTTAATACTAGAGTAGTTCAAGAATAAGTGAGAAATCTCTGTAAGTGTAAGTGGCAGTATTATAGCAGTATTCAAAGTAACAATTGGGATGACTCCAGAAGCAAATTAGTTTCATTTGATATAAAAACAAGATCCTGTCTCAACTTTTTTTTTTGTTAGTAAGCAGTTACAGGTTTAGATTCTGTAATGGGTTTTCACATGTTTTTAAGAAAGTGGGTCTTGCCAACAGACTTCTTTCTTCAATATTTCAGTTGACTTCAGCCAAACATGTATAGAGTGCTGTAAGCTGTTCAACTTGATCCAGGTGGTTTTAAAACCATTGCTGTATTATAGCAAAACACAGAATTAATGGGCTGGACGCTGGTTGAAAACAGATCTCAAAAGCTTGTCAAGACAGCAGTGAAACAGGACTTTTTCTGGAATGGCTGCGCAACAAGTGGCACCAGGTTCAGCCGTATTCAGCACTAAACATGAAAAAAAATCTTCTAAAACTTGTATCTGAAGCAAGCAAAAGGAACACCATTAATAGAGTGGACAATTGTATAAATCAATCTCTTTTCAGTCTAGTAAGCTGGACATCTTCCAGGAAAATTATTTTGGTTTAGGGGAAGACAAAATGACCAATTGGGATGAAGAAAAGAAGGTCACAATACCAGAATAGCAAAGAATATGTTCTTGAAAGTTTCAACTTTTTCTGTTCTGTGGTGCTGGACAAAGGACTCAAGACACTGTTTAAGATCATGCTGGGAGCTGAAGGGCTGACTTACTGATACGGTATTTAAATAGAGGACAAGTGAACAGGAAGAGGGTTTTGGCATTATAAAAGGTGTTCTTGAAATTTATATTACTACATTACAGTTTTCTTGCCTTTTTAAAGTAATCTTGGAAAAATGTATAGGCATGCAGAAAAGAGGGGGAAAAAATTCCTTAAGATCTGGGTAAAGTGCCTCACAGTCAGACTTAAAACTTGATCTTTGGCTTTTCAGAAATTGAGGTGTATTTCCATTGAGCCAGATGAGCATCACTCCTGAGTGAAAGCACCATCTAATACAAAGTTCTTAAGTGTATCTGAGAACAGTAGAAAAATAAGCCAGACAGACTGTATATAAGGCAAATTTTTTTCCATATTAAGGATGGTTAGCTGGTGGAATGCCCGTTTCCTGTGGTGAATTCTTAATCTGTCAACAGCTCTCATTCAGGTGTGTTTTGTCTTATACCTGTCATACATGAGGAATTTGGGGTTGACCCTTTGTTCTGGTGTTGTTCGGTGAGGGGGTGCTATAGTGGTAGTTTCTGTAAGAAGCTGCTAGAAGTTGTTTCTCTTTTGTCCAGTGTACTCGGCCGGGCCTAGGGCAGACCCATGGCTGGCCAGGGCCGAGCCAATTGGTAGCAGAATGTTCCCTGATAACGCCTCTGTGATAGTGTATTTAAGAAGGGGAAAAATAAGAAACAAACAAAAAAAAGAAGATGTGAAGAAGCAGAAGCAGGGGTAGAGAGGGGGAGGCGCGAGCCTTGTGTGCCTTGCGGCCCTCACCCTCTGGCCTCCTGCTGGGCAGCCAACTGGGCCCAACTGGGCCCAACTCAGCCCAGCCCGGCTGCAAGAAGTGGAGAGGAGATGAGAAGTGAAGAGAACCAAGAGGTGTCTGCCTGCTGATTGTGAAGAATTTGTTGTGAGAAGAATGGCTGCAGACGCCAAGGTCAGTGAAGAAGGAGCGGAAGAGTAATGTGGATCGTGACAGAGATTCCTCTGCACCTCCCATTCCCTTTTCCCCCCCTGTGCCACTTGGGGAGGGGGAAGGAGGTAGAGATAGTGTTAAGCCCGGGAAGAGGGAGGGGTGGGGGGAGGTTATCTTGTTCTCTTTCTCATTATCCTGCTTTGGTTTTAATAATAAACAAATAATTTTCTCTGAGTTGAGTCTGTTTTGCCCATAACGGTAACTTTAAGTATCTCTCTCTGTCCTTATCTCAAACTTTAAGCCTTTTTTTTTCTTATATTATCTCTCCCTGTTCCCTTGGAGGGTGGGGGGAGTGAGAGAGAGACTGCATAGTCTGCTCCCGATCAGGGTTAAACTATGACACCCTTTCAGCTCAGAGAAGCCAGGCCGGTCGAGTCAGAGATATATTTTTAGAATGTGCCTGAGACATGCACTGTACCTAGCCAAATGATAACTGTTTCGAACACCAGGGTCCTTAGCCTTTCTTACCTTGGTTTAAGGGAATTTGCAGGGTACTTGTCATTCAAATATCTTGCTAATGCAGTTCAGGTAAATCTAGAGATCTTCATCTGTGCTACTTATTACTTGTGTAGCTGGGTGCATGCCCTGATTGCCTTTAAGACTGTAATTGCTGTTTGCCAATGCTGCTAAAAATAAAACTAGATATTAGCTGTAGTGAGATAAATACTAATTTTTAAAAATACTGAATTCCCCTTCCCCTCTCTTTGTTATTCCATCTACACTTTTTTTTTTTTTCATTTTTGTGGGTAATTTTTCTACAAATGCTTTGAACATTGGTGTTTTAGTGGCCGAGATGCAGATGCTGCTGCCAATAAGACCACTTCATAGACCTGCTGTGTGCCTCTTTAAAAGGTTATGATTTAGACAGCCGAGTTGACTGGAGTTTTTTTGTGTAAAATGTAGATTTCTGTGGAGAAATGGAGACTAAACTAGATGATTTAATGATCCTTTCCAGCTCTTTGCAAAACAATGAACTGTATGTGAGGTTGCTTTTCTGGTAATTAAGGGCTTTGGGAACAGGCCAAAATGCTTTCTTCCTCGCACCCTGTTACCTGTACGATGCAGCCTGCATATTCTCACAAAAATTATGCTTAAATTACTGTGTTATTCCCAGCTTTCTGTAACTTCAGAGCTTTTAACTTTTGTCTTAATGTTATCATGGATGGATCTTTCTGTCTCTAAAGTGATCATTAGTTATGCAGATGAACAAGCTGAAGAGCAATTTCATAGCAGTACTTCTCAAGGAATCTGGATGTTAAGTGCGATACAGAATAACAGGATGTCAAGCTGCGCCTTGCCGAGAAGTACACCTCTCCACTATAGCCATCTTCCCCCACCTCCAGTGATCCTGTATCAAAGAATACTCAAAAACTTTTCTAATCTAGTTTTGCACACAAGTGCTGTGTCATAAGTCATCTAGTTGCTGAATTCAAAGTCAAATTTTGAATGTATGCAAATATTACACGTGATGTGTATGATGAATGCAACATGCATGGGATTAAGTGCTGAGACATGTTTCTCAAAACATTAAAAAGTGTTTCCTGAGCAGAGTAATGCAATATTTTTCCTGTTGCATATGAAAATTCTGTCATTGTTACAGTGGGACTTGTGCACATCTTTAAATAATGGTCCTAGATAAAGAACGACTCGGGCTGTTGCCAAGTTGTCGATGAATTCAGGTCCAAAGTTTTTTTTTTAAAAAGAAGGAAGCCCTATGTTTTTAAAAGTATTTTTACTACATAAGTTCCTTGCATACATAATAAAGTAATTAATCTTTTAAAACAAGACAAAACTGTATTACAATATCAATGCATTTTAGTTGCATTTAATTCTATATCTAGGAAGACATCAATCCTGGTAAATCAGAAACAGGTAAATTAATTTAATGACATTTGATAGCAAAGGTATCTCTGTTAAATTAATAACTGCATCATTAGAATTTGCAGCCACAGTTCTGCAAACATTTTGCAGGGACAATCCACGTAGCTGAGTAAAGCTGTACTGATTTTAAGTGAGTTCCTGACAGGTTACAGGATTCCTGTGCAGGAAAACATTTTAGAATTGATTTACACATCTTATTAACTTAATTTTTCTTTGGGGATATGTGTGTGATTAGTGGATATACATTTAATCTCACATTTGAGATAAATAATTGGGAAATGAGGGGAATGTCGTCTTATTTTCTGTCAAAGGGGAGTTACTTTATTACATTCTATTGATGTGATTGTATTTTATAAGCTTAATGGTCACTCAGTCACAAAAATTCATAAAATTGTATTTTTACCAAGCACACCCAGAGTAGAAAAACAATAATTCCCACAGTTGGAAGGATCAGAAAATAAGTACATAATGCTCTTTGGCTTTAAGGATTTTATAAAGTATTTATCTTTCATATAAATATGAAGACCAGTTCTCGTACGAGTTCTATATGCTGATGAGCCTGTTGTTTAAAAGTGAATCTACCTTTGTAGGCTGGAGTCATTGGCAAGGCAGGTTCCATGTATCATGCACTGCAAAAAGATCAGTCCAAGACTAGTGCAAACCAAGATTGTTGACAACCTCTGAACTGAATTTTATAATGGGAATGAGATGCTTCAGAGAGTGGAAATTCTTAACATTGTTAAAAACAAAAAGCAATTACAATGACTCAGAAAAAAAATAAATACAATAATTGAAACTAGAAAAGACTATAATGAGATTATAATGGTACAATAATAATAAAAACAAATAATAAGCAAAGGAAGATTACACTATCAAGTATGTAAAGCTCCTGACAATAGCTGGTGAAAAGAACGGGTAAGATGGATGTGGAACATTTTGGAAACCCGATGAGGCAGTAATTATCTGTGAGCTGTGCTGCAGAGGTGCTACAGGTAGTAAGAAACTGCCCTCTTGGAGAATAGGGCCAAACCTTGCTGAATCCGAGTTGTCTCTGTATGTACGCCAGGAGTGCCGCAATGGGACAGCAACTGGGGGATGTGATCGATATTTTTTGGGGGAGGAAGCTGAAAGCAGGACACATCTTGAATTACTCATGTTCAGTTATAAATTCTGAATTACTCATGTTCAGTTATAAATCCCATAGTACCAATTCTGGCCTATGATGTTATCCTATTTCAGCAGTGATATTAGAATCTAAAAGTGAGAAATTAAGAAAGAGACAAATTAAAATATTGTTTTTCTTTGTACTGTGATTGCTCCCAAAGGTCTTCTGGAACTTCTGATTACCCTTATTTTTGTTTCTACAAACTTACCAGTGATGCCACCACAAGCTTGGGCTCACCTTGCCGGAGTTACATGTGCAGCTGCCTCCTCAAGGGCACTGTTGAGAGGAGTTTGGCTGCCTGTCGTTGCCCTGTGATCCCAAAAGTGCTTTACATCAGAACCGACATTGGAAGAGCCAGTCCTGAGCTGGGCTGATGAATGCTTTTTGGCAAAGCTTTTGATGCTTTCTCTGACAGAATCCTTCTGGATAAACTGTCCAGCACACAGCTAGACAAGTCCATCATACGTTGGGTGAGCAATTGGCTGATGAGTTAGGCTTAAAGGGTTATAGTAAATGAGGTTACATCAGGTTGGTGGCTGGTCACCAATGGGGTTCCCCAGGGCTCAATTTTAGGGCCAGTTCTCTTCAATGTTTTTATAAATTATCTGGATGCAGGAATCAAATGTACATTAAGTAAGTTTGCTGAGGACACTAAAGTAGGAGGAGCTGTGGACTCCCTTAAGGGTAGAGGACTTAATCTGCATAGATTGGAGAGCTGGGCAATCAGCAACCGTATGGAATTTAACAAAAGCAAGTGCCAGATTCTCCACCTGGGACAGGACAATCCTGGTTATACGTACAAATTGGGGGACAAGGCTGGAGAGCAGCCTTGTGGGTTTGGGTTGATGGCAAGTTGAATATGAGTCAACATATATATAAATACACACACACACATATATATATATGGCAGCAAAAAGGGACAACTGTGTTCTGGGGTGCATCAAGCACAGCATAGCTACCTCATCAAGGGAGGTGCTTGCCCCACTCTACAGTGCACTGATGTGGCCCCACCTCAAATACTGTGTGCAGTTTTGGACACATTAATTTAATAAGGTCATCAGACTACTAGAGTGTGCAGAGGAGGGTGACCAAGATGGTGAAAGTCCTTGAGGGCAAGACTTACAGGGAGTGGCTGAGGTCACCTGGTTTGTTCATCTTGGAGAAGGCTGAGGGGTCACTGCAGTCTACAACTTCCTCAAGGAGGGCAGCTGAGGGTGCGGTACTAATCTCCTCTCTCTGGTGACCAGTGACAGGACACGAGGAAATGGAATGAAGCTGCATCAGGGGAAGTTCAGATTGGACATTAGGAAAAGATTCTTCACTGAGAGGGTGGAAGAGGCTCCCCAGGGAAGTGGTCACAGCACCAAGCCTGTCAGAGTTCAGGGACCATCTGGACGATGTTCTTGGTCATATGGTTTAGTTTTAGGTAGTCCTGCGAGGAGCAGGGATTTGAACTTGATGATCCTTATGGGTCCCTTCCAACTTGAGGTATTGTATGATTCTATGATCTTGCACTCCCCCACTGCTAAGCTCATGGAAGCATTGGTGCAAGCACGTAGTGGAGTGAAGAACCAGTCCAGACTAAAACTCACTCCTGTAACCTGTATTCATTCCCAGTTGTGCAGCTGCAAGTCCTGTTGCAAAATCACAAGAACCAAGTGGTCAAATGTTGGGGCAGCAGAGCTGCCTCTTGGCAGTACTGCATGAGATTCCAGCTTCCAGCACTCTTAAGATCTGCAGTGTTAGGTTATGACAGAGATTTATTGCAAAATAAAGAGTTAGTATTTTTTCAATAGCTACTTGCTAAATTTCCAAGAGTTGGTTTTTGTCCTCATGTCATGTCTTCTAGATTTAAGTCCAAATAACAATGCTATTAACACTGAAAGAAGAAGTATTTTGTTCCTATCCAGGACTGCAAAACTTCAGGCTTTTTGTTTTTACAGAGACAGTAGCTAGATATTTATGTCTCTCACAGCAGTTTGAGATGAGCTCTTCATCTGAGAGTATGCAAGGTACCACTGCCTTAGTATTTTTTTTTAACAGAGATTTTTTGTGTCGATTTGTTTTTCAGATTGCTTATCTGAGCTCTTTTTTTTTTGTTCTGCCTTTCACCTTTGTCTTTTGCCTTTCCCTTTTTTCTTTTAAATTAGAAATGGCAGATATGTTTTCAGCCAGACTGTAAATAAGGACGTAGGTTACATCTATATTAGTAAATTAAATCATGCAGCACATGGATCTTAGTGTTGTCCACAGATCAGAGATATTGTTATTTTCCAATCCACAGATTTTATTATTTTCCGTATTGTTAAGTTGTTAGCATTAGGCAATTCCTAGATGCAGACAGGTGGTGGCTGAGGCTAAAGACAAGACTCAGCAGCAGCTTCTTGGATGTAGCCACCCTTTTTTGGAGGAGAGAGTTGTAGAGAGAGTTGTCTGGACAGGCTGTGCATGTTGGCCTTGCAGTAAGTGGATGTTCCTTGGTGAATTGTATTTTCTGGTGTTGATGTGGTGCAGACTTTTATGAAAAGAACAGGTGATATTGGGGTAGATTGTTCATAGCCTGTGGCCCAGAATCGAATAGGAATGGGCCTGTCTGGCAGGATTCCTAGATTTTTGGTGTGATTATAGAGGAGTAACTCCAAGTATCCTGAATTACTGGTCATTATCAGAATTACACCTTCTGTCTCGTTTCCAATCTACCCCCTCTCTGGTTCTCTCCACCTCAGTGCTATTCACTTCCTCAGTTTGTCTCTCCTCCTCAGGCTCCTCACTCCTGGTTCGCTCCTTGCTGAGGAAGTCTGAATCTCCACCTCTGAACTTCCCATTGCAGTCAATCTGGTGTTCCCTGGAAACCAGAACCTACAACCCAGTTTCTTAGTTTGGCTGTTCTTGGTGAAAGTATACTTTTTTTTGAAGAAAGATTTCTAGCTAGTAATCTGAGCCAACTAAAGGAAAATAAGGCTTCAAGGGTTTGGGTCGAGACAGTACATTATGTATTCTTGCTTTGGTGCTCGTGTTGCACTAGAAAGGCTGTTTGACAAGTTGTATATCTGTGTAGAAAATGTAGCGTCTGGAAGAACCTCTTGGTAATCACACAGACGCGTAATAATAATAATAATGAGCATTGCTCGGATGTGGGCATTCAAGTATCTCAAGAAAACTCTTAAAATACAAGCAAGCTGTGCATGTGCCCTGAATTCTTTATTTCTTCACAGTGGTCACACACGTATCTGAGGTCTTCATATTTACTGCAATAAAAAGGCAAATGAAGCTGACAGTGATCTATTCTGTGTAAGAACAGAGGCTATATTATTCTAAATGTCTTTTTCCATTGGTAACTTTGTTAATGCCATATTTTCTCTACTAACCCTTGGCCTTTTTCTTGGCTCAGCCACTTTTTGTGTATTCTTAGCAGAAGTTGTTCAAGTGCTTTCATCTTTCTTTCTAATACTTGATCACTCACAGCGAACACTCCACAGTGCCATCTTGGCACAGCCATGGTGCCTCTGCTGGAACTGGTGGAAACTTGGGATTTGAAAAGGGCATGGATGCTGAATCACCCACATCTTGTTTTCTGAAGAAAAATAGTTACAGTGACTTACAACTTGCTCTCACTTAGAAAATTTTCACTTAAATGTTAGAATGGCAGTAGTAATGTGCTGGCAGCATCCGTGAGAATAGCTGAGGATGGACTGGCAGAACTGGGAAAGGGCAAGGTTAGATCCTGCTACTGCCCTGCCAAGTCAGGCGTGTCCCATGTTTCAGGTCGCTGTTGCATGTCCTCCAGAGGTTCCCAATTTTGCCAGCTTATTCCTCAACTTCTGTCAAATGAGCTTGATTAAAGCAGAAATACACATTTGCAGTAGGGTGATATGTAGCTACCTTTGTATTTTAAAGAAAATGACAAAATTGCATATAGACAGCCAGTTTGGAGAAACTGAGGCAGCAGTAGTTTTTCCATTAGTAGATTTATTGCTGCAAGGGGGAAGATAACTATGTCACCTAGGACAGTGACATCGGGGTTAGTTTGAACTGTTTCTGTGTGATTATTGAGCAGCTTAGTGATGAACTTTTTGACATGGAGGATACTGTAGCACACCTCCAAGATGACCTATGACCAATTTTTTTTACCTGAAATACGAAACTATAGAGTTAGGGCAAGAGACCTTTGTGTACAGAAGGGATTTGCCTACAGCATTTTAACTTTTTAGTGGATGAACCCTTTCCTCTTGATTGCAATGTACAGAAACATAGATTACCATTTACTGAAATTTAAGTAGGTTATTATTTTAAATTAAGATACAAACAGGAAATATGTTTTTCAAATTTGTGTTGAATGTAAAAAATCTTTCAATGAAATGTTAATGTAAGGATATTTTTCTTGTTATCTCTAGTATTATTTCTCTGCTACCTGGAAATAGAAGGAAAGGCACTTATTATTGTTATTTCAGTTAAAGTCCCATACACATTCTTCATGACAACATCTTATATTTTGAATATCGCAAGGTGAATAGAAATAATTAACTTTTAATCTGCCCTGTTGGATCTATGCCCAAAAGCCCAGTCCATATAAGGAAATATCAAATGCAAATTTCTTTCAGTCAAATCTTGAGGTCTGAGGAAGACAGAATTTTCCTATTCATATTTTAGTTTTGCCAATTAATATAAGTGTCTTTCGTAATCTGAATTTTGTGGATACTTCTGGACAAGTCTCAATGTTATTACAGCATGGTTCTAGAAAAAAGAAAAAAGCAGAGGCAGCAAACATTAATTCAATGTTCACAATGCTCTGAAAGTTGAAATAAAAAAAGGAGGCAGCTTGTGAGCAAGAGAGGTTGAAGTTTTATTTTCAGTCACATAAGAGCTGCAGCTGCTTTGCCCTTTTGCACTCATTTGTTATATATGTGCACAGCTGGACTGGAGGAAACCTCTGCAATGAGGTCTGGATGGGTATCAGTGGCACAGAAGAAAATATTCTCTTTAATTAAAATGTGGCCCTATGCAAAGTAGGAGCCTCATGGAGAGTAAGAGTACAGTGAGGTTATAATTAGCATAGCTATACTCAGTTAAAGTGAACATTAAGCATAAGAAAATATAACTGACTGAACTCAGCAGCTTGAAAATCAGGTTGTTAAGTCAACTTTAGTGTCTGGGAATCTGATGTTTGGCTGTAGTTCAGTTTCTCCTTTTGCGTGCTGTTCCTGAAAGCAGAAAAGTGACCTTTTACAATATTTGATGATCAGGTTTGCAAACTTCAGTCCTGAAACATGACAAAATTCCCTTCCATGTGTGCTAGTTCAAAGGGTACTTTGCTTGCAGTATGTGGACAGTCTATGTGGAAAAAAATGCAGCTTTGTTTTACAAGCAGTTCTCGTCTCAGGTTTTCCACTTGCCCATGCAAATGTCAGATGAAGAACAGGCTCTCCTTTCTTTCTCTTTCTTGCATTTTGTGCAACCCTTTATCTGTTTGCTGGCTAACAACAGAGCACGCTCATCCTGCTTGTGTCCAGTACATGGGGAACATGCTGTCTCTTTTCCTTAAAAATACACATCAGATTTCCTTTACCTCTTCCTTTTTTTTTTGTCTCTACCTCTTGCTGCTGTTGTATGTTAGTGTCAATCACAAGCTCTGACTTGACTTACCTGCGGCGACACGTTGGTCAGTGCTTGCTAGGAGATCCTGACTGCTGTCTGTGTTCAATGGAGAACTTTGGTTCAACAGGAATTACCTTACTGAACTATGATGAGTTCAGCTGGGTGGTCTAAGCAGAAGTTAGTTCTGTCAGTAGTCAATGATCCAAGAGCTTTGGTGACCAATGCACTGCTTTCGGCCACCTCTTTCTCAAAGTTAAATCTTGGGAACAAATACTTTTTCTAATTAGTAATCAAAACATCCTTTTTGTTTCCTTTAGTTTTGTACAGACAAATAATGTTTGTCTTGGTTCTAAAGCTTTAGCACAATGCCATTTCATTCAGGGGTGTTAGCCACAGATCCATTGTCCTTCAGTAAGGATATGGCTTCTTCAGCTCCCTCCTGGAAACCTAGGTTAGTGCTAGATGGGTAAGCAGTCTGTGTGCACTGAGGGCAGTGCGTAACAAACAGGCAAATACGTCAAGACAAGGCCCAGTGCACAATCTAAAGAAAGCTGTTGATCACCAAGAATAATTTATTAGTAAAAATAAATCAAATTTGTGAGAATACCACCTGGTGACTGTGCGTTAACTTCCTACAGTATAAAAGAAAACTGGTGTTGGTGCTGCACACGTAGTCATTGCATGTCTTTCCAGCCTGGGAGCTCTTCAGAACATCACTAAGCAGATGCACTTTGCACTGGATGAAAATCCTATACTGAATTAAATCATCCCAGAACCACCCTTTGTAACATCAAACTCCCCTGAATTGTCGTTTTGCACAAACTCCCTACAGGCTGAAATGAAACAAGGTATTAGCATAAGCTTGTGAACTTAAACTTAACAGATCCACACAAGAGGTATCGGCATCGTGTAAGTTTTCTCAGTAACAGAACTATCATAAGCCTTGTGTTTCAGATGAAGCCCTTGCACGTAGCAAGGGATAACACACTTTATTCAGTGCACCAGTTAGCCACAAGATAAATACTGTGAACTATTGTCCTTGGCTAATATATCTATTTTGAGATTTACTATTCCTATTTTGGATCCAAAGTGCACTTCTCAACATGTCTCTGCTCCCCCTGCACACATGAATAGTTGATTAATAACAGATTTTCACATCTATCCATAGTGTTTCTTTTCCTACTAAGATCTCTTTTGTTGCCTCTTTCTAGTTCACCAATAGATGGTGTAGAAAGTGCTGATAATTCTTTAAAGATTCATTCAGATCATAGCTTTATTGTAGTTTAATTCTGGCCTGGAATAAGTTATGTAATATGATAGCAGCTTTATAATTGGTAAATAAAGTAAAAATACATTTAACTGTCTTCACTAAACAAGGCAGCTTACAAAAAGACTTCCTTTTACCTCAACCATTCTTTGGTGCTCTGGCATTAAAGAAATTTTTTTGGAATGTACTATTGTACACAGCTGTTTGGTAGGAGGAAGTGGGGGTGTCTTCAGTGAAACACATAAGTTTTGCATGTAAAGACTACTATTTTTGTTGTACATTAATATTCAGTTTTGTTAAAGTGAATCAAGAAGAAACAAGTGTTGTGATGAACAGATTCTTGACAGTTATCAATTCACTGACAGTGATTTCATGACTAAATGTCTTGGTTTATAGTCTGCAGAATTAATGGCCATGTGTACCTCTCAGAGAATAAAATGAAACCCAATATGATGCAGGGATTTATTTTTTCCTTTCCACTATTATATTGTTATGCTTTATTATTCCTGAATCTCTCAATCATGAAATGTGAAATTAAATTTGTTTGGATTTATCTACTTGGCATTCTTAAGCTTTGTGACTTAGGAACTACAAGTTGAATGCAAATGTTATTTATGATCATTTAGTACTTCAGTAACATAGTCTTTAGTGTATAAAAGAACCAGACTTACAGAACAGAGTTCAGATGGAGTGAATAATAAAATGTGCTTTCTCTTTACACAGTGCTTATTCGTTTCACCTCTACTTTAGTAATTGTAACTGTCTGGCTTTTACCTGCTTCTCTCCTCTCTGTATTCTACCACAGATTGTTTTACTCTGAGGGAGTGATTTGCACACTTAATCACTGAACAGGGATCTTATAATGCCGCTGGAATCTGGACATTGTGGAAACAGTCATAGAAATATTATGGCTTGAGCATTTAAGCTAGCTTTCACAATCTCTCTTCTTTCTGTCTTTTTTTTTTTCCCCTTTTTTTTTCTTTTTTCACCTTCTCCCAGATTTACAAACCATTTGGTAAACATAGGCTTGAAGGTTCATTTAGAGCAGAAATATTGTGAGGTTCTTGTCTTTCCTCAAAGACTGAAAAGTTAGGGAAGAGTGAAACCCGAAATGCAGACTCTGTCATGGGTGCTCCTCTTTGTCCCATGCTTAAGGGGGAGAGAGGAGGAACCTCTCCAAACTTCCTCTACGTCAGAAGAGAGTTTAATCATAATTACTTAACTGCATTCAAACAGGTCCCAAAAAACCTACCCAGGTAAGGAGGTAAAGGGATATTTAATGACATGTTCCAAGCATCAGAATAAGCACTCAGCTTGTGCCATCCCTCTTCCTGACCTCCAGTCGCAGGCACGTGAGGTTGACAAGGGAATAAGCACTATGTGACCCCGACGTTATAGAAGTTGAAGGTTTGACTTGAATTATTGATGGCTAAGGTTCCCGTGCAGCTTATACTCGCTCCGTGAATCTCTCACCTGAGCAAACATCTTGTTCTGCTGTGTCCCTTGTACCTATCGCTGGAAATTAGGGTCTGGAGGCAGGGAGGGGAAGAGCTGGTGCAAGGGTAGCTTTCCTCTGAGCAGAGGAGTCTGCAAAGATTTCTTCCTTGTTCATACACAGTCAAAAACCTTACATTCTGAGGGCAGAGAAGACCCCTTACCAGAGACTGGGGTATCTGCTCCAAGCCTGTGGAGGTAGACTGCTGCCATTTGGCTAGAGGAAGGTAATTTTGATTCATAGTGTAGGCAAAAATATTTCAGTCTCTTCAGGGAAAGATAAGCCAGAAGATTTTCAAAACAAGAATGTGTTTTCTAACCTGAACCCCTTCTGTAGGCAGTCTGATAGTACTACTGTGCTTGGGCACTTTTAATTGTTTTAAATTCTTATTGTTTATTTATGATAGCTTAGAATGCAATAGCCCTAGTAAGCCGTAATTAACAGTGAAGTCCCTTTTCATTGCACACAAGAATGACTTTGCTGTGAAGAGTTAAACCTCTTTTCTGCTGAAAGTTGTTGAAGCTTTCGTCTCCCTATTCTTCTTGAGCAGGATGCCAAGAGTGATGTCTGTGCCCATGGTAAATAACAATAGACCTGGTGAGAATTGCCTGAACCTTCATTTACTTTTTCTAAAAAAAAAAAAAAAAGAAATAACATTTTACTGAAGGCTATTTTTCCTGGCTGCTTGGAAGAGAGACCAGGTTGCTCGTGCTTGTGGTCGCTTATGCTTCAATCTTTTCTGCTGCTTATAGCTTGAGCTTGCTGTTTGTTTTGCACATTTTCCCACTCTCCCAGTGCCTTGTTAAACATTTTATACCAAACGGATGAATAAGCAGTTGATGTCTGTCCTTTTCACTCAGCCAGATATAACTCTGAAAAAAATAGCTGCTCTGAAAGAAAAGAAAATTGGGAACTAGAAAACAAGTCAGTCTTTCAACTGAGCAACAAATCGCGGTCATATGCTTGAGGACAGAGTTTAACCCCAGTCTTGAACCACAATTCATCTGTATTTTGACATGTTCCTGGCACAGAATGGACAAGAAGTGTCAAATACAGCTTCTGAGAGAGTGCTTTTCTGCTGGGGCACTTGTATGGTCCTCCTGGCTGTGACCTGAGCATCCCGGACTTGTCAAACTCCTGACAACTGGACAAGTCATTTCACAGAACTAGAATAGACTTGAAGATTTTCCTTATGCTATTTTTTTCCTTTAATTGAGGACTGCTGAATTAATATTTTTAAATTACATTTAAAAACCACAGTCTTAAGTGCTTTCGATTTTTTTTATAAACTAATATTTTACTTTTATGACACATTTTAACTTACAAATAAGTTAGTCTGGACTTTTAATATGCATTTTGCAGTCAGGGTAAAATATGGATATAAAGACGGAGTTGCAGGCTTAAAGACATAAAAATATCAGTATTTCTGTTGATTATGATCCAGAAGGTCTATTGTAATTGCCTTGCTTGATGTTTTATATAATGCAGTTCATGATATTTCCTTTAAATATTACTTATTTGAAATGGCTGTGTCTTTTAGGTGGAAGAAAAATTTGATTATGATTTCAAAAATATAGTCATTTTTCCTTTTATCATTGTGTTCCTAATGCACATCTGAGCCACATACTTAGCAGCAGTTTACTTCAGTGCCATTTCAATCCCCAGTAAAACTTTTTTATAATCTTATTGCAGAAGCATAAATAGTACCTAATGCCTTTATGGGACTTTATATTAATTAAGCTGAAATTATTTCTTATTTCCTAATGTAGTGGTTCTGCAGTGTTCAATCAGATAGTTGTTACTGTCTTTGTCTTTATAGCTTTCTGTGAGTTTTTCTGTGAGTTTAGATTTCCTAAGAATGGCATTGTTTGGAGTACCAAACTTTTTACTTTTAAGAAAAACGGGGCAAGATACAAATCACTTGGAGAGTTCCTGACAATACTTGCAGGTCTTTTATACTGAAATATTGAAATCAGTACACTTACCACACAGTATGCAATTGTAGGCAGGAGAGAGTGCTAGCTTATTGTTTGTTGGAATCCCCGCGCCCCCCCCCCCCCTTATGGAATTGATACTGTATCCAAGACTCCAGTGAAGTAGCACAAATAAAAATTCAGTGTTTTCCAAATAAAATAGTCTTTAATTGTTTTTCTCAGTAAGGACTTCTTCCACCTCCACACTAATAAGCATTCTTCTGTGCTTCAACTAGCTACCCACTCACTTTTTCTCTTTAAAGAATCGGCTGTCCCAATTACCATTGAGAATTTTCAGTCTCTCATTAAATTCGGAGCAATAGGTAATTTAATCAGGTGGTGATCTGTGTAACATTATAGAAAATGACCTTTAGAAAATGTATCTTACAAATTTGGATACTCTGTTTTATCAAACATATTCTTAGTGTTTAGTTAGTTTATAATTCTCTTTGGAATAAAAAATTACTTGTAGACAGGATTGGTATATGTTATATATGGTATACATAATATATAGAGAAAAATATATTTCTCTCTATATTACTTGTCTTTAATTTGAAATGCCATCTCTTGCATGTCAAGCAAATATGAGATTTCACACATGCTCCTCCCTGATTTTGATAAGTTTAAATCTAACATAGAGCTGACTGAGGGTGTGGGACATTGGCTACAGCATCATTCCTCAGATGAAAGCCACATTCCGGCATTTTTTTTTACCCTAGTCAGAGTATCATCTCCCATCACTTGCAAAGAAGGAACCCTCTTGCAGATAGAAATTTTACGTTACAAGTTGTGACTCAGTGTCCCCGTGGGCTGTGGGACTGGAGCTAAGGTGTCTGCGGGAGCTGCAGAGAGTGGAGGGTGGTGCTGTAGCTGTCTGCCTGGCCTTCTGTGGGGCTTGATGGGCTCTGCCACACAGCCAGAGACACGGTGGCCCGAGCAGCTTCTGGAGAGCCCTTTTCCAGAAATCCCTGGAGACTTAAAGCATTGCTCCATCAAAAAGTGTGCTTCAACTAGGGCCAATGTATAGAGTAGGAAAGCTGCCAGGCCAAAAAGAGTTTTATGCTGGCATAGCATGATTTGGCTTGGCATAATTGTAACAAAACACACTAAGCCATTTGGTATGATTGCTGCGTGCGTTCACTAGGAGTTGGCAAATTATAACTACCCTGACACAAATGAGCCATTGCAAATTTAGGTTTTAGTTTTGCAAATTTAGTTGCATAGTACAACCAAGTACGTTCATGAGCATACAAGCATGTGTAGTCCTTAAAAATTCTGGAATTGGCAGCCTGACCCTTAGACTCCAAACCCTAAACCAGCTCAGACACAAGGCTTTTTATGGATAATCCACACCAGGTAAAGCTTTCTACTGATAATGCCATTTGGAGGCTCCCTATCTAGAGTCTGCATCCTACAAGGTGAATAGCAAGTTGGATAGCTAGGATTTGACTTCTGAGAGAGTGCATATATTGCTGCTTCTCCTCTGGCACTAATGCAAGTTGAATATATGCCCTGGGGTGTAAGATCCAGTGTATTTTGTATTTCTTAGACATTAGCATGCTCTGCAGATCTAAATATCTTTTTCATGTTGTATTACATTGTGTTATGTAGTGCGACATTATTTAGCACGGCCAACCAGAGAGGAAGAGATGACATCCTCTTCTATGTGTGCTGATCTCTGAATTCCTTTAACATCATCATCATCATCATCACATCTTCTTCACATAGGCCTCCCTCACATATCTATATCAGAAATACAAAAGTGTTTATGTCAAGGAGGCAGGACTACGAGTACATTGTAAGAGAGGTAACTTAAAGGTGTTATTGTTGTAGCAGTTCTGCTTCAATTTTGGTGATGAAATCTGAATTAATTCCTTGCAGGAAAAGAATGCTAGTTTAATGACATCAGAATTAACAGAAATGCACCAATTCCTTACCTCTGTAGATTAAAGAAATTAACGAAAAACACTGTGTCAAACCTTAGCATCCCAGTTCTACCCTTTTGTTTTTCCTGACTACACATCTAGGAAGAAAATTTGACAATGAGGCAGCATTTAATACTATTTTTTTCACAGTTATTGAATAACAGAAAATTTCAACAAAATGAACCTCAGGAGAGAGGCCAAACTTAAGAGCAACTAAGTGGAAATTGGAAACCAAAATAGAAAACTTTTAATGCTATTAAGGTAAAGAGAAGTGGGTTCCCTCTACTGCCTTCTGGATTGAAAATCACTTTTACAAAATATGACACCAGAATATTAAAATACTAACCACTGATACTCACACTGTAATTTCTTGAATATTTTAGGATTCTGCTCTGAGCTGTTGTCTCTAAGCAACACATGAGGAAGTGTTGCACTGTTTCATATGACTATAAAATATATACATTTTTTCACCTAAATAGTGACATTGCTAAAACTTTTGATGACACCTATGTTAAACGGTGGATTAGTTGGTAAAAGCCAGAAGATTGATATTCTATTGTTTTGACTCCTCACTATGTGACTCAACTGGGAATGCTGTTCATCAAAAACTCACATTGAAATGGGGAAAAAAAAAAGGTAAGATTAAGAAACAGTATGTTTTTATTATCTTGCAGCACCTAAAATTATCAATATTTTTTTTTAAAAAAAGATATTGTGTTCAGTAGAGCATGGTTTTAAGGACGTACCTTTATCCTTATTCAGAGATGTGAATTACTGAGTACGTAACAAGAGATGAATTGAAGAAAGGTCTGGAGGGAATTTTACAGATGTCCTAGTCATGGGAAACTTTGCAAAAAGCTTGTGAAGCTGCCCACAGATTTGAAGCTGTGAGAAGTCTGAAATGCCATGGATAACTATAATGCTACTTAAAATTGCTGAGGTTAATGGACTGCATGGTAGGTATTACGAATGTCACTTAACTGCACCGCTTTTGCAGAACAGAGTTTTCCTCTTCTAATAACGTTAATTATGAAGCATATGTATTCTGAGACAACATAATGGATGCTATTGTTCCATTTGTGAAAACACTTGATGTTTATCAGTGCTGGTGAAGGACAGCATACTGCACGATTCTGCTGTACTTAATGATATATTGTGCATAATACGACACTCCTTCAGATACTTTTTTTTTTATAGAACATCACAGTTTTCTTCTTCACATTAGAACATACAGTAAAAAAATATTCCCACTTTTATTGTAGTAAAAAATGCAAAGTGGACTTCATCCAATACCTTCATTATTTTAGAAAACAAGTTAGGGCTTTCTTCAGCCTAGTGAGTGGTCTTTCTGAAGAAAATAAGTCTGATCTTCAATATCTGAAAGTTTCTAATTACTATTTTTGTTTCCCAACAGGTGTCCTATCTTTTATCCCCTGAGGAACTAATTTGGACTAAAAATCAAGACATAAATAAACTTACCAAATGTCATGCAACTAGTGGCATGGGCATAAGAGCTGATAAATGGCCAGAGCTACAGAGAGTAGAGTTCTGTGTTCAAAAGTCTTACCTCCTACCTCTTCCTTCTTTTTCGCCTGGGAAATGTAGATGAGAGCCTTTCAGTTTTGTCCTGGATATGCAAATAGGTATGCCTTAATAAAGACCACTGAAAATCTACATTTGCCAGTTTTGGTGTTTTGTTTTTGTTTTTATGAGCAAATGAAGCCAGGAGACAAAGACCTCTTTCACTGACGTACATCAGAGTTCTTTCTACAGAATGATAAAATTTCATCAAATCTTTGTTGATTTGCTGATTGTGTGGGCTATCCCCCTCACCCCCCATGACCCACTTCTAACTAACTGAAATGTTTGGGTTTGGGAAGGATTTTTCATTTACTGTTATGACAGAAAAATTTAGACTATAATAGAAATTGATTACACCTCACTATTTTAGGAGCTGAAGATCCCTTTTCTGTAATGTGTAAATCCTGTCACATAGGATTGTGTTGGGTTGAACTAGATGACCTTTAAAGGTCCCTTCCAAATCTAATGATTCTATGATTCTATCAGATTCTAGCAGGTTCAAAGCTTCAGTAATGTACAAATTCTAAAAGTTGTGTCATTTGGGCTGTGTTTAGCCATGTCTTAAATATTGCAAATAAAACATTCTCTGCCTCTACCTTACAAGCAAGGAAGCATTGATTTGGAGGCAGATGCTTGAAGATTTCCTCTGCTGTTCATGCTCTGAGGTACTAAATTATAGAAATTCCTGTAATGTTCTTTTCCCTCATGCCTGTCCCTAACAAACTACTTTAAGGCTTAAATTAATGTTACAACAATAAAATTTACGAGTATTGTTTAGCTTCTTAGTTAGTTGCTGTCTGTCCTGTGAGTACTTCCAAACTGGAAAAAGGACAAAATTCTCTCCCCACACTGGTATGGCAAAAAAGGGCACACTAATCACATATACTAACAGGTTGGTTTAATGAGATACCTCACTAAACTGGTGGATATAGAAAAAGTGAAAATAATAATTCAGGAAAAATCATGGAAGCTGTTGATGTTAAGTATGCCTAAAGCACAGCAATTGAAGAAGAACCCTATTGGGTGCTCCATATGCCTTTTCTCAGTGAATGTGTGGTTTTGCCTTCCTTTGAATGATTTGTCTGCAAAGGGAAAAAGCAACCAAAATGCAAGTTTTGTTTCCTGAACTGAGAAATATCTTTGAGCCTGTTACACAGACACCTTTTGAAAATGTCTTTTTAATCCACAGTTCTAATTTGGCTTGGACTCAGTCTTCTGTGACGCATCTTTGAAGTTGTTTTGAGTTAGAAATATATATATATTTAGCTTAGTACTGGCTGAAAATTATCTTGTTGCTGGTGGTCTATGTAAGATGAATCCAGTTCCTGAAAAATGCCATTGTAATAGAGAGAAATCTGTTTAATTTTATTGCTTTCAGGAAAAGGTCGTTTTCTGAGCCCAGTAAGGCTTGTCTTGCCACCTCATTTAGAAGGGTGGCCCCATTAACCCTCATGATGTGGGAAGTATGAGCAAAGGCTACTACTACTGTCAGTGCTCTTTTGGATAAAAGAGAGCTAAGAGTTTGGAAAGTGCAGGCTTAGTTTCCCTTGTGTTGTTATTCTAAGTAGGCATGCTCTGTAGTGGGGCTCCACAGGGGAGAAAAGTTCCCTTTCCAAATCCCATGAGGCCAGAGCTGCAGCATCACTGCTGCACATCCCCAGCCCCCAACGCTGGACCGGCACACCACCCTGCCTGCCCTGGGGACTGCAGCTGCTGTGACCGACCCTTAACCTGTGTGCTTTCCTCTTGAACTCCTCGAAGCCAAACAGATTATGACTACAATTCTTCTTTGAAGGAATACAAGGGCAATTATAAAAATGTGGGAATAACAAAGCATTTATCAGAACTCTATGCTATAAAGTGGTTAATGGAAACGGTCATGTGGAACCTTTCTTTTCCCTCCCTGTTGGCTGTATTGCATGTGTTGTCACTGCAGCTCAAATTGGAGGCTCTGTTGTGCACCGAGTGCTTCACAGTCACTCTGGAGTCATCGCTAAGCATTGAACTCTGAATGTTTTATGAGATTGTCTGTGTCACCAAATTCAAGAAGACTGTTCTAGGTCCAGATGTGTTTAGTGTTTAGACTGATGCTTAGGGAAAATCCCATCGAATCCCCATCCTGCTGCCTTGAGCTAAGCAGGAGAAACCATTAATGTTCAACGTGAGAATTCAGAAATGAGCTATGTGTTATGAAATGTAGAAGCATACCTATTCATTTAGTAGTTTTTGAATGCTAGGAAGTTAAATGGTAATAAAAAGATTAAGTTCTTACTGTTATCAGCACACAAAGCATAATGTAATATGCCATTAATTTACCTCATTTAGTGGGTTTTAAAAATTTCTATCTTTAAAGCCAGTGACATGAGACTTGTTTTCTGTGCTGCCTTTTGTGGAACTCTTAGTTTGAGGAGCTGTAGGACTCTGGATCATAAGAAAATCACTTAACTCCTTCTAGTAGCTGCAAAGTCTGTCATTTTCTTCTGTATTTATCTCACAAATCTCTGTACTGAATTCATCCAAAGTCGCCTAGGAGACAGGAACGGGGTCCCTCAGTTGGCAGCTGGTTCCCTGGCATCTGTTTTGGATCAAAAGGCTATGGGATTTGACTCCCTAGTTCCTGGAAATATATGGCCTCTCCAAGCATCCGTCTCCCCTCCTATGAAATAACAATAAAAAGAGTATATTCACGAAGATATGTTAGAGGTTAAGTAATTAGTGTTTTGAGTAGCTTAATGCAGAAGCACTTTGTATGATTAAGTACTGCTTTAAGTAATTAGTTTAGGAATTTGATAATGTTCTTTGTGGGCTCCTGCTGTGGTTCATTTAGAAGAAGGCTGTTTGGTCTTCCTGTGGAAACATAAAGGACGGTGTGCCCAGAACACAGCCACAGCTGCTGCCTCATTCCCTCCAACGGGAGGCAGGACTCGTTAGCTATTAGAGAAGTTCAGTTTCTTTGTATGTAAAAAAGTATGACCTAGAGGAAGTATTGGTGCTGTTTGGCAGGACTGTGTACGTGACTGTCATGATTTAATAACACCTGCCTATTTTCCTAGCACTCCTCTTGGTCCTTGAGACTAATAGACCTGTCTTAAATACTAGATACTTGGGTGTGCATGTTGTCTGCCTGGACTTCAGTGAAGCCTTTGACACCATTTCCCACATAATTCTCCTGGAGAAACTGGCTGCTCATGGCTTGGACCGGTGTACTCTTCGCTGGGTAAAAACCTGGGTCAATGGAGTTAAATCCAGCTGATGGCCAGTCACAAGTGCGGTTCTCTAGGGCTCAGTACTGGAGGCAGTTCTGTTTAATATCTTTATGAAAGATCTAGATGAGGGGACCAAGCGTACCCTCAGTAAGTTCGCAGATGACACCAAGGTGGGAGGGAGTGTTGATTTGCTTGAGGGTAGGAAGGCTATGCAGAGGGATCTGGACAGTCTGAATTGGTGGTCTGAAGCCAAGAGTATGAGATTCAACAAGGCTGAGCGCTGGGTCCTGCACTTGGGTCACAACAACCCCATGCAACGCTACAGGCTTGGGGAAGAGTGGCTGGAAAGCTGCCTGGCAGAAAATTACCTGGGGGTAATTATACGAGCCAGCAGTGTGCCCAGGTGGCCAAGAAGGCAAATAGCATCCTGGCCTGTATCAAGAACAGTGTGACCAGCAGGAGTAGGGAAGTGATTGTCCTCCTGTACTTAGCACTGCTGAGGCCGCATCTCAAATACTGTTTTCAGTTTTGGGCCCCTCACTGCAAGAAAGACATTGAGGTGTTGGACCGTGGCCAGAGAAGAGCAACAAAGCTGGTGGGGGGTCTGGAGAACAAGTCTTATGAGGAGTGGCTGAAAGGAGGTTGTAGGGAGGTGGGTATCATTCTCTTCGGTCAAGTAACAAGTGATAGGACAAGAGGAAACAGCCTCAAGTTGCACCAGGGGAGGCTTAGATTGGATATTAGGAAAAAATTCTTTACCAAAAGGGTTGTCAGGCATTGGAACAGGCTGCCCAGGGAGGTGGTTCAGTCACCATCCCTGGAGGTATTTAAAAGTTGTGTAGATGTGGTGCTTAGGGACATGGTTTACTGGTGGACTTGGCAGTGTTAGGTTAACAGTTGGACTCTATGATCTCAAAGGTCTAACCTGAATGATTCTATAATTCTATAATTCTATGATTAAAGTATATCTGCTATAATTCTTGGTATATTATATCCTGAAATAAAGTTTTGGGAGATTCTACCAGGTCTTCCCAACTGGCTTATTGTAGAATCATAGACTCATAGAATGGTTTGGGTTGGAAGGGACCTTCAAAGGTCATCTAGTCCAACCCCCCTGCAAGGAGCAGGGACATCTCCAACCAGATCAGGTTGCTCAGAGCCTCATCCAGCCTGGCCTTGAACGTTTCCAGGGATGGGGCATCCACCACCTCTCTGGGTGGACCCACGGATGGATCTCATCAGGTCCCATGGACTTATGCGCCTTCAAGTTCCTCAGATGTTCCCGAACCTGCTCTTTGAGGACAGTGGGCGGTTCTTCATCCTCGCAGTCCTTGCTTGTGCCTTCCACAGCTTGGGTGGTGAGACAAGAGCCCTTATTGGTGAATACTGAGGCAAAAAAGTAATTGAGTACCTCAGCCTTCTCTATGTCCCGGGTAACCAGGACACTGGTTTCCTTCCGGAGGGGGCCTACATTCTCCTTGGACTTTTTGTCCCCTACATACCTATAGAATCTTTTCTTGTTGCTTTTTATATCCCTGGCCAGATTCAATTCCGTCAGGGCTTTAGCCTTCCTCACCTGATCCCTGGCCACTCGCACAGCCTCTTTGTAGTCCTCCCAGGCTACCTGTCTCTGCTTCCCCCCTCTATAGGCTTTCCTTTTCACTTTCAGTTGGTCCAGGAGCTCCTTGCTCATCCACACAGGCCTCTTGGCCTTTTTGTCCGACTTGTTCTTCATCAGGATGCACCTCTACTGAGCTTGGAGGACGTGCTACGTGAATGTGGACCAACTTTCCTGGGCCCCTCTTCCCTCCAGGGCCGCCTCCCGTGGCACTTTGCCCATCAGGTCCCTGAAGGGGCTGAAGTCCGCCTTCCTGAAGTCTAGGGCAGAGAGCTTGCCGTGTAGTTTCCTCACTGCCCCATGGATCTTGAACTCCACTGTGTCGTATTTGCTGCAGCCAAGGCTGTCCTTCAGTTTCACATCCCCCACCAGCCCCTCCCTGTTGGTGAGCACAAGGTCAAGTAGCCAGCTTGCATCCTATTTTGGCTACTTGGGGCATGTCAAAAGGGCACAATGAGAGTCAGACCCAATATTTAAATTCCCATCTAACTGCAGAAATAAAAATAGTTGTACGTGGTCGTGCAAGTTTGTACATGTACACAATAATGGCTTCGTTTTCCAAGCTTGTCTTCCTGATGAATATTGCAGATAAGGCACTATTTAGAAATGCGATGATGACCGTGATGGGTATGACGGCTAGTGATCATGCCAAGAGCAAGTATGAACCACTGTCCTTTTACATTTCAGGGTAAAGAGAACTCTTTGGTAAACGTATCTATTCTAATTAATGAAAGATAGAATTCAGTCTCTTTTATGATAAACTCAAATAATCCACGTTCGTGCCAAGCTCAGATTTTGGAGGCAGCACCCTTCAATTACAGGGGGAAATATACATTTGGGTAGGAAAAGTAGGCAGTGAAATAAAATTTTTAGTGAGAAAATACTGGCTGCTTTTTTTTTTTTTTTGACATCTTAAAAAGAAAAGGGAAGAGAGATTATTGATACAGTGCAGATGTATCTCTTCCTCCAAAATGTTAAGTTTTTGCAAGGCATTATTGCTTTGTGCCTTGAGGCCACCACGCTTGCAAATGCCTCAAGTATTTGAAGAATTTTAGCCGCAGGGATAGTTCCCAAAAGTCTGAAAATTACTTCTGTCTAGCTGTAGGTGTATGGTCGCCTCTGAACTTTAATTTTAGCCTATTCATCTATGCAAAAGCAGAGCGGAAGCTCAACTCTGCTTTTAACTTTTCTCCGCTTTGCATCGGTTCACTTGCACTCATCTTCAGCCCTTAGCTCTCTGCCTGCTGGCTAGCATGGTGGAGCCTGATTCCAGATTGTGGCTTCTAGATACTATGGAAACAGAAATAAATATTTTTACCATTTTTTGTTTTTCACATTATGTAAGCGCACTAGTAACAATGCACGGCACAGGGAACGCAGGAGTTGAATGTGCTGTGCAGAGCTTACTCTTTGTTGCTTAGCAATTAAATGTATGCACGTAGCAGCAGCACTGACAAAAATGCTAATAAAAGGTGACAAGTTATATCTCCAGGAAAAATTACACAATTAAGGAAAAAAAAAATCTCTGACAAGATGCAGGAGCAGCAGCAAATGGTACATACTGGTAGATCTTGTCCCTCCTGAAGGCGAGATCTTCAGGTACTGGCCACTAGAGGGGCTGAGATGATGGGAGTAGAAGGTGTCCACATTTATAGCATGGGCTACAGACACACAGTTGTGCAAACATCATGGTAAGGCTTTTTTTTTTGTTGTTGTTGTCGTTGTTCCTTTATTATTTGTACATATTTCTCTCTGTAGAATGTCTAGAAACCTGTTCTGTTTTCCTTGTTCCATTATTCTCCTTGGTGTTCAGGTTTGCAGGTTTTTCACAGCCTGTCTTTCGATCGAATTTCTGACTTTCCTAGCAGATCCTTGTGTCACAGTGTAAGGTTTTATTTATATAACATGATGCAACCTATCGTGTTAACATAAATATATCTATAAAATTGGTTCTTTAGGAATACCAAAGTGCTTCATGTTGTTTTGTTTTCTTTTTTTTTTTTTTTTAAATTCAGAGCAAACGTGGAGCAGAGGAACTGCATTGTAAGCTGCAATTCTCAAAAAAGCCCAGCATTTAAAGACTCCTTTTTTTCTGGGCTTTGTGTGTTTAACCTTTCACTCCTTCTCTCTCATCTTTAGTTTTCTTCCAAAATCTCTGTCATTTCTGTTGTGCTGAGGAAGTACACCACTTCTTGGACTGGTTAATGCTTATTAAAACACTCGCTTTGCTGTGGGTAAACGTAGATCGCCAGGCTTATTTTAGAGCTTTTTTCCGAACCAGCTTGACACATTGTTGCATGAAATTCTTTTCATTACATTAAAAGAATTATTTACAGACCGGAAGGAATTACTCTTAAATCATTCTGTCTATTAATGTCTGCGGTATTTAGCAAATATGTCTAGTGATGTGCAGGATTTCAATACTTTTTCTTCTTGCAATTCTTTTCATTTTTTTTCAGAGCTTTCCCTCATTAGATTTCTGCCCACTGAAGTGCTGATTCTGCACTTGACAGTTTGCCTGCATAGTGAATTGCGGGATCTGGGCTCAGTTTTGATCTATTTATATTATAGTCCATTCCATTTTAACTGAATGCAAGTACTAATTTGGCCATCCTTGCCTTCACTTCTCCAGTTGTAACAAATCATCAGAGAGTCCATTTGGAGTTTGGCGGGCTTTGCTCAAACTCCTGCATATTTGGTCAAGTGCTATTGAGAAATGCTGCTATTTGTCAAAGAAAAGTAGCCTAACTCTTGGCTTGGTTTGACAACACCAGTTCCCTATCCCGTGCCTTGGCAAATAAGATGTACCCTGAACCAGTGCAGATCAGATTGTGTTCTCTGTGAATAAAATGAATCAAACTTCTTTTAATTCATGTACTATACTTCTTAAGAAATAAAAATTAAAGCATACAGTAAAAATAATGATGAAAAAACAGAATATTACTTGTCTTCTTTTCCCTGGTTTCTTTGTGAGTGTATTGATAGAACAACAATTGAGATAACTCTGCACACAAAGCAATGCTGTCATATGATGCAAGCAGCAAAAGGCAATTCAGAGAGATTTTTCGAGCTAGTGCACCTTATGTTCACTTCACTTGTCATGTTTTTTTCCAGAAACAGGTTTTTTTACCATGAGTTAAGCAGGCAGGATTTATCCCATAGAGATGAAACTGTATTTCAACATCAAGCCAGGTAGGGTAAGGAAATGATAGTGTAAGATAGAAAGGGAGTAGAAGAGCAACAGATTGTTGTGTTAAAATACCTTGTGTGCATTTGGTTGTGATCTTTTTAATGGGATGGTTTACAACTTGTTCAGGACATTGAATCAAACATCTGGAAAATGAAAGATTTGGATCCACTGGGGTGATATAAAACCAAATTTCCCTGATTTCTCTTTTCCCTCTTCCTTCTACTCCAGTAAATGTTATCATGGCAAAATAATCTGAGAATCAGTTTGGTTTGTGAAATACTTTTCTCCAAAGGCTGCATTTTGAAAGCTGTTTCCAAGTAAGCCTGTGCTATCCAGAAGTAACAAATATTTAATGCCCTAGAAAGATTTTTTAAAACATATTTATGTATTCCTTCCTTCCCACGTTACCTGCAATGACATGCAAACACAGTGTATGCATGTGTGTATATATGTATGTATGTGCGCATAGATCATGGAATGTGAAAAAGCGAATACTTTATAAAAATGTCTTCTTAAATGTCTGCCTGGAAAGGCATGCGGTATGTTCTTTTTTAAGTAGCCTCCTCCTGGTAGTACCTTCACTCAGATTCTCACCATTCCCATGTAGAGTTCTGTAAATACTCTGTGAGAATGACTAGCAGGGAGGATGATCTTGCATAACAGGCAGCTGACTAATTTAGACCAGGAACATTGATCTACAATGACTGAAATAGTTTAGTCTTGTTCCGATTTCGACATTTGAAGTTTTGGAATTATGCTCATGGATAATTCTGAGGTCCAGTCTCCGGAAGTCACTGTTCATATGTTCTACCATTTTCAGCTAGAGCAAAAAAGGGATAAACCATTCCAAATATCATAGAAAGAGTAGGATTTTGTTGTCATGTGTGTTCACACACAGAGAGGGCTATGTTAAATTTTTGTAAATTATCTCTACCCTATGCCATTTATTTAGATATATACCATAATAGATGATCTTCTCCATCTTTCTGAGCGTGCTACCTTATCCTCTGTACTTTATTCACCTTTCTCAACACTGTTCCTTGGCCTAAGCTGTTCTTCTTTTTTTATCCAATTAGAGTAATTCAAGTTTTCATAAAGAGACTGCCTCCAAAAAAATTTACTGAAATAATGAAAGTCTGTTGTCCATGTCTCACTTTTATCTTCTTCAGTTTTGGACCACTCAAGTAAAACATACCACTATGGGGTATGTTTCAGAGGTACAGTAATGGTGCCACTTCTGTGACCACCTAGCTTACGGAGTTTTGAGACATTGGTTTAAATCAGTGCCAGACACTGCAAAGCCGGATGCTGCAAAGAGGCAGGACTTGCTTGAGGACTGGTCTGTTGTGGGTCTGAAGCCAAGCTGAGCTTGCAAGGTGGGAATGTCTTTGAGCATAAGTGATTGCTAATCAATAGAGCTGCTTGGAGGTCAGCTCCAGTGTTTTCATTTGTTTGATACCCAACTCTTACCATAGGTGCTTATACAGATTCAGTGTCATTGAGTAACGTGTGTGTGTGTATTTGCAAATAGTCCACTGGTCTGTTTCTTTGCCACCATTGAGCTTGTTCTTCATCCATGCCCTTGCACTTCTGTTGGAAGAGACCTTAAATAACTTCAAATGCACTGTTATACATGTGCTACATAAATAGACATACTTCTTACATTCTTTTCTACTGTAAAAATATGAGTCATCACTGCAACTAATTTTGTTTTGAATAACAGCAAACTGGATCTGAATTCCTAAAGTAGGAAGAAGTTGGAGAAGAAATGACTGTCTAACTTGCTAGATTTGTTTTAAGCAATGAATCCCTTAAAAAAAAACCAAACAACAATGCTTCATGAAATACATGCCCATTAAAAAAACACCCGAAACCTCAAACTGTAAACGTTGTTGCCTCTGCTTCTGTTTATTTCGCTTTATATTCTTATTGCCAAAATGCATTTTAAATAAGAAAAACACAGGAAAATAATAGGTTAAGAAATGAGTAGGCAGTTGTACAATTAATTTTATTGGAAAAGGAACATTAATTTTTTTTCTTTTTTTCCCTAAATATGTCTTGCTTGCAGTAATCAGCTCAGCAGTTTTAATTTTAAATTCATTCACATTAACTGCTTATACCTAACTTGCAGAATGCATCATTATGAAAAAAGTAAACTTGTTTTTGAGTCAAAATTTTCTTCCTCACTGACAAACACCAGAAGAAAGTGATGGGTAAAATTTAGAACACTATTGTATAATAAATGAGTAATCGAGAAAATTTAATGCATAGACAACAGTCTCTCATTGCTGTGCTGTTGCTCAGATACACAGCTTGTCTGAATCTAAATATATTGATTTATAAAAAGTGCGTATTTGATGATACATACCCTGTGAGCCTGAAAAACAGTGAACAAGAAGAATAATATTGATATAACTGGTTGCCTATTTGAATAAGCCCTTACAGGAGTACAGTAAGATACAGTGGAGTTAAGCTTTTAAAATTACATTGTGATACATGTCTTGGCCTGTGACTGGGAGAAAAGGGAGTTCAGAGATGTCTGTTCAAATGTGGGTTTTTTATTCTTGATCAGTGCAGAAGAGGAGCTCTTCCGTGAGAATAGCCTGGCACAGAGCCCACATCCCAGCAATGAAGAGGATGAAGTTAGACTTGCATATTATCATTTTTTAAGTGTGTGATTTGGTGCTTTCAGGATTGTCAGGCTCCTTAACAGTATTAGTATGTTGCAGGAGATGTTTATTAATGATTGATAGAAAAGAACAGCTTGTTCTTTGTTCAGTAGAGAAAGCCTTTGCAGCAGAAGGGATCACAGACGTCCTCTTTGATAATCTCAGCATTTAAAAAGATTTCTTTAACTTCGTATCAACTAGTGATTGCTACTGAGTGTTTTTCAAGATATTATTATCCATATATCTCCATATTATTACTTTGGCTGTCTCTTTCTTATGGGACACTGGTGGTAAGCAGTTCATGAACCCTTTGGCGTTGGAACCCATTCTCTTCACTAGAATGGGAGTAGCCTTGAGCCTGTGGCATTTTATTGATGCCGCAAAATCGGTCTGGCAGGCTCAGTGTTGGAGACCATTCAAACTAAAAGGTAGGTTTCAGGGAAGGCATGGTTTTATTTTCAGCTGCTCAGACTTTGCTGGAGGTGAGGTGGTTGAGGCTTGCTCCCTCCTGCTGGAAATCCCTGCCGAGGGGGCAGCGGCTTGGAGTGCTATTTTGATTACATGCTGACCTGTGGATAAATGAAAGACATTGAAGTCACAATTATGCCATTGTAGCAGCGGAGGGAATATTTGCCCTCTAGATGGAGCTGTCCACTTGTGTTATGACAGAGTTGACTATGAGCATAAAGACTGACGATGACATCTTTCTCCTGGAAGACTGGTCATCAGAGCTCTGAGCCCAGCTCACACGTGGCAGTGGATAACAATTACAAACTCTCTTCTGCCTGTCTTACAGATGTGCCTAGGGTAGAATAGGCTGCAGGGCAGATTTCCCTGTTTATAACAAAGACTTTTATCCCTGCTTCCATCCCTGGCTGTTTTCTCACAGGCTTTCTCTACTCCCTCTTGTTCACAGCTTGCAGCTCACTTTGTCTCTTAGCAGTTTCCAGGCCCACAAAAGTTGCTATTTCCTCAGAGTCTTCATTGTCTCCTTAAACCTATCTGCCAGCTGTGTTCTATACGATAATGGCTTTTTTGTAGTTGTGTTTTCTTTATACTGTGTACTCGATTGCTGTGATTGTGAATCTGCACTGTATTTGTCTGTGCTTTAGGTAAAGTCTTCTGTGTGCTTGTAGCTTTCCTTGGAACGATTTCTAAAGCATAATTCATAGCTTGACGGGGCATTTGATCTCTAACTTGGATTAATTTAGTCTGAACAAGGTCTGTATTTGTCTTAAATATTGTCCCATTAAAAAATATCTTGTTTATGGATTAAGATACTCTGCTATATATTGTAATGCTGCAGCCGAAACCCTATGTGAAGCTGTATTTAGGGCTGACTGCTTGGTTTCCAAGAAGCTGGGACTGTGAATTTTCATTGTACTGGGTATACGTGTTCCCAAACAGAAGCAAATGTGTTTCTGTGCCAACCAGCTTGTAGCATATTTTAAGTAGCATGATGTGACATACTTAATAGTTAGTATACAGAGGTCACTTTATTTTTTTGGCATTTCTCCCAGGAGAGAAGAGAGGAGCGCAAGTAGAGAAGAGTAACAGAAAACAACTTAAAATTCAGAGTAGCACTCTACCGATAAATACCAGCCTTTTGGGGTGCTCTCCTTCTACAGTTACCCAGTTTTTATAAGCTCTCACTAAACTGCTATTGTATTTTTGTGGAAACCCGGACACAAGTGCGTTTAGTAGGAGTCAGAAGGAAAACCTTTTTCCCGTTCTTAATTATATTGAAAAATTTTGAGCAGAGACTTGTTCAATACTATTCATACCACCTTCTATGGCTTACACAGATATTGATGACTTCTGTTGAAGGCATAAAGCAGTTGCCTTGTGACATGTTTGTCCTTGAACACTGGAGATTTCAGGCAGTGGATTTAAACCAACAGCTGAGTCCTTGGAACTTCTAGGAAGTACTGTCCCCCTCTCTTTGATGTACCTAGCTGCCACAAATGGAAATTGTGCGTGAAATAGTGACCACTGCTGATTTGTTGTTTTGTGTGACATTTAATACATTGGCCAAAGTCTGTTATTCTGAAAATGAAGGATTTCAGGAAAACCTTTGGTTTTTAATTGGGTTAGGAAAGTAATGGTATGACAGGCAGTATTCTTAGTTCTTATCGGAAATCTGATCTGAATATACCCTACCAACTAAAAAGTCAGTATCAAGTGAAATTTGCATATCTGTCTTTTAAGAAAGCATTTATGATTTTGGGAAAGCTCTGTTTGTGACTTTTGAGGGTGTTGTTTGAGTACGTGGGGCTGGGATTGCTACAAGAGATGATGTGCGATTGGGTGTTGAGGGTACTACGTATCCTGCCTCAGATACAGGAATAAGCCTCTGACGGCATTGCTTCTTTACGGCCGACAGCTGTAGGTCAGTGTAATTCCCGCTGAAGGATGCAAGTGTCCTACCTGCATGTCCTGTTCCCAGTGAGCACTCTGCCCTTCCTGAAAAATGGGGAAAAAGTTCTCAGTGAAACCTTCTCAAAGGATCTAAATGAGAGTATGAAGAGTAATGTTAAGAACTTGCACCTAAAGGGATCATCAGCAAAATCAGATACAGGGAAAATGAAGGGAAATAGCTGAACTGATAAAGAGTGCATTGATCTACCCTTGTCAGATATGTCACCTGGTGACTAAAGCAATTAGCTGTAAGGAGGTATTGAGGTGAAAAGAGGAAGAATAGGTTACTTAGATGTAGGAGGAGTGGTGATAGTGGTTCAGGGAAGGTTTTCAAAATAACAGGCAATAGCAGGGAGCAAAGTCACCTGGCATAGTGGGAGGAACTTAAGTAGAAAGCTACCCTGCAGTGAAAGAATAAAAGTAAGAAATGTTTTTTAGTGACTGTTGAGGACACAGCCACTGGACATAATTTTAAAGAACAATTTTATGGTATACTAAATACGAGTGAATTCAGGAAATATTATAAGGTCTAGCCAGTTTGACATCTATGTAAGAATACTGAAAGAAAAAATCATACTGATTACGATAAGATAAAAAAAAAATTAGGTTTGTGTATAGTTATTTCTTGTTACAGCAGACAGGGAATCTCATCAAGGAAGAACAACATTTAATTTTCTTAGAAGTGGGAAGATTTACAAGAATACTAAGTGTATGCATCTGAATTTGGCTTGCTAAATCCCCAGCTAGTGCTTCTCATCTGGCAGCAGTACAGCGTTTTCTGGGTTTTGGCTTTGCACTGGCCAAGAGCAGAGAGCTGTTCCGCACACGCTGCTGAAGCCGGTCTCTAACGAAGCATTTCCACCGCAAGGTTTCTACCGCAATAATTGTCCTTATGCACAGATGTGTAATAATACGCCTCAGCTAAGCATCTAAACTTAAAAAGATAAAAGCAACACAGGTGAGAGTCATATAAACCAAGGAGATTTTTTAAATGTCTGAATAATTTTGGTGTATTTGGTGAATTTTAATACTTATGGAAATGAAAGATTTTATTGGAGGCAAAGCAAGTGTAGGCAGTAACCATAGTGACTTCTACACATATCAGCTTTGCCAGTGTGCTTCATCTCTAGTCCGCAAAATCCTAGCTATCAAACATTTGTAGGTTCTTCCTGGGCAGTCACGATGAAGGGTTGATGCAGGGGGGTTATTGCCCTTTCATAAAAATCTAAAATCACAGGAACACAAGAGTCTGTTGCCAAGTTTCTCACTGAGGTCAGATCTAAATTATAAAAGCATCAAAGGTTGCCACTGTGAATATTAGTGTTATTGCTGATGCTTTTCCTTTCCACCCTGGCAGGGTTAAATAATCTATCAGCGATACCCGCATTTTTGTCATATCATTCTCTGGCCCTCAGCCACACTTAAAGAAGAGCCAGTTGACAGATGTGCTGTAATCTGCTTTTCTGAGCTATTGCTAGAGGTTTGTACTTATTCTTCCTTGCCACTGTTAATGAGTAGTGTTGCACACATTGTTTTCCTGCAATAAACACGAAACTTCAGAGAAATAATATACTGAAAGACTGTTTCTACTATTTTGTTTGCTATGTCAGAAATATCTTAACTATTTTTAGTAGTCATGCTAAACAGCCCTTTCTCTGCACATTCTAACCGCCACAGCTTATGCTAGAAGCCTCTGGATTTATTCAAGCTTAAAAAAAAAAGAGAATTAAGCGTTGTAGTACATGTCAGCTTGGGAACTTTCTTTTGGGATGGGAGCAAGGTTCTATGAAATGAAAATGTAGGCTGATAGAGGAGGCAGAAGATCTAACTGCTATTATATGAAATTATTGTATATTTGAATATTGAATATCGCAATATTGAGTATTTTATATAATTTAATTAAGGTATTCTGGGGTTTCTTTCATTACAAAAATGCAGTTTCCCTCTCTCATGTTGTGAATATTGGTTTTTCTCCAAAAAAGGAAGCATTAAATATAATTCAATTAGTTTCTAAATAAAAGGCAGAGTCGCTGATAAAATAGACCTTGTAAAGGTTGTGATAAGTGAACATAACATTATTGATTACTTTGATGTGTGTAAATACATGCAGCTGTTTACCGTTATTACTTTAAGTTAACATGTAAGATTGAAGACAGTTTGCATCAAAATGTATTTTTAATGCATATTGTGGCATCCGGTGTACTACATTTCCTCCCATTACCATTGTACCACATTTTTATATCTAGCTCAGATTTGGTCCTGGGGAAGAATCATTTAAGTACTATCGGTTTTTCCACCTTTGAAAAACTCACCAGTGATAAGCTGATACTTTAGAGTTTGACTTTTCAAATTTATAGGGAACAAAACCGGTATATTGTCAAGCTGTTGTACATATTCAGTATCAAGTAGGGTCTCAGAAGAAAAGCACTTCAAGAGAGCTCTGTAAAACAGGTAGTAACAAGCAGTCCTTCCCTTGAAGACCTCTCAATTTGTTTAAACAAAACAAAAAGTCTTTGTTTTCCTGATTCTATTTCAAGTGAATGTGCCAAGGCATGGGTATCTGTCTGAACTCACTTTCCTTGAGATTTGTTATTCTGAGATGCTCAAAAACAGCACAAAAAAAAAATACTGAGCCCTATATTTTTTTTTTTCCCCGAAGAGCTAAATCATTCCATCTCACTTAACTAATGTATTGATTGACTTTATCGAGTCCGTAATAGTTCTGAGTTTATGAGCTGTGATGCCTGGAAATGGATTAGTGCCAGTGCCTACAATGAGATATGGCCAGATGACAACTGTTTTGTCTCATGGCAACATTTGAGGTTACAGAACTTGACTTTGTTTCACCTTCAGAACAAAGTTTGTCATCTTGGATCACTGTGTATCAACCAGAACAAGGATGCCAAACCCCACAACATGTTTCAACTTCAAGAGGTCCAAACTCTGCTACTCCAACTGTTGCAGTGCAGTGCACATTTAATATGGGGCTTACATAGTGGTCATATTTGCGTATTGGAGGTACAAAGCATAGATTAGTGAAGCAGAATTTTGCTTACATACCAGACCATCAAGACTACGTTGTTATTAGCACACGCCAAGAAATATTAATGAGAACTTGTAGGTTGTCTACTTCTCCTGGCTGTGACTTCAAGACAGTGCTTCTGCTTGGAGCCTCAGATGTGTGAGGTGCCTCCTTTGGGCTCACCAGCCCCTGAAAAAGCCATCGACCTGTCTGCAGCTGCTGACATATGTCTCTCTCCCCTCTTCCCCAAAATCTTGTTTATCTACTTTTACTTTTCCCTGATGTTTTCTCCTTGGTTTCTTACACAAAGCCAAATCTCAAAGCTGTAGTCTTCATATTCCCTGGACTAAAATCTCAGAACCTCCTTTCCTCTTCAAGCAGAAGTTCAGCTTGTATTATAAGTGAAGAATTTAATTTTCCAATTCTTTTGCTTAATTTTTTAAGACATAAAAATAATTACATGCAATACAGAAGTAAGTAGAAGAAGTCTTATTGACCATTATTTTCAGGAATTCACACTTACCGATTTAGTTGGGGTATTTTTGACTTCAAACTGTATGACTGGGCAAGGCTCAACCAGAAGCTTGATCCTGGTGCTTTCAGTACTCACCAATATCGTACTAAACTTAGCACCTGTGGCTGAGCTAAAACAGTAGCAAACTTTTTGCAGTACAGATCTCACATATGTGTAAAAGATGTTTTGCCTGTGTTTGAATTCCCTAACACATAAGAGCTAACTATTTTTGATTATTTACAAGTGCTCTGTGCAAACATGCAAGCATTTATGCCATGCATTTAAGACCTAAAACCTCAAACCAAGGCATTCCGGTCTTTGCCCTTGCTATCTTCACCTTTCATTATTGTCATTCATGGTCACTGAAGTCAAATGTGAAGATGGAGATTCTAGCTTCAGAAAAAAAAAAAAAAAGAATGTTTTCCTCTCTTACTTACAGCTGACATAAGCATGTCATAAGCCTGTAGTCCTCTCCCAGTGTTTTTCCCTGAAATGCTGCTACTGGTCACATTTACAACCTGCCAATACAATTGTACTACTTGAAGATGTACTGGGTTCTTCACCTTGTCAAGGGAGAACAGATTTCTTGATGTGAGATTTAGCCAGAACCTGATCATCCTTTGGTCATCCTCAAGTCCTTCCTCTTTGTTACACTTTTTCCGTAGTTTCCGGAATGTTTTCTAAGAGCAGCATCTTCACTTCTGTCATAAAGTCTACTCTTCATCTTCCAAAGACACAAGCAATGTGTAAAATCCAAAGTTAGATAGGAAAAGATTGCCTCACATTCCTTTTCTGTCTATTTGAACTTAAAAATTGGGAAGGAAAAGGGGAAAGGGAAGTCAAGGCAAGGAACACAAGATTGCAAGTGAAAGGACTGTATTTGTCATGGGACATAGATCAGAAAACAAAAATATGGAAAGATAAAAGCCTGTCATTTATCACAAGTTACTGGCAACCATGTTTACTCAAAACAAGAAAGGCTCAGAAAGCCTCTACACTGACATTCGCAGACCAGTGGTTTCTGACGCAGCGTTACCTGAGAAAAATATTTGTAGGTTTGGTAAAAATAATGCCCCTGTTATAAATTTTGTTAAAATTTAACAGTACAAAGTTGAGACACGGCTTAATTGCTGTAAGTTTACACATGTCCACAGAGAGAGCAGGTGTTTACTGTTTATCTTTCTTTTCCAATAATCAGTTTGAGATACCAAGTTCTTGGGTACCTTCTGAAAATGCTACTACAAACAAAAGGCTGGAAGCTGTGAAAAGGAAAAAAGAAAGGGTAGGATATTAAGAGCCTCTAAATTAAGCCCTCTGAGGATGTTGGTAAGAAGAAAAATGTGAACTTTTGAAGCTATTTCAATGTCTTTAAAGAAGGCATTAATGGTACTTTTTTGGGTGTTATTACTGGTATATGATCTTTCAAGATTATCTTTCTCTTTGTTATTATTGCCATACTTCAACTCTTGCATGGAAGGGTAGTCAGGAATTTTTGCAGTCTTGCCTCCAAATGAGCAAGGGATTGTTGTTCACAAAGCTGTCCTGCTACAGATGCATCTTCCACCTTCGTGATATCAGAATACAGAGAATTTCTGGCATCCTAACCTGCAAGAACCCTCTTTTTTTGTGTCATGGAAGTATGACTATATCACAGCTTTGCTGGCTAATGTTAGGATCGTTTTATAGCTTTGATTTTCAATGACGAGAATTATCTCCATAAATCACCTGTCTGCCAATGAGAATGTTTTGTCACAATAGCTATAATTTATAGAGAATCCTGATCTGAAATGCTCTAAGAATTAGATTTATAGGCTACAAGGATGAAGCCTGCCAACCATTTGACCTTTGGTTCTTTCTGCTAGGCATCCTACATTATCTAGGTCTATGGTAGAAGAAAGTATTTAGTTACTGCTTATATTAAATAGTATTTTGCACAACCTTAGGCTATAAATGTTTCAGCATAGCTCCCTTTCAAAGCAGTGGGGAGTTCCACTGAAAAGATAATGACTTAGTAAAATATACAGTTTCAAAGGCAGAATGACATCAGATAGAACTTTTAATCCATTTCTGCCAATCTCCCAAACAGTGGTGATTTATTTAGGAGGGTCACTAGATGCAAACCATGGTCATCCCTTTTCAATCAACAATTCAGCTAACCAGGCCTTGAAAAACAAAGCAAAGTCTCCTTTAAAAAATTTAAACATTTCTGCTCTTAATTATTTTAATATTGATGTGGAAATGAAAATTATGTGTTTTCCCAACAGAGCATGTCACTTTTTATTTTGTAGATTTTTTTTACACCTGTATTCCTAATGGAGTGTGAAATTAAAATGAGCATTCATGTTTTCTTCGGGATACCAGCATTGCAGCTGGTGGTATGGAAATGAGCTTATGAACAGGGCTTTTTCTTGATTGTTTTAACCATTAAGTAATAATTTATTGTGACTATTATTCATAAGAATTTATTTAGGTGTGATATTGGCAATAGATATTTCTAGCTTTTTGTTGGGTAATAGGATTTTGACAAGTAATTAAAAATTGCAGATTATTCTTCATCATCATTATTCTATTATGACAAATTACATTTGGCCTTATGAGGCTGAAATCCCCCTTTGGAGTTTTCTGTGGTGTTGTTGAAAAGCAGTAGTGATGAATCTCGGAGGGATTTAAGGAGGAATCTTTGCTTAAGTACAGCAATGTGACGCATCTTATAGAAATGTCTGTGCAATGTGTCCTATCAGTTAGATTCAGCTCCTCAAGAGATTTTAGATCCAGGTAGATCTGGCTAAAAGAAGGAGGATGCACTTTTTAGCCCTTAGCATTTTTGATCCTGGCTGGACTAAAGATAGACTAAAATTTCCTTGTCCAAGACTCTTGCTTAATTTTCCTGTTTATTTGCTGTAGAAACAAGTGGAGGTGCAAGTGCTTAGAAGGCTTTTCGTTGTCTTAGTGGGCATGTTCCTTGTTAATCGACACACAAAAGGGGATGACCCGAGTAACACAATTAAAGGAAGCATCACACAATGTGCAGTAACTGCTTTCCTACTCTGTTTCTGGAAAAGGATGACATGTAAGAAGTCACTCTTTTATTTCTACTGATTGCTGGTTGTTTGCAGTTTAAAATGAAAGCATTGCCATTTTATTTTAGTATAATTTTTCATTGTTTTTTTTTTGTTTTCTCACTAATTCATATCAGTTACAGTGACACTTACTGGAGATGGCATGGTTTCTTGCCACTCAAATCAGCAGATAAGCTCATTTAGCTGAAGCAGTTCCTTCCATCTCTACTTTAAATACACTGTCTACTAAAATATCAGTAGATGTTTTAGAAGGTACCATCTTTCTGTCTCCTACTTTTCAGAATGGAGTTTCAATAATCCACTAATGTTTTATGACTTAGGTTTAAATTCTAATTAGTGGGAAGTCTAGACATTTTAAAGAAGATCCAATCTGCTTATTCTCTGCCCAGGAATGTGCAGATTTATAGACTGGCCCTAATGCCTAGAGAGATTTAATTTTCAACTATGCTAGAAAGAATAAGCCAAATAAAAGGTGGACCAGTAGGAATTTCAAAGATGGTCTAAGGGACGCTTAGACTTATTTGTTAGAATTGTAGAATTATAAAATCATAGAATGATTTGAATTGGAAGGAACCTTAATGATCATGTAGTTCCAAACCCCCTTCCATGGGCAGGGACACCTTCCACTAGATTGGGTCGCTCAAAGCCACATCCAACCTGGCCTTGAACACTTCCAGGGATGGGGCGTCTGCCACCTCTCTGGGCAACCTGTTCCAGTGCCTCACCACCTTCACATGAAATAATTTCTTCCTTATGTCTAATCTACACCTACCCTCTTCCAGTTTAAAGCCATTACCCCTTGTTCTGTCACTAAGTGCCCTTGTTTTCTTGTAGGCCCCCTTTAGGTACTGGAAGGCTGCTATAAGGTCTCCCCAGAGCCTTTTCTTCTCCAGGCTGAACAGGCCCAGCTCTCTCAGCTTGGAGAGGTGCTCCAGGATAGGATATCAGGTTTTTCTTTTATGATCCCAAGTTTAAAGCAAAGATATTAAGAGGCATAGAATATTCTTTTGTGTAGTCTGTAGTTTTGTCAGATGTCCACTGTTTGCTTGCTTAACATCAGATACTGTAGCCTATGACAGTCTCCCCTGGACCGAATACAACACGTTTCCTTTCACTGGAGTGACTTGTCCTTTCAGGATAATCCTTCAGGCAGTTTCTGAGACAGTGATATATTTGGGCTATTTTCTCCCTACACAGATGAGAACCATTTGGGAATGATGGTCCATTCTCTTTAGCACAATCTCTTGTAAAGCCTAGGGGCCTTTAAACAAAGACCATAATCATCAGGACATCTTCCATTGGGCCATGTTTAACATCTTCCTCTGCATGGGAAAGTTGTGCTCTAAACTCATCACTGTGTGCTTGGTAAGCTCAAAACTAGGTTAGGAAAGAGTGGTGACATCCTTTGGCTCAGATGCTGAAAAAGACATTGTTTTAAGAAAATACACGCTTTCCTACTACATCCTGGAACAGCCTTAAAAGTCTTTGTACATTACCAAGAAAATCTGATATTTGGTGTTTCCCAAGGCAGGACTAAATTTGATGGAGCAGTGATTAATATTATTTTTAAGCTATTTTCTTCCTTTTTTTCCCCCCTCATTTCCATTTTATCATCTTTTATCTAGCCAAGAGAGAAACTTCTGGACTATCAATCTCAGTTGCTCTCACACATGCTTCGACTTTCTAACTGTTTCTTGTGTTATCTTTATCTTTTGTCATGGAAACACGTGGAAAATATTTATCCATCTGGACACACAGAGTGTATGCTGTTCTACTTCCACCCAGTACTGAAATGAAGGGGTTATGTTCCTCAAAGTCAAAGCTGCACTTATGTCTTTGCCTAGATGACATATCTAGGGAGATCGGCCCATGTAACATTGAAGATCAGCACAGGAGGGAGTGAGGAAGAATTAAAGCACGTGCTCATGTGTAAATGGCTATTCAGTGCTCCGAAATAATTTTTTGCCGTTGTTTTCAATCTCTGAGGAAGGTGTTATTCTCTTTAGGGTGCTTTTAGAAAACCCATTGACTTTTCTGCTTTGCCAGCATGCCTACATCTTGAAGCCATGGATACTGTGCTCAGATTTTGCATCTCGACCTGACATGAATCACTCTGGTAGCAGTAAACTCTGAAAGAGTTGCTTTTATTATTAACATTTGCACTGCTTGCCTTTGAGACCCTCCTTATGTGTAATACAGAAATTTAGTAAAGGGTGGTCCCTACCCCAAAGATACTCTGAAGTAAACACAAGGTGTAACAAGGAGGGGCTGGTTGCCATCTTCATCTGCCATAGAGGGGCTGGATTTTGAGAAGTGGACTCTGCTGTGATGGATCTATGTCAATGGAAATGCATATAAAGTCCTCAGGTTTTGTGCTTTTAAGCTTTTAAGTTTTCTACCCTGGAGCTCCAGCTTGACTGGCGTTCTGGTGAGCATTGTCCAAACACTGATGGGGATGGACCCTAATGTTGTGCCTTTCTGTCTGTGTATTAAGAAGTTGTTTAGATGCAGCTCAGTTTGTTCAAAGCAGGACTGCGTATATGAAGATTAGCGGAGATCCTCTTGAAAAATGCCCTCAGGTCATTTTTTGAAACTAGGGACCTTCTTTTGAAGTTCTTACCAGCTTCTGCCAGGAAAAATCGTAAATACAAAGTTCTTAAGCAGTTTGCTTTAGCCACTAGGCACAACCGAGACCCTTGGGGAAAGGGTGGGGAAGCAAGCGAACCCTGTATCACCTTTAACTCTCCCCAGATCTCTATGTCTTAAAGCAGGCAGATGGAAACTAATTTCAGCTAGCTGAGTATCGTGACGTTTCCCAAATATGTATATTTAATGGTATGTTTTTTCTTAAGAAAACACTGATCTGAGAAATGAAATCCATGCAGCTAGAGCGTGTAGCAAACCAGTCTAGCAGACTGAATTTCAAACAGTCTAAGGATATTTTGTTACAGAGTTCATATTCCAAGCTACTGTGACAAGCAGTTGCTAATTCTAAAAATATTCGGTAAAATTGGGCTAATTTGTGCATCACTGAAGCACTGGTCCTTTTTGCTGTCAATGTATATTTGGCATTTGCACGGAAAGAGGATATCCAGTCTTTATTATTTGTTAAAAAGAAACTGACAGCTGCACTTTTTAGCTGAGTGTGATTTTGTTCATATCTACCTGTATCCTCATGAGTGCAGAAGGCATTTGAAAAGCTGCCACTGCTATATGGTTATGTTTTATTTGCCTTTACTACCTGCCTAGGATTTTTTTTTCTTTCCAGTTTAAGGTCATTTTGTTTTTTTGTTTTTTTATTTTTTTTTAAATGAACTCCACTAGACAGGTTTAATGCTTCTCCTCATTTTCAGCCTTTTAAATGATTATGCAGGATTCATGATATCACATCAGCAGAAGCTGCTGTAGATTGATGGGACCCCATCAGCCACCCTGCCCACTCAATATTATAAAGATTTTTGTCGTCAGTGGTCATGACGTTTGGTAGGAAGTTGCCCATTTATGGATACTAGAGCAAATGATATCATCACAATAGGTGGCTCCTGTCTAAATAGGATCATTTGTGAAATGAGATTACAGGCATTTATCTGGGAAACAGGAGACAGAGGCACCTGCTTTATGTAATTGATATCTTGGGGAATTATTGTGTACAATAATCAAGAAAAATCTTCCTTTCTAATTCTATTATGTGGGAAAAAAACCCCTCTTTTTTCTGCCTGCATAAAACAAACCCCACTTCCACATGGAATAAGCTCCAGACCATGTTTTCTATTATGCTTGAATATATGGGACATGCATTGCAATCCTATGCTTGCCACACTGCTGCAGTATACTTGTTTTGCAGAGCTCTGTAGCAGGCTAGTCAAAGCTGTGACTAACCAGACCCTTGGATACATACTCTAATCTCTGGCCTTTATTTTTACAATGAATTTGATTTGTTCATTGATTGTATATTTTTTCTGATTTGTGAGAAGCTTCATGCTCTGTGTTTGGATGCTGACTGCAATACAGCAATAGTCTTCTTTGATACGGTAAGTCAAAGATGACTCATTTCTTACTCTTGTGCGTTCAATTTATACTTTCTACAACACCATCTCATTAGGTAGAAAATTATGTGTTAATTAACATTGAAGTAGTTAATTTTCAACAGATGCTCGTCCCTTCCCTTCCCCCAGTACTTTGCACCATGATTTTTCCTCCTCATGAAAGCAATAGGTTTGAACTGTCTTTAAGTAAAATGCTTTTGCTCTGTTATTTTTAATAATATTGTCAACATTTTTTCCTATTCTTTAATTCCAACAATAAAGAACAAAATAGATCACACACACAGATTTGGAACTTAACATGCGATGCTAGAATACGTTAAGTTCAGTTCAGTATTAACCTTTGTTACAGCGAACACAATTGGAAAGGCAAGAAGCTTTTCGGGGTTTATACTTCTGATAAAGTAGAAGGGTTTCAGTTTTCCTGTGAGTGCTAATACAGTCAGGTACATCCAGTTACAAGAGCCTTTATTTTATGTGAAAGCAGTGGAAAGAAAATGCCTTACAAAAAGCCAGTTTTCTTTGTAATGCAGCGTGCAGAAGAAGATTCGGTAGTACCCCTTATCAAGTGCACCACATGAGATAAGAGCAAAAAACCCACATATTTGCTGCACAGGGATAGGAGCCTTTACATTATAGAAATGTTGCTAACAAAAATCTATCAGACAGAAATATTCTTTAAAGAGCTTTAAAAAAGTGCTGTGATCACACACGTAGTATGCACTCTTTTGGATAGCTAACACTAATTGTACAGCAAGGGTTAACATTTGATATTTTTTAGAGAAACCTACCTTTAAGCAGAGGTCTGGAGGATCACTGGGTTACTGGGTCTCCTTTAGCAAGATTCATTCAATCCTAGTTTTAGAATTGGCAACTTTGCAGCAAGGGAACAGTGTTCAGATGGCTTGAAATATTTGGATATGGGCAGTGTTCTCTCTTTGTATCTTTTTTCCCTCCCATGTCTTAAACTTTTTCACGGTAGCGCTTTGGGGTTTTTTCCCCCATGAGTATTAGCCCTTCTAGTTTTGGATATGCCTATCAAAAAAGTAAATAAATTTGTATTTGTCAGTGTAGGTTTCTGATGTTCAAGTAAAATAGCTTGCTCTTTAAAAGTATATCCAGGAACAAAGCCAAAAAGGAAAAAAGTGAGGTCTGTATGAAATAAGAACAAAGGTACAGGCTGGCTGTCATCAGTTCACAAGTTGCAATTACTGTTGCTTTTTCACTTCTGTGGAGAAGTTTGAAGGTTAGATTTCTGTAGTACCAATGTGATTATTGTACAGGCGTACATTAATATCACCTCTTGCATTTGCTCATAATTAGTTCATGGATCCATATCTGTCATGTTTCCCTGTCATTCGAGACAGTCTACATCCTTTTTATTTAGCAACAAGTGATCAACAAGATCGTGTAGTGCCCAGTGCAGTACATTTTAAAATGTATCTTCTGAAATGTGAAAATAATTAAACAGTATTTACTAAGTGTTTAAAATCTGTGTGTTTAGCAAAGTTGGTGACTTCTGGCGTACCTTTTTGAATGAAACATGCTATTTTAAAATGCTAGAAGGCAGGTGAAGGTACTTCAGTAGATGAGCATATTAAACAGCAGCACTCTGCCTGACATTATCCTCTGCTTTTGCAAAAAAACCCACATAATAAAGGCTATTTTGTTGTAATAATTGCATAATTAGATCTGCTTTATATATTTCATGGAAGTTATTTTACTGTAAATGCCTCTCAAAGTGATCTAGAAAAATGAAGACATTTCCACAGATTTCATTTATGCATGCTAAGCAAAAGCTGAGGAGAAGTGACATACACTGAATGTGGAGGCCAAATTACAGGCTCTGTAATTCAGGCATACAACTGTTATGTAGCTCAGATGATCGAATTTCAAATATCAAGCAGTTTGCATGGTGCATCTTTTAGAGAATAAACATAAAGAAATGATTGTGTAGTCACTACTTTTTGTAGTCCTACTATTTTTAAATTTTATTTTTAAAAAAGCATTAATCATTTTCCACCAGTTTTGCATCTCTTCTATAATTTCCTACTAAAGGAAAGCAGATTTGGCAGTAGCTTTTCAAAAATAATAAAATAATTTAAAATTAATAGGAAAGATAATCGTCATCATTGGAGTAATGGGCATACTGAAGGGTATATAAATAAAAGCATTCCATCCATTATGTTTAAAACAGTATATACAGTTCTTAAGTGAATTTAACAAATATTGAGAAGGAGGAATGACCATAGCATAGAGCATACAATGTTCCACTTTTGCTTTATGTAATAAGTTTCTAAATTGTACATCCAGGAGTCATACAACTTGGTAACATAGATTATGTCATATTAGTTGTGCTCCATAAATTTTCCTTATTATTTGTTGCAGTCTCTTATTGCCAATATGTTAGAAATCTCAGCCATATTTTTCTGAAAACTTTTTTATCTACATGCTTGGAATTTTTGTTCTTAGATACTTAATTTTACACTCTTAGCTTTGTCATTGTGATAAGTGTAGATAGTTAATAATTTGGTTCTATTTTGGGGGAGGAAGGCTTGAATTTGAGCTGGAGCACATCAGGGGAAATCACGAATAACTGGACTTCCGTACATTCAAGTTTCACAAGTGTACTACAAATGAGACCAGATAGATGTCTCTGATGTGAATATAAAGGGAGTTAAGTGTGCACACAAAGGAGAGAATATGGGATCCACGTTTCCGTGTTTCCTAGTTGCTATGAAAAATAAAATCCTATTAAGTTATTCTAGAGTAGTAAGGAAAATTAGCCTGCTTTTTACACTCATTTTAAAAGACAGTTTTGTTCACTGATACGAGTTTCGTATAGCGCAAGGTCTGTGAATGCCAGCTTCATTTTCTTTGAATACCATAGGCAAGACATTTTTTCTTTTTATATATACTTAAGAAATCCTGCCCAAGGTCAGTGCAAAGGGCTGGAGTATGTACGAAACCACACAGCCTTGACTGGAGACCCCATGGCTAAATCAAATTGAATTGCTTTTAGTTTCTCATTGTGTAATATAAAATATTCATACCTGCAACAATTAAAGATTTGCATGGATTGGTGCAATACAAATTGTATCTGTCATGTAATTTAATTATCTTTGACAGATGCACTTGCAAAGTTGATATTAAAGCCTGAAAATCATACAGGACAATGTGAATGCCAGCAAAGCATTCAGAAAGCAGCAAAGTAGTTCTGCTTAGCAAGCTATTAATTCCTCTTAGCAGTACATTACCAAGGTACAAATAGGGTAACAAGTCTGTTACTGTCAGACAACGCACACAGTAGAGCATTTAGTGATATATAGAGAAAATCACATAGTAGTTAATAGATTTCTTTTACTGAAGGAAAATGAAACTGCGTCAGAGTCACCATTAGCATCTTAAGAGAAACAGCGTGCAATTAATAAATGTTACTGCAGCATTTGTGGTAGCAATTATTGCTTCCAGTATCAAAGTAAAAGATTTAAAGGTGCTCATTGCCCGTGAAAAGAAAGTGAGAAAGAGATTGAAAGCAGAAAATCACTTAAGGATCATGCATTTCCATGCAATTTCTGAGAAATACATTCTTTGTTATTAGGGTCAAGTTTTAGCTGATCTGTATAGTAATGTGTCGTGAAAACAGTCATGTGTTGTCTGTCCTCCCAGTCCTTACCACTCTATCTGATAGTCTCTTGATGCAAGAGCAACAACCTCTTTTATAAATTTTAGTTCATTTTCTAGGTGACCTACCCGTCACCAAATCCTTGGTATCTAGGGCTTGAACACGCTTCTGCTGAAGCTGATGGCAAAACACTTACTGGCTTAACTGGGATCATGATAAGGGCAACCCACTGTTTAATAATACAGGCCAGAAGATATCAGGCTGCTGTTTCACTTGTCAGATCCAGGTACTGTTCCTGTGGGCAGTTTGTGAAGAGGAAGAGCTCCTCCAGACCTTGTGTGCTTCACTCGCGGAGAGAGAAGGGGCAAGGGCAGGCCAGGCACGTCGCGATAAATATTCCTGTTACAGAGCAGAGGATGGCATAGCTGGTGAGTGCGTGGCGTAGGGGAGCCAGCATACAGCCTCCTCAGGCTGCGCAGCCGAGGAGCAACATGCCTGTGTGTAGCACCGTGCCCCTGCTGCCAGGATGCTGGTGGAATCCTGCACTTTGAATGCAGAGGATCAAAAAGGGAAACAGGAGTTGGTGATCAGATGTTAATTCAGCACACAGCCACCGTGACTCCCTTGCTGTGCCGTCTCCTCTACGTGATGACAAGGAAACTCAAACGGAGGTAGTTCATCTCCTAGAGAAATTTTGCTGCAGGGCTGGAGGGGGCAGTGAGCTCGGCACTGCTTTGAGGAGTGGGCCTGATGCAGGTGTTCTTGGTTTTGAGGGAATCAGGCTTTTCCTGAGAGATACTTGTTCTTAGAAAGCCCTTCTTTCTGCTGGCTCTCTCCTTTTAGAGATGAGCCCTGGGTTAAACACCCCCAAGCCTCACACCCGTCGCCATTCACATCACCTGCATGGCTAGGGGAGGAGACACGTAATTCAGGGCCTATTCTATACATTTCTCCAGAGATTTGTTTTTTATCTCAGTTTTCTTCATGAGTTTTTGGTGCTATAAATTCTATCAATATCTCTTTAAGTGGAGCATTGTCATTGCGACAATCATTCTCGCATCTGATTTATTTTCCTTTTCCCCCACCAACTGCTGGTAGAAGTAATAGGCAAGAACTAAAAGAAATTAAAGGCATATTTTGTCTGTTCACACGGTGTGTTTGACAGCATTTTGTATCTATTCAACCTCTCTGTTTCCTCAGTGCAATCATTTGGCTTCTTCCCATTTGTGCAGCCTTAGTAGCAGCTGAAAGGGGAAAACATCTTAAACCAAGAGGAATAATACTGTAATGTCATAAAGACTGGTAGGCTAAGTAGCTGAATCTCATAAGGACTCTCGACTTTATTGATTGTATGGAGTCAATGGTATTTTTCTTATAAGTATGCAGTCTCTATATATGGTTATAGACTTAGTAAAAGCTTAAATTATACCTTACAATTAGACAATTAATTTGTGCTATTGCTCTGAACTGCCTTCCAAGCATTTATCCCCCCCCATGTTTTAACTGAAGTTGTGGCACCATTTCGTTACTCCTTCGGCAGATCCATCTGAAGAGGTTCGCATCCTGCCCACTGACACTTCTTTCCTACTCCCTGCCCGAAGTGCACCCGGTTGTGCTGACTTGGCTCTTTCTGTGGCCATGCTCCAAACCACAGCATTCACGAGACTGCCTTTTTCAGAAACACGCAGAGACAAGCTAACCAGGCCTTGGGTTTTTTATTCTTTTCTTTTTTTTTTTTTGTGCTCATGCATATTCTGTTTTCTTTGAAGGCAGTGTTTCACAGTTCCGTTTTAAAGCACACCGGATGACTTGATGAGCACGACTTGGGGCTTTTGAGGTTGAAATAGGCAAAGATCTGGAAGTAGCAGCGTGACTAACTTTCAGTAAGAGCAGCTCCACATCCAAATAAATATTAACAAGCTTGATAAGTTAACCTGAACTGAATGTCAGATTCCTAAAATAAATCAAATTATTAACAAATTATAACCTCCTGTGAAAGGAGAACTATCTGCAAGATTTTTGCAACTAATTTTGATACAGTGTTTCTCTTCAATCCTACTGCAGAGCAGGATGGCTCCATTATTATGGTGTAATTTCCAGCACCTATAAAGCAAATGAAGGATGAGGACTTAACAGAACTAAACGCTGTCTGAGTAAGACCTTATTTTTATAGCAGGAAGCGAAGGTGAACCCCTGTCCTTAGCATTCCCATTGCAGCTGTCAAAATGGCTTCAGCAGGGTGCTGAAACAGGTAAAACCCAAATTTGAGATGGTGAGCTAACAATACCAGCAAACCTACTTCGATTTTTTTTTTTTTTTTTTGTTATGTAATGTGTGGTAGAGAAGTTGGATGGCATAGAACACTGTTCAGCAAAAGTATGTAGTCACATTGTACGGTGTTCTGGGTGTTCTTCAGGTTCCTGCACAGGCTTCACAGGAAGGCAGTTCCATGGCCATGCTCTAAAATCCTATAGATTTTGGTGCAGTTCAGACCTTAATGGAGCCTCATGGAAGACAATCTGCATACTTCTTACTATACTCGTGTCAATATTAGCGTTATGCCTTTTAATGCAACGTCGCCTTACAAAGAAAGCAGTAGCAGTAACCGTCTGGGTACACTACCGATGAAAACGAGTATGAGCTTCCACTTGGTTTTAGTGGGCTCTGGGATACAGCCCTGTGGGAACAGGAAACGCTTTCTAACATGGGAAACTCCCTTTCCCGGGACTGTGCACGTCGTCTCAGCCTTTTGTGTTTGGTCTCCCTTGAAACTAGTTGTAGTACAACTTTGATGGATCCCTCACGTGCCTGTTGCGTGGTGAGTGCCTGCTTCTTATCATTCTCAGAATTCCCAGATAGGACAAAGCTGTCTAGACACTAATGGCTTTGTATGAAACCCCTCAGCATTTCATCTGAGCGCAGGGGTTTACAGATACGTCTGTGCTTCAGTAAGCAAGAACAGATACGTATTTATTATAATGTAATCTTGAGATTCACTTCTGATTTCTCTTGTTCTCCTAGGATCTCATGTCTCTGTACCTGGTTTCATACAGGAATGCTGTTATGTGTGAGCAGAGGCAGACACTTGTTCGTATGCATGCACGCACTTTCAGTTAGAGAGGCGGAAAGAGCAGTGTATGCCTTCTGCAAGATACTGCCCTATAGCATGGGCCACAGAAGCCAGGGAGGATGCTAAAAACTGCCTCGTGCCTTCCCTCACTGAGCTCATTGCCCTTCTCCGTGGCTGCACACACAGATAAGCCCTTTCAGTACCCATTTACATTTTAAATAACCAAATCAGTAAAAGGTGGATTTTGGACAAATAATTATTGTATAATGATGGGTTTCTGGAGTGAATAAGACTGTTGATAAGTACATTTAAATTTTCCACTCTTAATTTATACATGAATAATTAACAATCCCCCCTAAACCCTTACACGGGGCTGAAATTTAACCAGCTCACTGTTTCATGCAGTGACACTGCTTATTCTGATCTTCCCAAGCCTGTGGGACCAATACGTGATTTTTCAGAGATGTAGCAAAACAGTCGTACTTGCTTTTTAGCAGATGAATCCCTCTGATTCAGATACTTTTATTTCACTTACATGCTCATGCCATGAACAGCAGATAATAGAATGATAAATTACTACTTGGATATTTGCGGAAAAAAATCTGGAACATAGAAATTATTCCCAATGAAAAAAAGAGCGGGATAAGTTTGTCAGGCACTGTGGTGGAGGGTGGAGAGGTGACTGTGCTGAAAACATTTTTGGTTGTTAACAAGTCATGCAGTTTCTTTGCAAGTCATTCCTCTGTAAAGTAGGGATGATAATACTTTACCAGGTAGCAGAAGGCTGTCTTCTTTCAGATAAAAGTGCAGGAGTTGCCCACTTGTTATATTTGGGAAGCACTACTGACATAAGCTGATAGAAATTACATCTGATGGTGTCCATAAATATTCCTGTCTATGCTGAGGAAGGGGAAATTATCCTCACAGAAGGGCAGTTGCTGGGACTCTGAAGAAGTCCAGTGAGAGAGACTCTCCATGCAAAAATAAGGGAAGGCGCCTAGGGAACCTGGCCACTAATGCACTCACTTTCAGATCTCTTCAAGACTTAATAAAGAATGCAGACTTGCATTAGCTTCCAAAAATTAAGATTTTGAATTTTAAAATATATAGAAGATACTGCCACTGGTGAGATTTGGTTTAAGACTATCGTAAAGGAGTACTGGGAAGTGCAACTCTTGAATAATTCTACACTTACTTACTTGTATTTTAGTTTTGAAGCTTTGGGAAAACCAGCTAGCCTGAAAGGTGTCATTTGTGCCCTACCGCATTGTGCATGAGAATGAAAGAGGAGAAATCACATCCACAAGTAGCACAAAGACCTGGGAATCAACTCAGATATTTAAAATTGTATTTCAAAGGAGTATTGCTATAATGTTAATTTAATGGCACAATTTCTATTTTACTGATTTCAATTCCAAATTCTATTAGCAGTTAGATATTGAGAGATCAACCATTATACTTTTTTTTTTCTTTAGCACTGCCAGTTTTTTGAATACAATATGAACATTTTCCCCCTGTCCTCCAAGGGTGAGGTAATATATTTTTTGCTTTCTAGAATTTTCGCTCATGTTAAGTGGTCATAACAAGTGAGTTTAACTGACTATCCTCAGATGAATTACTTTGAAAATAAAAGAGGCTGCACTTGAATTTCCAGGTAGCGTACCATTAAGAATCCAGTTTTGGATAGTCAGTCAGTTATGAAAAGATGAAATTTCCAAGCAATTGCAGGCTGGGGGACTGCATAGCTCCTGGTCACACATACATGTATGGCACCTGCGCCCCTGCTCCAAGGGAATTCAGACAAAGCTGATGTGCTTGAAATTTTTTCAGAGATGTTGAAATCTGTAAACAGATCAAAACGGTACTGGATATTGAATAATAGAGATTCTTCCACACAAAACATTTTAAATTAATGTTTTTATGCTTAAATTTAAGTGGTCTTATTCATGCAGCTGTGATGTGTCATGAACAGAAAAATAACAATTGAGAACACGATTTCTAGATACTGTTTCCAACACAGAAGGGGACACTGTGATTACCGTGCTAGCAGCTGTTCTCTTCAAATGAAGGACGCTCTTACGGAGAAGTTGTATAGCATCGGAGAGGAATAAAATAAAAATGTGTAAAGGGAGGAAGTAGGGATCTACCAAACCTTCCTTAAACCTACGAAATCAATAGATCCAGACATCTGACTGAGTATTCTATAGACTGGTTTCAAAATTATGTTTGTGTGATTTTCATTTCCTTTGTAGCAAAAATGTATAGATCCCTGGGGTAATTACTAGTAGGCAAAATCTGATGCAAGAGTGCCCTGATGCCCATCCAGACATAAACATGGTTCTTTCTGCTCAACACATTGCTGCCTAATGCTACAGCCTTGGCCTTTACTGGCTTGTGTAACGTGTCTCTTAAAAATCATATTCATGGGATTAGGGGGTAAACTAAGAAGCCAGGAGAATCTGTTAGCTGTTCTTCATACTTTCAAAACCAGGTCAGACATAATATGAATGAGAATGCTCATGGAAAGTTCTAAAATACATTCTCTAAAACTCACTTGGTTTTCCTCACACATTTTATGCATCAAAAGGGACATGGACAAATCAGAATTGTAACAATCCTGCATCAGCTGGAGACTTTTTCTGGAGATTTATTTTATGGCTTTTTTTTTCTCTCTGTTAAAACAAGAATGAAACAAAAAGTGGTGTTGCACTAGTAATGGCAACATTAAATGAGAAAAGAGCTTAGTATATTGCAAGAATAAAAGATATGGGACAGATGTATTGTGGTAATAAGATATGAGTAGCATATGCTGTTGAGGCAGGAAGAAAAAAGTAACCTCTTTGCCCAAGAAGTAAACATAAATCTGAATTGAGAGCTGAAAGATCCTTATTTTCAGGAAGATGACATTGATTCATGTAGATTAATAAGAACATGTTTATATAGCATCTTCTTGGAGAACCTGAGATCTGGTTTGGAGGAGAGGTTAGTGATTTAGCATTTATATGAAGCAGATAATCTTTTGAATCGCTAAGACATTAGTTTAAATTATTCCAAGTTTATGTCGCTGTAACTAAGGCTTAGTCTGGAGAGTCAATTTGATTTCCCTATGTGTTAACTTGGACTAGATTCCTTATTCACATGAAAAGGCCCATTCCCCATCTACTCTGCTCATGGTGTTGTTCTTTTGCTTGCCACTGATGTGCTACCCAAATTAGCTGTCTAGGCAGAATGTTGGAATCTGTTTCCCTATGCTGCTATCAAAAGCTTACTAGATAACTTCGAGCAGGGGAAGGCTTTCACTGTTTTCAGTCTGCAGAACAAGGAGCAGTATATTTTCCACTGAGGTATTTAATAATTTTATGAAATACTGTTCTTATAAAAGACAGATGAATATTCATCTGTTAACCTCTTCTGTAATTCTTCGCTATAATTACAAACCTCTACGATTGTGATGCATTTTTTGTATTGATGACTTAAAGCAGTGCTTTTTATTTAAATTAACAAAATATCTGATGTGATACTGTACTTAGAATCATAGAATCATAGAAAGGTTTGGGTTGGAAGGGACCTTCAAAGGTCAGCTAGTCCAACCCCCCTGCAAGGAGCAGGGACATCTCCAACTGGATCAGGTTGCTCAGAGCCCCGTCCAACCTGTCTGTGAATGTTTCCAGGGATGGAGCATCCACCACCACGGATTCTCTTAGTTTTGAGAGCAACGTATATTTCTAATTTCAGTGCTTGTGGTGGGTTGACCTTGGCAGCTGCCAGATACCTACCCAGCTGCTCTCTCACTCCCCCTCCTCAGCAGAACGGGGTAGAAAATAAGGTGAAGAAGCTTGTGGGGCGAGATAAAGACAAGGCGTTCACTTACCAGTTGCCATCAGGAGCAAAACAGACTCAATTTGGGGAAAATTAATTTATTGCCAATTAAAAATAGATTTGGATAGCGAGAAAAAAAAAGACAAATTAAAACAACACCTTCCCCCGGCCGCCTCCTTCTTTCCAGGCTCAACTTCACTCCTTCATACCCGACTCCTTTGCCTCCCCCAGCCCAGGTGGTGAGGGGGGATGGAAAATGGGGGTTATGGTCAGTCCACGACGTCTCCTCTCTGCAACTCCTTCCTCCTCACATTTCCCCCCTGCCTGTGTGGGTCCTTCCATAGGCTACGGTCCTTCAGGATGAACTTGTGTGGGATCTGGACAGGCTGCAGTGTGGGTATCTGCTCCACCATGGTCCTCCCCAACGGCTGCAGGGGAATCTCTGTTCCGGAGCCTGGAGCATCTCTTCCCCCTCCTTCTTCTCTCACCTTGGTGCTCGCAGGGCTGTTTCTCACACTTTTTTTCTTCACTTCTTACTTTTGTGCAGCGTTTTTTGCCCTTTCTTGCATAAGCTTTCACAGAGGTGCCACCACCTTGGCTGCGGGGCTCAGGCGTGCCCTGCGCTGGGTTGCTTGGAACCAGCTGTGTCTGGCATTGGGCCGCCCTGGCCTCCCCTCACCGAGGCCGCCCTGCAGCCCCCGCTGCCGGCGCCTGGGCACCTGCATCTGGTACAGTGCTTTTTTGTTTAAAAATGTTTAAAATAAAAAGTTCTTAATATATCTGATTATCACAGTATGGAGCAGCAATTTAGAAAGCCTGAGGTAATTTGGGTGGTGTGTAGGTAATGGTGTGTAGGCAAACCAAATTGGAGATTCAGGAATGTAAGCTTTTTCCTGCAATTGCATCTTGCCTTTTTCTCAGGAGAAGGAAAGAGTGCAGGGCACACCTGGATGAAAAATGTCAAAGTTGTCCTGAATTTCTTCTGTTTAAAACCTGATCTATTTTATTCTGATGTCTTTGGAGATTTTGTTGTACTGATTTTTAAAAATGTCACAGAAAATTCCAGGTGAGGAAACCCAGATTTTAGTGAAGTATTCCAAAATGGCTATATTTTGATAAATTTCATAGTGTTTCAGTCCATAAAAATGCTCTTTAAAGTATTATGCACCTGTATTCTTTTTAGAGGAACATCCTCAAGTTTGACAGTGTGGATCAACTATTTCCAAAACATTTCAGTATGAGGAAAAATGTATTTGTAGAAGCAATAAGATTAATGACTTTTTTTTTGTCCATCTTTGATATAGTCCAGACCACAAGAGGTTGTACGACATCCAACACAGTAGAAATCAGAGCAAACGGGCATCAGGGCAGCCTGTCTGGCTCTGTGTCCTCACCTGAGCCCACAAAAAGGGGATGAGAGTCTTCCCATAGTGCCAGAGAGGGAACCAGCCCCGGTTGTTCACAGGGAATGTCTTCCAAATTGAGGAGGAATGCCTCACCGGCAGGTAGCTAGTCTGATTGCTTTCAGGGCACTGCACAGCATCTTGTCCTGCAGGAGCTTCCCTTTGGAGGCAGCACCAGGCAGCACGTCTCCCTCTTCGCAAGTGGAGGTTTGACTGTATCCTCGAATGTGAGTTGCTCCACAATGTATTGGTGTATATCATCTTCCAGACTACTTTAAGTGCGACTCGATAGCAATGCTGAGTTCCTTCCTGTACTGCAGAAGTGTATATTTAGAGAACAAATTTATTCACGTCTTCAAAGAGGTCCCACAGCAATGGCAGAACTATGCATTTGCATGTTTTTCAGATTTCTGCTAGCAATGACACCTGTGTAAGTCCAAAGAAACCTACATGCAGGCTGGTGTAGCCTACAGATACATGAGAATGAACATTATGCCTATTTAAACTATGATTTCTATGAAACCAAGCCCAAAGTCAATATCCAAGAAAACTGTATAATTCCAAAAGAAAGACACCAAGAAAGAACAGGATTGTGATATCTTGGGACTATCCTGATGACAATAATGGAGACAACACATGCAAGCGATATGGATAGTCTGAACAGTTTATATGCAGTTAAACTAGCTGAATAGACTCACACAGGACATAATTCTTCCTAGCAGGCAGATAGATAGATATGCCTTCTAAAGAAGCCATCACTATGTTATTCACAGTGATTCACTGTGCTGTGGCACTGAAATGCAAGGTGGAGACGTGAGATGTATAGCGCCTACTTTCCGTTAATGCCTTTTCTTTGTAGATGTCTTGATTTATCATTACAGTAGTCTTTTGATTATTGCTACTAACTAGGTAATCGGCGTACAAATTCTTCTAAGAAATCTCAATGATTTTGCTGCAGATTTGCCATGCAGTTTCAATGGGATTGACCACTGTTTCTTAGTGCAACTTTTTATTAGATTTTTAAAAATTCCTTTTCATCAAGCGTAGCTCCATTATTTACTACACTGAAAAGATAATAATGAGGAATACAAGGTCTGCACTATGGTGCAATGATGGCAGGAAATCAACATGTTAGGTTTGGAGAGCTGTGGTCCATGCTAAAGGAACTTCTGCCTTAAGCAAGTCAGCCTGTGGATTAGCAGCACTGATTTAGAACAAAACACTTATTTATTATTAATCTTATTCATCAGCTCTGGCTTCAGACTTGGTCAAAAGCTTCAAATTACCATAGATTGCCTTTCATTTATTTGACTTAATCGTATTCATTTAGCCAGAATGCTGCAAAAGAAGGAGAAAAATTTTAAGACAAGTAACTCCTGAAGGTAGACAAACAGCTTGTATACAGACAATTAAACTTACAAGGAGATGCACATGGTGCAGACTTACTCTTGCCAAAGTTTCAGAAGCAAGCATTTCGAGATTCTGGACAAAAATGTTGCACCATGCTGTGTCAATCTGTCTGTGGCTGAGGCTGACTGTCTCTTAGATGCATGGTTATTCTTTAATATCTGGAGCTTTACTCAGGCAGAATTACTGTGCAACATATTGTGCATCACTATGCCTTGCTCAAAGTGCTTAGGGCTAAATGCAACCACGGCAGGAAAATGAATGTGTCCCTTTTCTGCTTTATTTTATTTTAATTAAGGAAAGTAGTAAAGTTGTTTAAAGCAGCTTGCATTAAATATACAAAATGCAAAACCCCAAACAAACTCACTTAAATATGCTCACAATCAATATGGTGTATGCCAAAGTGGTAAAATAACTCAAGGAAGAATCTTGCACTATATTGTCCTGGATGGATTTAAAAGTACATTGTAAAGATGTTTATAATTACAAAATCACTCTCCTTCTAAGTAAGATGTGCTGCTTGCAAATCTTAGGAAAGCACATGAACTTGGGATTTTTATCTAATCTCACTGTGTGAGTTCCTTGAAGTTGGTCTCTTGCTGACAATATATGTACATATGTATATGTGTGTGTGTGTATGTATACAAACTGATGAGAACCTGTTGCACAGTACGGCTACCTGCCTCAGTCTTCACATGAGCACACCTCCGAAGTGAGGAAAGACCATTATTTTTATTTTAAGAATTAAACAGAGGCTCTGTAACTTCCTTCATGTCCCTTAAGAAGCCTTTGGCAAAGCATGAAATTAAACCCATTTTTCACCAGTCTCACACTACAGCCATAACCGCTGACCTGAATGATGGACACACTGCAGTAGTTGTCAGTCTTGTTATTCACAATTTTGTCCCCATATCTGATAACTGTGGTGACAAAATTCTATGACAGCCAGCATGGCCAATGTGTTTTCTCCAATAATTGTGCTAAAACTTCATACATCCAGTGCTGATTCAGACAGCCTTGGCTGCCTAGATGTCGTGGTTTAACCTCAGTCCACAACTATGCACCACACAGCCGCTTGCTCCCCCTCCCCAGCAGGACAGGGGAGAGAATCATAAGGGTAAAAGTAAGAAAACTTGTGGGTTTACATAAGAACAGTTTAATGATTGGAGTAAAATAACAACAACAGCAACAGTGCAATTGTAATGAAAACAAAATGAGAAACAAAACCCAAGAAAAACAAGTGATGCAACCACTCACCACCCGCTGATCGATGGCCAGCCAGTCCCTGAGCAGTGATCGCCACTCCCCTGGCCAACTCCCCCCATTTTATATGCTACGCATGATATCATATGATACGGGATATCCCTTTGGCCAGTTTGGGTCAGCTGTCCTGGCTGTGCCCCCTCCCGGCTTCTTGTGCACCTCCAGCCTCCTCGCTGGCAGGGCAGTGTGAGAAGCTGAGGAGTCCTTGAAGCTGAAAAATGTAAGCACTGCTCAGCAACAACTGAAACATCAGTGTGTTATCAACATTATTCTCATACTGAATCCAAAATACAGCACTTTACCAGCTACTAGGAAGAAAATTAACTCTATACCAGCAGAAAACAGGACACCACATAATGTGAATCTCTGGAAAATTTGTATCTGTGTGCATCTGCAGCAACAGAAGATCTAGCAGCGATCTTTGATCTCACCGCTCCTAGAACTGAGATTAGGAAAATTTATCTGTGGTCTCTCTGCAATATGACTACCATAGTCCTGGGACCAAACAACTTGTTAGGATCACTGATGTTTGCTACGTCAATTTATCTCTGGGGATCTCTGAACAATTTATCTCTGGGGATAGATTTGCCTCTTAGCTGAACTAGTGGGAGTGCATGGAAGGGTCTTTTCTGGTTTGTCCAGTGTGCAAGTCATCTTCATGCATGCATGTAAGCATGACACATTAAGTCATTGCTGGGAACTCAGTGTGTCTTACTAACAGCAAAATCATGCTGAAGTTCTGTCACTGCATGATGCAGATGTGTGCTTTTGATGCAATAGACCTGATATCAAAGAACACATCTATAAACTGTGATAGAACAAAGCATTTAGTCAGAGTGTTTGGATAGCCTCCGATGAAGTATTTTACTTAGTAAAACTAAGTGTCAAGCGTGCTTCACGGATAATAAAGACTTTATTGGGTAAGCTATAGCTAATTTTATCCTGAGATATGTCAACACCTTTCCATCTAATTTAATCTGGAATTGCAGTAATGTATGATCACAGCAACTGTGTATCAGGTATTGTGGTGCACTCCTCCCTTCTGAGTGTTATTTCTTAATGTCCCTTCAGTCTGACTTCTATTAATAAGTAGCACGACAGGTGAAAGATGTTACTCATTTCCCTTTCTCATTGCCTTGCTTGGGAAATGGGTAAGGGGTACAGGAAAGGGGAAAAAAAGACTTCAAATTATTGTATCCTTTCCTCATTTTACATCAGTGTCTATGAGGAGGCATAAAGTTGTGATCAGGGTGAAGGATGTGAAGCTAGAATATTTGAGATCACACAGCTCTTTTGTCTTTTCCTTTAGATGTAACAAAGAAAAGTTTAAGAGATTTCCTAAAGGAGCAGCCTGTCATTATGTCCTTCAGAAAAACCTGCTTGTGTTGGTATCTCTTATTCCTTAAGTAAATTTTACTTGTTTGAGAAATGGCCTTAACATCAGTAAGACTGATTATGTGGGCAAGAATGGCACATATAAACAAAGGTATAGGATGATATCAGTGATTATCTGAAGCATGAAAATCAATTACAGGGCCATTGCATTAATCCTCATAAGTGCAAAAATAAATCCAGGTTTTTTTATTTCCTAGAAAAAATCATCAGTGTTAACTATTTCTTATCCTCTTCTGAATCTGTTTTAAAATATTTTCCTTTTGCATGTGTACTTATCAATTTTAACTTTTTCTGGAGACCCTGTGCAGGCAGCAGTGTATTTGTGATCCTGTCTGTGAAAGATAAATGACTGTAAGCAAGTTCACTGCTTTCAGCTCTGGTGCACAGACTGGAGGACCTGTAGTGTAAATGACTGTCTATCCATTCACACTTCTCTGAATTCCTATCTTTTCACAAATGTTAAAAAGCACAGCTGGAAACAAAAGAGCCATAATTGCTCTTACTCCCATTTTTGTGGTTTGGATCAGTTTTGGCAATTGACTGGAAGATGCAATGCTTTATTAATTAAAGGATTGTCTCTGTTCTTAGATGTATCCTGATTCAAGACTGTAGAGAGCTAGAGAATCAGTCTGCATCCTCTGGCAGAGCTAGAATGACTGGATATTTCTTATGAAGATTAGAACTGATAAAAAGATGCGTAATACTTATTCTGCAGTACGTCCTCTGAATATTTTTACTAATGTGGGTGCACTGTACAGAACTTGGTTATGTACCAAGAAACCAAGAACTTGGTTATGTACCACCACCAAGCCCCAAAATAACTGTTTTCACTTTAACTTAAACCTTTTCTTTCCTTCTCACTCACTGATACGTCTTCGCAGAGCCCTTAATTCTTGTTTGCAGTTGGGAGGTGTCCTGGTTTCAGCAGGGATGGAGTTAATTTTCTTCTCAGTAGCCAGTGTGTTTTGGATTTCGTGTGTGAAGAATGTTGATAAAAACATTCTGATGATACGAGTTGTTGTTAATGAGACCAAGGACACTGTCTGGCTTTCTAAGTCTCGTTAACGTGCAGATGCGGGAAGCTGGGCGAAAGACAGACAGAATAATTGATCCAAACTGGCCAAAGAGAGTATTCCATGCCATAAACGTCATGCTCAGTATATAAGTGGGGGTTGCCCATGGGAGGGGGCATCATTTTCTGGTATTCCTTTTCTTTTCGGACATTCTTGTCGGGTATCCGTTTGGGCACCCTTGGCATCCTTTTCTTCTCTCTTTCTTGCTGGCATCGTTCCCTCTACCTTGCTAGCTTGCTCTCCCCCTTTGCTTGCTGCTCGGTGTTGTTCCTGTGATCGCTGCTCGGGACGGGCTGCGTCGGTCATTCGGACATCGGGTGGTGAGAAATCGTACATTGTTAATTTTGTATATTTTGTATATAATAATATCCTTATATCCTGTTAGCTTTGTAGTTTTTAGTATTTTTAGTAAACTGTTTTTATCTCAACCCACGAGTTTTCCTTTCTTCCCAATTTCTCTCCCCGATCCCGCTGGGTAGGGGGAGGGTGAATAAGAAACTGTGTGGTGATCCGGGCTAAACCACCACAGGAGGTCTCATAGTTTTCATGCATTTCTTTAATTCTCATCTTCCTGACTAAGCAGCCTTAAAGCAGACGGTTGTTGTGGAAGGGTTAGACATCGCCATGGCATCGTGGCGCACGATGCCAGCAGGAAAAGGCCTGATGGTTCTGAAGGACCTTTTCTCTTTTGGTGTCTGACATGCAGTCTCTTAATGCAGCCCTCCGAGAGGCTCCTAAAACTGCAGTGACCTCCAGACAAAAGTTAACGGCAGTTGTCAACTTTAGTTTGCTTGCGTAGCACAAGCAGGAATGTGTATAGCCTGCCTCTACCCCAGGCGATGAAGGCAGCGTGACAGTCTTTCTGCTCTTTTGTGGAAATGGAGCAGAATCGATTTGATGGGGAAACTGCTAACTGATAATTTCCCCAGCATTTTTGTTTCAGTAGAAAAGGAGATATCTCCAGCACTGGGGACCTCCACAGATAAGGAGTATCTTTAGGAGATGAGCTGAGGGTGCTGAGGTCAATTCGGCTGGCAGACTGTCCCCGCGGCTGCAATAGCTAGATCTGGGCAGAAAACCAGGGAACAGCAGCCCAGCTTGTGAAGCTACCAGCTGGCACAGGTCTCTTGGTCACATATGAAAAAAACCCTCTGCCTATAGCTTCAGGTCTGGCATAAGGAGATGAGCCTTTTTTAATCCATACTGTGTGTGGGTTCAACTTCTTAAAAATAGTCACTGCAGCTGCGCACTGTGAATCTCTGTTCATTTGAAGTAGCAGGGATGCTGAGCAGGTTTAGAGTGTCATGTCTTACTGAAGCAACGTCACCCCACTGCCTCTAATTTTCCTGGGGACACCTTTTGCACAGGCCAAGGCAGCGTTCTGCACATGGGCCAATATTCGTCCGAAGGCGTAAGCACTGTGTCTAAAGCAAGTGTGAAAATGGTACCAAAAATTAACAGCACATTGAATAGAGCTTTCAATTATTCATTGAGAGCTTACTTCTATTCCTCTTTGGTGTTATACTTAGAAGTGTAACCATGTGTTTTCTACAGATTTTATGGATTAGAATATCATAGAATTAGCCAGTCCATAAGTTAATCCTGATGTATGTTAAGTAACTCATCTAAAAAACGGGTGCTTCCTATATGGGAAATGAATAATTAATTTTGTTTTCCTGGTTAAAAAAATCCCTCAGGTGCTTTTCTGTTTTCTGCTGAAGCTGAAATTTTTTAGTCCTCTGACAATGTCTTACACCCTCCAATATGTCTTGTTTCTATGGAGACACCAGTGAACTGCAGCTTGCGTTCTTCTGCATATCACAATACAAGGTTGCTTCAGAATTTTCCCAGTGCTTCACTCTCTTCTCTTTTAATTAGAAATTAATCAATAGGTTCAGTACTCTCTCATACCCTCACATATACATGCACAGACACATGTGATCTCAGTGACTGTGAGCCAGCCTATAAACACAATGTATGCTTTCAAAGTTTTATTTTAGAGAACAGCACATTTTATCTTGAGCCTCATAAGACCATAATTCTGAGATGTACTGGATGGCAGAGGGGGAAGATGGATATCTTGCACGCAGTAAATGAGATGGAAGGATTTTATGGTTCTTTGTGCTTTTTAATTATAGGAAGGACATGTGGACTTCTGGCATGGCCTTAAAATGTATTGTTGGGAACTCTGAATTTTATTCTCCTAATACTACCCAAGTCTTTGTTTGGCTCCATCGTATGGCCCCCTCGTAACTTTTATGTGACCTTTCCCCCCTTATCCCTCCCACCCAGAATGCTGAATTATTGCGTGATGGTTCTGTAGATCTAATTCTCCAAGCCATGTTCTTCCTCCCCTGTGTGCACAAGGCTTCCTCTTCAGGACAGTGGGGAGTAAGCATTTGTGTAGCAGAACACAATGTGTTTGCAAAGAGCATAAGAAAAAAAAAAACCCTATGTAAATTACTTTTTTTAAAAAATTAAAAATGTACTATGAGGTAAACAATATTTTTAATCATCAAGAATCAGTGAGACTGAAATGACACCAGATTGGAACTTGTATGCTACTGTTAGTGAACCCTTTGAAGTCAATAACAAGCCTTTTCTTCCTGCAAAGTGGTCTGAATTATTTTTCCCTGGTTAAATTCAACAGGTAAAATAGCACCAGGCTATGCTGGTGCCCAGAGCTTTTTTGTTATTAGCTCACAGTCTATGACATTTCCAGTAACAATTCAAACTAGCATTTGCAGAGGCCTCATAACCGAGAAATGTGTATGTAAACCACCTGGTGATGGCAACAGATTACATCCAATGGTCAGTTTATGTACTCATGTGCAGAGATATATGCTGAGCAACTTTTTTCTCATTTTTTCTTTGTGCTACACAGCTGCCTGTCTCCTCCTGCTGTCTCATAGGTAACTTGTGGTCTCCCCTAGACAAAGAGTATATTTTTGTCTTCCATTTTTTTTTCAACTTCTTACGGACTTCTGAAGTTGAATTGTAGTTCTTAAGTGCTACAGCAACTAGTAATCCAATGAAAACCAAAGAGTTTTAATGATACACTGCTGACTAGTATTTCTTGCCAATATGTTTGTATATATGCTTATCCATGCATACATACAGATACATGTATACATGTATATATTGGCCTTTTGTTGCCCTTTTTGTTGTCATACTGAGAAACAAAGAATACAATTAAGCCTTTTTAATATGAGAATTCAGAAAGAAGGCTTTGTTTGAACTCTATGAACATTTATTGCACTCTCAATTTATTTCAACCATTCAGTATTTTTGTTAACAGACAGAAAGTAAGGCTTCACCTCTAAATGGACCAGAGCATTACCGCTTTCTCAAGGATAATAATTGTAACTATGCAAGCTAGCACATAATGGTTAAATATATCCTTGCTTTTGACAGAAGCTAGTGGAGTTGGAACAGAGATGAACATAGCTTATTAAATATAGCTCTTATGAAGACTGCTCTATAATTACTGTGATTTTTCTTTGTATCATTATGTTCATAGGCTGATGAAAACAACGAATCGTGTGCTTTCAAGAGGCCAAGAACTAGTCAGCCATATAAAGAGATCATACCTAGAGTAACAGCTCTGTTAGTTTTCTTTGAGTAGTCTATGTAAATAATACACCGTAAAGGTTAAATACGTCCTGTCACTAAAGCCCCTTCTTCCACTGGTAAGAGTTAGAAACTTAGAGGAGAATGCTCCAAGGAGGACTGAGAGCCCTTCATTCCATGAAATCTCATACAGATCCATGAACAAATCTTTTGATACTCTTTTTAATTGAGAGTAGTTTTTAATGTATAAAAAGAGATATGCTGAATTTTTTGTATGTCTGGAAGCGTTTTCTGACATGAAAACCTCAGAATGAAACAACCTATATACCCAAAATGTTAGGAGTACAAGAATGCCCAGCTTGTCCTTTGCTATGAGCTCTGACACTTCACATATCCAAAATAGATCTGAGGACCTGGATTCAAATATTCTCTATTCTTCTAACGCATGAGACGTTTCCATGCTTTTTGGCAGTGAAAGGAGAAAAAATAGCAAGGGTGTTTTCTTATGGTCTAGTTTGTTTCCCTTGCGCCCAGATCTGTGTTGCTATGACTGGGAAGGCAGCAGACCCCAATACAGCTGCTCTGTCAGGAACAGTGAACATGAGCTTTTCAGCAAAGACCTTGCCCAGTGCTAAAATCCATTATTTTCAGGAGTGTTCTTGCTTGTGAAGATTTCCTCCTTGTGTATTTACTGAAAATTAATGTGTTAGAAGCCAGAATTTTGACACGTAAAAATTTATCTGCTAGTATCCACTTAGTAATGAAGAATAATAATTTCAGTTTCTTATTTTTAGTTTTCATGAGGCAATTCAGGTGCATCAAAACCGAACAGTACTGATTTCAGACTTTCAGTATGAAGAAAATGTACTAGAGAACAATCAGTAATTTCAAAGGCAAAGTTAGGGTTTAAGATTCGTTGATATTCACAGTTGTGCTTTTAGAGCTGGAAGGAAGATGGGGACAGGCATGTCTGAGATCAGGGCTGGGTACGCTGCCTTTTCAAGCAGCCACTCGACAACTCCTTCCATGAACCAAGCCAGCTTTGTATTAAAGACATTAGTTTTGTTGCCTTGGCTACGTGTACTGGAAGACTTATCTGAAGCCTCACATTCCTGATGGTTGCTATATACCTTCTCATTTCTAGCTTAATTTATTCTCAGTTAGTCTGTTTGCAGGTCACCAGTAACTGTTAGGTAAAATAGGTCTTTTCCTTCTTTGTGTTTATCTGTTTTTGATGTTTAACAGAGAGATACCTCTCATGCTTCCCTTAGTTATGCTGGAAATGTATTTGGAACTGTTTGTGTCTGTTGTACATTCATATATATTCACACTATATGTCTATTTAAGTAAATATTATTATCTTGTATTTAATATTATTTGTTTGTTATCATGTACCCTTCTGCACAGCTTCTAATTGACTTAATTGTTTTATCCATTGCATGGAGTTAACTCAAATACCTCAGATGTGTAAAGGTAAACCCTGGTATGGAATAGTGAGTATGAAAAGGTAATTTGAAAGGAAAATTGAAGTAAATAGTTTAAAACCCATTCTGAAAGTTTTAATCCAAACTTCCCTGTAGGTTTGGTTTAAACAAGGACAGATACATTAGCAGTCAGCTTTTCTATGCCAAGGTTTCCCAAATAGCTTTCTGGTAATGCCACAATTAAACATCAGTCAATTCTACAAACAATAACTTATTGAAACCAATTAAAATGAATGATTTTGACAAATGGGCTTTTAGGCCTTGCTGCAGAAAACCTGGCTGATGACACGTTCTGGTTGTCCGATGTGCTACTATAATGATTGGTCTCTGTTTCAGCCTTATTTAACAGTTTCATTAATAGTATTAAAGAAAGCAAGTGAACAGCATGTTAATGAAGTCAGCAGATGATGTAAACAGCAGGAAACAGAAAATAGAAGATACTTAGAGATTAGAAACATGAACAAGAGGAGTTACCAATATATCATATTCAGATTGAGAAAAAAAAAGAGAAGCTAATGCATCTGGGATAAATTAGTTCAAAACTGATTTTATATGGCTAATACATATTAAGTATATAGAAATATGCACACTAAATTACACAAAACCTTTTTTTTTTTCTTTCTGATTGACAAAGGTCCAGTTTGTGATCAGTGTAATACCTGAAAGAGCAATACTGTCTTTTGAAGAATATGTAGACTGGGGAGACCTTATAGCAGTCAAAAGCAGTACATAAAGGGGGCCTAAAAGAAAGATGAGGAGAAACTCTTCAGGAGGGCATGTTGTGATAGGATGAGGGGTAATGGTTTTAAAATAGAGGGAGATAGATTCAGACTGGACATAAGGAAAAAAATTTTTACACTGAGGGTGGTGGAACACTGGAACAGGTTGCCCAGAGAGGTGGTGGATGCCCCATCCCTGGAAACATTCAAGGCCAGGTTGGCCGGGGCTCTGAGCAACCTGATCTGGTTGGAGATGTCCCTGCTCCTTGCAGAGGGGTTGAACTAGATGACCTTTAAATGTCCCTTCCAACCCAAACTATTCTATGATTCTATAGACTGTGTAAAAGACCAGACAAGTACTTGCTGAGTTTTACAAAAATAACTGGATTGTAGGAGCAATTTGCTGTTGTTCAAGCAACAGCAAATAAAAACCAGTGGTTAAGTAGACTGATTTAAGAGGAAAGAGTGAAATGTAATGACCGAGCAAACAAGGAATGGAGAGGAAGACTACTGTAATACACATGCCTGAAATATCTGTAAGCATTTAGAGAAAATGTGACTTATTTAGCATTATCACAAATTTGATATCATATCAGGAAAATGTTCTTTATTAGGTGAAAGCAACCTCTTACCATGTTACATCAAGAATTAAAAAATAAATACTTAGAGGCTGTAAAGCACAACCTAGTGTCAATTAATGGAAACCTAAAATAGGCTGTAGGCTGCTGCTCACTAGCATATGGAAATGCTGAGTCTCTTCAACACCTCTCAGTGTGAACTCGTGTTGCAGAATCCCTAAATTGTTAGATCTAACCTATTGTGGTTGTTTTTTTTTTTTTTTTTCCTTCCCCAACAATATCCAAATTATAGGAGAGGAGACTTCCCAAGTGTTCCATTCAGCAAGCCCAGTCCCACACAAGCTCTAAAATATTTCCCCTTCCCCGGTGTGGTGACATGCATGCTGAAGGCAGACTGACAACCACCTCCTCCAGTTAGAACATAGAATCATCAATACCCTTCTGAGCTCATTGAAAATGTGACTAACTCGAGCCTGCTCATACACTGTCAGATCCCACTTGGTGAGTCTTGTTCCTGTTCCAGCTGGAGATGGGCCCACGCTGGAATTTGGGAATGTAGTTTTCATGTTCCAAAACTGAACAAAGAGACTCGGACTCATTTCTAGCCTTAGTCTCCCAAACTGCAGTCATGTCTGTAAGTAAAATGCTGAAACACTAGTTTTCTGGGAAAACAAATGAGTGATGGGTTTAAGAGAGATGCTGTGGCTACTCAGTGCAGTAGCTTCCAGCTTTTTGGTGCTGTTCCCAGAAATGCTTCAACCACGGTGAGGAGCTCAATTCTCTAATTAAAAAAAAAAATTGTATCAAATATTTTTCAGCTTTACACTCTCAAATTAAAGCTTAAAAACCTCCAAGGAAGGAAAGGAGGCCAGATTGGAGGGGGAGGAGGTGAGAGGAAGGAAGCGGGTGGAGAAAACCACTATATTCCCAAGATGCAAGGAAAGTTGAAAAGTAGAAGAAAAAATATATTAAATCAGTGTAAACTAAGAGGTAAGTTTAAGGCATTTTTTTACATTGAATGTATGTTTTGTTGGGGTATTTTTAGCAGTAAAATTCTGTATACTTTAAAAACATTTAAAATACATTAAAGTGAGGTAATTGGTTTTGTTTTTTTCAATTTCTTCTGCTAAACTTGATCTATATTTTTATTAAGACCTATCAAAGGATATATTGTGCTGGGATTTTGCCACTTTTCTGCTGTTGCTGGATAAAACTGTTACCTCACCAATGACCTACATGAAGTCCCATGGCAGCAGGCAGAGTGTTTTGTTGTAGAGCTCAGCTGTGAAAGTTAATTGTTTATGGCGATTTAATGGGCAGTGTGCTCCTACTTACCTACCTCACTGTAATTCAGTGGTGTGTTGGTGTGGCTTAGGAGAAGAGCCTCAGAAGTAATAGATTTTGGTATAGTTAGGAAGGTAGTTGACCTGTGTTCTTAGCTTGAGGTCAGAGCAGTGTCTTACATTGTTTATTAGTGTTGTTGCTGTTATTGCTACTTGGTGTGCTGCCTATACAGGGGTTGTATAAGTTAAGTTTTGATCAGAGACCACATGCCAGCACCTGACTAGTAAAGCCCGATGCACTTAGCTCATTTATTACTGCGATGTTTGTTGCTATATTGCCAGGAGCCAGCCAGAGATGCAATGGAATAAAAAGATTACTGATTAATATGACGGTGCTTGTATTGTAACACCATGTGATACTAAAGACTTTGTCACAGATGAGTTTAGAAAGGAAGGGAACAGAAATCTGGAAAAAGTAGAGGCAGGTGTAAGGAGGTTCTGCATAGCTATATCAGCTGGGCAGAGTTGGGAGGCAGAGATGTTCCTGCAGTACTTACTGCATATACAGAACAGGTTATTTGCAGCATTTTTTTCTTTGAAGGTTGGGAACAGCGATGGGCAAGTGTGTGGCAGCTGCTGCCATGGGAGACACCAGAGCTCTTGGGAGCTGGTGAAGAACAACAGTAGAGGAGAGGGGGTTCGTAGGGAGTGCTGCCACCTTCCTCCCTAATCCTTGTCTGGTTTCTGCTTTGCCTGGTCTTCTCAGGCTGGAGGTTGTACTGTGTTTAAAAGCTTCTTATGTCTCAACTGTTCATGAATTTATCCAGTCTTGTTTTTTAACCTGTTTACATTATTGATTTTAAAAACATGTTATGGAAATGAGTTCTATAAATTAATCACATTGTGTTTGTTTTAAGCCTCCTGTTTGAGGATTTTATGGATTGCCTCAAGTGTTTTTACTGTGAAAAGTGAATAGTATATCTCAGAGATGCTTATAATTGCCACCTTAAGATGTCTAATTATATGAAAAGTTGTGGTCTGCTTTGATTCCCCTCTATTCCGTATGTCTGGTCATCCTTGTCCCTCTCTGTCCATTTTCTAGCGATGCTATATTTGTTCAGTGATTCAGATGAAAATGTTAGCGGTTTGCTGTCTTCTGAAGACACGTATGTCTAGTGACTATCTCCCCTTGCTTGCTCTCACCATTTAGCCTTCTTTAACTTCACTAAATATTTTTTTCAGAGTTGAATTGAATGCTTAAATATTTCTACAGATAGCAGTTACATAAATATATGCATGGCAGCTGTGCACTTGAAGATGAATATATTATGGATGAAGAGCTTGAATTCCACAGTATTTGTACTATTTTTATTCAAACACATCCTGAAAATTTAGTATCAAATGGCCTAATTTTACTCTAACTGACACTAAAGCCAGAGAATTAAACCAGAAACTCCTACTAGACTCCATAGGATCAGGACTGGTCCTGCCAACTGAAGAACAGAGCTCGACACCATTTCAGAAGTGTTCTGAGTTGTGCATGAAGCTAGACATTAAGAAGCGCAATCTTTTATCTTTTGTAGGATAGGAAACTTGGGAGAGAGGTAACCACAATTGTTTAGCGGATGTGACTGTAGGATCGAGGAGAGCTAGGAGATGGTGATGGCTGAGCAACAGGAGCTGTGAGGAGTAGGCAGGGAGAGCTGGCTGGCAGCTGAAGAGCGAGGGGAGTGAGAACAGAGCCCTGCAGGCAGGCAGCAGCTGCAGACCCCCAAGGGCGGCAGGGGTGCCACTACACTAGTCAGATACTCTGATGTCAGAATTTCTTCAAACATCCAAAAGGCCTTGGATACCTCTGAAGGTGAATGGGAATTCGCCATCCCAAGGCACCTGTGCAATTTTCAGCCTTAGGGTGACTCAACAGAAATAAAGGGCAAGGTAGAAATTATGCTTAAGGACAGACTACACAGCTGATGACTCTATGACTCTAGCAGATTTTATTTTGTTCTGTATAGATTAATGGAAGGCATTTTCCTCAGACATTTGGAAATCATGACCTATATTTTAAAAAGAGTCTTAAATAAATAATTAATGTGGCTATTTAATCACAACTCCATCACCAGACAAAATTATCCAACCAGGGAATTAATCATAATGATATCCCTCCCAGTACCTGTCATGTATTTGTGTTCGCTCCATTCTGTGGACGTTTTGAACAGTAAGGGATCCCTTTTAAGTTGATACAGTTTAGTATGAGACTAGAAGAAAAAAAAATGTTTAAAAGAGGTTCTATATAAAAATATAGAAAATTGCCTGTTTTGGGCATTTTATTAAAGTCAGCTGCCTTTACTCATTGCTAATGCAACAGAATAGAAGTACAGGTACAATCCAGGTTGCTAAAAGCACCATAGGTAAAAATGAACCATTTGCTTGGAAAGCAGCCACAGCCCATACACGGTGATGTGTTGGTATTAATATATCCTTTACCAGATGTGGTGCATCAGCTTTGCTTCACAACAGATGTAAAAAATAGAGTGCCATGAAGATATGCAGGCTGGCATTAATAAAGCTACGCATGGCAGCACTTCAGGAAGAAAAGTGCCTTTTGAACTGCTTATTTGAGGATTTATCCAAATGTGCAAACAGAGTGATTCTAGACAACTCAGAGCAAACTGAAGCCACAAAAAACAAATGCACTCTTTTGTCATGTGTCACTATGAGCCTTGCTATATCCTCTGACTGCCCTCTCCAGACAGGCAATATCTCTCTGACTTACGTGGGACAAGTCTTAGCAATGCTTCGACAATTTGTTCACTACAGCATTCACCCAGCTGCAGCTGGATCAGATTGAATGGAAACAAAATGTTGTTGGCAATTTGACTTTGACATGAGTTTTGCCAACAGTTCTGCTGGTAATTGGAAATACGAAAGGCTTTCTCACTGCATGACATCTGTCTTTGCCAAATTCTGCCCCTTTTCCTTCCCCCAGGTTGTGCTAGCAGTGTGCCTTCTCCCTCACAATGTATGACCTGTCCCTTACGTTAAGCATCCCTAGCTGCCTAATTTTTTCTCTTTCCACACAGTCTGTATTTCTCCATGGTCACTGGGGTTAGCATATAGCTAAATATGCACCATGGTGGTAAAAATGGCTGAAGGCAAATCCTTTTCCTTTTAGAAAGTGATGCAGACTGATAAAGGATGGCTCCAGTATTTGCTCCCCACCTTTGCCATGCAGAAGGCGTACTAGAGAACACGTCACTGCAGGGAGAAAGGTTTAAATGCTGAGTAGATTGGAGAAAGCGAAGCATAATTTTTTGTTATCTTTTTCCTTCTGAGGTGCTCCAGCCAAAAAGAAAAGGAAAGATCCTCTATCCTCCAAAATCATCCCTGCGGGGAATGCCTTCTGGTCAAGGACACTGTGTGAGCGCGGCTCTGCAGTCACAGCAGCTGTTGGAAACCCACAAAGTTGCCAATGGGAACTTTTTTCCCTTGCTTTTCATCACTGCTGTGAATACAGACAGAAATAAACCCAGGTCCTTTTAATATGTTCATTTTTGGTTTTGAACACGTCATTTAAATATTACTCTATAACAAAGTGTGTTAGAAGTGTCCAGTCTTCACTAGATTTTACTTCTTGTCCTTGCTCATTCAGGGGCATTGTTCAATGCAAATCTCACACCTGGTTCCCTGTTCTGGCAGTGCTCGGGCACAAGAAGTTCCACTGCTGGGTCTGCTTTGCTTCCTGGCTCTAGGACTTTTCCCTTGAAAGAGTGTAAAGTTAGAGTAGAACAGGAAGCAAGAATTACTGGAAACTGTTTACTGCCACTTAGAAGGCTACTAATAATTTTTATTTTTACGGAATACATGTTTCTAAAGTCAAGGAAGAAGCTTTAGCACAAAATTTGAGACAAGTTTTACCAAATTTCTCAGCAGTTGAAATAACAAATGTTTTAAATAATAGCTTTCATGTATCTAAGAGGGGTTAAACATTTAGATATACACTGACTTCCAGATTTGGGGAAAATATTCTGTTATTTTATGTGTTTCAGCCACTCTGACTTAACTCAATATTAAATGACTAGCAACAAACATCTATCCTGACTTTTATGGCCATTCAAGCTGTACGGGAAAGGAATCTTCCTCACACCTACTGCTCTTGTGAGCTCTCATAAGCTACAGATCATCAGGAGAGTGACTGGCACTGTAAGATGAACTAATGGGCAAGGAAGGGATGGACCTGAAAGAACTTCTCCTTCTTAATTCTCTTACAACTTGTGAGCTTGGTTACAGATAGAAGAAGGAATCTGCTCTTGGTTTGAATCAGTGGAGCAGTGTTAGTTTCCTGGAATAAGGAAGGAGTTGACTTTTGGGATAGTTTCCTTCCCCTTCAGTGTAGATAAGCGTGCTCAGGGAGGCCAGAAAAAACCCACAAACTGCTTCAACAAAGGTAAACTGTGTAGTGAAGCAGGAGGAAAATACTTTGGTGGAAAAACAACGTGTGCATTATTATTTTAGGCTTCTATAAACAGAATAATAAAGCAATACTGAAATACTTTTCTGACCATGCAGTGACCTTTAAACTCTATGTACACAACTGGGTTATTTCAAACACTGGCCAGTTACCTCACTCCAGAGTGGCATTCAGTAAGAGAAGGGTTAGCCAAGAAAAGAAGGTAACTGAATCTTCAGTTAATAACCATCTTTAAAAGAAAATAGGTAGTGGATATAAGCTTGCTATATTATTACCATCTTTATTTAAATAAATTGCCTAGACTGGAAAAGTTTTTTCCTTGCCGACACTTGCCGTAGAAAGCTGCCTTGTGAATACAATGATAACACCAAATTTGGTGTAGAGGAAAGTCTAAGGTTATCAGGCAAGAAATACTATACTGACCTCAGTGTCAAAGGTGTCTTTGAGCTCCTAGCTGTTCAGTTCTCTTCTGGGAAGACAAACATGATTCGAGCTTTTATACTGGGAGTGTGTCTTCAGCAGTTGCTTTAAAGTGGAATTATTTCATAGAATCACAGAAGTAGTTGAGTTTGGGAGGCATCCCTGGATATTTTCCAGTCAAAGCCCACCTGCTCAAAGCAGGATCCTGGGTGGCTTGCCCATGATACTGTCAATGTCAGTCAGGTTTTGTGTATCTCCAAGGACAGGGACGGCAGCCTCTCTGGGCAACATACTCCAGTGTTTGACCAGCCTCACAGTGAAAAAGTCTTTTCTAATTTTTAAGTAGAATTTGCTGTATTTCAGTTTGTGCCCATCACTTCTTGTCCTGTCACTTCATACCGCTGAGAAGAGTGAAACAGAGAGACAATTAATTTGTAAACTGTAGAAAACTGTGTTACTTAAAAAACAAACAAAGGAATATATACAAAATAAAATTATCATTATTGTAATTACTCTGTGTTTTAAATCTGGATCAATAGTCTCTAAAAACACCCAAAGAGCAGACTGGAATTAGAAGAAAGTAGATGTGAGGAAAAATCTGAACTTGATGCTTTGCTTACCTCTCTGTGCCTTTGCAAAGAGAGGTCAAATAAATAGTTCACTTGGAAAGTGCTCTCTGAACAATTTCAGTGGGTCCAGGTCACTCAGTTGAATTCAATGCCATTCTAAACCAACTAACTTACAGGACTGAAAATTGAGTACTGTGTAATTTTGGATTGCCGCAGTACTTCTCCTATGTTTCAGAATAATTTAGGAGCTGGATTGTCCCAGTAGCTTTGTTAGAGAAGTAACAGTTGCCTATATCACCATGCTTTGATCAGTAATAGATCTTCCTGCAAAAGGGTTGAGTGCTCATTCTCTCTCAGAAGTAAGTGTGGAAGATGAAGATCTAGGGCAAAATCCTTCAGGTGTGCCTCCTGGCCCAGGAAGTTGTCCCCGTCATGACCCAGGCTGATATTTGGAGCAAAGCAAGAAGGCAAGCAGAGTGCACTATGTACACAATATGAATGCCTGTAACCGAGTGAAGATTTTGACTGTCCTCTTGTGCCCACTCATAATACATGGTTTACTGGGGAAACCTATTCAGAATCACATTTATTATTCTCGACAATAAACTCTTTCTCCACCATCTATTATGAAAAACAGCCAACAGTTTTTTTTACTGTAGTTCACAAGCTTAGGTCATTCTACAGGGATATATACAGTATGGAGCATAAATATCCAGCATGGTTCCTTTCATTACTGTGAGCGTTTTAGCAGCTGCCAGTGTTTTCGCCAGAAATAATACTTCACATATGTGGATGGCTTGCAGCCATTGTATCACAATCCAGTGATCTGTGAGTATAAAAGTGCCTATGTCAGTGAATTTGGTTGCTATCAGAAACTCCTTTATTTAACAGATTAATAATTTCTTATTATTTGAAGAAAGATTTAAGATAATCTCATGCTCACACAATGGGGTGAAGACAATAGCTAATATTTATTCCAAGTAACTTTCAGAGCTTTACTTAAGTTGGCAGAGGTAATAGCTCATTTCTGTTGTCTCCCTTTGCTGTCTGTGAGAGAGGTTTATCTCTCTCTCTCCCCAGTGGCTGTAGAGGGAGGGAACATTTCCAACTTCCATCTTATGGAAATGCTCAAAGTTAGGTGTAAAGAATTGAAATTCTTTAAGAAACCAAGATGCTTCATAACCGCATTAACAGAAATATTCATGTCGCTCTACAAAACTTGCTGAATGGACAGGTGAGGATGAGTTGTGCGATTTTAACTACAAAAAAATCTGTTCATTTGGTTGTAATTCCACCAAAAGTTAACACTGTCCTGATCTCAGGCATAAGGAAAGTTAGTGTTATGCTCTATTTGACAGGAATTTAGAGTGATAAAGATATCTAAGGCATCTAATAATAATCTAATATCTAATAATAATATTAGGCAGAAATCTCTGGAAACTAAAATAGTTTAAGATTTTAAGATTTATCTGTTGTAATACCATTACTGGCACAAATTATAACATTCATTTTTCTCTAATAACTATTAGTACTTTATAAAACAAGTAAGGGAAGATAAGGGACTCTGTTCCTCTACAAGTATTGTTTTAGCTTGATTTTTAGGGATACGAGTATTTTTTGACTTTAATTTCTCTCTTTCACTACACTGCACAAGTTATCCTTCATAATTGTGTTCATCCTGTTTTCCTGAACGTAAGTTTTCTGTCACAGTGCTACTGCCAGTGAGTATAATAGAAGTCCTTTTCATGTACACCCTTGTTTGGATAATAGAAATGAGATCACAAGGAAATTTTTGTATATTTTTGTGTATTTATCTTTGCAGGAGTACATGTATCAATGTCAGATGTATTCTGACTCATTCATATCCATTCTGAAAAGCTTGTTTCCTGATTCAAATCTGTATGGATAAGTATCAATGCTGCAAAATGGCAGCAAAATACATTTTGAGCTATTTTACAAAGCCAAGCGTCTAAAATTATTGAATTACATCAAATTATCAGAAATGAATTCTGTGACTACATCTAGTAAAATATGACTTTGAATTGCATGTTTTCTATATGGGAACACATTTTTCTGAGTCTGTCCGTTGTATGGAATGGCTGAGCAGCCATTTACGAAGGATACATCCTATAAGCTATTGCATACTGATATGGAAGCACTGACTCCAACAATGAATGTAATTAAATACAAAAAGCTTGGAACTTAAATGTTTGCTTGTCAAAACAAATGCGAAATGCCATGCTGAAGGCATGAGGGCAAGGACTGATATACCATACTGAGGCTCATTTCTAGAGACTATCATTTCACTTGTTTATTCTGGGGTAACTTGCATCTTACTGAAAATTCTGAACTTTGGCAAGGTAGGTGGGTTAAGAGGATCAAGTAAAAGAATAAGACCGTATTCCTCCTCTGATTTTCTGAGTATCTTGACATGATTTTTTAGTTATGATTGCCACAACTAGACAGGTCTTTTTAGTTTGTTATCCAGTATGTTTTAAGTCTGTAATAGTAAACTATATTTTGGGTTCCCCCTCTATTAATATCTTTCATTTTTTTTCCTAAACTGCAAAGCCAGTTTTCTCTCAAGTGAACATTTCCCACTTTTTCCTTTGTAGGTGGACTTTTGCTAGATAAAAAAACAAAAGAAGGGCTCATTCTAGCCGTGAAAGAATACGAATTATGTGTGAGAGTGGGAAGCTTGAACATGTTATTTTTTTTTCCAGTTCTTTTTAGCGTATTTTTCAAAAAAGCAGATGCTTCAAATGCAAGATCCCAAAACCAGTCATGTGACAGAAACTTGAAAGAACGGTAAATGCTGTCAAAGCTAGCAAAACTATATGAAATACACTTTTAAGCATAAGATGAAGAGTTCATTCTTTTCATGCTCTCTCAACAGTTTAGGCATGTCCTTGCTGGTCTGCCCTTTAGAATTTTTACTTTATATTGGTGTAAAAATGTCAGTAGACCACCACTGGAACATAATGATTAGTAAATAGTTTTTAATCCCGACGTTCAACATCTTTTCTTCCAATCTTAGCATTTGACTAGAACAATTGGCATAACCAGGGTATAGCTTTAAAATAACATCAATGTAAAATATTCTTTAAAACAACTCCAAATAAACAATATGCCTGTGGTAGACATAAAACAAGTATCTCCAAGAGAGATTGCAAGCATGTACTAGAGGGCTGATTAATAGGATCAGTAGATAAAATAAGCACTTAGGTTCAATGCTTCCAGATTTCTTGTAAAAATATAGACATATGGAAAGTAGGCAAAAGAATTCAGAACAAGGTTTTAAATAAAATCAAACCAAAGATGTATGACTGCATATGCTGCATAAGCATAGATGCTACTGGGAAAACAATTGCTTCAGCATCGTGGGTTCATTCAGTCAATGGATATTCTAGACAGTAAATCAGTGGAGTCTGTCATTATTGAGAGCTCATTACGAAACAATTTCAGGGGTTAGATGTAAAAACTTGTCATATGAGTATAAGCGAAGAATAACTATTAACTTTTCAATATTCATCAGAAGCTCAAGGACTATGTTTAGCTTTTCTAATGTTTAGGAATAAATAGCATTTTTTATTAGTTATCATTCCTAAACAGCAGTGTAACAATTCAAGCAATAATTACAAAATGTTGATGACACTCCCTGAATACTGAACTGACCCTGCAGGATTGCCTATATTTGCTCTGAAAGAACGATAGGCTCATCAATCTCAAAGGAAAGTGTGTGCTGAGAATATGAAGATACGAGCTGCCCAGTGGTGGAGCTTCAGAGATAAGGGGCACTTGATTTCAAAGGAGATAGACCAGCTGTCCATCTCACCTTTCACATCTCGGAGAACACTTAAACCCATCTAATTTCTCTCACTGCACTGCAGGAACTGTCACCCTGTTATGTTTTCAGAACGCTTTATACAGTTTATGCAAAGGCATTTAAAGACTTCTATCATTTTATAGAGAGATTATTCTGAAGTCCAATAAATATCACTGCTAAGTATGGCTTCCTAATAATCTTAAATTAATCTTAGCTCAGCTTTTCCAAAAAGGGACAAACAAACAAAAAAAAAAGAGCAAATAAAAAATATCAGTAAGCAAGTTACCTCTTATCTCCAATTAAAAAAAAATAATGGAGGCACAACTTCATTGTTACACCTCCATATACATTATTTTTCTTAGAAGCACTAGCGTAAAGTTGAAAAGACTGATTCACTGTTATTCACAATAATGATCCAGAAGAGGATGCCTTTCTTGACTAAAATTTTGGGAAATATCTACCCATATCTTTCAATGTAGCAGAACGTCCGTGTACTCACTTCCATGGGTCAGTGCGCTTGTGTTCTCATGCGTCCAGTGTGGTGTCGGTGCTACTCCTAGACTTATATTTGTCTTATACTTTACAGTTACCAAGACAAAAACCTTTGTGTATTAATGGCAATATGCACTTTCCAGTTCTCTAAAATTTATTATATTCTGTGTCAGGTTTCCTTACAATAACCAGTTATCTTTGACATGTAGCCTTATCAAATGCTTATTGAAAAATTCATACTGTCCACGTCACTCCCTTATCTGTCACAGCAGCATTATCTTCAAAGAGTTCTACCAACTTAGTTATGCAAGACATCCCTATTTTACATTCATATTGGCTGACTCTAATGGAATTAAGCTTTGCTTAGTGCTCCCTTGTCAGCTGCAACAAAATTGTTTGCAATATGTATTAAAAAATGTTAAGCTAGCTGGTGATTATGTATTTTACCCTGTCTCATGACTTATTTGAATAGTGGGCTGTGGTCTGAGCTTTTTAGATCTTCAGGAGTGGTTTCTACCATCACAGAATACTGACTGTGAAAGCTTAGTAAATGCTCTGCTAATTGGAAAGCATTAGTAAGCAAATTGCACTTGTGTACTTAAATGACAGAAACAGAGAATGAAAATATCAGATTTCAGAGAGTGCAAGAGAGGAGTCTAAAATTCAGAAGAAAATTGCCAGTGTTAATAATCAGAAAAGTACAAGAATACTAAAGAAAATTAAATTTATGATGCTGTAAATATCACACCTTCAAAAACAAGGTCCTGGGGGCCTGGAGAACTTTAAAAAAAATACTACTTTTTCTTTTTTTTTTTTCAAGTGAGAGGGTTATGTTTGTTATATTTGTCATTTTTGTGCCATAGGCATAGTTGCATTTTAATATTTGAATTCCATTTTTTAGTATATTATCAATTTAAGTAGTTGTTTTGGAATGAAATGCAATGTATTGAAATAAAGTTAGATCTATTAGCTGTTTGTTAATGGTGTATCATCAAGCTGTTACTAGACTAACAAATATATAATAGTAAATTCTAGAGTGTAAGAAAAAAATAATACAAAATAAGAAGTGAAAAGAGGCTTAAAGACACAGTAAAGATAGGAATAGTCCTTCATATCTGTGTGAAGGCAGTTAACGACCAATACAGGCGTTATATGGCAGAGTGAAAAGGAGTAAATAGTAGAGATGTGTTGCACAGCTTGGAAGTGGAACCATACTTTTGTATTTATATTCATCTTGGAGGGACAAAACCAGCCAGAAAAAAAACCCCATATTTTGTTAGGAGATAAAATAGAATATTTTATCATCTAAAGACCTTCTCCCAAACAGTCTGAACAATCTGAAAGAAAGCATGCTTGTAGAGATGAATTTTTTTTTTTTTTTAATATTGGAGAAATGTTTTGATTCCCAATGACAACTGGATCTATCATATTATATGTGAATTTAACCTCAAAGAAAAGTAAGCAAGACTTTAGAAAGCTGTAAGTCACCTACACTATGAAGCACTGGGAAATAATTAATCCATTGATAATGTTGTAGGAGTACAGTTAGATACTGGAAGTGTAATTAATATTTTAGTGAAAAGTGGATATTTTTATCTTGCAGAACTTTCTGAGTAGACAATAACCAATTTGTCTCCTAAACTGAGAACAAAATAATAATCAGTAAGTTGAGTGCTGTAACTTTAGCAAATTACAGATCTTTTTTCCTTCCCACTTAAATCAATGGGGATTCTGATCTCCTAAAGGACAGTTAGCATTGTGCACAGAAACAAGTTATACTGAGATTATGGAGGAAGCACAATTAAGATAAACCTAAATTAGCCACATATCCCATTTACTTGTTAGTTTAGAATTGTAGACTAATTCCGACATTATTTAAAACCTAGACACAGTATTTCCAACTGAAGGGCTCACTAAAATAATGCAACATGACTATTTGTTAGCTTTTCTCTTCATGAAAAAGGATATACGTTGGTCTCTTTTCCCAGGTAACAAGTGATAGGAGGAGAGGATATGGCCTCAAGTGGCACCAGGGGAGGCTTAGATTGGATATTAGGAAAAATTTCTTCACCAAAAGAGTTGTTAAGCACTGGAACAGGCTGCCCCAGGAAGCGACTGAGTCACCATCCCTGGAGGTATCTAAAAGACGTGTAAGATGTGGCGCTTAGGGACACAGTTTAGAGGCGGACTGGGCACTGTTAGGTTTGTGGTTGGATTCAATGATCTTAAGGGTCTTTTCCAACCTAAGTCATTCTATGATTCTATATATCAATCAGTTTAGGAGATAAACCTTCAAGTAACTGATGAGATTTCTACTGAAATTACTTTTCTCGAACAGTTATTTTTCTTGCATTGAATTGACCTCTTATTGTCTTTGAGAGAGGCTAGGACAAAAAGTGAAAGGAAAGATTAAAAAAAATATTTTCCTTTACTAAATATTTAACAAAATGAATTCTGGTTCGTCAGCCATATGCTTTTCAGTTCATGTCATGTATCACCCAGGCAGTGGAAAACTGTTAGGACTGAATGGATCCATTTTTTCTAAAAGCTATTGAGAAACAGCTTCAGAGAACTGGCACAGCCTTTAGAGATGTCTTTTTTCTTTTTTTTTTTTTTTTTCTGTTCAAGATACATGCTATGTAGGCACCCAAACTATTAGGTTGTTGATGACATAAAAGCAATTCATTAAGTCCAGATAACGTGAGGAAAATTGAAGCAGCTTTCTTCCCTTTATTCTGTACAAGTTTGGCTTATATAAAAAAAAATAAATATATTGTCAAAATAATTTTCAGTTAAAGATTTCACTTACTGTAAAATCCACATTTTGCTTCTGTTTACCACCTGTAAAAAGAATGGAGAAGATCAGTTGATAATAATACCATCAGATCTTACACTGGCAGGGGAAAAATTATTCTTGTTAGCACATTGTGCAGTCTCTGGAGGCATCTCCTGTGTAAATGAATGCAGTGCCCCTGAAGGAAGGCAAGCTGACAGGGCTTTTTACTCAAGTCTTCCATTCAGGCTCTATACAGCACAGGGAGCACCTTCGCAACAACCCTTTCTTCCTCCTGCACTGAAGCAATGAAAGGCAAATCCCTGTGTCCATGTTGTCTTTCTCCTTCTCCATGGATTTTTTTCCAGGGGTATCATTAGAGTCCATTTGTGAAATTATAGCTCTTTGAAACAGGAGGGAATCTAACCCATTCTTTTTTATGGTGAAAGCTTATTCCTTGTTACTATTTTTCTAGTATTTTGTTTGATTAAAGTTAAGGTGTCACATAGCAGGAACTTCCATCATTCTGAATAGAAAAAAGGACTCCAAACACTAGTGGGTTTGACCAGCTACTAGAGAAAGTCATACTTCACAGATTGGCTTTGTTCTAGGTATGGATTTTCCAATGCCTGAAAATTTTCAAAAAGGAAGATTCTGGTTTGGATCTGTGTGCATACCATACAGTCAGGAAACCCAGACTCTGGCTTCACAATAAATTTATTGGGGAAACTTTAGGAACTTGTTTTTAAATGTTCTTTTTCTAATAACTTTATAGAGCTCCCTTCTGCATTGTTATTATTATTACATACACACTTATGCAGACAGAATGATTTTGCCTACCAACTGAGTTAATTTTGGAAACAGAATGGGCCTCCAGCACCTAGCTGGGTAGGAGCAATAATTATACTGCTTTAATGTTGTGAAAGGCATTTATTTCTAGGGCCTAATAAAACAGGCTAAAAATTGGAGTATTGATGTAGCCTTCTGCCATGTTTGGATTCAGAAAATGTGTTTGGCTCTTACGGAAGCCTTTGTTTTACATTGCCACAGTTTATTTGGATCTTAAGTTTCAAAACATTGTTTTAATTATTAAGTAAAAGCAAAAAATGCTGTAATGGTTTCTATTATTAGAGTTTATTTATTTACCAGAGTTTCATTATTTATTTTTTGAGAGGAAGGCAGAAGTTCACCCAATTAATCCAGAACATTCTAAAAAGAAAGGGTAGAAGACATTGAAAGCATTTGGATCTATACTTTCATTTATTGCTCACTCTTTTTCTGAGTAGCCAGCAATTCCTGTAGCTGCTGACAAACTGAAAGAGTCCATTTAACTCTTCCAATAACTATTCTTTAGACCTAGTGTTAGGAAAAAATTCTTTAGTATTTAAATGGCTCTATAGCTATTAACGTAGGGGAAGCCTTTCGGTAAAAATCTTAAAGTTGACAGTGGTCCAAATTGTTTTGAGTTTCTTCATAAGAGACATACAAACAGGTTAAAGAGCAGCCTGCACACTCCCTGTTCAGTCAGAATACTCCCTTTGCTCCCTATTTAACTTTTATAGCAAATGTACAATAAAACAAACTCTTCTCATGGGTTGCACTGTTTAGCTATAAACTTTGTTTAGTTATATCAGCCCTTCTTACCTGACTCTTTGGTCTCTTTCTACCTGTTTTTCCAGGAATGACAATTACTTCTTTTTCATCCTGTTCTAGCTGTGTCTTCCACCAAGTTCATTTTAAAAGTCTGTATCATTAACAGAAATTGTGAGAAAAGTTCAAAAGTTTCATTGCATAAGTATTAACTCCATGGGGAAAAACAGAAAGTGAAAAGATCTGATAAATTATTTTGAGTCTTACCTGTGTGGAGACTGAAGAATCTCTACATGTATTTAATTTTTTTTTTTTTTTTTTTTTTTAATGACTGGCAATGCCATTGTATGGATGGCATCATAACAAATAGGAAAGGAAACTCTAGCTTTAGAGTTGTAGTCTTGCTACAGGAGTGATAAGAAACGTATCATCACATTAGAAAATAAGAAAGTTTTCATTTTTAAGATTATATTGATAATTGTGGAAGTAAGAAAAAGGTAAAATTATCTGCAAATGCTGTTAGACCAGTTTTCATACCTTTCCATTAATTTTAATTGAATTTAATTTACTTGCTATCACCTTCAGAGCTAGAGTGGATGTTCAAAACCAGATACCACTACAAATACATTTTTTGGCATAATGTATTAAATTACAAAAATATAACGACAGCAAATGGCAGAATAAGTGTGATTTATAGTAAGAGCTACACAGAACAGTTTTTGCTAGCAAGACTTCAGTAAGTATGTTGACATGGGCTGCATAGCATTTTAAGTTGTGGTATAAAAACCACAGCATATTGTGAGAATACAGCTTCAAAAGTAATGCATACACAGTTTAGAAGATATGGAATTTCCCTATGCTTTTGAAGGAAAAGCACTTCAATATGAAACTGTTCATGTATTATCCTCACTTGCCTTCAAAGTTTTCTCAGGATTTCTGTTGTTCACACCTGTCTTTATTACTCTTAAATTATCCTTATGAGAAGCCGCCAGACACTTCAGGCATACAACGTAATAGTAGCACTTACCAGACAGCACTCGCTCTCCATTTTATCTGGAAGACATAGCCACCTGTAAACAGAGTTTGGAGTCGCTTTGCATTTGCACTCTATAAACATAATTCTCCGGAAGATTTCATCCAGTCTCTAGGGCTCTGTGCAGAAACACTGGTTTGCTATCAGAGAGTCATTTGCAGGATTCAGACCAGAAAATGAAGCTGATTCTAACTGAATGCAGGCGCTCTTGTAAGGATCAGCACCTTGATGGTCAGAATACGACGTACTGAGTTTCATCCTCAGTGCCACGGTCTGTGTGACAATGGGCTTAGTCTCTCTATACCTTTCTGCAAGCTGTAAATGGAATTGAGAAGAACCCAGATAACATAGTTGCAGGTGCTGAGTAAGTATATAAAATAGAAAGTAACTACCATCTGTAATTTCTAAAGACACTTGCATTACAGATTTTCACTGAAGAGTTGAAGAATTCAATACCCATCTGAAAGTAATCTCCCTTCAGTACCACATTATTTATTTTTTTCTTGCTTGGTATGCTTGAAGGATTTGTAATTGTTTAAAATTACATTATATATTACTTTGACATATTCACCTCTTAAAGGAGCTTTGTAAAAACTGTATGGTATTGCAATACAGTTTTCTTATGGTAGCAATCAAAAACCATACAATTGCTTGAGGATACTGTATTTCTCAAAAAGACACTCCTGAAATATTCAGAATGATCTCAGGTTTTCCATTCAGAATTTTGCTAAGCAAGTGCATCTATATGTTCTGAAGAACCACACATCCACAATTATTTCTATGTCATGTACATCATTGGTACCCATGCTTAGAGAGTTTGTAATGAACAAGCAGAATATGTTCTCTATAAGGTTTTGGACAAACAAGAAAAATATTAAAGCCTTATGTTGTGTATTGTATTGAAATCTTATAAATTTGGGGGCAAGAGGGCATTGCACTTTCTGGTTTTCCTATCTAGTCAAAATGTGATGTGTTTCATGATTTGAGAATTAAAAGATGTGGTGTAGGGGCAAGAGTTTGTTGTTGTTAATGTAATATGTGTAGACTGGTATGAGGAAATCTAGACAGATTATTAAAGAAAAGTGGGAAGAAATATGCACATATCTTCCATTGCTTTAACTTTCTACTTTAATAGATCAATTGCTTCATACAACCGCTGTCAACTCAGGAAAACAGCTTGTTACGCATTTTGCGAATCTACCAATTCAGATCATGTTCACAGCCAACAAAACCACAAACAATAAATGAAAACTTTGCCATCTTTGCTGTCATCTGCTGAAGCAATATTTATTCTTTAAGGAAAAAAAAAAAGTATTACAAGAGTAGAAAAATTAGTCACAAAAGGCTTTCTACCTCTTTATGGTCCTATAACAGTATACAGTGCTGGCCTTTCATAGAAATGAACGGGGTTTTGCCGTGTGGCATGGGATCTCAATAGCTACCACCACTGCTGCTGCTGCTGAAAGGTAAAACTACTAACAGCAGCAGGACCTGTGAAGAAATCTGTCTTCTTGTAGGTGAGTGAAATTGAATGCCACTTTGTACCTCACTCTAAATGACTCTGTACATTTAGAGGCAGAGTAAATTCATGTTCATTCCACAGGGTATAACCTTTCAATACCTGTTCCGTTTTCCTCAGAGAATTTCAGAAACCTGTTAAAGGCTTTGAGTCAGTTTTCATCAATTTCATTTCCAAATTGCACAGCCACTGGAGAAGAATAAACTCTGAATATTTTTGCAAACTCTCCAAAGCTTAGAACTTAAATAAGTTCTTATCAGTGAAGTCAGAATAATGATTAATCCAGCTTGATATTTCATTTGTTCTACTAATATGTCAGTTACCAATTCATAGTATCATACAGTTTGAATGTTTTAAAATATTCATTAATCCAAATCCTATTTAGTTTTCATGGAGAATCCTTCCTTAATCAACTGATTCTTTTTTTTTTTTTGAGCAAGGGGACTTACCTACACTTCTTCCTTTACAAAAGAAGTATACCTCTATCTGCTTTGAAAATCTCAAACCCCTGTACCAAGAAATTGCTTTATTTCTCTTTTTTAAAATATGTTGTCTTTAAAACATTGGACCAAATTTTCTGTTTTCTACAGCATTAATGTGACGGGAAATTTTAAGGACTGAGATTAAGAGAATTTGTCTCTGCAAGGGTATTTTTCCTCTCTATTTGCTGCTGTCCCTGCTAGTATGTTTGGTATGGTATTGCACATGTGCAGCATTCTTCTCAGACACCGCTTTATCTTTACAGGATGCTTTACACTGGTAACAAGAAGGGATATCAAGTCAGCATCACAGTAATTTGATTATCTTAAGACTTTTTGCAATAATCCGTAACATCTAGAGCTGATGAGGAATCTGAACTCTTTGATCATAGTAATATTCTTTAGAAAACTGATTTTTTGAAAAAGTATATGTTTGGAAATGAATGCTAGCTATGACAGCCTTTCTTGGGTACACCTCAAATTGTTTCAGGTTGGCTTGCCTGCAAATGGAAAGTGCATATGTACAGGCCAAATACTGTAAATTGCAATTCATACCAGAAAGCCACATCTAAGGCACTAAAGTACAGTTCTAGCTGTGCAACTGCACAGACCGCTGGAGCAATTACAGGTATCTGTATTTTAAGGTAGTATGTTACTAGTTATCCCAGCCTGGACTCCAGCTTCAGTGCTTCACAGTCGGTTTGCTGCTAACACTTGCTATGCTTTCTGTGCCTGGACTTTTCATATCACAGAAACTGCTGCACCTCTTTCCTTCTTGAAGAGTAGCGAGATGAAAGAAGAATCACATGGCTGAGTAAATCAAATCAGTAGGAGATACAAGACATACTCAGGCGAGCCCTTTACGTTGTGCTTGTCAATGGTTCTATTCTATAGTTTGTAGAAGACATTATGTTCCTCACGGTAAAGTGTACTTTCTGTTAAGCTTTCATTGAGAACTGAGAGCTGTGAGAGAGCCCAAAACTGCCAGAGCTTTGAGGTAGTGCTGGCTGAACCTTTTCCTTATAAAGAGATTTCCAAAGAGGATCCAAATGGCTTTGAAGTTCATAAAACTAGGTTCCCTTAGGCTAAGAACTAGAATAATTAATAAAAGCTATAGAAAACTCCAAGTGGCCAGATGAAGCATAATGGAAATACAACAAGGCTTATAAATCAGTGACCTCCTTTCCTCTGTGACCTTGCAGGATGATCTTTGCTTTCAGCCATCTCCTTGCTGCTGTGCTCCTACACACTCTGACAGTGCTTACTGTCCTTGGCAGTGTCTCCTCTTGGTCTGCTCGTAGCCCTTTGCTGCTCTTAGCAATCATTCACGCTTTCTTCGAGCTGCAGGATCCGAGGGTGCTCTGTCTTTCTGCCTTTTCCTATCTCTGCCCTGCAGTAACTGAGACTGCTGCATTTCCCCAAGAAATGTGCAGCCTCTGCCACCTGCTAAGGGACACCACCAGGCTGTCGCTCCTTGTAAAGGAATGAGAACAGACAAATTATCAGGTTGATCAAAGGGAAAGATGCAGGTTTGCATATCAAACAGTACACATTGTACATTGTCAGAGTGATGATGAAGATTCCTCTCATGTCATCACACAATATAGCAAATGTGTTAGTTGTATATATGCATAAATAGTGTATGAAGTTTGCTGTGTATGACTATACCTATCCAAGAGTTATGCTAATCCATTAATGTGTGTATTTGTATATTGATGTTACACAATATATTCTGTTAGGAGATACTGTGAATCACTTAAAATGTATAAAAATGTTTTAAAGAATAGCAGAGCTTCAGAAGATGCACAATCTCCTTACAGATAAAACATTAGTCCTTTAAAATGATGGTGCATCCTGGAAAAGCATTCTTGACTCAGGGAATTTAACTTAATTTCTTGCCATTTAACGTAATTACTGACTTGGGCATTGAGAAATGAAGAAGCCAATTAAACAAACACTTGAGGAAGACACCTTCCCCCATACTTCTCAGGCCCAGCTCCAGCCTGGACACCTCTCCTGGTGCCATAGCCTCCACTCCCCTTGCTACCATCACATGGTACAGTCAGGCTTTTTGGGTGAGCTCAGGGCATCGACATTTCTTTCTGCTGCTCCTTCCTTCTTACTCATCTCCTCTGCTCTGGTGGGGGCCCTTCCTCACAACATCTCAGCACAGGGACCATGTTCCTCTCCACCTGGTTGACTCTTTGAGTGGGATGGGGTAGATTGTAGAGCTGGCTGGGACTGGCTAGGACTGGCTGGGACTGCTAAAGCCACCTGGAGCTGGCTAGGACTGGCTAGGACTGGCTGGGACCAGCTGCAACTGGCTGGGACCAGCTGGAATCAGGGCAGGACTGCACAGCCACTTCTATATTAATTGCTGTAGAGAACGTTTAGCGGTAGGCTGTCAGCTTGTTAAGCAGTCACCTCTCGAAGTGGCCTGTGTGGAAGTGGAGGTGGAGTGGATGGGGTTGAAACTGAAACAGAAGTTGTAGGAAGCTTGCTCAGACTGACTTCTTTTAAAAGCATGTTCCTTTTTTTTTTATATGGAAAATGCGTTTTGTCTTGCTTGCCTAAGAACTTCTCGGTTATTAAAAAAATACTGAAGGTAGCGTGATCTGTGAAATGTTCTCAGAAACATTTCTGAGTCCTGGAAAAGCTAGCAGGCAGTGAGCCACCACTTGCTGCACAGGAAATTCACGCTTCCCTGGTTTTCACTGGAACTAAACTATGAAATTACTGTTACGGCAAGCGCTCATTCAGGTAGGATAAAGATACATAAGCACACAAGATAAATGTCTGGCACCGATGACTATTCATTTAGATGTTGTTCTTCCAGGCTACCCTTGGGATATGTCTCCCTTTTAAAAATGAGCATGTCTAATAAAGTTAGAATAGGTATAAAATGACTAGAAATGTTTTGTCAAACAGGCCCAGGTAGCATTAGTGCTCTCTTCCATAGGCATAGTTTGGGAGATGTCTCTGCTGTGAGTCCTTCAGGCCAGCTGCCTACTGCCCCTTGCTCCTGTGCGCTATCCCAAGTCATACTGCTGTCTTTGTTTCTTCTATTCGAATATCTGAATTGCACAATCCATGTATTCAAATCAATATTCTAAGCTATGTTGCAGAAACATAACAGGATGTTTTATCTCAGTGTAGTAATCGAGTCATATATCCACCCAGTTGGCCAGGTTTTCCATTTGTGTGACTCAGCAGAAACTCTACTGAAATTTATGAACTAAATGAATAATAATAGCTCAGAATTGCCACAATTGTTTAATCAATATAAGTGATTTTTAAATCCTTACTACTATATTTTATTTTGTCAGTTTGAAAAAAAGAGTAGGCTTGCTTTGTTTGAGGCATAGCCTTACATTCCTGTTTCAGTGTAAGGACCAGTTGTCCTGGTGCTTTATAGCCAACTACTGTTTTTCTGGAGGCCTCATATAGTGCTTTATGTAAGCCTCTTCTGTGACACGTTTCTTATTTCTAGTGTGATCATTTCTCTTAGGAATCCTTATTTACTGAATCAGACCCAAATTCCCAGTTGCATATGAGTTGTCCCATTAAATCAAATTGAGCCACTTCAGGCAGGTCCTAAAGCTCATTGCTCATTGTTGTGGATGAGCTTATGCATGGCAATGGCAGGACTGAGAGCCTGCTGTTCCTGTGGAAGCCAACATAAGTGTGAAAGAACTTAACATATTCCTAGAGTGAGTCTACAGGCATTATCCATGTGGACACACACAGTTAAGAGATTTCCAGTTTCTTGCCCAGCCTTACACCGGGCAAGTAACTTAAGCTATTTCATAGAATCATAGAATAGTTAGGGCTGGAAGGGACCTTTAAAGGCCATCTAGTCCAACAGCCCTGCTCAGACCCTTGTCCAACCTGGCCTTGAATGTTTCCTGGGATGGGGCCTCCACCACCTCTCTGGGCAACCTGTTCCAATGTTCTACCATTCTCATTGTAAAAAATTTTTTCCTAATATCTAATCTGAATCTACCTCCCTCTGTTTTGAAACCATTACGCCTCATCCTATCCCTACAGGCCCTACTGAAGAGTTTCTCCTCGTTTTCTGTAGGCCCCCTTTAGGTACTGCAAGGCCACTATAATGTCTCCCTGGAGACTTCTCTTCTCCAGGCTGAACAGCCCCAACTCTCTCAGCCTGTCCTCATAGAAAAGGTGCTCCAGCCCTCTTATCATCTTCGTGGCCCTCCTCTGGACTCTCTCCAACAGGTCCATGTCCTTCTTATGTTGGGGGCTCCAGAACTAGACACAGTACTGCAGGTGGGGTCTCATGAGAGCAGAGTAGAGGGGGGCTTTCTGGGCTGCAAGAGCACATTGTCGGCTCATGTTGAGCTTCTCATCCACTAGCACACCCAACTCCTAGCTGTACTTTCTACAGTGATTCAGACATGAGGAGTTCTCTCCAGTGTTCTTCACCATTTGGCAATACTTACCATGGCAATGTTTCTGGCTATTGCAAATTTTGTCACTTTGTGGCATTATATTTATACTGTGCAAAATACTGTAAATACGTTAGCATTTTAAGATGCTAAAAAAATATTTTTATGTTGCCTGTGATTGTCAGTACTAGTAGGTTGGCTGTTCACACTTCAAACCTCGTGTTCAGTAATAGTGCAGCTTTTGGTAGCTTCTTCAATGTTTTATGCTAGCCTATGCTTAACCCTTTTGTGCAGCAAGTGCATTTAGCTTCTGCAAGGAATCAAGATCAGATCTAGAAGTCTTCCATCTCTAACTGTGTTTAGTAATATCTGTACAAAGAATCTGTAAATGTATACATGAATTTAAATTAGACAGAATAACCAAACAAAGGAAAAAAAAACAAGTCTTTCCAATGTGTGCTCCTAACTTGAGTGGTTACTTCTGCAGTTCTCATTTCTATGCTCTTCCATCACTCTACATGTTGGCTGCCACCATCTGTTGTGTGGTAGCAGAAATTGTGCTGGGAACCTCTCTGCATGGGGCTTGACTTTTCCCAGTCTTTTGTGGAGCAGCGAATATACATTTCTAAGTACTGTAAAATATGTATGATGCATTGCTCATTTATTCCAAACAGCAGCAAAATAGTATTCTTAGACTGTGAAGATAGGATTCAAACTGATTAATTCTGAAAATGTGAGTATTCTCTGTAAGACAGAAAGCTATATATTAAACAATTTAATAATTGGATAATAGGAAGCAGAGACGGGAGACCATTTAGGAGAGATGAAGCTGAATAACAAAGTGGTTAGTATGGCTCTATACACTAGCAGAGGGGAAGCACACAAACAAAATCCAGCTTGAATAATAAAATATTTACCAAATAATAGGTTGTGGCTAACATTGCTTGCTTTGGGCATGTTGCACTCTTACCAGATGTTACTCTTGAGAAAGGTTTAACATCTGTTTCAACACATTCAGATGTGCAGCTTGTTACGCTCTCCGTGTGTGAAGAGTATAGGGGCTGTCACTGGAGATCAAGGTTCAGCTTCTTAGTTGCATTCTTAAACAATATAAAATAATTGGTTTAAGTTATATTCACTCTTATTTTAAAGCTTTTTTGCTGCCAGAATGGTATAGTGGGCTCCAGTGGATCTAGGAGTTCAAGAATGAGCTTATCCACTATGGCTAAGCCATTCTGAGCTGGAAATTGAGCCTGGAAGCACACAAACTAAAAGAAAAGTCTTGTTATCTCACTGGTAACAAAAGCAAGTATTTTCTTCGCTTTCTAGGCTGCTGTATGTTACTCATCCATTGTACAGAGGTGCACTAGGAGCCCACAAAGTATCTGCTTTCACCAAAAGTACAAATTAGATTTTAGAATAAAGTTTTTTTTCCAGGAAAAATAGCGTACCTGTTACTACTTTTTTTTTTTCTTTGAAGAATGAATTTATATGACTTAAAAGGAAAAAGATTTAGTGTAAACTCAATATTTTGAAGCAGAGAAAACAGACATTAAGAGAAGACACATTTGAGAGAAGTGTCCTCAGGAGAAAACATACTAATAAATGTTCCAATAAGAGAGGAAAGTTGGCCAGCCATGAGAGAGATCATAAATAACATAATATTTCTTTTTTGTCTTCCACACAACCTTCTGCTATATTACTTCAATATCTGTTGTGCAACTCCAAAACATATTTTCTCTGTTGGTTGTTCATGATCAGCTAAGAGAAGTTTATGTTACAAGAGAACATAAATATCACAAGATCATCAAGGCTAAAGGTGAAGACAAGTGTTTTATGATTTCATCTAACCTTGTCGGGGTGAGATTGCGTTCTTGCAAAGAGCCGATACAACAGAGACTAATAATTGTACTCTTCATTTAACTATTATTTCCCTGTGGTCTTTAAAGCATGTATTTCGTGTTATAAGCATCAGAAAGGCAATGAATTAATCATGCAAAATGCTTTAAACTATAGATTGTGAAGTGCCTGCCAGGAACTTGTGGGCATCTGTTAAAACCTTCGTTCTAATTAACAAGAGGAAAAGAGTCGTTTCCAGGTGCTTAGGGAGCAGTGTCTCTTTCATAATGTCTTGTTTCAATGGAAGAACAGTGGAAACATATTCTGAATACATTTAGTTGCAATCTCACCTGGTAAAGCATTTAGCTAATAATATGGTAGTTAAAATTTACCTCTGATGTTTTGAGCTAGAAAGCTCGTACTTAGTTCTGAAGCAAACATCTTAAAATACTTAAGCTGTAGTTGCTCTTTCTCTGACAACTGTCCTGTAAGTACTTACAAAGAAGTCGGAAAGAAAAGATGGTTTAAAATTAGATTTAAATATCTCTTATAAAATAATATGCATTTGCCAGTGCAAGTATCTTCAGCCATTTGGGAATTTTCATTTCTGTTGCCAACTGATATGCCAAGATGTCACAAAACACAAAATTACACCATTCTGACAGATCTCCTTAATATGACCTTGTGGCATACGGGCTCATTGATCTCAGAGGGGACTCAAGATCTAACCTTCAGTTTTTAGATAAACACTCTTTTCAAAAGTAACCTAAAGTCACCCAAACTTGTTTTTCAAAGTCCTCAAAGAAGTCTGTATAATTTGCCACAGACTATTCTGAAAGGATGGTATTGTAGATCCTAATGTCTGTGCTATGCTTTGTTGAAGGAAATTAGTCTTAGCTAAAATTAAAAACATTATGTTAAAATTCCTTGATTTTAACTGAGTTCTATGCAGCAGGAAGTTATTAGGTCTGAGGACATAAAGATTGTTCCTTGTTCATTGAAGTGTTCTTGTTATTCTGGTCGCTTATTCCATAATATAGCTATGTGAACAAATGAACGGCTTGAAAGCAGACAAATCTTTCTGTTTTTAAGAGAGGTATAAGTGTGTAGAACTTAACTGAACAGTCCTGAGGGTTCATCTGGTGAAGAATAATCCAGTTTCTGTTTGCACACTCCAAATATGTACATGGAAATACAACCACATTATTTTGACACAGTTCCTTTTCAAAACAAGACAGAGCTTGAGCTTTTTTTTTTTTTTTTTCCCCAAAAGGGTTCCCATATATCTTTTACTTTGAATATAAAACACTCCAGGTGTTTGTGATGAGTAAAAAGAAAATCAGCTTGTGCAACATCTATTATTGACTGGTTGTAACAATGAACTGAGTAGTTTTTTCTGTCTTCGTCATCTGTAATAGGACTCTTAAAAGTAAACTCCAGCAAAGAAAGCATCAAATATCTGTATAGCAGAAACCACAATGGTAATTTTCAATGCAAAATATCATACTTTTTGAAATTTTGGAAATTCTGAAACTGAAGGCGCTCCCCAAAGGAAAATTTTTGTTTCTCCCGATCTGTAATGTGGCCTTATTTAGTGTTTTACATGTAATGTGAAGCTAGGTCTGCATAGATCAGAGCAGAATGTGTCATGTTTACTCTGCCCACATCATGAGCCAGCCAGATATGTGAGGTAGTTCTGGTCACATTTTAGTGAGTGTGTCCAGCCTGGTAATCCGTATTGGATGGAAGAATGTATTTATTGGGTTGTAGCATCATTCCTTACTCCTGTAGCCATTTCTACCTGTCTCTGTTATTCCAGGACAATGTCTCTGTCTGTACTACAGAGGTTTATATAGACTCATGCTGGAAAAATAAGTGCCAATGCCATGAACTTCAGAAATACTAGTGAAGTTCACAGACAGAAAAGAGCCAACAGAAAATGTACCAATATACCTCCTACTCTGCCTGAATCTTTCTGTTTCCAGGGTTTCCTCATTGTAGCTCCAGATTTCAAAGCAGACAGAGACTAGCTAATATAAAACTAGAGAGCACTGGAATTCTAGAGTGAAATACAGAAAAACTTGTGCTGATATTACGTGATATATATGTTCAGTGGTTTTGATACGAACATGTTAACAGAGCAGAGATGATTCAGAGATGATAAATAAAAATGTAAATGGGGTTCAAAGCCTCTACACTGAATTGCGTACTTCCTGTGTTGTGTAAGGGAAGTCAGTTCAAAGCTGACTGGTTTATTTCAACTCAAGATGTAGAATAGGTGGGATAATGGAAACAGAAACACCTGTGTCTTCGCAGAATTGGAGATACGAAGGTGGTAAGAAAATGAGCTGAGCTGATCCAATCAGCAACAACTCCTAACATACTCAAATCCATCATAAGGTAACTATGCAAAGCACCAGAGTAACAGGAACCTGCATGAGATAAAGCTCCTTGGATTAGCACACTACATGAGTCACAAGCACAGCCAAGTTAGATCAGGTGGGAGGCATCACAGCGAACTGCCAACCACTTTTGAAACAGCCTGCTCATGGGACTGCATGGGCTCCTGACTCACAGTGTGTGTGGAGGCACTTGTACCAGAAAGACGGTGCAAATCCTGCCATTGCTCAGAGATCAGTGCGAGACCAGTCTCGTCCACTGCAGGGAGCGGACGGTCAGCCATCGACCTGCTCCCATTAACAGGTTCCAAGTCATCTCTCTCCTGACTGGTTACCCGGTAAATATTTTTTATGCAGTGAACTGTTCCAACTCTTACATTCCTGCTCCTGGGTGATACGAGTCATAGAGCTGATGAGTTGCACTCTACCTGTCCTTGGCAGGCACTGTTAATGAGGATGGCTTAATGACATCCCTTTGATACAGTCACACTGTGCTCTGTGTAATAGCAGCTAGCTGTGAATCTGTCTTCAGAGTAAATTTATATTGATGATGCAGTTGCCTTAAATTATGTTCTTCAGCTTTATGTGTTCTGTTTGTCCTCACCTTTTTTGTTTTGTAGCCTTGTTTTTGTGGCCTTATTTCCTAAGCAGCCTGGGTTTATGTGATCACCCTGTGTAACAATCCCTTCCTTAATCATTATGGACCCATGGCTGAAGTTGACCAAGGAATACCTCACTTACCATGGCAGGAGAAGGTGGGGAGCGTACAAGATGGGTTTGATTTTTTTTTTTTTTTTTTAACAAGCTGATTGTATGAGATTCAACAAGGCCAAGTGCTGGGTCCTGCACTTGGGTCACAACAATCCCATACAACACTACAGGCTTAGGGAAGAGTGTCTGGAAAGCTGCCTGGCAGAAAATGACCTAGGCCACAGCCAACTGAGTACGAGCCAGCAGTGTGCCCAGGTGGCCAAGAGAGCCAATAGCTCCTGGCTTGTATCATGAATAGTGTGGCCAGCAGGAGTAGGGTAGTGATCATCCCTCTGTACTCAGCACTGGTGAGACTGCATCTCAAATACTGTGTTCAGTTTTGGGCCACTCACTACCAGAAAGACATTGAGGTGCTGGAGTGCATCCTGAGAAAAGCAATTAAGCTGGTGAAGGGTCTGGAGCACAAGTCTTATGGGGAGTGGCTGAGGGAACTGGGGTTGTTTATCCTGGAGGAAAGGAGGCTGAGGGGAGACATTACCACTTTCTACCACTGCCTGAAAGGAGGTTGTAGGGAGGCAGGTGTTGGTCTCTTCTCCCAAGTAACAATTGACAGGATGAGAGAAAATGGCCTCAAGTTATGCCAATGCAGACTGAGACTGGATATTAGGAAAAATTTATTCACTGAAGGGATTGTCAAGCATTGGAACAGGTTGCCTAGGGAAGTGGTTGAGTCATCATTCCTGGAGGTATTTAAAAGTTGTGTAGATGTGGTGCTTATGGATGTGTTTTAGTAGGCATGGTGGTATTGTGTTGATGGTTGGACTTGATGACCTTAATGGTCTTTTCCAATCTAAATGATTCTGTGATTCTATCATGTTAAGATGGGAGGCAAGGGTGGCTCAGTTAGAATCACTTCTACATGGTAGCACTCAACTCAATAACCACCATGTGTGTACTAGCAAATACAGTGCACGGAGTATCTTGACCTGATGTGAAGGTTAAAAATGTTCATGGAAAGTCTTGAGAGTATTGTTAAAAGCTCTGTGAGAGAGGAACCTGCAGACCACAGGAATGACATGGAGAAACAGCAGCATGAAATGTGGACCTTGAGCAGTGTTCAAGACACTGCTAAAGGGTGCTGTGAGATGGGAGTGTAACTGAGGAGGCATGGAAGCATGGCGTGCATCTTAAAAGAGATGACAGAGATTAGGGATCATGGTGGTGAGAGGCAGGCTGTGGGGAAGGTGGCATGTTGCATCTTAGAATGAGGGCCAGATTGCGTAGCTAGGTAATTGTTTAGGCTTCAGATTTAAAAACAAGCAAACAAACAAAACCACTTGGCTTTAATTTCTGATCTTGTAATAAGAAGATCTTTCTTCAGGTAGCTACAGCTGAAAATCAATTTTAAAATCAAGAGGTAAATAAACAAATTACAGAAAATATTTGAGTTTTGTGGTCAAATGTATGGAATGCTAAAATCAATAAATTCTTGGTTTCTATCCCTCAGTGTTAACTTCTCTATATTAAACACAGAGCTATTACCGATAAACAAATACAGAATTTTAATAAGGTTAGTATTGTGATCTAAGCCAATTGTTAAATAATTACTACTTCTTCCAGGAAATTTTATGTTTTAGTTTGAAGTCACAGATATATTATTGCACTTGTCAGGTACATGTACATTTTGTAGACATAGCGATACATGTTGTCCAATTACTATTTTGATGGTGTCAATTAAAACTTAAAGCTGTTTTAAGCTTTTCATACAAGTTATGCTTGATTTTTACAAAATTCACTTTACTCTTCCCTGTAATAATTTTTGAAATTCAACCAGCTTCATCATTTACTTTGTGATGACAGGGTGCATGGCAACCGGTGTTGCTTCTTAATCCTCACTGTCATCAGTATGAGTCCTAGGATTCACTGACATGGACATTTTCAGTCAGCATTTTCATTGATTAATATGACTTTCCCCTTTGTCATGTCTGGAGGAGTTGTATCTGAGATGATCTCCAAAATTCCTTTATTCTTTCCTGGACCCCCATCCCATACCAGCCGCTCGTGTGGAAAAGGGTGGAATCGATACCTATTCAACGTGACTGACACGAGTGCTGAAAAATCAGAATTTGAGTTCATTTCTGTCAATTCAGCCTGCCTCGAGTGAGAGAATTTACACTGGAAAGTAACTACGGAAGTGCAGCAAAGGGATTGGATTAACAGCACGGAATAGCTGAGTCAGGCTGGATGGTTGGTTTTTTGTTGGTTGTTTGGTTGTTTTTTTTTTTCTGGAATAGTCTGCTGCAAAAAGCAGTTTCACAGGGTTAAAAACAAGGCACTCATTTGAGTAGAATGTATTTGCTGGAAAATCTCTTTGCATTGCTTGGTCCCTGAAGCCATTCAGGAGGTGAGGATGATGGTGCCAGCTGTCTGATTCACCCACTTGTCCTTCTTTTAGGACAGTGGTCTGGGGTGGGAATTTCCTTCTCAGCCTGAAAGGTCTGAGGTCACACCTTATGAGCCTCGGTGCACCTGCCATCAAGCCATGGAGATTCTCCAGGCCTGCCATGCCAGGAGCAGTGATTTCCTTGGAGATAAAGAAATGCTGATCTCAGCATCTCCTCTTCTGAGTGGTAGTCTGAAGAGGCATTCTTCATTTTGCTGTAGCTCAGAGCCTTGAGGTGCAACAGGAAGAATCAGTTTACCCACTTCTTACACTGGTCCCTCACTGCTTTACTAACAGGAGTACCTCTAGTACTTGAGCTTCAACCCTCCTCTCCAGGTAGGACAGCTAGCTAGAGTTGAAAACATTGCTTCATTGTAAGACTTCTGTGTGTGGAGAGTGACAACAAGGTGTTACACCTCAAGCTAATCCTGCACGTTGTTGATTGTGAGCTAGTAGGGAGCATGAAATAGAAAAATCACACAATTTCTTTCCTTTTTTTCTCATGTTTTTCATCTGAGATAAAAGGAAGGTTACAAGGATTTGTCTTGTTCGTAGTAAAGTGAAGGTTAATTACTAAATACTTTTCAGAGTGCTGTTAAAATCCTCAGATTAAAGGCTCCAAATACTGCAAGTATAAAACATTCTTATTTATTAATAATTTATTTTCACCTGCTTCAGGACAGATGTAAAACTCATTGCTAATTTATAAAAAAAAGGCACCAATTAATTGTCTTTTGGGACCCAGTTTTTTATTCTGATTTTGGGGATAGGAGGGCCCTGGGGGGAGGGTCATCTTTGGATTGAAAAACCATAAACCATCCACAAAAATTACAGTGGAAATTAAAGAGTAGAGTTTTATCGATGTTCAGGACAAAAAGTATAAACATTAAAAACAATGCTCTCTTACACACTCTGAATTACAAATAAATGCAACCTCAAATTTTCTTCCTACTCTTTAATTTTCCTCTTTATCTGACCCCTGTGGTCTTTTCTCTGGTTGAGTTGATCAGAGCAGGATACTGAGGAGAAGAGAGGTGGTGATGCATCATGCTTGCTTAGTCTGGAGCTCTGAAGAGCTGTAAGAGTATTTCCAATGGTTGCCTGCTCTGAGCCATGCAGTGCCCTGTCTCAGTGAGGACTTGGCCAGTTGACCTTCTTGGGCAGTAGCTCTTTGGCCCTGGCCAGGTGAAGCTAAGAGTTGAATTCTTTGTGTTTGGTGACTGCTTTCTGTTGAGAAATAGCAGTAGGGGACAAGTTCTGGACAATGTTATTATGTATTAGCAAGGTTATGAAATGAGGTTTATGGGTCTAATATTTATTGTATTAAAGTTTTGCAGCTCATTTTTAAATGCCATTATAGAGTGTCAGTGTTTATTAGAGATCTGTGTGTGTTTCCAGAGCACTCATTGCGGTGGTTTCTGAGTACTTGAGGTGCTGAAGTTATCAATTTGACTGTGAAGCTAAATTAGGCTGTAATGCCCTTGAGTATGTTTTCTCCAGACCAGGCAATAATCTCCATGATTATGGGCTCTGTTGTGTATTAATTGACCATGACTTGTTATGCATCCTAAACGGAAGATGCATAACCTATTTCAAGGTCAGTTATCTCCTAGCCAAATGTCTCAAAAGGGTGAATATTGATGAATTCCAGTGTTACAGGCAGCCTTCCCTTTAAAAATGTAACACTGCTCTTACATGCCTTTATATAACACACCAAAGTTTGTCTTCTTTAGATCTTCTTAACACAGACATTTGTAGCAAAATTTTCAGCTTTTTATAATTAATGAAGAGAGACAATAAATTATTAACTTTAGAACTGCGACTAAATGCCTTTGCAAATGGTTGTTTGCTGGGAATGTGCAATTTTAATTGTGCTCTGGCGAAGTTATCTCTGAAGCGATGAATATTAGTTGTGCTGCCCGCATGGAGAAGAAGAAATTGTACAGTACGAGGAAAAATAAAATTCAGAATACTTAAGAGGATCTGAATTAGTGGGCACTGGAAATCAAGCAAGCTGGCTGCATTATATTCTAGTGTTTTAATCCACTTTAAGGACCCAGAGGTGATAGATTCCTGTATGCTGAACTCACTGACTGAATGTCACAAAAGGCTACACAGCCGGAGCCAAGTTCATGTATAGTGATTGTGAATCTCAAAAAAAAAAAAAAAAAGGCAAATGGAAGAATAAGGAGAAGAATAAGGAGAATTTGCTTTATTGAACTTCACTGCAGTAGATGAAGCCATTGAAAGCATTTTCAAAGTGGCCTCTGAGCTGGTGATTTTATAGCAGCAAATGTCTTTTCCTATTTCAGTGAAATATGTTATAGAAATTTTATTTTCTCATATTTTAGCAGATATGGTGACTATGAAGCCTATAGTATTCTAGATATGTGCATCTACTTCTGTGTTATTAAAATGACCTGTATTTCTCTAAAGCTTGCTGTCTGTATACCTCAGTGGTCTTCTTTAAGGCGACCTAATGACCTAATCATTTTTATCTCAAAGCCTTGAAACTGGAAAACTCGGAATAAAATGCTAACTTGATGGAGACATATGCAACGACACTGGCATAAGAACTCAGTAATCCTGTCCTCACCTACTCTCTTTTTAATACCACTGTGTCTTGGCAACGATTTGAAGCTTGTGTAGCATTTTGTCACAAGTTCTCAGCACTGACTCAGGCATTTCATAGCCATTTTAGTACTGGTGGATTGATTAGCACAAGAACAGTCACTGGATTCAAACAATATAAAAAAAAATCAGGTAAATAAATAATTATACACATTTCTTGGACAAGACAGGAGCCAATAAGCTTAATTAAAATAATTATGAAAGGGTATAAATATGCCAAAATTATTCTTTTTCTTCATTTACAGAAAGTTACTTTTGAATCATAAATTATTCAAAGTTTTTTCTGTTGTTTTAGCTGAACTTGAACAAATACTGTACTATGCCTTATACCTTGTGGGTAGCATAGCACTTCTTTCTTAAAAGAAAAGGATGAATAAGAAGCTACTTCTATGCTTTTGAGATCTGAATAATCTGTTACATTCTGAAAGCTTCATTTTTCATAGTTTCATTGCTCATTTGGTATTTTTTTAAAAACTATGCATTTTTAAGTCATTTTGTATCAACAACACAAAAAACCCCACAACACAGGGTCACGGCTGGACACCTATGTTTACTAGCTGTATTCAGGTACTCCAAGCCTTGCTGGTTTCTAAAATACGAACCCAAGTGAGCAGTACTAGAAAGCTATGAGTCCGTGTAGAGGTGTGCTGTCCGGTTCCCAAGCAGGGCAGACCTGATGCCATGACTGGGTTCACTTCCCTGGACACACTTTGTGTTGCCAGCACAAGTAAGTTTAGCCAGATGCCAAATGAGACTGCAGTTAAGAAAAAGGCTCTAAGACAGAAAGAAGACAAAGTAGTGTTCTCTACTATTTTTTATAATAGTTATGGAAAGAAAAATTGTAACACTATATAGCTTCACAGATTTTCCTTGAATTCTATCGAAGAAGATTTTGCAAGATGGATAAAAATGTTCTTCATGACTGAAAAGAATAAAAATCTCAAAATGAAGAAATTCCTGAGAAGAACTATTTCCCTTAAATGATTCGGTAGTCTGCACATGTTGAGGTATATTGCAACTGGGAGACAAACTGTATTTTTAGAGAAGGAGGTAGGAGGTAAGCCTTGTTATTACATCTGGTATGTTCCTCATCCTCCAGTTCTAAAATTAAATCCCTGGCTGGAATTTAAGCTGGATGCCTGAAGCTGGCTATAAAGACCAGAAATTCTTAGTCCTTCTGGATGGAATTCATTTCACCTAATGCTGGTATAATAAAGATGTCTGTATATTGGACTAATTACCTCTGTCTTCTTTTATAATTAATATTGAGAAATGGGTGGGTTTAGGTCTGCCTTCTTTCAGGTGTGTACATTGGATGAGATGAATTGTGCCCCTAAAGTGGCCATTTTTCTCTCTTCACTGTGAGGCAACTTGCTTATATGCAATTCAGTGTAGTCATCTACATTTGGTTATATGAATCTCACTCTATAGTGTTTGTTGCATAATAAAAAAGGACCCCTTCCCAAAGGAAATTCAAAATCCAGTAGACCAGCTTAGAAAAGCTGCTCAGCCCAAGGTCATTGCTGCTTGATTTAACTTCTCGTTCTACACACTGCCCGTCACAACTAATGAATTATGTTTAGCTGTCCATTAGTCTTGCAGAATACATTGCTCCTCTCCTTTTTCCCCTTTTACATTAAACATCACAGTCATAGATAATAAAAATGTCCACAAAAATATATAGCCATAGAAAAATGTTGCATTCTTAATGGAGGCAGATATTTTGAGCCTGAATTTTCACAGCAGGATTTCAAAATGGATATGATTTCTTTTCATCAAAAAAAAGTCAGATGAATACAGCCACAGAACAGTTATTTGTGGTTAGGGGAACTTTTATTTCTCATCTCACTGAGTGTCATTTATCTGGAAGCATGAGGAAGACTGTGCATATAAGAGTGTGGCTCATCCAGGAATATCCTATACATAGATGTTTAAAGAAGAGATTTAGGAGGAAGGTGACTTTTGTATTGTAAATGAAAGACAGTTTTAAATTAATTCTGTGATAATGAGGATTGTGTGGCTTTTAAAACATTCATCTCTATGATGGGATGCTTCTAGCTGCATGGAGAATGGAGACATTTGGCTCAGTTCTTCCATGGGATGTCAGCTAACCAGCAAGCCAGATGTTTTCTTAGGGGAGTGTGCTGAAATATCTTCTTCATGTATTCTGCAGCTCCTCAATAGACACCTTAGGGCTTTTGGGTAAGGCTCTCAGATCTAGTGCCCTCTGCCATTTGGTGAGCAAATGCACTTCCTAGATAGAGGGGTGGATGATTGCCTTGCCACATCACTACTGTAAAGTTAAAATTGCTTTGATAAGGAAATAATGGAGAATTACTCAGGAGCAAAGTGAGTGCACAAGAAGACTCAAGTCTGGAAGCCAAGCTTGCAGAGAAAATGAAACTTGTGGGTAACCCTATTAGAAAGTCAGTGTTTTCAGACAGTTGCATTTTCCTGGAACAAAGATAAACTGGATGTTTCCTGTTGTGACTGTAGGCATACACTGGGATAGTTCAGAGATGAGTGAAATAACTTGGCAAGTACCACAGTTTCTGCAGTGACTGATGCAAGTAACAAGTGCTGTGCCTGTGGACAGTGGACTCCTATGATAGCCTCCCTACTTTTTTTTTTTCCTGTACTGCGGTAAGATGAACTCTCCAAATCCCACAGCAGTGTTTGCATTTTCATTAGTCAGAGTATAATATACATAAACAAGACTGACTGCAGGGACAGGAAAGTTGATATTTCTGTTCCCAAATGAATGTCCTTCTAACAGAGATGTACAGTCATATCGCCTCCTGTGTTTTAGCTGCATACCCCTATGGATTTTTTTCATTCTTTACAATCCAGTGTGACAACTCCGGTGTTGTATTCCCATTCCATCCTTTCTTCCAATTTGATAACTGGGTTATGTTCCTGGGAAAGGAGAAGTGTGATAACAAAATCCCTCCTGCTGAAGAAGGCTTTGGAAGAGACCTGTTTTCCTACTTCTTGGATAAAGGCAACCCTAGGCTGGTATAGAAAAGATAAAAACAGTTCCCTCCCTTCTTACTCATCAACCTTGTGTTACCAATGGAAGTTTCCACTAAGGCTGAGATCTTATTGCTGAATTAAATGATTTTATTGTCCTAGATGAACTCTGAGCTGGGCATGTCTACTTCTGAGCCTTTGAAGGGAATGTAGGTGAAGAAATACTGTTTTAGAAACACAAAATGGCAGCAGTTTTAAGCACACGCACAATAAAGGCTGCTATGCAAATAGCTGATTCTTTCCATAGTAGTTTTAGGACACTGCTAATATAATGGCAACTAATGTACATAGTAGGATTTCTCACTTTTTGTCTGCTGGTTGCATTTCCTCCTCTATGCTTATCACATTTTTCTAACTGAAAATCTGATAAAATAGGACCAATCTTATTATCTCATGTATGGCCAGAGAATCCTTTATACTTAAAAATCCTAGGCTTAAACCAGAATAAACTGCTTTTTAAGTGTAGTGTGTTTATTGTTAAAAGCCAAACAGATCTTGTTCACAAGTAATTAATACTAATGCACCTTCCTTTTATTTCTGATAATAAAGAACACGAATACCTCAATAATAATTCACCATTTAGATGGTGACTATCCATATTCAAAATTGGCCCTGATTTCAGCCAAGATGGTTGGACCACATGGCTCCAGAAGTCCTTGCAGCCTAAATGGTGATAGTCTATAACTACAGAATATTTTTACAAAGCTTCTACATCACTTCCCTTTTCTGGATTTTCCTGTCTTTTTTTTTTTTTTTTTTTGTTGAACACATGCTTCCCATCCCTTTCCCATAAACCAGCTCTTTAAACTTGGTAGATATTGCTTTTTTTTTTCCAAGGCAAATCACTGTCAGCTGTTGCAGAGTGATTCATGGTGTCTACATTTAAACAGTGATGCCTAATCATTAAAAAATGATCCATCTGAGTTTTTACTCTACAGAGAGGACTTTCTGTGCTGTGGAAAGACAAAAAGCATGTGACACGGGGATATTTTAGTATGAGAACATAGCAAATGATCTTTCTCATAGCTTTCTAGATTCTTGATCTTCCCCTAAACTTTAAACAGCAGCATATAAAGCTTACCTATGGAAACTGTACGTTGCTGACACAATTGTCCTGTTCTTTATTTAGGGTAAGATTGTGCCTACTGGCATAGCCTTGAGCCAGAAGTGGTGTGTGAACTGCATCATTGTAATGCCAGCCTGGGGAAGTATGGTGACTCAGATATTCCTCTGAATCACATTTTCTCTTCTGCTTCTTCCTTGCTCGAAGGGAATAATAATTTACTTCTGGAAATTAGTATCTCTCTGCAGTGGTGCAGCTGTTCTACACAAATCTGGAAAAACACTTCCATCTCCACCCATTCCTCCCTGTGTTCCTTCTGCTCACCTGTTTCAAAGGTAAATAGTCTGGTTTACTCCTACACATGCAAGCCTAAAATTTGGGTCGTTTGCACAGGGCTCTAATTGCAGGGTTCTTCCGTTCTCTCCTGTGTGGGTGCATGCTTGAAGACTAAGCCTTACAGAGAAGACTCCAGATGTGATATGGCAGCCTAGAGAAAATAAATAGCTTTTTATTTTGGCTCAATCATTCAAGTAAAACAGAACTGATAATTTGGAAATTTTGTACTAATCCACAAATTTAACTTTTCTTTACCAAACAGCTTATAGTTTTGTACAGCAAAAAAATTCAGTCCTAATGCAGTCTTAAACAGAATCTGTCAGTCTCTAGAACTCTGTCCCCTCCCTGATTCTTGTCAGTTTGAGTGGAAGTTTTTTGACATTTTACTTGGTGACATCAGCCCATGGAGGTTTATTCTGCCATTCCTGCATGTGACTAGCACATCATTTGTGGAACTGAATGGGCATCTTAGAACTTACACAATTGTAGAAAGGGTGGCAGGATAACTGAATACCAGTTATCAGCACTAATTATCCCGTAGGAGACCTAAAAACGATTCTTTTTGTATTTTAACACATCTATGCAAAACTTCTCCAGCTCAGGTCTAAATATGATATACTGTTGCATCTGAGTTTACTCTGATGTGGTGCTGCAGTATCAATCACCTTGCCATGTAGGAGAGCGTTGGTGAATAAAACACACACACACACATACTGCTTTTTAAAACTCTGATTTACTCAACACAAGTATATAATAACAGATAACACATCCTATATGATTTCTGAATTGCAGAAGAAAAATGGGATGAAGAGCAAAGCAAAAAGCACTACTTTTCCTCTGCTGAAGGGGTGCAGAGCATTGATCAGGTGCAGCGTCCTTAATCAGGGGAGATACTGCTGGAACAACCCTCTCCCTGTTTTTCCTTTCTTCTCATCCTTGTAGGGGCTGTGATCTTATATACTTTCTTGTTTTCTCCTTTGAATTTTCATTATATGTAGCCAGTTTGATGCATTTAGTGTATGTTTTTTATTTTCTTTATTGCGCTCTAAAAGCAATTCTGCTGAGGTCTCCAAGTTGCCCTCCTTTACTGACCATTTGCAGTACGTGCTTCCTCCCCTGTGGCCTCAATGTTATACTGAATCTGTTCCCTCAAGACACCTATTATCATCCTCTGCTTTTACTCTCAAGGACCCCTTCTAGAATGCAGACTTTAAGCATATTGAGCAGTTACTCTAACAAAACTCCGTGAGGCTGCTGTTGACCACAGCTGGTGTTGTCATTGCCAAGATCCAGCTTGCGCTCTTGTCGTAACAGGGGAGTCCGCTCCATTTGCATGTACCTTGGTCTAGACCTCAGCGTTCTAGCTTACAGCAAATAGTGATCATTAACATTTTTACGTTTTGTACTGATGAGAAAGCATAATGTTTGTTTTACTACAGTAAGAGGAGGAAGCACAGAAACATTTAGAATAAGCCTTTTGTTAAGAGCTACAGGAGGCCTGGAGGGATAAAAAGCTTCTACAATACAAATGCCCTGCTTACAGTCCCCAGTATATATAAATGTTGATAACCATTCAAAAGAGAAACAGAATGCTACAATGAATTTTAAGGTACTTTCTACTCTATTTGCCAAATAGACCTGATCCAAACATTGTTTCAGCAGTACTACATTTTTCTGCTTAACTGTGTTACGCATCTTTTTTCAGTTTGAGGTCATTACTCTAATGGGGAATCAAAAAGAACAGAGAATGTTCTGTATTGTATTAAGAGAGTTGTTGTGAAAAATCTGTGTGCTCATTACAGACGGTTTTATAGAATATGCCATGGTGTAGTTACCCATAAGAGGTTTTCAAGAAACAGCACAGCATATAATATGAGTGCGCTGGTGCTAAGACAGCTCCTCCAATCTTGCATCCTAGTTAAACTACTTTAAATGTTTTGGGTTTGGTGGTTGGTGGTTTGTGTTTTGTGGTTTTTGTTTTTTTTTTTTTTTGGTTTATAGCTTTCTTAAAGGGAGCTACTTTTAAAGGTATAATAATTTTGGAGGGATTTACCACCTCAGGAAGCCAAATGATTGACACCCTGTCTGAAGGCATCAGCTACTCACAAAACCCAGAAAGAAGTGCATCCTTTTTCTGAAATGCCATTGGCATTGCTGTTTGCTTTGTGACCACAGTTAACACCTAGATTTCTATCAGCCAGTTCTTGCCTGGCCATATATTTCCTTTTTTCTATTAGTGCACATGATTGTTCTTTTCTAATATCAGTACTTTGCCTGGTCTCTGTTGAATTTTATCTTCTGAATTTTGAACACACTGAACTTTGTCAAGATTGTTTTGAATTCTGATGCTTTCTGGCAAAATGCTTTTTATCCCTGGAGTGGTATGAATGTGGTTGCTCTGCAATGGTTTAAATTATTGTTGAAAATATATTATAGGGCCACATTTGGGCCTGCGCTGAAGATGTCCTCCAAGTCTGGTGACTCCAAGTTTGATGACTGACAATTGACAATGGCAGGAATGTTTTGGGTTTTTTTTTCCAACAGTTGTGTTTCTCTGTAGTAGTGATTATATTCAGGTTATGATTAACAAAATTGCCTGTTAAAATTTGTAGCAGTATCACCACTCATATAAAAGTCGTTCTTATGTTTGCTGCTCAGCAGGCAGTTGCATTGACTTTACTATGCTTGGCAAATTCTTACTAGCTGTTCAGATTGTCTTATATTCTTTTTATAGCTTAGGTTTTTTGATAGTTTATTTTGCAATATTTTGACTTTCAAAGCTAGATTAATATGTTTTGAATTTCCTCAGACTTTCTTTTTCCAATAGATAGAGATGCTGTGTTTGCTATTCTGTTACTTCCTCCTTGTGTTCTTGAAGGTGATCTCTCTGTTGAGATTGCTTTGGCTAGTTAGAAAAATTCTCTATAGTGATTCATCCTCTGATGTTTGATATGTCTGCATGTTCTAATTATTCTTCAGCTTCTTTTCTTTTGCTGGTCTGCTGTTTAAAATGCATTTTGTTTGGTAGCTGATTATAATTAATTTTTCTGTGTATGAAAACTGAAGCAGAGTGTTGAACACTTTAGCTATCTCTGTGTGTCATCCATGTTTTTGTCTTCTGGCCAATTAAGTAATGGTCTCTTCCTTTTTTTTTGTCTTCCTATTACTGCCTGATGTATTTATAGACTTTTTCCTCTTTGCCTTTTATGCTTCTAGCTAATTGAAACGCATTTTACACCTCAGCCTTTTGATTTTTCTCCATATGGGGCATGTGAGCTATCCATTATGCTTATCATTAATCATGTGCTCTTGTTTCCACTTTTATAATGATTCTTTTTCTATTTTCAGGTCACTAAAAAACTACTGATGCAGTTAGAATGATCTCTTCATATTTTTCGTACCTATACTTCAAAAGGGGGTTGCTTTTGTGTATTCAATATAGTTTCTCTCAGTAGGTAGTGGCTCTCATGTGCTCATTTATGCTTTACATTATCTTCTTGAGAGATCTTACTGTGGCTTTTTTCCTCTTTTAATCTGTTTTTTTTTAAACTCAGAACAAGGACTTCAAGTCTTTTTTTTTTTCATAGAATAAAGTTCGTCATTTCATGATGACCCCATATTAGCTCTGTACTGCCAGTTGATTCCCCTATTAGTTAAAACCAAATCTAAAATATCTCCTCCACAGTAACTTTTTCCACCTCTTGAAACTTAGTGAAATTTTGCATTAAAGATTTTATGAATTATGTGTCCTGAAAAAAAAATTTAAAATAGTCCTCCAAACCCCTACCTACTCATTGGTGATGACTCTCTTTTCTCTTGCTAGATCCACCCAGAGACATTCAATAGGTTATTAGTTCTTCCTGAATTTCAGAATAAGTGTTCTAGATGTACAATTCAACATTTCCTTGCCTGTGCTTGTTAAAAAGCAATTGCTTTCACTGTGTCTCTGTAGTATTGATGATGTGTTTAGATGCTTTTATCTCTTCCTTACTATTACCCTAATATCTGGCATTTACTAGGAGATTCAGATAAAAATCCATTATTCTTACTTTTATTTCTCTTACAGCCTTACTGCAATGTCTAATTTCTATGTTAGTATTTTATGAGTAAAACTGTGTTTTGTAAGTACCTGTGGGCTTCTTGCAGCCACTTACTCTACTGTAATAGCATGACCTCACTCAACTGCCTCATATCCAAACTAAAAACTCTTTTTGCTTCCTGTCAGGTATTACCAGTTATCTCCATTGTCTTTAGGGATATTTCTGAGATTCAGTTTCCCTTGGGATTGAGATTATTTTCTCCTGGCTGCTGGATTTTACCAGGGCAATATGCCATTTTTCCTAGGTTTTAGGCTTAATATGCTCACAATCATTTTGTCTGTCTGTAAATCTTCCCCTCAAGAGGTTAAGGTGTGTGTGCAGATGGTCAGTCCCAAGCTGCTGCACATCTGACAAGATAATGACATGAAGAACTGCAAGATGCTATAGACAGCCAAATGGGAGTAACATACATGTAGATGGCCCGTCCTGTCCTTTGGTGACGATCATAAGATGGCCACGTGAGAGACAGCGGAATGCTACAGATCATGAAAGGGAACCACTAGTTGAACAGAACTGAGGGCTAAGGCACAAAGTACCAGGGCTACTGCAGCAGAGTCACCAAATACATCAAAGAGTATAAAGTCAGCAAAACCAGAGCCAGTGAGGAAAAGGAAAGTAGAGTGGTGTCCTGGTTATATTTAGTGAGGGGGGGGGCTAGGGTGATAGCTTCTCTAAGAAGCTGCTAGAAGTTGTTTCCCCTTTGTCTGATGGATTCGGCTGGGCCTAGGGCGGACCCGCTGCTGGCCAGAGCCGAGCCAATTGTTAGCAGAATGTTCCTTGATAACGCCTTTGCGATAACGTATTTAAGAAGGGGAAAAACAGAAAAAAAAAAAAAAAGGAGAAGAAGATGTGAAGAAGCTGAAACAGGGGCAGAGAGGGGGAGGTGTGAGCCTTGTGGGCCTTGCAGGCCTCACCGTCTGGCCTCCCGCTGGGTGGCTGACTGGGCCCAGCGCAGCCCAGCCCTGCAGCAAGAAAGTGGGTAGGTGTCCTGGTTTTATTTAGTGAGGGGGGCTGTGGTGGTATCAGTGAGTCTGTGGCAGGACAGCATACCTGTTGGTGCTGTGGCCGTCTGGTTCGGTGGTTGGGGGAACCAGGATGCTCACCCTAACAGCAGTGAGGGACCTCCGAGACAAACAGACTTCCTAACAAAATCCTTGTAAACTCACTGATCTCAAAGTTCTGAAGGTTTGTAGTTTTTGTAACTACAACTAGGCAGCTAGGGAAGAGAGAGAGACCCAAATGTGATTAGGTTGACAGAAAGACTTCAGTCTGAGCTCTGAAGTCAGCTGCGTGAGCAATAGATGCGTGCCCATGGGCCAGTCAGCGCGTGGTACTGGCACATGGCCGAACATTGGCTCTTAAGAAGCCTGGGAGAAAGACTGGGCTGGTTTTAGGGAAATGCAGGGAAATGGGGAATGGAAGGAATTACTACATTACTACATGCACAGTAATAGGTATGTAAGGAGTCAGGACATAATTGGAAACAAAAAGAACAAAAGAAAAATGCTTTTGTAGCCCCTGCTTATGGAACAATGTGTTTCAGATCCTCATGGATTGCCTCCAACATGTTTTTGGGTGAAAAGGAATTATTTATTTAGCTTCCTTTTTCTGCAGTGAATCATTCCAATCTTTCAGGAAAGTAATCATCACAAACTTTAGACTTTAACTCTGATAAAAATACAATTTTTTTTTTCCTTTCTTTTCTTTCAAACTTTATCTGCAAATTATTTCTATTGTTCTGACTCGGCACTGATAAAATATCACTCTTATTCTCACAGAACTAACATCATCTGCAAATTATCTCCTTTGTTCTGATGTCTTTTCCATATAATGTTCATTGACTTCACTTATGACAAGCAATCTTTGTGTCATTCATTTGAGTAAAGAATGTAGTATGTGTATATCACAGCCTTAGAGCTGTTATTGTGCAGATCCCAGAGGAAATTTTCTACTGTCCTCTAGTGTGCTGTGTTCACAAAAATAAAAACAATTAGCCAAATAAAATTTTCTTGTCTAATCAAACATATTTGATTTAAAATTGAAGTCATCTTATAAATGTAGATAATTTGGGAAAAACTCAGTGGTTTCTACTCATGGAAAACTCCGTTTTAGTCTTCATGATTACTTGCTGCCATAAGATGAAGTAGTAGTGACCCTATCTAAACCAGACAAATAAGGAGGTAGGAGCCAGTGGCTTTGATTTGCAACGTTTTGACACTGCCGTGGTTATGAATGATACCTTTGGCTTTGCTGTCTTACCTGCTGGCCTTAGCAGCCTTGCCATCTGCATCTCTCCTCTCCTGTGACCTGTGGTACTGCAAAAGCCTGTCTGATTTTGATTTATGTGTCCTTCAGTTCAGAAAGACTAGAATTAGAAGACTGAAAAAGACCAAAGCCTAAATGTGCTGTCCAAGCAACTTGACACAGTAGGGGATGTTAACCTGACTTCAAATCATTCTCTTTTAGCTCTTAAAGTAAAGAAAAATATGCTCAGCATCCCTGCTCATTCACCACTGTAGTTACTTTTCTCTTTAAAGACTGCTTTATCTGTTTGTCTGTAAACAAGAATCAACGTGGTTAAATCACTATTAATGTTCTGAGAAGCTGTAAGTATTCAAGTAATTCTCCTTGTTTTTTTTTTCTTTGCAATCTGAGCAACCTGTTCTAGTTGAAGACGTACCTGCTTCTTGCAGGGGGGTTGGACTAGATGACCTTTAAAGGTCCCTTCCAAACCATTCTACGATTCTGTGATAGAGCAAATTCTGCTGTTGTGGGTAAGAATTGCTGACATTTGTTAGTGAAGTAAAAAAATAAAAGATAGGACATAATTTATCTTAAACAAAGTTGCTTTTTTAATCTTTAAGTTCATACAGTAAACATTTTTTACTTTTTCTTTGCTATCTCAGAGTACATTACAGTTGAGCACAATAACTCCATATACTATAGTTTTTTCAATGTACAAAAATGGTTTTGATATCTTTACAGATGCAGTTTCTCCTATCTGTATTATCGTCTCATTTTTGCCTGGTAACTTCCTGTGATAGATGGTAAAAACTATGAGAAAAATTAAGTGTTATATTGTGAATAAAATATCTAAATATTCATTTCAGCCTTTATGTGGAAAGGTTAATATGTTTTTGCATGGAAGACTTGTACAATAATTATGATACTACATTCCTTTGTAGACTGCATATGCAAAAAAAACCCTCTACTTTGCAATTCTCTGTAATACATTGATTAAACTTATTAGAATTTTTAAAAATATTCCTTTGCCTTTATAACTGAAATTGCTAAGATGTGACTTAACATGACCTAAGCTTGCTTCCTCTACAGCAGTGACAAAAATCTCAATTTTAGGTGTGGTTTGTGAGGCATATGCTGGGATCCTCTGAGGAAGTTCACTTCCCAGTAACATGAAGTGCCGTTTGCTGTCTCGGTGGGAATTGCCAGATATTGAATGTCAAGCCTGTCACTGGTTCATTTGTACATTTTAGACCTTAGGATAGTGTCATAAGGGGGAGGAATGACAGTGAGAGAATGGCAGAAAAACACACTTGCAGGAAGGAAAATACATTTCTCTAGAGACACTGGTATATTTTTAATTGCAGCTGTTAGAAGCACTTGTCTGGCATGACAGGTTTGGCATGATGCCTCGCATCAAAGCAGGCTGGTTATACCGCATCCTCTGCAAGCTGAGAGAGGCACTGGTGGCGGCAGTCAGAGTCTTTGCAGTCTTCATGCCCTCCTTGCTTGGGTGACTCGATTGCTTTGCATAGCTCCTTGTCACCTCCGTCATTTTGTGTGCGTGCACTGGATGCGCTGGGCAGTGTACCTTTGCCGTGCCAATGCCGTCACCGATAGGCATCTCAACAACTGCTTCCTTCCTCTAGGTAGCATGAGCAGCAAAGGGAAGATCGGTACATGTATGGTTTACTTCAGACGAGGGAGAAGAGAGTAGGTTATACTAGAGCTGGAATATTTTAAATAGATGAAATGGATAGGTTTTTTTTTTGCCAATATTGCTCAGGTAACTGGCAGGAATCTGAGGCAGGTATTCTGAAATTTAAACAGTAGCGCTTATAAATTTTCCTACAAGCTTAATATAGTTTAATGACCTTTGTGTATGCTGTTTTAACAAAATCTGAATATCATGATTCCTGTTTTATAAACGCCTACTTTATTCCTCAGCCGTTGCAGTCTAATATATTAATATGGTCTCAGTTGATTTGTAACAGTATTGTTTTAGCTTTATAATAACAGATTAAACAAATAAATTTAATAAGATTACTCTCATTGAAGGGTGTCATTTTCCAGCAAATAGGATTGTGCAGCTAATTTTCTGAAACTCGCTCCCCCCAGCCACCTTACCTAAGGCATATGCTTCACATCACCTTTCTTCATGCCCCTTCAGAAAAGCAAAAATGACACTGAAGACAGAGGCAAGGCAGAGAGAGACCTAGGCTGTTCTCAAGGAGCAAGAAGCCCTTTTGTAGCTTTAATAGTGATCATTAATGTAATTATTAATCATTATCATTTTCCTTCCCTGGGCAAAGTTAAGTGCAAGAAGTGTTTTTTTTTTTTATGACTTTGGCTGTGGTTTTGACCTTATTTCATCCATGAAATTAGAAACAAGTGACCACCACTGATACCAGGAAGCTAAGGGAGGAATTTTGCTTTTCAGTATTCCCCTTCAGATGTTGTCATGTCCTAGATCATGTACATACTTCCAGCAAGATATCAGTTACTGGAAGTTGTGTTTTTTTTTAATAATCTATGAAAATGTATGTTATGGCATTTTTACCCATACCCACATGACCATAACATTTGTATCCCCCAATGGCTGCTTGTTCGCATTCAGAAAAATCACAGTCCTTTCTCCAACTGCTTGTTGAACAGTAAACTGTCAACATAAAAAAATAAAATCACTTGATGGTACCCCCTGGAGACAAAACAGTGGAAGCACTTATAAGAACCTTTAAGCGCAGGGCGTTATTTTATTATTAAATTTTAAATGCACCAGACTTTTGTAAGACATACCTAACTCTTTCAAATGCAGTGCTCTTTTCTCCAACTTCACACAGAAAGGAAAGTGCAGCTGCTTTTTGGGGGAAGCTTTATATTAAGCCAGTCTGGCTGGCGGCTGGGTTGGTAGGGAAAGAGTGACAGCTTTGAACAACCAGCAGAAAAGTAGCTAGCACCGATTATCTATACTAAGGGCCAAAGGGAGAGACATAACAGATTGTGGCAGCCTTTTGCAGTTTATTTTTTTTTATTAAAATGGAACAAGTTTGTTTCTTGCTTCTTCCCATTTTCTACCTGAGAAAATTCTGTATAAAAATAACAGAATAAAATTCAACAGGAACAGTAATAAAAATATCAATAGTATTTAGGAAACCTGCTTGCTGGACGGTAAAAGCATGAATTTGATTTAATATTATTCACTATATTGCAGGTTTCATCATGCCTGTGACAGACACCTTTACTAAACGTTGATTTCTGTGCAGATGAGCTATGGTTATTACATATTCCATGACTGGGGAAAGAATTTCCTGTGAATAAAAAAACTGCCAGATTTTAAATTTGTTGAAGGTTGCATAATGAAAAGGAACAACCTCTGTACCAGGTTGGATCAGCAATGTTTCAGGGCTGAGCTGTGTTGGAATGCTTTTCTTTGTGATAGGCGTTGCACTGCATGAACTGGTGCAATTTGAATGGCTTTTAGAGAGTCCTTCTATCCATGCTCTTTTTATGGAACAGATTTCCTGAACTGGGCTTTTTTCCCATGATCTATGTGGTCATATGTTTTCACGGGAACTATATGGCATCACAGAAGTGGCTAGAAAGCTTACTTGTTGGGGAGAGAGGAGGCCTGAGAAACAGGAGCAGCAAAACAGACTTTGACCAAACTAAATCAAACAATACAAAGAACATTTCCTTTCTCTCTGATAAACTAAAGTTAAACATTTCAGCTTAGTCCAAGTTTGGTGTAATTTAACCTACAAAATGGATTGATGTTTTAGTTTTACTCCAGTTGTGGATAAAAGCAATTGCTGAAATGTTGAATTTTACCATTGGTTAGAAATTCTGATTTCTGTTAACTAACCTACCTTGTGAGTGATGCTAAGTACACAGAGTATCAATGAATTAGAACATTACTTTAAAACTAGTCTTAATTTGCCCCACAGTCACATGTCCCTCTCCTCCACAGCCCTGCCCCGAGCCTTGGCCCTAGTTCCTAACCCAGACTCCCAGTTCAAGCCAGAGCCTCCGAGTTCTGTGATCCCAACCCTTTCCACCTCCACGTCTTCCATGGGATGCTCCTGAGCTCAGCGCCCCATACTCATCTGCCTCTTTCACCAGCCAGGTACAGGTATTAGTCCACCCACGTCATGGCCAAGACTGGGAGAGGCTCAGACTCAATAGCACCAGAAGCCTGGTACTCGGGGAGCACGACTACCACACCGAATTTTCAGGCAGCTGTAATGCGCTGCCTCACCACACGCTCCCACGCCTGCCAGAGCAAAGCGGAGTATTCTAGATGGTTCTTAATAAATGCCTTGAATGCTAATAATATCATTTTACTTTGTGGTGTATCTGTCTATTAGTGTAACCTGCTATCATCGTTGCCTTCTTTTTTTCCAGCAGCTGTGAAATTATTTGATGGTTTTAATTATTTTTCATAATAACCCCCAAATTCCTCTCTTGATTAGCTTGCTAGATGAGATTTCCATTTAGTACATATTCTCTAACTTCGTGTTTGGTTTCCCTGCTAATTATCTCACATTTTTTTTCTGTGTTAAGCTGCATTTGCCATCTGCTCATCCAGTCACAAAAAAAAAAATAATGGAGAACCTTTTGAATCCGATTGCATTCTCCTAATTACTGGCTCTGTCTCCAGTTGTGTTATTACCCACAGATTGGAAGATCTTGGGCCAGATAATTGATAAAAACGAGTGAGATTCCTTTGCTTTTGGCTGAGCCATGGTGACACATACTGAGATCCTGATCTTTCACTTCCTACTCTGTATATTTTAAGTTCCTTGTCTTTAAAAAAAAAAATAAACATCTGAGTCACACTTCCCTCAGTTTTCATATACAGTATTGATGCTGTTTCCCACACTTCGACCCAGCTCCTGCTGGGAATGAGTATTTCATTTAGCTGTTCTCTGAGTGTACTCTCTCCAGGGAATTCACATCAAGTTAGCAGTGCTTCCAAAGAGCTTCAATGTTTCAGGAAACGTGAAGTGAGCATTCATTTGTCGCTATGCATATGTGAACTTCTGCAGATATTTTGCAATGCCAATGCAATGCATTTAAAGACAAACACCTTTATATTCTCCAGTGTATCTTTTCTTCCTTCTGTGGATCTGTTGTTACTTTTTTTTTCAGCTTCGCAGTGTTTCTGTACACCATTTTGGAGTAATTATTTTAAGCCTTGTACTTGATGCTGTGGTACTTGTTACCTTCCTTGATGAAGAATGTTTTCTTTTTTGTGGGTTGGTCTCTTCAGTCCTAGATTCCTGTTGCCAAGCTTTTTCTCACAAAGCCCATTCTTATCCTTTGTTTCTCTCTGTATATTTGTGGATCTTTTCTATAAAGGAAAATCTTTTTCTTTCATGATAGACTCTCTTATTTCCAAATTAGCTGAACTGGGTTTTGGAGGTATTATAGGAAGGAGACCTACCATGTGAACTATACACAACTGCTTGTTTCCACTGTGAAAAAAATGTTTCATACAAGCACAACCCTTGTAAGTTGTTATTTTGAGCAGTGTGACTGAAATGTCGTGGCAACGACGTGAAGTCCTAGGGAATACAGGCTTGTTGCAACATTTGATCCTGTGCATCATCAATAATAATAATAATAATACTCTTTTCAAAGGCCTTTCTAAAAGCAGAGTTTGGGCTTCTAGTTAGCTGGACAAGTAAGCTGCAGAGCTGCTTAAAAAACATCTGGATTTCCTCAGGGCTACCGGTTTTGTATTCCTAATTACTGTTTCAACAGCAAGATGCCATTGATCTTGATTTTTCTGCTTAACAAAAAGAAATATCACTAATATCAGTTGAATGGTAGTTGTAAGCATCACGTTCAATGCCTGCGACATGAGGAAATGCTAGTTTGGGGATTTACCTGAAGCTTTGTTTGAGAAATTATTTCTTCTCCTCTCTCAAATGCAATTTAACTTTTTCACATGGATACTTCTCTTTTCCAGTAATTATTACTGCAACTTATTATTGCATTAGCATAATCAGTATATGTATATTGTAATCTCTCTTAATTGACAGAAAAAAAATGGGAATAGATATTCTTAAATTTCCTTTATTTTTGCTGTATGGGCATTTAATAATGTCCTAATGTGGGCCAATTTCAAAGTAGACACATTTCAGAAAATGTGTAAAAGATTACTTAGTCCTGTGGAAATCAGTGTTAATATTTAGCTGTTTGCTTTTGTAGGTTTTGCATCTCTTGAAATTATGTGAAAACATGTAATTTCACATCCAGAATTTTATTTTATTGTTATGAAAAATCATTTAATTAATTATTTATTTTAACACTGTGGGACCAGATGGAACTAAAATTACAACCCTAAAGAAAATCTTGTGTGCCTTCAGAACATGGAAAGATAAAAAAAATATGTGTACAAGTGTTTTATGGATATTTGCAAAGTATTCAGATTCCTCCAGGTAGCTTAGATGCTAAATGAATTTTTGTTGGATTATTACTGACATCACAAAAGTAGGCTAGACAACCTATACCGTAAAACTTAGAGAATTGTAGAGTCATAGAACAGTTTGGGTTGGAAGGGATCTTTAAAGGTCATCTAGTCCAACCTCCATGCATCTTCAAACAGATCAGGTTGCAACCTGTTTCCAGTGTTTCAGTGTTGTAAAAAATTTCTTCTTTATATCTAGTCTAACTTCATGGAAGCCAAAGCGTTTCTAAGTCTAACGAACAGATTCATCTTATTACTAGTGCATCATACTAGTTCATGAAGACTGTATGGTTATTAAAAGGGCCTGAAATATAAATGATTATATATATTGGGAAACTTGTTTATGTTTAGATGCCGTCTTAGCCAATGTTATTCTTTACTGTTTTTCAAGCACATCTGAGGCGTAATAGTTTCTGAAGTCAAACAGTACTTGTCTAATTACATTATCCAATAACTGAAATATTTTAGATAGGAAAGCTTAGATAAATAATGCTGGAAAATAGCTATGGTAAATCATGTTGTTGTTGTTGTTATTTTTTAAGGATGAAGTATTAAATCTGACAGACAGCTAATCTCACACCTGTTTTCTGTTGATTAGTAAGTAATTCAGTGGTATTTCTGTGATTAAGAGAATTTAGCATTATAAAGTAGTCGTTTATGACATTTTTTACTAACTTGCATATACTTATTTATCATTTTACTGTTGGGAGCTAGATCATAACTTTTTCATTACTTGTCTCTTGCAAATAATTCAATATTATCTCCTTCTTAATAATAATCTCCTTAGTTTTAAATTTTCAGGAATTTACCCCTTAGTTACATGTTGTAAATAATTTTATGGAGAGCAGTAGAATTGTGGAAGTCACCTAAAGTGCATGTTTATAATCTCTACATCCATGCCCAGTCCTGCAGATAACCTCCCTTAGGTGACTGTTTAGGAGTCAGTCAACAGAGTTCAGTATGGTTGCCTAAAAGAAAAGGCTGTATTAACAGCTAACTTCTTGTGACTGAAGCACATTTTTTCCCGTTTAAATATTCAGGCAGAAAACAAGGTGAGGGTGGCAGTTTCTTTGAACACTGGATTATAAAGAGAAACTGTTCAATTAATCTGTGATTTTTCATTTCTTTATGTAAACTTGCTTCCAGTATCTTGTTAGGAAATAGAGAAAAGTTCTTATTATTCTAAGATTGAAAGAGACAGTTACAGGAGAATTTTTATTTAATGGATTTGGAAAAAAAAAAAAAGGTAGTTCTGAAGAACAGAGAGAAACTAATTTTGCTTTAAATTCAGTTGACTAATCTGAGAAATTACAGGCACTTAATGTGGACCGGTGTCTTTTCTGGACTCCTGCTTTTTTACTGTCTTGAAAGCGATGTGTAATTATACAACTTCATCTTATGTTTGATACAACAAAACATTTAATTTCCCAAAGCAATAACATTCAGATGGGGATATTAACAGTATCCTGCCCTTAGGCTAGACCAGTCAATGAAAGTTTGTTCTAATGATGATAATGCCAATGAGTTGTACTTAATTAGCTGAGTATATTATACATTAATTTAACCTTGAGAGTTTTATGAGGGTTTGAATATATTAATAACAATGTCTAAAATTCTTGCAAGCCTTGTGCTGAGATTGTAATTTCAATGATGCTTAAGAATCAGACAAAAGCATCCCATCTGAGTTTTGGGTGTTTGCACTTCAGGTTCCCTGAAGTTTCTAAGGAACCCATAGAGATCTGTGGGACTTAACAGTTACAAGTGCGTGTTAACAATTTTTATTTCGACCTTAAGTCTCCTCCCAATGATTGTGCTCTGTACATAGACTCCTAATACTGCAGATCTGGCCTTCCTTGCAGCAAACTATTAAAGAAATCACCAGACTGTTACAAAAGTATAAAGGAAGTGAAGGTCAAACCAGTGACAGGGAATGCTAGCTTGCTGCAGTAATCTGAAAGGTGAGGTTGGCTGGAAGAGGTATACATTGCTGTGTGCGTGATGTGCTGAAGAAAGAAAGAAAGGGGACTCATACCATTGAAAATAAATAGTAAATTTAAATCTGCTGTTTCAACTTTGCTTTTAGCTATTTAAGGTTGAATTTATGAGTGTTTGTACAAAAAGATCAGACCATTTTTTTAGTCATTGAATTCCCTATCTCAATTTTAGCATAATGAAATAGTTTTGGACTCTCAACTCCTATCTCTATTGCAATTTTACATTTTTGTCAAAGGATGTATCTGCAGTTCTGATTAATGTTCATTTAGTTGCAACTGGAATGTTGGACTGTTTTTTTGTTTATGAATGTTGATAAGGAATGTTTGCTATGGAAAACTTAATGCATAAAAAATTTCCCGATATCCCCAATTTTGCACCTTGTTCCAGCATAGGGGCTTTGTGGAGGTGTGGATGCTCACTTCACCAGAACAAGTTAGGAGCTTGGAGTTGAAGTTAGTAGTTGTTTTACAGAAAATGGAAAACTGTTTATTATTTTTTTTTCCTGTTTAACTCACTGGAAAGTTTCTATCACCCCAAATAAATCTTTATTGTCTATTGTAAAAGCTAAAATTAAGTACTCCTGTTATTTTGAGCTTAGATCCGAGTCCTGCAATGAGCTTTTTGTGCCTTTGTAATAGTTATGACAGAGGTCAGGTTTATATATCCAGTGAGATAGAAATGTTTGAACTCATCAACAGAGCAGACTCTTCTTTTTCTGTGAGTGTTCAGGATGGAAAGGGAAGCATATTTTTTGGCAGTTCACTTTTAAATTTTTCCAGATTTATTAACACTTATTTGTTTGGTGGCAAAGGCTATATAGCATAAACAGATTTTTTGTTTCATTTTTTTTTTTAAATCAAGTTTAATGTTTCTTACTAAATTTGTGTTTCTTGTGTATTTGCTCACTCCCACCTGAAGACTGTTTCTGATGGAGAGCAGAGACTGTATGAAAGCTCTTCTCCTGAGATATGCAGATAATCTTTAGAAACGTCATTCGATCCCAAAAGTCATTACAGACTGGTCAAGACAGAAATCCTTACAGAGGATATAGCCCATTGCTCTTGTAAACAAGCCTTGCTCCCCCAGCCTGTATTTAAGAAGGAATCCATACTGGGTTCCTTTTCAGGACAGTAGAACAGGCTTACACAACAGATGAGTCCTTGAGCTACAGTCTCTACCTGTTGGGAGACGTTGCCTGGCATGTCAGAGTAACCGCCTTGAGTAGTCACTTAGCATCTGAGGTGACTACGTATTTGGGACTGGACCTGTTCAAAGCTTTTGTGTTTGAGTGCCCTTTTATTAGGATCTCAGAAGTGCATCTGCATCAGTGAAGGCTGGCTGCACACTAGTCTGCATCAGTGCAGCTAGCAGGTTAAAGGGAGTGATTGTTCCCCTCTTTTTTGCACTTCAGATGCTGCAGTTGGAGTAGTGCCCAGTTCTAGCCCCTGCCCCACCCCGGTATAAAAAAGACATTGACAAATTGGAGCATGTCCAGAGGAGGGCCACCAAGGTGGGTAGGGTACTGGAGCATATGATGCACAAGGAGACACTGAAGAGACTTGGATTTGTTCAGCCTGAAGAAGAGGAAGCTAAGAGGAGAGCAGAGTTAATTGCTGTCCTCAGCTGCTTAATGGGTCATTACAGCCAGATGGAGCCAGACTTTTAATGGACATGCACAGTTAAAGCACAGGAAGGGACAAATATTGCAGCAAGGGAAATGTCAATTAGACACAAGGAAAAAACTCTTCATGATTAGGGTAGTCACATACTGGAACAGTTGCCCAGAGTGGCTGTTGATTCTCCTTCCTGGTGGATTTTCAAAACTTGAGTGGGGAAGGCCTTGAGAAACTTAATGTCACTTTGAAGTTCCAGTGCTCTGAATTGAGGGATAAACTCTAATGACCTCAGGACATCTCTTCCAACCTGTACTATTCTAAGTTGATAAACATTACTGACTTTACATGAAGGACGTTATTCAACAGTCTTGCCCAGATGTGGATACATTCTGGACATCATCTCTTACCTCTTCCAATGGTTACATCACTTTTTTGTACACCCTTTGTATTTCAATTTGCCTCCTTAAATCTCTTTGTCAAGTCAACTCCCCACTCCATTTAAATGCTTTTGAAATCTGATTCCTATATGAGAGAAAAGAAGGAGAAAGGAGAGAAAAAAATCAATTTAACCTTCAGAGTACTACAGTATGAGAGTATGTGATCTACTCTATAACTGTGCTGTTCCGTTCTATATTTTTTGCCCTCTGTCTATTTGGTTCTTTGTTATATCATGCTCAACTTGGATTTATACCATTTTTACTTATTCTTATGAGGTTCTGGGGTTATTGGTGAAATCTCTTAAAATGAGCAAAGCGAAAGGAGAGGAAAAAAAAGACAGAAAGTAGAGGAATGGTGATAGATAGCCTGGCTAGTTTTGCATTAGTATGCTGTTGAGATTTGACCCTGAGTCTACTGCGCTCCAATGTCACTTGCATTGGCTCCAGAGGGTTTTTGGAGCGAGCCTCTGGTGCAGGCTGTCTTCAGTTTTGTATTTTGCAGCACTCTCATGGGTCCTCACTCTCACCATTTTTTATCACCAGCCTTTCTCTCCTCGATGTTTTTCATAAAGATGCAACAACGTGATTGGGGGGCGGAAAATTTCTTTCCCTTGGTTGTGAGGAATATGACTCATTTTAACGTTTGAATGTCAAATACTAGAAAACTAGTGTAAAAATGAGGAGAAAAACATGCAGATTTGCTCTTTATAAACACATCTTATGGTCTTTTTTGGACTCGTTCAGGATATTTGGACTCTCTGCTTTGATGATGCACATTTGAAATGTGTACCAGAAGTGTGCTAAAGCACATCCATTTTATTACTGTGTTCAAATCACCAAGAGAAACATTAGCTTTTTTTTTTCCTTGAGTGATTTATATTTTGCTTTTTATTGCTTCAGTTATTTTTGTTTTCCTAAGAAAATATTTGATTGTCTGGTCTCATAATTCTTTTCTGAAATCTCTTTTGGCTTGGTTAATGCACGTGTAATGTGTAAACTCCATATGGAGAAGGATCTGATATGCAAGTACAGTGAATAAGTTCTGGCATTGCTTTGAGCATGAACCTTATATTTTTATCTGGGGAAAATAATGGGCTCATAGTGGTTACTTTATGCATTTGGTTGGATGTCGGTTCATTTGCTCAAAAGGATACAAAGTTTGCTGCCAGGTTGGTTGATTTTCTTCTGCTTTAGGCTCATTCTATTTTAATACTGGTTATTCTGTATTCTATTTTTATTTAAAGTTCTTTCAGTATCTGCCCTTCTCGGGGCTACTCATTCCCCTTGCTCTGGCTTTCCCAGTATAGCCCAGCTGCTAGTCTCTCACAGGCAGCTGGTTTTTCTATTGTATTTTTCCTATTCTCTGAAACTCTCATAGATATTTGTTTCTCCTAACCCCAAGGCCTGATGCAGGGCAGTAATAGGCCCTTTGTTAGGAATGCTCCAGTGTCGTAGTTCAGCCCCACTCAGGACCAGACTACGCAGTCTCTCTCTCACTGCCCTCACCCTCCGAGAGAATAGGGAGAGATAATATAAGAAAAAACCTCGAGGTCTGAGATAAGGACAGGGAGAAATCCTTAAAGTTACTGTTAGGGGCAAAACAGACTTGGGGAAATCTATTTATTTATTATCAAAACCAAAGCAGGATAATGAGAAAGAAAATGAGATAACTTCCCCCCACCCCTCCCTCTTCCCGGGCTTAATGTTATCTCTACCACCTTCCCCCACCCCCCGAGAAGCACAGGGGGGAAGAGGGAATGGGGGTTATGGTCAGTTCATCACTTGTCACTTTACACTGCTGCTTCCTTGTCAGGGGAAGAACTCCTCACATTCCTCCCCTGCTGCAGCGTGGGGTCCTCCATGGGCTGCAGGTGGATCTCTGCTCCTCTGTGGACCTGCATGGGCTGCAGGGGGACAACCTGCTCCACCATGGTCATCACCACAGGCTGCAGGGAAATCTCTGCCAGGAGCAGCATTACTCCTCCCCCTCTTTCTTCACTGACCTTGGCGTCTGCAGCCGTTCCTCTCACAAAAAAAATTCTTCACAATCAGATCAGGCAGACGCCTCTCAGGTTCTCTTCACATCTCATCTCCTCTCCGCTTCTTGCAGCCAGGCCGAGCTGAGTTGGGTCCAGAAGGCGGCCTGGCGGGAGGCCAGAGTGTGAGGGCCACAAGGCCCACAAGGCTCACTCTTGCCCCCACTCAGCGTCTTCACATCTTCACATCTTCTGTTCTTCTTTTTTTTTTTTTTTTTTTTTTCCTCCTTCTTAAATACGTTATCGCAGAGTCGTTATCAGGGAACATGCTGCTACCAATTGGCTTGGCCCTGGCCAGCAGCTGGTCCACCCTAGGCCTGGCTGAGTCCCCTGGACAAAGGGGAAACTTCTAGTGGCTTCTTACAGAAGCTGCCACCGTAGCCCCAACTCACTAAATGAAACCAGAACATCCAGTTAAAAAGGAAAGATTCAAGAAAGCTGAAATTGCAAACGCAAGGGAATATCAAGAGTGGTTGTACCATAAGTGACAAGCAGTGAGGGGCAGGCAGGGGAGTAGGCTCTTAGGCTCAGCAAGAAGTGCTTTTAGAAATAGTTCCAGTGGGATGAAATACATTTCTTGACTATATCCACAACAGTTTTAAACAATTCTTGTTACTACATTTTTCAGTATATTCTGCATGATGAGCTGACTGCTGGCAGTTATTTTTATGTGTAAGTACTGTTGTTCAGAAGAATAAAAAAGTTTTCAAGATAGACAGATATGTATATATAGACACACACATGTAAGTGTGTGTGCATGTATATATGTTGTTCTGGTTTTGCTAGTGAGGGGGGGCCTAAGGTGGTAGCTTCTGTAGGAAACTGCTAGAAGTCGCTCCCCTTTGTTCAGTGGACTCGGCTGGGCCTAGGGCGGACCCGCTGCTGGCCAGGGCCAAGCCAATTGGTAGCAGAATGTCCCATGATAACGCCTCTGCAATAACGTATTTAAGTAGGGGAAAACAGGAAAAAAAAGAGGAGGAGGAGAAGATGTGAAGCAGCTGAGCGGGGGGCAGAGAGGGGGAGGCGCGAGCTTCATGGGCCTTGCAGGCCTCACCCTCTGGCCTCCTGCCGGGCAGCCGACTGGGCCCAACTCGGCCCGGCCCGGCCGCAAGAAGTGGAGAGGAGATGAGAAGTGAATAAGATGTAAAAAGGATCCTGAGAGACGTCTGGCAGCCTGTTGTGAGGAACGGCTGCAGACGCCAAGGTCAGTGAAGAAGGAGGGGGAGGAGTAATATGGCTCCTGGCCAAGATTCCTCTGCAACTCGTGGTGAAGACCATGGTGGAGCGGGTTGTCCCCCTGCAGCCCATGCAGGTCCGCGGAGGGGCAGAGATCCACCTGCAGCCTGTGGAGGACCCCACGCCAGAGCAGGTGGATGCCTGAAGGAGGCTGTGGCCCATGGAGGGCCCGCTGGGACAGCTGTTCTAGAGGGACTGCACCCGTGGAAGAGATGACCCACGCCAGAGCAGTTTCACGAAGGACTGTGACCCGTGGGAGGGACCCCACGCTGGAGCAGAGGAGGAATGCGAGGAGTTCTTCCTCTGATGATGATACAGCGGCGTAAAACAACGCGTGATGAACTGACCGCGACCCCCATTCCCTTTCCCCCCCGTGCCGCTCGGGAGGGGAAGGTAGTAGAGATAATGTTAAGCTTGGGAAGAGGGAGGAGTGGGGGGAGGTTATCTTGTTCCCTGTCTCATTCTCCTGCTAGTTTTAGAAATAAATGAATAGTTTTCCCCAAGTCGAGTCCGTTTTGCCCGTGACGGTAACTTTAAGGATTTCTCCCTGTCCTTATCTCAAACCTTGAGCTGTTTTTTCTTATATCATCTCCCCCTATTCTCTCGGAGGGTGGGGGGAGCGAGAGACAGACTGCGTAGTCTGGTCCTGATCAGGGCTGAACTACGACATATGTATAATTACATGCTTTTCTTTTGATTGCATAACTTTAAAATATTTTTGTTTATTTATTTTATGACTGTTTATGGAAATAGACCCAAATAATATCTGAGTCTGAATATAGTTGATTTCTCTTCCTATTGCACTATTTGTCAGCACTCAACGTATTGAAGAAATATAGGTGTTTTGGTGTAGTGTCATTTTGATTATTTTTGTCATTTCATAGTTTCCAACAAAAACTTACAAGAAGCATCTGGAATGCTTTGTGGATGTCACTTGATTTGCATGGATTACCAGAATAATAGGGTTCTTACTGCAAAGGCAAACCAACGAAGTACCCTTGACTTATTTAATTCTTATGATGGTGACTGCTCAAGGTACCTCAGTCAAATTCCTGTCTCTAAGGGTGAGATGAGACCTCATTTGAGTCAAGAAAATAATGCTGCCCAAAATTAGGCCAATAGCATTCTTAGAAATATAAAAAGGATATAAGAGTGCAAATATTCTGCTCTATCTGGCAGCCAAAGGGTTCAGGATGTGCAGCGTATTCAGTGTGGGACACTTAAAACTTTAAGATACAGCTCCAGGGGAGAAAGGCAAAGATGAAATGAGTACTAGCAGCCACGACTGTGAGGAAAAATTGAAGGCTTGAAATAGGAAAAAACAAGATGCGCAGGAAACAATAAGTATCTGAATTAAATATTATTATTTTTTCCTAAGTGCATTAAAAATTTTATTCACAGTTGAAAGCAATGCCTGTTTGGATTATACAGGAGAAATCTTTCCAGCTGCAAAGGCAATTTAGCAACAGAGATAATTTACCTGAAGAGGATTGTTTTCCCTGCCATCAGAGGTTTTACAGAACATTTTAGGAAAATGTCTGTAGGTAAAGCTCAAATGTGCTTTGCAGAAAAAAATAATGGTTGGTTTTTGTAGATGTCTCTCACTGCCTTACCTACGTGGTGTCACAGTCCACCAAGGCAATCACATGGGTGACTGGACACGGAGCAGGAGATCTCCACAGGATTTGCTCTAGCGTCAGTGTGGAACAAAAAGGATGATTGTGAATGGGAGAATCTTGGCTGACATGATAAAATCTTGCTATTTATGCTATAAGTCTGTCACATCAGTGTTTCAGCTGATGATGTTGTGCAAGAGTGAGATATCAACAGGAGGAAAAAGCTACAGATAAAGACAAAAGGTCTAGGAGAAAAAATAGACCTGAACAGAGAGAATGGTAAATGTAGTTCATAAAACAGTCAGCTTTTATTGGCATTATTGTAGCCATGTTTAAATACAAATACTAGATTAAAATCCTGAAAATTATTAGAAATCTCACAGTTTAGCCTTAAATTATACCTTGCTTTTCAGCTACACTAAATCTCAATATAATGCATGGCTACTCTATGTCTTTTTAAGTGTCACACAGTTCCATTTCACCGACCACAGTAAAGTCATGTAGAGAGACACTGATGAAATAGTGTCAGAAACAGGTGCATGTCTTGCCATTAGAACCAAAACCTAAAGCACTATTCGTTAAATTGCCTTATTGGAAGTTGATCTATTTATTCATTGCTTTTAAAATTATTATTATTATTTGGCATAAATGAAAAGGAAAAAAGAGCAAACCGAGAATTGTTTTCTGTGAGACCAACCATATTTCTCTGTGAAACAAAATTAATTTCCAGTTTTCCTCTGATGCATTGAATTCTGGATTCAAATAGGCAGTGATATAACAGAAAAATCTTTTTTTTTTGGCCACACAGTAAATAGATCTAGACAGTAGTGGCAAAAAAACCCACCATAAATATAAGCAATAGAGAACATACATGTTTATAATTAAAATTTAAAGTAAGAGAAGAGTAGCAGGAGGGAGGAGCTGCAAAGGGACTCTGGCAGTATCAGATGGAATGAGAGACAGAGAGGTCTGTTGCACAAATGAAGTGGGGATACAAAACTGGGTATGTGGTACTGTTCAAGGGGGAATCAGAAGGGCTGACCGCATCAATTTTCTGAGTGCTGTACAGCGGTAACAAGTTATCCCCAGCACTGCTTCTCACCTTTGCATATTATTTCTTGTAATACTCTCACTTCCAAATATCTTGGTCAAAACTCATCCAGGTTGAACTCCATAATCTGGGTAAATCCCTGCTGATAGTATAGTGTACTTTGAAGTGTAGTTAACTATTAAATACCATGCAATGTTTTCTTTAAGCTGATTTAAAATACTGCTAATATTGTATTGTCTTAGTCTTATTCCATTATATAGTTTGCATGGGTATTTTGAATTGCAATTTATTCATAATGGCTGTTTTGAATCTTTCCTCTGGCCCATATATTGCTTTCTTTATTGTAGTTCTTTACAGTAGGTTTTATTGTATTTGCACCAGCCATCCAATAAAAGTATGTACAAAGCAAGGAAAGGTGAACATACTTAGCAGAATAATTTGTCTTCACTCTAGTTTAAAATGGAATGTTGAACTCAGCTTTTTGGAGAAAGAATGTTGGCATTTACATGTCTGGTTTTATTATTTTTAGTTTTACTTATCATTTAGGTTAGACAAGAAAAACTATCAAAATAAAAAAAATTTCATATTAGTTGAGGGAAAAAAAGAGCTTGTGTCTTCATGATAAATTTGTTTCTTCAAAATATCTTTCTTATGACCTATTTCTCGCAAGTTCTTGTATCTGGGAAGATTATTTCTGTTGGCTAGACAATTTCAAAATGATAGAGTGAGATTAATAATATAAATACAGGTTTTCCTTGTTCTATTGATTTATTGGGTCCCAAATCTCTGAACACTAGCCCATCTTAGTAATTTTACTTTTCAGAGCAATGACAAAGAACTTACTTAGATCCAAGAGTGTCTGCAAGAGCAAGGATCTTTGTTAAGTACAGCTGATTAGCAACATAATTAAAAAGAAAGAATATCTCCTGTGAAATGATGATTATAATACTTCAGCTGAATCAGATACATAGAGGCATAATGCATTACTAAGAAATATAAGAAAGAGAGGCTTAAGAAATATCCTTCTCTGAGATGTGTTAGTGGATCATGTCCCTGCTCCTATTCCGTCACAGTGCACAATGGCTTAAGCACTTTCACTTCAGACGTTATTTCCCAGCTTGGGCGTACAACAGTTGCTTGTCTGGGGCTGAGACTTCATGATTCCCTTCCCGTAAGAGCAGTCTTGGTCTGCCCACATTTGGCCCCGTGTTCCCTCTTCCCTTGTGCCACAGTGCCGTACGTTAGCACTGTTATAACACGCATGAGATCAGGGGACTGATCTTACTAAGACTTGTTTTTGTTCATTTATTTTTTTCTGAAGGAACGTGGATACCAAGTTGCATATGGATCAACAGACAGGGTTCCCATGTCAAATTGGCAAACTGAGTACTGGGCTATGCCAGGATGAGCATGGTCAGCAGATTGAGGAGGTTATTGTTTTCCTCTGCTGCTGGTGAGTCTGCACCTGGAATATACTGTGTGCAGTGGTTGGGGCTCCCTGTTTCCAGAAGCATAATGAGAAATTGGAAGGAATCTAGCAGAGGGTCCTCTCTCAGAGTAGTTGAAGAAGCTGGGTTTATTTAGTCTGTTGAGGTGGATAGGAGGAGGTAGATTCAGACTAGACATCAGGAAAAATAATTTTACAATGAGGGTGATGGAACCGGTTGCCCAGAGAGGTGGTGGATGCCCCATCCCTGTAAACATTCAAGGCCAGGTTGGATGAAGCTCTGAGAAACCTGATGTGGTTGGAGATGTCCCTGTTCCTTGCAGGGGGGTTGGACTAGATGACCTTTAAATGTCCCTTCCAACCCAAACTATTCTGTGATTCTATGATTCTAACATCCATAGTGGAAGGAGAGTTACAGATGGGATGGAGCATCTGTGAAGATGTAGCCTAAGTATAAGATTTCTTACAATACTAAAAAAGAAGTCAATACTTACAAAAAGCAATTTATTGATTTATCTTATGCGAACATAGGTTTCTAAGGTGGGTTAGGTGGCTGTTTCTTTCCACTAATTGGTGAATCTTTTCAGACTAGTTTAGATTTTGAACATTAATGCTGAAACACTCAGCCTTAGGTGAGGTGCGTTTCAGCCTAAACGATGTCCTTTCACCTGATGGAGTGGTAATTTTTTACACTGTTGTCATGACCTTCCTTGCTGTCATTTGACCCCAGAACTGAAATTTAAATTAGAAAATTTCCAAATTAGTGCAGGTGTTTAGTACTGAGCTATCTTCCAGAAAGATCTTTTCTACCAAGATATAGCAAGTTCCTTACAGAGAAAAGAAGTTAAAATAAGTTGCAATAAATAGTTTCTTTAAAGGATTTTAAGATGTCTGTATAATGTAAACCTACAGATATTTCAGTGTGATGTGTATGTTTTATATTATTTTAGTCTTGGAAACTTAGGACAGGCAATCTCTCAACAGTTACCACAGAATGTGCAGATCTAAATAAACTTGATTATTTCTCTCTCTCACACACACAGAGGCTCTGTAGAAGACAGTGCTCCATACAACCTCCCTGTGATGCTGTGTGTCTAGTAGAAGTAGTTATGTTTTTATTTGTCACTCGATCTATAAGTGTCAAGCACAACAAAAAGGGTATGTAGTCCTCCCCCACAGCAAGCTACCACTGGGGAAGTTCGTAAACAGGGCTTTACTGGTGAGTTACTCACATCCACGAAGTCTGTTTCTTACCAGTGTAGAAATACAGGCGCTGCCGTCAGTTTGAAATGATTCCTACCTTCTGAAATGCATACGTTGATGAATTAAAACAAAATTCCCCATGAACTCTCCCTACGTTTGCCAAGGTAAGGGAAGAAACACCTGGCTTGCCCGTAAGCATGAGACCTTAAACAAACATATGAAAGAAGTAAAAAAAAAATCCCCTAGCTAGCTTTTGGACAACTTTCTGGCATCAGTCATAGCTGCAAGCCTTATTTTGCCATTAGACTATCTACACTGCTGCAGATTTGCAATATTGGCACTAACTTATGTTAGTGAGGAAAAAATGGAAGCTAATATTTGTACTGTTGAGCGGGGACCTTTGGAAGATGGTGTTTAGAGCTGAAAAAAAAAAAATCAGGCAGACTCTTTGGATTGTAACAAACCAGTGAAACAGTTGTTAGCAGGACACAGAAGATCGGCAGAAAGTCAGAAGTTCAGAAAGCAAGTCTCAGCTTGTTCTTCCTTATCAATCAGGATAATAAACTGCACACAGACAGGCAGCCCCTCTCAGTAAAACTTAAGAAAGTCTTTGAATTAAAAGTGAAAAAAAGGTCTTCTGAGCTGCTTCCTCTGCATCGTGTCAGATCATGGCATTTTTCATCCAGCAGTGAAAGAAACAGGCCTGTGTTATCTGAGAGTAGGCTTTGCGTGCTTTTCACTGAGGATTTTTCTCAAGTTTGCTGTTGGGGTGTTGCTTTCGGTTTGTCAGATCTGCTGGGGATACCAATGAGTCTATCAATAGACGGTTCAACTACATGTTTCATGGTTTCTTTTCCCAAGTAACAAGTGATAGGATGAGAAGAAATGGCCTCAAGTAGAACCCTGGAACAGGTTGCCCAGATAGGTGGTGGATGCCCCATCCCTGGAAACATTTGAGGCCAGATTGGATGAAGCTCTGAGCAACATGATCTGGTTGGAGATGTCTCTTGCTAGGGAGTTGGACTAGATGACCTTTAAATGTCCCTTCCAACGCTAACCATTCTATGACTCTAAATTGCACCAGGGGGGATTTAGATTGGATATTAGAAAACACTTCTTTACTGAAAGAGTGATTGGGCACTGGAACAGGCTGCCCAGGGAAGTGGTGGAGTCACCATCCCTGGAGGTGTTAAAAGAACATGTAGATGTGGCACTTCAGGACATGGTTTAGTGGATATGGTGGTGCTAGGTTGTCACTTGGACTTGATGATCTTGGAGGTCTTTTCCAATGTTAAAGATTCTGTGACTCTGTGGTGCTAAACTACATCAAAATTAAGCCAGCAGCTTTATGGTGTTTTAAAAGTTGTGATCCACCTATCAGCAGCAGAGTTGCCTGGATAAACATAATTTTTCTTATTCCTTTCCCTCATGCACACTACAACCTCTGACAGTAGTAAAAAAACTTCAATGATTAACATTTTGAAAATATATGAAAGATGTAGGGTCGAGTACTATTACAACAGGGGATTACTGTGAGACAGCCTCTTATCTGTATGGAGAAAGTACTTCTAAATAATTGGCAATGTCACAGTGGCACTATAAAGATCAATCTACTCAGTGTTTGTGTTTCATATTCTATGTTTCTGGCTTTTTTTGCCTTCAAGTCAAGATCACAGCTCAAGTCCCATCTTCTATTTGTCAGTCAAGGCCAGAGATAATTTCAGCAAGCTTTTGAATTGGATTTGTATATAACCAGGCATGTTCAACTGCTTTTTGTACTGAATTTATATAAAAATGTATACCTGTGCACCTCTGTGTCTGTGTGTGCGTGCCTGCATATATATATACTTGCTTCGACGTATTTGTTGCTGTTAGAGATGTAATTTTTCAACTGGGTATTAAAATGGAGATTTCAGAGATTTGTGATTTAAAACATACTGTGCTGTCCCGTTCTAGTAGGACTTTTTCCAGTATGTCAGAGTTATCTACTGACTTGATTACATTCCCTATGATTTCAATTGATTTTGGTATTTTGATTCTAAACAATAGCTTTGTTCTACAGCTTAATACTAACAGCCAACTTCCAGATAGTGGTATGTGAATAAAATAGTAATTTTACATTTAGAGACTCTGTTTGTTATGATGGAGTTTTATTTCCTTCATTTCTATACCTGCATATTTTGCAGAGTGTAACTGCACATTTACATTGACTGTTCAACTTACTTCTCTTGCCTGGGAGGACTTAGAAGTATTTTATGAGAAAGGAATATAACAACTCTGTCACTATTACTGTTTGCTACCTCCAATAATAAAATATTAGGAGGCTTATACTTTTTATTTGAGTGGCTGTTGTCACTGCAGTATTGTATGTCTACAAATACAAAAAGTCATATGGAAGCAAAAAATCTGCTACGTGAATGCATTAATCTGGAGTCTATGAAGGTGATAGTTACATAAACATAACTAGAGATTTATATAGTTCTATTTTAAAGTTCTTCCTGCAAAAACTCTTTTCGAAGGTTATTTTACAACTGTTAAAAATGAGTGCTGAAAATAGAATTGCATTTTTCATGCTACCTTTGAGTTCTGTAAGTTTCGTTATATTTGGATGTAATTATGACAGATGTTAAAATCAAGAAATTATAATTGATTTCTTTTTCTTTGCAGAGTCACAGTGTACACTCTGTGGGGAGCCTGAAGGTGAGCATGTTTTCCTACTAATATTTTTCAAAGCAGCTAGAGGTGAACACTTGACTAAAATGATACGCATGTACAATAGATTGGAAATGGTATCAGAATGCTGAAAAGCAATGAAAGACATTCTTCCCTATGTTAGATACCAAAAATGAATTGAGTTAAGCTGAGTAAAGCACAGTACGTGCTCCAGGCAGGAAATATCTTAAAGGACAAATATTCCATTAGACCAAAAATTGAAATATTTACTTCTTTTGTGTGTTTGTAAACTAATTTGAGGTAAGAGAGAGTGTGAAGAGACATTTAAGGACATTACTTTGAGGATGGAAAACAAAGAGATTGGACATAAAAGGGAAATGAGAAAATGTTTCTATATTTGATATTACATTTACAGAGAACTGTGAGAGTCTAACACTTTTTAGCAGGTGAAGTGAATAAATATTGCTTGTGAAATAAAGATAATTAAGCAATAACTGTTATGCAGTGCAAATACATGCCCACTTGAAGGTGTTTGGTGGTTTGTTTTGTTTGGTTTTTTTCCAGGTGACTAATTAAATGCCAAGGTGAGACCCATAATTTGCCTAAATGAATGTTGAAGTAATGAGATTATGATTTTTAAAGTAGGCCATTATTGAGGAAAATCTCTCTAATTTATTTATTTATTAACATTGGTGCTGTAATAAGGAAAATATCAAAAAGCTTACTTTAGTTTCAAACCAACTATCTGGAGTCTTTCTAAGAAACATAATCCAAAATAGCAAATGTAAGTTTTGGAGCAAAGTATATTAACTAAAAAAAAAAAATAAAATTATAGAGTCTAGGCTGTTCCCAAAGATGTTCAGCTTTGTATCTTGAATAGTTTCTGGAAAACAATTTAAACCTTTTAAGAGGGAGAAGTTATTAAGAGATGAAGCCTGGAAGTGAAAGGCTTTGAGACCTTGCAACTAATGAAATAACTCAGTAAATTAAACATTAATTATCTGCTTCTCCTTTGTTATCTACTGACAAATAATTGTTTTAGAGATTTGTTTTGACTTTGCATTCCTTTAATAAACAGTTATTGATTTATTCTTTGTCCCTTATTTGATAAATTTGTAATAGCACAGATACACATATGAAAAGGAAAAATAGGACAGGTGTTTGTTTGCTTTTTGAGAGATATTCCTTTCATGATAAGGTTGTCCAGCTTTAAAGATATACATTGGATTAGTTCTGTTTTATTTCATGCCATGCCTGCTTTATAACAATAATTCTCTTTTCATTACTGCTCTTTCATACCTATTCAGCTTTGCAAATTGTAATAAATGTACATGGACTTTGTGAAAAGAGAATTAAAAAAAAATCAGTAATAAAAATGTTTAACATTTGTACGACTAAAAACCCACAATCAAAAGATAATTGTATGCATTGCTGTAGGAACATTCCTTAAGAACATAAAGTTCAGTTTTTAGCTGAGTAGAAATGAACTTTTCCAGGAGTGAATGTCTCCTGCATCACCATACTCTCCCGTCAAATATAGTATTACTGGAATGCTAATTATTAATTCTCTGCCTCAATTTAAAAAATATTGACATTAATGTCAGCTTAGATTAGTGACAAGGCTTAGAATCTTAAGTTTTTTCCTTGCAAGATTAGCACAATTTCTAATCTAATACTGAACATCCACTGAAGTTTGATATGTGATTTTATGATGAAGAAGTAGTTGCTCAATAGATACGACTTTACTTTTTGGAAAGCCATTCTAAAAGAAACATCACTAGGGAAACACCAAAAAATCAACTTTTTGAAATGTTTTAATTGGAATTTCTGACTTTTCTCTGTTGCCTTCTTCAGAAATTTGAGATACTCTGTGGCTTCTGGTGTGCATTTTTGGTATCTGAGGCAAATTCAAAGAATACCAGTTAATGGTAGATACCATTTGTCTCCAGGTTCCTTTTTTCCTCCTCCTTTTCAGAAAAAAAAAATCTAAGTTCACTAAGTACATTAATGTACTTTAGTATATTAAGATGAATTTGCAAAATTCTAGGACAGATACACCATAGTGTAGGCCTTCTGTAATAATTTCCAAAGTCGTAAGCAGACTTGTTCATGAAATAGTAGATGTGGAGAAATCTCCCTGGCTTGGGAGAGAGGAAGAGAAGGCTTCCACTTCTGAGTTCCCGTGAAGCTGTTTATGCCATTTATTGAAAACCCTACAGGCAGCTAATGATAAATTATGAACATTTTCTATCATCTGTGAGAAAAGTGGCAGAATGGAAGTGTATTGCAGATCACAAATTCTGATTGTCAAATTGGTCAACTGCAGTCCTCACTGTTCGTGTGATGGTTCTCCCTTTCTCTAACTCTCCTTTCAAAACCAGCAGTTTGGTCCTGGATTACCAGTATATCCAAGTGTAATAGGAAATGACTGCGTAAAACAGAGCTCTTTGCTGGGGGCACTTTGCAAAGTTTTTGGTGGTTAGTGCTGCACTTCAAGAAGCAAGTGCATTTATCAGCATACGCATTGCTGCACAGGTGTGGGACGATGTGAGTGCGTGTTCTATAGCGTGAAAAAATATCAGATATGGGAGTGAGATATACAGTATCAGAATATAGATTTCACGTTTCAGTGTTTCACCTGTGGAATTTGTGGGTCCGTAGATAAATGTGTGTCATATGTCCTCCTTTGCAGCCCATGAAAAGAAAATGAGTTGGACAACATTAATGTCTCTGTTTGAGAAACAGTCTTTTGTATGAGCTGCAAAGTTTTATGTGCTCTGTTTCAGCAATCACAGGTTTGCTCTGTGTTATCAGCAAGCATGTCAGGTACCATTCCTGTCAGTGTGAGATTCTTGAAGACCAGAAGACCTGTTTTATACTGGAAAGAACCTGAAGTTTCAGAAGGCAGAGCTGGTGGTCTAATAAATCCCATTAGTGTAGCTACTTCGAGATGCTCTGTCTTCTGGAAGTGCAAGAGCAGCCATGACGTGTTTTCAGACAGATGACAACAGTCACCTTTGTGGAAGTGGTCTGCAGTTGACATATTATGTTGTCATGGTAAACACGGTTGGTTTGTTTTCCTTTTTTTTTTTTCCTGCTCAGATTTTAAGTGAGGATGACTTGCTATAGATACATGTTTTGCTCAGTCTTTGTGACAGCCAATGTACTCTGTTAGAAAGAGTGATGCAATCACGAGAAGTTTCAGGAACAATTATCCCCATTAATCCTCAAACAGATGTTTCTTTTCTTTCTAACTCCTGGCATTTAGTCATATAAGTTGTTGAAAGGACTATATTAACAAATAGAATTTTCTATATTACAAAAGTAGCAAACAAGTAAGTTTTAGTGGCAAGCTAAGATTTCAGTAGACAACTCTGTTTTCCAAAGCCTATGCAAATGGAAGCTTTTCTTCCATTTTTTAAAAATATCCTTCACAACTCCAGTAGCGACTTATTGTTTCTGTCCATGGCTTTTGCCTCTGTATTTTATTATTATTCTGTTTCTTTCCTTCTTAAAGATAAACAGACAGTCCTGTATAATACCAGGACTATCAGCTTCTGTAAAAATAGACACTTCTACACATTCTTTGGGAGTACAAGCTTTATGTGAGCACACAGATCTGGAAAATATGGTGTTAAAAAGGAATACCACTGAACTGGAATGTTTCTAGTGAAGTTTGAGGAGAATTAATACAAGGTCTTGCTCTGTCCAGCATTTCAGTCTATCACCTGTTTCAACAGAAGAAAATAATGATAAAGATACAACTTGTTTCAGGCAGACCTTTAGCCACTAGAAGCCATATGTTACTGGATTCGCTTCTCCTTAGACACTTCTCTCTTAAAACTAGGGAGAACATAGAAAAATGCATTTTTCCAAGCATCTGCTACTGGCAATTATGGGGAACAGAACAGCAGGAGCACTGTCCTTTGATCTGACCCTCTGTTGATGGTCTTAAGGACTTGTTGGGTTCTTACCAGTTTGAGATAAAAAACGGTGGCTTTTATAGAATTTTGTTTGGATATCCATGGGAGAGAAAATCCAGTTTAAATTTGCTGTGGGTGTTAAGCTTTCTCTCCTGTTACTGTGATGCTGGTAGCAATTTTCAGTTTCTTTAGAAATATTCCATTATGAAAATAAGCTTCTCCGTGTAAAAGCTCCTGATGCATTATAAGAGTGGTAGAATATGCTGAGCAATTATGCAAAGACTGTGGAGTAGGCAGCAGGCAGACCTAGCTATTGCTCACACTGTTATCTGGTACCTCTTGATCTTGCCTCTACATACAGACCGTAGTATTCGTTCTACCACAGATATTATGTGGCAAATGTCCTTTCAATTCCACAGCATTTAGTAATCAAGTCTGACTCACCATACATTGTGAAAGATACCAATATACACAAAAGGCTGTGAGTAACAATACTTCTCTACTTTGCTGGGATCTACATTAACTTTAACATCATAGAAAAAAGACTCCAGTTTCATTATGAACAGTTTAGTGAAGACCTCTAGTTAGGATGATAGTTTCTGAAAACAAGGAAAATATGAATATGTGTAAGGAGGTGAGGTGGAGAGTACAATGCAGCACAATAAAACTCCACTTGTGCATACTAGAACTACTCTAGCCTCAAATACTGTATTGAGTCTTTGCTTACCACCACCACGAGAGAGGAATATAGCAAAGAGTTTAGGAATCTAGAGATACATAGTAAACTTGCCAAGAGACATAAGGAGCAATTTCTCATGAATGAATATTGAGATGGTTTGCTCCATGTAATTTAGAGAAGATATCAATTACAAAAAAAAAAATACACAAAAAAACAACCAAACAACAAAAATCTGCTACACTTTCCTAATACAGTAGTGAATGATGCATCCCATTTTCCATGGGATCATGGATACCATGCATTCCAGTTTCATAACATATCCAGACTAAGTAAACACTCAAAAGCAGGACAAGTATAACTGAGAAAAGCAAATACAGGTGTGGAACTTGCTACCACAATGTGACTTCTGAGATCGATCTCAGATTCAATTAGCACTGGATGTTTCAAGTGAACAATAAGAATATTGTGGCAGATTTAGGATAGAAGGAAGTCCAGTTGTTATCAGGATATGTTTTTATACAAATGAAAAACCAACTTGCCTTGTAATGGATCAAGGGGATACATCCTCTAGGGGTAGGTTGTTATAAATAATTTCTTTATCTTTGTTTTTTGATAACTTTATAGTTAGTGTAATCAGAAACTGGATACCTTACTGAGCAAACCTTTGGCCTTGTTTGCTGTGGAAATCCTCGCATTCTTTCTACGAAGGCCTTGTGAGTTTTTAAGAGTCAACCTCCCAAGAATGAACTGGAAATATTCCCCCTTTCCTATTCCACCTATATTACTGGATCTTTTTAGATATATTTATGTAGTAGGGCAACTGTAGATCCAAAAAAATACATATTGGGGTGCATTAGAACTTACTGCAGTTATCTCAACTTGTGTGGAAGTTTCCATCCAAAGCATACAATGGTACTCAGGGAGATGGCATACAGAAATGTCTTGCTCTGACATAGAATCATAGAATCGTTAAGGTTGGAAAAGACCCTTAAGATCATCGAGTCCAGCCATTAACCTAGTACTACCAAGTCCACCACTAATGAAACAGTCTTTGCCCACACCACAGAACTGGACTAGTACTGTGCTGCGTGTATTGCACACAGTGTATAAAATGTATGAAAAACCAGTGATATCAGTGCAAAGAAATTATTAAATTCTTCATATTTTTATCCCTTGTGACCAGTGGCAGCCAGAATCAGAGTCTTAGAGATAGTCCCAATTTAGAAGGGGACAAAATTAATTTAAGAATTTTTTAATGATCTTTTGTATGTTTGCAAAGAATGATGAAGTCCTGGGTGAAAGAAGGTTCAAAGAGCAGGAGACATTTTCTTTCTTCTGTTTGCACTTTCCTTCAACATTTTTTTGGTAAGAATTTGTCCAGGTAGTTCAGATTCTTCCTCAGCATCTCAGATCTCTTTTGTATGCACCTACAATCTGAATTAAGTTCATCCATTATTTTCTGCAAGTGACTGGCACAAGAAGTGGTTGCTGGTTGTTAGACTTGCTGGGTTCAAGCTTATGATAGCAACCTTAGAACAGTGACTTTCTATTAATTAGTAAAATAAATGTTCTATTTAAAAGGAGAACTTAGAGGACACCTATTTCTTAACAGAACTCAAAGTGAACATTGTTTTTTTTTTCCTTCACTTGTTCTTTTATTAAGTTAAACTGTTTAAACAGCCAATGCATAGATACTGCGTGACTCTAAGTGTCAGAAGATTGAGAGTCTTCTGACAATTATATATTATATGACAATAAATCCAAGTGTCAGAAGATTAAGGTTGTTCTTATTGTTGATTTACATTTTCAAGCTGAGATGTCAACATAATTTTGTCTTTCTCTGAAAAGAAATGAGTTTATGCAAAATTTTTAGCAAAGTTACAAGACTGCTACAGTATGTCACTCATTTACCTATACAGAAATTTATGTAAATTAAAAATAGAAAGGTTTTTAAGAGAATTAAAAGTCGAGGATGGAATTTATATATTTTTTTTTTTTAGTAAAAGAAGTTTTGAGTGTTTTGAAATTAAAACAAATGGTACTGTTGAATTGTTTGTATTTGCTCATAAGATGCATGAAATATTCAGTAGAATTTGGGAAATACAAGAAATATAAATAAATAATTGTCAGTAACAGCAAAAAACTTTTGCTTTCCTTGAGGAAAAAAAAAATGGATTTTTCAGCTATGTCAGTATTAGAGTGGTGAAATTTTTTCAGGTGCTACCAGCTTTGGTGCCCTCTGTGCTCTGGTTAATAATAGTGTGTTGGGGTATGGGGGGGGGGGGGAATAAGTCTATTTTTGGGGGGTTGTGGTTTGTTGTTTTTTTTTTAATTAAAATAAAGAATTCAGACAGTAGGGAGTTCAGAAAAATACCTTAAACTTGGCAATATGTCAATATTGATGAAGTTCCATCTGGGTAGTTCTGGCTCTGAATATAAACATTTCCCGTGGTATCCAGTGGAAAACTATTACAGGCATATTAATAACTCCAGAGAATTTTACTAATCTTCATTTTGCTAATCTTAATGTTTAGTAATCCACACTGAAAAATGGCAGGTTTGCCAATGTTAGCAATGACTTTCAAGAGTCCTGTAGTCTTAACTTTTTTGTACTTATGCTGTATTTACTAGATCAGCAGTTATCTGTACCAAAAATTGAAGCTATCTAAGGAAGCAAATTACATTTCACAACATGTAATCCAGACATTTTTAAGGAAACAGTAGCACATAATAAAACCTACTTTGCCTACTTTAATATTGCTTCTTTTCCTGCTAATTATAAACATTTCACAGTTGTTTGTTCAATTTAGAAAGCTTCTTTTTCTGTATGTATACCACTGAACAGTTAAATAGATTATTGTTCCTGCTACCAACACAATAATTGATAATTATTACCTGAAGTGATTGACATAATTCTGATTTTCTTCAGTCCTGTATGAAAAATTTTATAGAAATACAGGGTCAGCGTCTTTGATCTTTCTGCTTTGATCGATTTGGATGCCAGCACTTTGGTTTTCAGGAACAGTCATATTTTTGTGCCTGTGTGAACTTGCTTGTTAACATTTAAATAAGAAGTTCTGGTTAAATCACTGGTAGTATGAAACTTCCTCCTGATCCAAATATTGCTAATATACCTTTTTTTTTTTTAACACTTTTGATACTACTCTCCAAGTGAAGTGATTTTATTTGTCATCTTAATGAAAACTTTTTAAAGTTGCATAGAAATGTCTTGCTATCATTGTCCATTGTGTAGTCTGTAAATATTGAACATTTTTTTAATCTTAGATCAAAAATGCAAGTTAGTTACATTGAATGTTTTTAAAAATAAAATAGCTTGCAAAATTTTGAGATTATATGAACAGAAATATTTTAAAATCTCTTTCTCACTTGGCTAATATGTCTGATTTTATTTATTAGTTTATTTAGGATAACAAGTTATAGTACATTCACAATGTGCATTGTTCTTGAGCTGTGTTGGATTTGATATAAAGTGAAGAGATGAGATGTGCATCATAATTTTTAGCAAAGAGTTACAGTATGTTTTTATTCAAACCATATTGAACAACATGTTGGTACTGTATTTTCATGTTGCCTGCATTTGGGCAGACAGCAGAAGTTGTCTGCAGTATGCCTGCTAAAGATTTAGTTGCAGAAAAAACTCTCAATGTCTAGTTATGTTTAAAATATTTGAAGATTTAATTCTGAACTCTTCTAAATTCTGTAGTTTGTATAGTTTGTAAGGTTATATTTAGTAAAATGAATACTTTTGTCTGTTAGCAAGGAGTAAAGTTACCCATTTTATTTACTTGTACTGAAATCAGGAGTGGGATATTCAAAGGCCTAGGACTTATGTAAGCTAAGTGTGAGATATGGTGATCTCAGTTTTGGTACCTTTTAAAGAGTGGTAATTCTTTTATCTTGTGGTAATTTAAGGTAAAAGACTTAAAAGGAAAAGTTCTCAGGTGTATTTTAAGAAATTAAATTATTTTCTTTAAAAAAGTATTTTCCAGGCTTTCACCTGTTATTTATATTTGGAATAAGTTAAATTCATTGTTCAGCTATTTCTGTTTCTCGTATGTACAGGAAACAGCTGTACTCAAAACTACATTTTTGTCCTCATTTTTTTCATCTACTGATTCACTCTCCTAGGTTGTACATCCTCCCCCCTCTCAAAAAAAATAAATGCTGATTTAATTTGGACAAATAGGGTGTAATCCCAAATTCAGAAGGTATTATTTGTACATTCATTTTACATTGCTGTGATTGAAAAACTAAACAAAACCAAACACAGGGACCATCTTATCTTTCCTGCTCCAATATGAATGAATAAATGAAAAGCTCATTTGATTTCTGTGGGGGGAGAGTTGGCCTCAAAGGTTATAGTCAGCACACACTTAAGGTTGCATGCAGCATTCATAATGTGAATATTTCCTGTGCCAACAGTGAATGAAGTTGCGCGTGGTGTTTAGTCCTATAGAGCTCAAGACTTCAGCGTTTGCTGGAGTAGGGACCGATATAAGTCAGGTCAGTGCAGCCTGGAAGATCTTTTACTTAGAAAGTATTTTGCTATTTACTTTTACTATTAAAATACCTAGAAGGTATTTTAAATTAACCTTTGAATAGGAAGATAGATATATATATACACTTATTTTTTCCATTTTTCTTATCTTGCTAACTGTAGCATGTTTTTATATTACATTAAATGTCCTGTTTTGTGTAGTCATTCGTGTATGTCAGATGTTTGCTGTATTTTAATTTCTGCAATAGTATGTTTCTCTTAAATATGTTATATTAAAAGTATGTATCATAAATGAGAACGTTTCTTTTGTAGTGTGAACCATCTGTGCTTTCCCTTAGCTTCTAATTTTCATGCTCTGCAATGCTTAGGGTTTGTGTATTCATTCAACCATCATGCTCTTTTGTACATACACATCGCTAACCTCTTTTAGTTGAGCAGTGATGTCTCCTGAATATGGCCTGCAGCTTCTAGCTTACTTTATATTTTAGAAAGATACTTGCGTGCCTTTCTGTTCAGCCTGTTCAGAAGGCTCCAGGAAGACCTTATAGCAGCCTTCCAGTACCTAACGGGGGCTTATAAGAAAGATGGGGAGACACTCTTCAGTAGGGCCTGTTGTGACAGGACAAGAGGTAATGGTTTTAAAATAGAGAGAGGTAGATTCAGATTAGATATTAGGAAAAATTTTTTTACAATGAGCGTGGTGAAACACCAGAACAGGTTGCCTGGAGAGATGGTAGATGCCCCATCCCTGGAAGCATTCAAGGCCAGCCTGGATGAGGCTCTGAGCAACCTGACCTAGTCAGGGATGTCCCTGCCCCTTGCAGAGGGGTTGGACTAGATGACCTTTGAAGATCCCTTCCAACCCAAACCATTCTATAAATCTATAAGAAACACCAATGGATTTCTACCAAAACATATAGGTTTTGGTTTTTTTTCTTTTCTTTTTTAGAGAGGCACATTTCAACATTCATTCTTTATTTAAGTTACTAAGGATTTGACTTAGAAAAGCTGAAGTGGCAGATCTTATGGGTCTGTTTAAAGTTCTTCAGTGTATGGCTTGGGGTAGACAGTTTGCAAGCTTGATTTGACTGTCACTCTATCACTCCCTGGATCTGTTCATTAGTCCCAAGCTCATGGCATGCTCACGTGGTCAGTCTGGCCTCTGCAGACAACCGGTATATAAGGAAAGCTAGGCCTGCCTTAGCTTGCAGCTCAAAATCAGGAGCCTTGCGCTACAGGGTAGTTGTTGGTATCTTTGCCACATTCTAGGAAGTGGTTGTAAGGTTTGAGAAGCACAGCTGTAACAGAAGGCAAAGAAAAACTTCCTTTCCTATCATCACATGCTGTGACCTTCAAGATCAAATATTTCCAATCCATCTTTTGAAACCCATGCACAAATAAATTATATTATTATATTGCACACATGTACACATTTCATTCTGACTGAGCAGATCATGAATGGTTTCTACTTTGATTCTGGATCATCAATCTGAAAAGGTTAGGAAACAGTGTACTAGGAAAAGGAATCGTTTTCTGAAGCCAAAACCTGCATTAATTTAAATTACATTTCCACACTGAGGGAGCGCTGGCTTGTCCTAGAGTGTACATTTGCATAGATCTTAGATAACTTCTGGCAACATTCACCTCAACAATGTATGAAAATCCTGAGCTCCTACTTTGCGCAGAGCTACAACTGACAGTGGAAATATTATGTAGAAAAAGAGCAAGGATTTTCACAGCAAAGACCTTCAAGCAGAATGATTTAGACTTCTGTACCTGCTGATTATTTTCTCTCACCTTTCATCACAATCATCACTGGAATCATCACACACCTTATGAAATATTAAAGCTAACATTTGTCTGTAATAATATGTGACAAAAAGATAGTTTTGAATGTGTGGTTGGAAATACTTTTTTTGTATCTGCTGACTGACTGTCCATGAAAATGATGAACAATATGATGGCAGAAACTGTGTTAATAGCAATTGCCTCGTGCTGCTGACTGTTAAGCAAGCTCTTCAGCACTTGTCTCTGAAAAATATTTCTGAAAAATCTTGACATGGCATTGTTCTAGTTGCTTGAAGACTGTTTTCCAGGTGCATGAAGAGGCAGCATGTCCTCTACAGTGCAGTTCCTACCCCGGTGCTGGTTTTACAGGTTTTAACCCCATACAGTGTAACTGAAACTCGAGTCAGTAGGTTCTTTTCCCACAGCTTATTTTTCTCAGTGGTACAAATTGCCTACCATTGTATGCCTCAGCATGCTTAGTAAAAGGAATATAGTAAACTTATGTTAATACCACACAAAGGTCATGGCTCAGTCTTTATTTGTTTTACTTAACATAACCCTTGAAATTATAATGGGACAAATGCATTCTACCAGAAATAGGGCTATAGACACAGTGCAATGAGTTACTTGGAAGAAAAAGAGAGAATAATTTTTTCACTTTTTTTTAGAATGGACTCATTTTTAAATTAGAAACTTTGAATATTGAACTCAGTTTCACTAATACCCATTACCAGCCTTCTTTATGAGATGGACTAATTATTAAAACATGGAAATAATTTCTCTTTTGGTGTATGTGGAGACAATAACCTCTTGGGGTTTTTATTTAGTGTTGAATTTTCATTATGCCCTTACATTTTTTATTTGTCAAGTGTATCATGACAATGTCCTTTTTAAGAACTGAATGTCTGTGTTTGCTAATCAGAATCCATTCTGAAAAGCAACTTCTTAAAGTGCTTCTCAGCTACCATAAAGTAGTTACAGTTTTGAGATAATTCCATCTCAACAGTCTTTGTTCTTTAACAAGAGAATCCAAAGCTAGTGACAAAACCACATTCCTGATGTAGATTGTTGTAATTTATGGATTTTGTGAACTGAAATAAGGCTCGAAGTTAATGGCATGAATGGAGATTTTATTTTTGGCTTTTTCTTGGTAATCTTCAGTTCATCATATTGATATGGAAGAAAATGAATTCCCATACTGATGAAGAACATATGCATATTTTCTTTTTGCTTTGTCCTCCCTTGTATTTACTGTATATAAACTGCTTTTAAAATAATTTTGTGCTAGACACAGTGATTTTCACTTTTCTGGCAGCAGTGAAGTGCCTGATTTCTTTAATCACTTCAATGTTTGCCTTATATCATAGAAACTGCACAGAGGAGCTGGAGGATATTCCTGAAGCTAAGCCAAAATCATAGAATCATAGTCTACCTTTTTTGCTCTATGCTAGACACTCTAAGATCAAGAAAAGTTCATGCAGTTCAAAATCTGGCCTTTTCTTCTGTTAGCTAAATCTGATTCTTGATACCATAAGGTTTATGTGTGTATTATGTTTTCTAGCTAGCCAGCTGCTGAGACTTTAAACTCAGCTTGGGAGAAGGTTTCTTGGAATGGATTATCTCATGTTGTAAAAGTGCTCATAGACAATAACATGTTATGACTGTCTCTGCCGTGAAAAATTCTTTGAAGGCCTCAATATGTAGTTTAGGAATTCTGCTTGATAACAGAGGTTTTCTATCTGTAAAAGTTATGCCTGAGTACACTGTTTTAAATATGGGGCTTGCTTATACTTTGTATTACTGAATGTCTTCCTATTAATCTAAAACCTAAAAAAGGTAGCAGAAGAAATTCTTGGTTTATATACAAAACTAATAATGGAGGGCTGCTAAACTTCAACAACCATAGGTTTAACTGTAGCACCCACTGACCAAGAGATACTGCCAAGGGCAAACTCAGCTTTCAAGTCTGAATTGCAACTGTTTAATAAGTAAGGAACAGATTCACTGACTTATGGAGGATTTCAGGTAGTGAAGGGGTCAAATTCCACTTAACAAAGGAGAAGCTAGAGTTGTGGAATAGAAGTGAGGTTTTACATGGTGGGAATTGCACAAGAGCAGAATCGTGAAAACATGAAGAATTTCTGAACTACCACCAAAGGATAATCAAGAGCAGCAAGGAGTGAAAGAAGGGAGATGTCTATCTGTATTTTATTTTTCGGATACTGTGTAAGCTGTTTTTCTTGTGCTGGATCATGACTTATGTCACAATAAGCTAAATATGATTTATATGCAGAATTTTTATAAATCTTATTTGTCTGCTAGCGTTCAATGTCTTTAACCTTAAAAAGGTGTACTCAGATTACCCATAACCTGAGGAGAGACAAACATCTTTGTGATCCCTCAAAACCACGTAGCTGAGCTTCAAGTTCGCGTTCTGTGAGGTGATAGTAGAGAGACCATGGAAGGAAATTAAACACACCCATTTCTCTTACTGGGGAAACCAAATACAGCAGCAGCATCTAGCAGAAAAGATCAACTGTGGATGTGATAGAAGATGTAACAGAAGGGGGACCAAGTCCATTTTCATCATTGGTATTCGTACTCTATTCCATTGACACAGTTTTTTCCAGCCTCATAGCTTCCAGAGGATAGTGGGTTTAACACCTACAGTGAATTTGCTCCTATTTTAGCATTTTAATGTGTCTGTGGAAAATGTTTGTACTCTGCTAAACCACTTAGTACCTTTCTGCCATAATTACTTCACAGTGGCAGGCTCAGGATTTGATCTATCTGAATGACTAGGCATCCCAAACTGAAATGACTAATTTGTTTGAAGTAGGAAGGTTAAGGAAATTTTGCACTAAGTTTCTTCTACAAGACAGGGGTGGTAAAAAACTTTGTGCAATCTTCTGTGCTTTGTTGCTAACATTATCTTTTAGAAAGATCAGCCTCTGAATATGAAGACCTATAAAGACTTGTGCAAGATCTTTCTCACTTTATAATAAGTTTTAACTAGACATTGACAAATCAATCATTCTGACTCACAGGGGAAAGAAGTAGGCAATTTGTTACTGTCTCCGAGAATGATGGAGATAACAGGTAGAAGAGTTGGAGGAGGATCCAAACTGAAACATTGACAGAAGTAGGAACAAAATACAGCCCTAGCTGACAGTGGTGTCGGCTACTATCCCTGCTGACTGATTGCAAGGTCTTCCAATCAAAGTACGCTTACTACTTGGGTCTAAAAAACTAGAATTCTGTACCAAACCTAAGTTATCCTCACAACTAAAAATGAGATTACCCATTAACATGTGATGAGTTATATTTTCAGTTGAATCTTCAGAAACAACAAAATCTAGAGATGTAAATTCTGTACTTATAATTAAAAAGAGACAGTAATGCTCCATATTGTATTTTGGGGCACTGCTACAGATCCGTTGTTAAATAATGTATCACATTAAATAATATATTATTGTAGCTTAAAAGAAAAAAGAGAGAAAATGTTACCATTGCTCTGTATGGCTTTTGGTATATCTTTTTTTTTTGTCAGAGGGTATTTTCTCTAGAAAAACCTTCTGCCAGAGAATTAAGTGTTTCCAGTTGAGAATTAAAAAAAAAAACAAACAAACCAACAAACAAATCAACATTTGCATGACTTTTCAGGTTTAAATGCTGTGGTAGTAAACAGTGCAATGAAACACTACAATTTATTTCTGAAAGATATGTAAGAATCCCAAATAAGGACATTTTTCTGGATTTATAGCCTTTTTTTTTTAACACGAGTTCTTTCAGGTTTGAGGTTTTTTAAAAAATGTAGTAACAGGTCAGTGTCACATTTTAAGCTGTTGCGAATTGGCTGTGATCACCTCACATGATGCTGTGCCGTTCAGTAGGCACCAATGTGGCCAAAGCAACAGAAGACTGAGGCAGAACCTAACATGTTTTAAATGTTAAATACCTAATGCATATACTCTGGTCAGGATGTTTATGCTTATTTTGTAGTAATTGGTCAGTTACCAAATTATAACTTTCAAATAACATCCAGTGTGTTCTGATTAAGTTCACAGAGACCTGCTTAATAAGCTGTATAATCTAAAAACAGATCAAATGTACAGTGAAGCCACAAGAAATCTATGAAGTGAAAGTGACACTATTTAGCAGAAGCGACACTTCAATGTAATTTGAAGAAATGAATTATAATTGTTTTCACACTAAAATGTGGGAACACAGCAGGGCATTTCCAAGAAGTACCAGGATCCTCCTCTTTTACTGGCTTAGGAAGAGATAAATGCATTGTAAATATTCACAGCTTTGATGGTTTCTTCAACTCACCGATTCCTTACAGAACATTTGTCACTCTATGGTAAACATTTCTCCTGTCTCACTCTGAGTTTAGAGCCCTAAATCCCCACACCATTCTTCTTTCTGTTTCCTTGCAACATAATGTATCATACTCTATCTACTGTTAATATATGCACAGTGGAGGATTTTGTTTCTTGTTTGAACAGGTAAATACATTGATTAATAAATGCTGCATAATTTATTGAAGAAGTAATTGCTCATGCAGTGGTAAGTTAAGTTTCCTAGCAGTACTGAACTTGGCAAGCTTCTTTCTGGCCGTAATTTCTGGTGGGATAACATTGATAAAGCATCTCTCCTCAAGAGAAGTGACTATAATTAATACTAATTTTAAAGAGGTGATCTCAAATTTTAGGTTGAGGTTGATTTTTAAAGAAAAGGTCAGACTTGTTGAAAAGAAAACTTCTCATGGAATTGTCAGAATTCAGATGACAGTGTGCTTACTAATATTTTGTAAAATAAATATACTCTGGAGCTGATTGACAAGCTTGTCTTCAGAAGATGTGAGAGACCCTTCAGCCCCTACTCCACTTAGTTCAGAAGAGCAAGACTGAAGCTGAGAGTCCATTTTCCAGATGAATGCCCTGGTCTGGATTATAGGCTCACATAGAACAGGTCTCCAGTGGCCTACGCAATCATTCTTTCTTTGAGACAGTAGAGAGTTGTTTATCCATAATGGTACAAGAGAAATAGATAAACACATTAACCAAAAATGGAAGCAAAATTCAGTCACCTCCTATGGTTCTGTTTATAAGGCATAAAAATTAAACAAAGGAAGTGCATGGAGATGACAACTCTATTCAGTGAATTATTCAATTTTCGTAGCTTCAATTTGTTTAGTATTTCCTATGATTTACATTTTTCCAGGTAAAGAAATGTTTATGTGGATAATCAGATCTAAAGCATGGCCTTTTGGTATATATCCCAGCATGTTTTAAGAGACATTTGTAGGATCATCACATTTTGGAGAGACCATACACTAGGTTAATAGGCATAAGATCTCACTATTTACAAAGGCAATTTTACTAAGTAGTATTTGGAAGAACAAAAGGAGAATCTTACTATACTAGCTGCCAGTAGGTTTCTGGATGAAGTTTATGATGCTGACACCAACCTGTCTGTTTTGGATTCTCGTTACTGACAAACAGCTTCCTTTTGAGTGTGCCGCTGAATCCACTGTGCACACTGAGATGTTTGAATGTGCAGCCCTGGCTAAAGCAATGGGGCTGCTGGCTCCTGGACAACGGCTGCGCTAGCCTTGCTGTGTCCTACCTTCGTCAGCTCCCAAGTCTTAATTTCAAATGGAGTCTAAAACAAGTAGCTTCCTATGACTGACTAATCCAAGTCTGGCCATTTGACGTGTGATTTTTGTGTTTTCAGTGTGTATGAGAAACAAAACCACAAAATAATACACTGTTCTTCCACATGTTTTGTTTACTCCCCAGTCAATTTGTTTCTCTTGCCGTTTTACCACACTGAGTGGTGAAACAGTCTTGATCCTCACAACGCATTGGGATGTTTACATCCAGTAACAAAGGCGAGCGCAAGGGCTGCTGTCTGAATGCAGATCAAAGCTTCACTGAGTAGGTTGTTTTTCAGTGGTTTTTTTTTTTATGAGGAAAATAAAATGTGTTAATGCAAAGAAATCAAATTTGTCCTTAAGCATATAGCAGGAATTAGACATAATCCTGAAACAGAACAATTTAGTTTCTTAGGTAAGCTTGATATCCAAATCCATTTCTGTCCTTTGTCTCTTTTCTCAAACTGATACAGAAGAGAAGGCTGACTAAACTGATCTACAAATTATTTCTTCCCTCTGTGCTTTCCTGTTTGTCTTATTTCTACCAAGTAGACTTTGTAAAAGTCTAATTCAAATGACTGAGTGTTAGCACTTATGATTGGTTTGATTGGTTTTTTCCAGAGATGTACACTTAAGGGATCAGATAGCTGGATGGGTGAACAGAGAGGAAACTTGCAACAAGAGTAATAATAAATTAAGACCAATATATAGTTCCTATTTCTTGTATAGAAAAGTGTTAAGTATTTTGAAAAGCCCTTCAAATGATTCTCTCCTTCTACTGCCTCTTCTGCCTAAATGTCCATGAACCGCAGTCATAAAAACACCACAAGTGTCATACGCTGGTTAAGTATGATGCTTGACAGAATTGCCCTGGAGGTTCAATTACTTGTGTGTGTGATGATGAATGAAAACTGCTGCAGCTCTCAGAAGATTTGCAACAGACTGGCAATTGTTTGATCAACTGTGGTATCCCTATTAAAGCTCTGGTGAGACTGGAGCCTTTCAGTAGTTACAGAACACAGGCATGTCAGAGCTTTGGCTGTTCCCAAAGCACAGTGATCCCGTGAAGATGGGAAAAAGCTCGCTTGCAGAATTGCAGTTGCGATGCTCTGTGTCTGGAATGCATATAACCGTAAGATAAATATTTCAGTAGCTGAGGATGAGCAAACTACTTACTGACACCTTTACTAGAAGAAGGTGAAATAATCTATTCTTGGAGAAAATCCAGAATTGGGGAGGTTATTAAAAAAAAAACAAACAACAAAACAAAACAAGAGCCTAGAGGAAGGAAGTGCCATGGAAGCAGCAAAAATATTGCTGATGCAGGACTATATAGAAGCTAGGCTTGTGAGTTAGTTGAAGAATTATTATCACAAGACACTTGTGCATTCTACTGTTGACCTACCAGGCCATGAGGACAATGACAGCAATCCTTCACAAGACATCAGGAGACTTTCTGAAGTATGTGATTGTCAGGCCTTGGACCAAGAGTAACATGCAATTTTACATAGAAAGTTCAAATGTGAAATTGCTAGTTAGTGGCAACCAGCAACCTAAGAAAAGCTAATATATTATTTGTTTAGGTGGCTGCTCAGCTGGGCAATTGAGCACATGCTTTGCCTTAAGCAGTCAAGTTTGAATTTTTCATTATATTCCAATAATAATCAGCTTAAGCTTGCGCTGCCGTTTTTTTTTTGTTGTTGTTGAATTAGGTATATTTATTTGATAGCTGTTGAAATAGAAAGGTTATTTGTTTCGTAGAACAACAGGAATGGCTGACCTACCATTGAATTCCTGTGGACACGCAAGTATTGGCTAGGGTCATAACTGTCAAGTCAGCCTTAATTGTCAAGAATGTAAAACTGACTACTACAGTGAAGCAAAGTGAAATAGGATGTAAAAAGAGGGGGTTCAGGGCTATATATTGGGAATTTCAAAAGACATGTATGCATCTCTGCTGTGCTGTATTTGCATAATCAAGTTACCAAAAATCTAGAGCTAAAATAAAGAATGACTTAAAATTATAAAAACCCAAAATATTTGAAGTGGGACCTGTGTATGAAATACTTTCTGTATGCAAACTCATATTTTAAATGCCTGCTTTCCATGAGAACATTGCTGCTGTTATTAACTGACAGTCAGGGTGCTTACATCCACGTTATCAAACAAGTGCATTTTCTATGCACAGGTATCCTGTGGTACCTCCAGCATTAACTCATCCACTGTAAACACAGAGAACCAAGTTTAATTTGCTGTTGAACAAAGTCTCCTTTCAGGTGCCTTTGTTGTTGCAAAAACAGCCCAAGCCTGTTTTTCTTGCAAGAGACATTCAGATAAAAGCATATATGTGTTCAAAATGAGCACTTTTATCATCATAATCATTTTTAAGCTTAATATGTTTAATATAATTTATTTACTATTTAATGTAAGACCTCTTTTGTGAGAAGTACGAACAGTTAATGACCTGCAAAACTCTTCTATGTAACTGTAAATCCTAAAAGCGTTTTACAATTAATTGCATTCATTATATCTTAAAACCTGGCATTCTGGGAATATTCTAGCAACTGATAAGAAGTCTGTTTTCCATATGTACACCGAGTTCTTCTGTGCCTACAGCTGCATACAAAATGTTCACCCTGGAGCAAGTGTACGGTATGTGTAAGCGGTCATAAGATAAATGGCCTTAGATTTAATAGTTTTAGTATAAAAACTTGTAGTCTCATTTTAGATAAAAAACATGGCACAGCTGTAACTATTAGATCACTTGAACATTTGAACTCTAGGAATATTTACTTTTTCCTGTAAAATGATGGTGAAATATCTGGGGAAAAATATTATAACCGGTTGTCCTACCACTTGGTCACAAGTGCTATTTGTTATTAGCTTAGATTTTTAGCAAGATTTTTATTATGTTTTCAGTCAATCCAAGGAAAACATCAGGGGAAAATATGTGCACTGCAAGGGGAACAGCTCAGGATTATCACTTTTGTAATATTAGTTGTGGATGAAGATATTTGATTTGTTTTCCGTTTTGCGTACATTTTGTACACCCATCCATCATGTTGTTCTCCTCATCCCTTTAGTCACATAAAACTGTTCCTAAAGGATGGGGTGCCTCCATGAAAGAGGTAAGTACTCTTTATTTTTATTTTTTTTTTAATAAAGACTAAGTCTCAACCTGTAGAAAATTCCTGGGGAGCAATGCTGAGGAACTTTTTTTCCTTATTAATCTCTACATACATTCATAAACTTAATCCTGAACTTACTTCCAAAAAGCAGGGTATCTGTTGATTACTCAGCTGCTGCACAATTCACCAGTGACAGAAATAAGAAATAAATGGACCAACTTGCTTTAAAATGCAAAATGGTCAGTGACCCATAAATGAACTTTAAAAATATAATTAAAAAGGGTATTTTGTTCTGGATGTCTCAAGTAAAGATAAGGACTGGAAAAACATGTAAACCAGGAGTATCATTCCTATTAAGTCCTGGGTGGGTTATATATCTCAGCTGCGTACTGACAAGTAATACCGTCTCTCCTCCAGCCTGCGCACCCTTCATCTCTCACTGCTGTAGGCTATTCGTCATTTTGCAGATGCAGTTACTGTCCTTCTTTCTCCCCAGAGCATATTACCCAGCTCTTCTCTCTTTGTTGTTGTCTTTTCTCATTCCTCAGCAACTTTAGACTTCCTCAGACTCACCTTCAAACCTTGTCTGTCAAGCCTGCCCGCGGTTGGCCCTGCTGTGACTTGTTTATTTTGATTTAATTAAAATGCACCCGTCCAGAACTCTGGGCATATTACTGACTGCCCGCCTTGCAGAACCTTTAATTTCTGCAGTATTTTCACATTGCTTTCTCTCTGTGCCTGGAACAACCCTCTTCTTCAATTACAACAAACAACCTCAACTTTCTCCTTCAAAACCACTTTTTGAATCCTTGCTAGGACTTAACTACCAAACCCCTATTTTTACCTTCTTTAGCCAGGCAGGAATTTAATTAATTTCCATCAGTGAAGAAATAAACTACTGTGGTTAGGAATATTTATGCCCAGTTCAACCTTTAAGTCTCTGTTTTTCTGGGATTCCTTTTTGTCCTGTTGCTGTTAAGATTTTTATGTTAGTGTCGGGAGAGCAGCTTCATCATACGAACACCAATTCACGTGCTGCAGCTGAGCAAAACCACTGTGTTGTCCTCTGTTGTCTAAGGACCTTTCTGATGGGAAGATTTAGCAGAGGGAGAAGTGTGTCTTTGGAAGTGAGCCAGTGGTTAATCATGTTCACCAATTTAAAAAAAAAAAAAAAATGTTGTGACTGTCATATACAAAGCCACAGCTTTATTCTTAAATGTGAAGAATATCAATGGCACTCTGTAAAAAGTGAATAATTCAAGCAATTAGGAACTTGAATAAATAGAATTTATTAACCTTTTGGATGTGTTTGTTTTTCAAGCAAGGGATCTTTCTTATCCATATTTTCTTTATTTCTTTCCTTATTTCTCTCTCCTTTTCCAATTCTGTCCTCCAAAGCTCTTTCCCATCCTTTCTTTCCACTCTATCCTGGTATTATTCCTTCTCTCTACATATTGCTCATGTATTCTGTTTTTTGTTTGGCATTTGGCTTTTTTTTTTTTTTTTGTACCCTTTAGCCATAATCTAACACCCTGCACCTTACCCCCACTACAAGCAAGAAAGGGAAATAACTGTGCTTCATGTTTGCTCATCTGGCCTTTTTTTTTAAAGAGCTTTATAAGGAGAGATTAATCTTCATAGATGTCATAGAAAACTGCAGGTATCAGGGTCTGATGAATCCCACCCTCAGTAATTGCTCCAGTTTCCTTTGAAATGTGCTCCTGGAAGGCATGGATCATTTGATCCAGCAGTCAGTCAAGATCTGATACTGTCTAGGTTGCCTGGTTCTGCCTCTGGAGCCTCCACACAGACTCATAAAGGCCTCATTTTTGTGCTTCGGAGGAGATGTTTCTTGCTTATACATTGCTCAGTGAAGAGAGTCATCGCTGTTACTGGAAGCAGAAGTAGGTGGGTTAGTACTGGCAGGCACATTAGGACCTTGACAGAGCACTTTGGGTATAACAACATGTCCATGGGAGGAATGTAGAGGAAAAGCAGAGGTACTGGATTTCCTGCTTTGTTGCTCCTGGTGTATACTGGTTTGCTAGGCTCGTTACAAAACCGCTCATTTTTTTTTCCTGAAACACTCACATTGTTGTTGGTACACTGCAGTGCTCGAGACTGCAACCAGCCTTTCACAAGTATGACCTTATTTTTAAAATGGTTTTGAATTTTTTTTTTTATTTTTAAAAATGTGTCGTAGTTCAGCCCTGATCAGGACCAGACTACGCCGTCTCTCTCTCACTCCCCCCACCTTCCGAGAGAACAGGGAGACAAAATATGAGGAAAAACGGCTCGAGGTTTGAGATAAGGACAGGGAGAAATCCTTAAAGTTACCATCACGGGCAAAACAGACTCGACTTGGGGAAAACTATTCATTTATTACTACGAACAGCACGATAATGAGACAGAGAACAAGATAACCTCCATCCACCCCTCCCTCTTCCCAAGCTTAACAAGGAAGGAGGGGTGGTGGTGTGGCTCTCTACATTAGGGCATCCTTTTCTGCTACTGAGATTGTGACTGGGGATGATAACATTGAATCCCTATGGGTAAAGATCAGAGGAAGGGCTGACAAGGCAGACATCCTGGTGGGCGTCTGTTATAGACTGCCAAACCAGGATGAAGAGACAGATGAGGTATTCTACAAGCAGCTGGCTCGAGCTGCATGGTCGTCAGCCCTTGTCCTCATGGGGGACTTCAACTTCCCTGACATATGCTGGGAGTACAGCACAGCACAGAAGAAGCAGTCTAGGAGGTTTTTGGAGTGCATAGAGGATGCCTTCCTAATGCAGTTGGTCAGAGAGCCCACGAGAGGAACTGCCCCGCTAGACCTGCTGTTCGCAAACAGGGAAGGTCTGGTGGGAGATGTGGAGGTTGGGGGCTGCCTTGGACAGAGTGACCATGAAATGATAAATTTCTCAATTCATGGTGGAGCTTGGAGGGGGAATAATAAAACTGCTACCTTGGACTTCCGGAGGGCGGACTTTGAATTGTTCAAGAGACTAGTAGGGGGAGTCCCCTGGCATTCAGTCTTAGCGAACAAAGGGGTCCAAGAGAGCTGGTTGCTCTTCAAGAAGGGAGTCTTAAGGGCGCAGGAGCAGGCGGTCCCCCTGAGCCGCAAAATGAGCCGGCGGGGAAGAAGACCGGCGTGGATGAATAGGGAGCTATTCTTGAGGCTCCGGGAGAAAAAGAGAATCTACCGCCTGTGGAAGGAGAGACGGGCAACTGAGAATGAATACAAGGAAGTCGTTAGGATGTGTAGAGGTGAAATCAGAAAGGCAAAAGCCCAGCTTGAATTTAACCTGGCCACTGGGGTGAAAAGGAATAAGAAACTCTTTTATAAATACATTAACAGCAAGAGGAGGACAAAGGAGAATATCCAGTCTTTGCTGGATGAGGCTGGGAATGTGACCACTGAGGATAAGGAAAAGGCGGAGGTTCTGAATGCCTTCTTTACGTCTGTCTTTAAAGGTCAGACCAGTTATCCTCAGGGTACTCCTCTCTCTGACCTGGTAGTCTCGGCTGGGGAGCATGCTAACCCCCCTGTGATTCTGGAAGAAACGGTCAGAGACTTACTACTCCAGCTGGACTGCCACAAGTCCATGGGGGCAGATGAGATCCACCCAAGAGTGCTGAGGGTACTGGCGGAGGTGATAGCCGAGCCGCTTTCCATCATCTATCAGTGCTCCTTGTTGACTGGTGAGGTCCCGGAAGACTGGAGGATTGCCAACGTGACTCCCATTTACAAGAAAGGTTGTAAGGAGGATCCGGGGAACTACAGGCCTGTTAGCCTGACGTCGGTTACAGGGAAGGTTATGGAACAGATAGTCTTGAGGGAGATCATGCGGCATGTGCGGGATGGCCGGGGGATCAGGCCTAGCCAGCACAGGTTCATGAAGGGCAGGTCCTGTTTGACCAACCTGATCTCCTTTTATGATCAAGTGACCCATCTGCTGGATGAGGGAAAGGCTGTTGATGTGGTCTACCTAGACTTCAGCAAAGCCTTTGGCACTGTCTCCCACGGTATTCTCCTGCAGAAGCTGGCAGCCCATGGCTTGGATGGGTACACTCTTGGCTGGGTAAGGAGCTGGCTGGAGGGCCGGGCTCAGAGAGTGGTGGTGAATGGAGTTAAATCCAGCTGGCTACCGGTCACAAGTGGTGTTCCCCAGGGGTCGGTGCTGGGGCCTGTCCTCTTCAATGTCTTTATTGATGATCTGGATGAGGGCATTGAGTGCACCCTCAGTAAGTTCGCAGATGACACCAAATTGGCTGGGAGTGTGGATCTGCCTGGGGGTAGCGAGGCCCTCCAGAGGGATCTGGATAGGCTGGAGAGCTGGGCTGAAGCCAATGGGATGAGGTTCAACAAGACCAAATGCCGAGTCCTGCACTTTGGCCACAACAACCCCAGGCAGCGCTATAGGCTGGGGGCGGAGTGGCTGGAGGACTGTGTGGAGGAAACGGACCTGGGGGTACTGATTGATGCTCGGCTGAGCATGAACCGACAGTGTGCCTGGGTGGCCAAGAAGGCCAACGGCATCCTGGCTTGCATCAAAAACAGTGTTACTAGCAGGAACAGGGAGGTAATTGTCCCCCTGTACTTGGCACTGGTGAGGCCGCACCTCGAGTACTGTGTTCAGTTTTGGGCCCCTCACTGCAAGAAAGACATTGAGGCCCTGGAACGCGTTCAGAGGAGGGCTACGAAGCTGGTGAGGGGTCTGGAGCACAGGCCTTATGAGGAGCGGCTGAGGGAGCTGGGATTCAGTCTGGAGAAGAGGAGGCTCAGGGGAGACCTTATAGCTCTCTATAACTTCCTGAAGGGAGGTTGCAGTGAGCTAGGGGTCGGCCTTTTCTCTCGTGTAGACAGTGATAGAACTAGAGGCAATGGTTTCAAGCTGTGCCAGGGGAGATTCAGGCTGGACATTAGGAAATATTACTTCTCGGAAAGGGTAGTCAGGCACTGGAATGCACTGCCCAGGAAGGTGGTGGAGTCACCGACCATGGGGGTGTTCAAGAAACGTTTGGATGTTGTGTTGAGGGATATGATTTAGCTGAGAAGTATTGGTGATGGTTGGACTGGATGATCTTTTAGGTCTTTTCCAATCTTGATAATTCTGTGATTCTGATTCTGTGATTCTATCTCTACTACCTTCCCCCCCGCTGAGCGGCACAGGGAGGAAGAGGGAATGGGGGTTGCGGTCAGTTCATCACATGTGGTTTCACGCCACTGCTTCATGGTTGGGGGAAGAACTCCTCACATTCCTCCCCTGCTCCGTTGTGGGGTCCCACCCCTACGCCACAGTCCTTCGTGAAACTGCTCTGGCATGGGTCATCTCTTCCATGGAGTTCAGTCCCTTCAGAACAGCTGTCCCAGCGGGCCCTCCACGGGCCACGGCTGCCTTCAGGCATCCAGCTCCCCCGGTGTGGGGTCCTTCATGTGTTCCAAGTGGATCTCTGCTCCTCTGTGGACCTCCATGGGCTGCAGGGGGACAACCTGCTCCACCATGGTCGTCACCACAGGCTGCAGGGGAACTTGGCCAGGAGCCGCATTACTCCTCCCCCTCCTTCTAAACTGACCTTGGTGTCTGCAGCCATTCCTCACAACAGGCTGGTAGATGTCTCTCAGGATCTTTTTTTACATCTTATTCACTTCTCATCTCCTTTCCACTTCTTGCAGCTGGGCCGGGCTGAGCCGGGCCCAGTCGGCTGCCTGGCGAGAGGCCAGAGGGTGAGGCCTGCAAGGCCCATGAGGCCTGCACCTCCACCTCTGTGCCTCTGCCCCTGCTCAGCTGCTTCCTATCTTCTCTTCTCTCTTTTTTTTTCTGTTTTCCCATTCTTAAATATGTTATCGCAGAGGCGTTATCATGGGACATTCTGCTACCAATAGGCTTGGCCCTGGCCAGCAGTGGGTCTGCCGTAGGCCTGGCCAAATCCCCTGAACAAAGGGGAGCGACTTCTAGCAGTTTCCTACAGAAGCTACCACCTTAGCCCCCCCCCCACTAAACAAAACCACGACAAAATGTTTTTATTATGTTTTTGAAACCTGTGTGACTGAAGAAGAAATTTTACTTTCCTGTAGATTAGAGTATATTATATATCCCATTCTGTTGATGTATAGCCTGTAGAAAGCCAGCAAATATTATTAGATCTATAAATCAAACAAGGGAGACTTCCTTTTAGCAGCAGACGTTGTGGTCTCATGAAAGCTCAAATTTTCATCAGTTCTACCCTATTTGGATTCTGTTTTTTCTTGTGTTGTAAATTAGCACAATTTCATTAAAAACATATCTATCGTCTTTAGTGCACATACTTTCATATTGAGATTCTAAAACTTTGGCTTGATTTGCTCTTGACCTCCAAGAAAACAACAAGTTTTTTCTCAAATGTTTTCTAATTATTTTGGTATTTGCGTACAAGGGCTAATTAAAGCAATTCTAGAGAAGTGTCCTGGTTCTGCCTAGGACAGAGTTAACACTCACCTGAGCTGAGAGAGGAACTAGAGCTGGTGGCCCCTATGGCTGGGGCACCCAGCTGGGATAGTTTACTAATTAGCCAACAGCTGGAGTTAATTTACCCAAATTAGCCAAAGGGCTATTCCATCCCATCTGACATCATGCTCAGTGAATCAGTGAGGAGGGTGCTGAGGGGGGCCTCCTGCTACTGGGGAGGAAGCTAGGCATTGGGATTGGCTGTGAGCTATTGTGCTGTATTTGTTTTCCATCTCTGCTTTGTTTTCTTCTGTTATTTCTTTTAAATATATTTTTTGTTTCATCTCAACCCACGAATTTTGCCACATTCTGTCCCACTGGTTGATGAGGGGAGTGAATAAGAGGCTGCGTAGCTTTGTTCTGAGCAGGGCTAAACTACAACAACAAGCTGAAAGAATTTATTTCAGTAGCAGGAGATTCTTGTTGCGAAGCTGCACTGTCCATCTCAGTCTTTGACTTGAGCAATCTGTTCCCCAATATGCAACCTTAGCTGCTTCCAACTCCTCTACAGCAGTAGATTCTGACATTCAAAAATACAGGAGTAAATTCAGTTTGAATTATTGAAATTGCATAGTATTTCATATACTTCTATATGTATTTGCTGTATCAGTTTAGATTATATTTCCCTTCACAAAGGCTTTGTCATGTGAACAGAGTATTTCATTCCAGTAAGTTACTCATCTCCATTGTCTTTTCATCTGCAAATGAAGCTGAAAGTTTGACCAAAGTAACAAAGCAAAAATTTATTTTAGCTTTACAAGAAGAATAAGTAGCTGCCATTTAAATCTCTTAAGATCTTAAAAAAATTGGATTGGACTAAGTGAATAAAATATGTCATGAAATATTTTCTCTGTATGTAATTTAGAGTTTACATTAATATCTTCTATCATAAATTTAGTTGTTTGTAACTCTATGAGATCAGTCAAGGTTATTTCATTTTAATGTCTTATTGCTGCATAAAGCTCAGTGACAGTGTTTACACTGATGTGTCTTCCAACATGAGTGAGACTCAGTCTAGAAGACAGGATCTGTAGTGTGGCTTGGATTAATTGTTTCTGTTGGATGAGTTTCTTTATTAACTAATAACTCTTATTGCACTGGCAGTGCTAGTGACAGTGACAACCCTCTGACACTGCAGCCTGCACATGACTGAATTGTTTTACCCCAAGCCATCATGAAGACCTTTTGTGTTTCTCGGTCTACGTGAGTAGTCTAGAAAATAGATTTGTGCCAAAAGTGCATTCAAGATCACAATCCTTTATTTTTCTCATAAATTTCAACGTAATATCCAGCCTAGTGTGCAACTGTGGTAATTAAACTCTATACTGAAAGCTATGTGCTTCATGGATCATTGGATATGCTAATTACCTTTTACTAGGACTGTCACCTCTATTTATGTTGTAGTAAACAATGGAATAATTTCATGTACTTGGCAAAATCAGTAGTGATTAAGGTATTTTAAAAACTTATACTTTTTTTTTTCCTTGATACTCCAGCTAATTGAAACCAAACATATTAATCTGAGTAAGTTTGTTGAGTCTTCTGTTCATTTTATAAAGTGTATGTGCAGCGTGTGACTTGTTTTCTAGTGCAGTTGGTTTTACATGTCCTTTTACCTTTCTCTAAATTGGAACAAACTGTTCAAAGCTTGAATGGGATAAACAGATCTATTTTGTGTAATTCAATAACTGCTGATGGATGGTTCATGTTGCAGAGGCTGGGATGTTATCAATACCTTTTTGTGTTCTCTGACATGGTACAAGAGTACTAACCCAGTGTCATGAAAAAAAAAGTATCATGTGGATTGCAATAGTTTTCTCATTTACAACAGTGGTGTTCAGCACATTCTTTACTTTTATATTAAATTTAATTTTTGTTTTTATTTAGCTATTAGATGTAATCAGGTAAAACAGGCAATGGAGTAAATATAGAAACATCAACTTCAAATGTAGCCAAATTCTTGTTTGTATTTTATCTGACAATGGCACAGTGACAAATGTGGCTGCCTTGTCTCATCTTATTTAAAAAATAGGGGTAGAGTTAGGTTGTTGGTAAAATTAATACAGGGAGATGTGAAAGGCATCTTGTAAAGTAAGATGCCTTTCTGGCCTCTTTACGGAAATAAGCCAAAGTTTTATAAATGGTGAAAATATTAGGTGTATTTTTCCCCTATAAGACTTCACCGTTTCAAGACAAATAATCAAGATTCCAAGTAAAAAATATTGTTTATTGTAGGTAACATTCTGACATTTTGTCACACATTCATTTGAGAAATAATTGTTTCTATAGAAGTTCCTGGTGATAAACAAGTTATACCCAGATGGATGGGTTTTTTTGGTTCTCTGTTGGGTTGCCAATGAGTCAGCTCCCCAAAACTGCCTGACAAAACTCCCAAATTCTGAGAGAGCTCACTGAGGGTGCAGATAACAGAAAGTGAAAGAGAGGAACTTTGCTCTGAGCGAACTACTTTTTAGTAGAAAAAAATAAAAAGGCAATAAAGGTATGTGTGGTGATATTCTAATTCCCTGTTTGTCTACTTCAAAATGCTATTAGAAATCACAAAGCTTTTATATTTTTTTTCACTCCAGCACAGTAACAGCTTAACTCAGTTCTGCCTCTGAAAGCTATAGGTGTTCTTCACACTGAGGTGTGCGAATGGTTTATCTGTTCAAATGCACGGCTATGATTGCTGTAAATGCAAATTTTGAACCAGATTAAAACTTGCTTTATGTAAGCATTCCCCTAAGAGTAGCAATATATCTTCAAAAAAATGTAATTTTAAAATGAAATCCCACTTTATTTATATTAAAAGAAATGTCTCTGGTGATTTCCCTGGGAGCAATGGTGACCTTTTGGTTGTAGCTTCACTAAATTCGCTTCTACATAAATTTGAGTGCTTTGAGTATTTTTCAGATTTTATATCTTTTTTTTTTTTGTTCTTTTAGAGGTTTTTTTTTTCTTTCAGTTTCCTGTTGCATCATGTTGTGTTTACCAGTATGCCCTATTTAGTTTAAGCTTCATTGTTCTCAGGTAAATGAAACTGTATTTATTCTTGAAGAAATGTTACATATGTGGTGAACTCATGGGAGTCCCAGTTTTTTAGCCTGAGGTGGTTGTTCTGAATCTGGTTCTGGATCAACAGAAATTTTTACCCTGTTAAGGTATACTGTGTGCTTATGTGAAAAATTTTTAAAGCCTGATAACTGGACTGGATGTCCACATAACAGTTAAGAGTAATCAGTATCATGCTGAAGGTCTCAGCTTGTCTAGATTGTCTGGACATCAAAGCAGAACTCTTATTATTCAGAAGTGATATGGAAGCATACGGAGCAGGCTGGTTCAACTTTGTAACATACCTTCTTTGTGATAAAATTTTGTCCTAATTATCTCAGGAACTTAGATAATGTCAAAGATGAAATGTGCAACATCCTCATAGTTTACTGTGATGCATTTCACAGTCCGTTCAATATTGTAATGGTTCCTCCAATATCAGCCTTGTCAGCAGAGGTTTTCAAAGACAAAGTTACCATTATATTCCTCTCAGTCATTAGTTGTCCTGTTGTTTAAATACATACTGTCACTTAAACATTTGAAAGTCTGCCGCTACTAAAAGTTGGCATCTCCAACTATAATGGATTCATCCCAGTGATTCGAATAAATTAGAAGCTTGAGGTGGCTTCATCAGTAGTTATTAGTTTAGAAGTCTCTGATATTAAAAGTGGCATATATTACTTGCTCACGCTTGATTCTTCTGTAGTGGTCAATATCAAATGACAGATTCAAATAGATGACATCAATAAGAAAAGTAGAGTAATTTAGTCCAGTCTCTGAGCTCTGGCAGGATCAACTACGGATAAACAAGCTGGATCAGCAATTTATCTGTACTTTAAAACTTCCAAATAAATGATTCAGTAATATTCCTAATTTCTTTCACCTTAACAGTAGAAAAGTTTCTGGCTAAGCAGCTTTGATAGTATTTTTAGCAAATTACATTGGTTTCTTCTCTACCCTACAGTGACCGCTGGGCAAAGCCGATCACTCTTTTGTTTATAACACATTTGTGCATGTTGGAAGAATTTTACTGTGTCACTTTTCAGTCTTCTGATCTTTAATCACATTCTATGGCTTGAACCTTTTCTTGCAGGTTATATTTTCTACTCTTTTTCTAATCCCTTTTACTGTTCCCTGCAATTTTCTTCATTTTATCTCCATCTTACTGTCGTGGTTTTGTTTAGTGAGGGGGGGCCTAAGGTGGTAGCTTCTGTAGGAAACTGCTAGAAGTCGCTCCCCTTTGTTCAGGGGACTTGGCCAGGCCTAGGGCGGACCCGCTGCTGGCCAAGGCCGAGCCGATTGGTAGCAGAATGTCTCGTGATAACGCCTCTGCGATAACGTATTTAAGAATGGGAAAACAGAAAAAAAAGAGAGGAGAGAAGATGTGAAGAAGCTGAGCGGGGGCAGAGGCGCAGAGGGGGAGGCGCAGGCCTCATGGGCCTTGCAGGCCTCACCCTCTGGCCTCTCGCCAGGCAGCCGACTGGGCCCGACTCAGTCCAGCCCGGCTGCAAGAAGTGGAGAGGAGATGAGAAGTGAATAAGATGTAAAAAAAGATCCTGAGAGACACCTACCAGCCTGTTGTGAGGAACGGCTGCAGACACCAAGGTCAGTTCAGAAGGAGGGGGAGGAGTAATGCGGCTCCTGGCCAAGATTCCCCTGCAGCCTGTGGTGACGACCATGGTGGAGCAGGCTGTCCCCCTGCAGCCCATGGAGGTCCACGGAGGAGCAGAGATCCACTTGGAGCCCGTGAAGGACCCCACACCGGGGGAGGTGGATGCCTGAAGGCAGCTGTGGCCCGTGGAGGGCCCGCTGGGACAGCTGTTCTGGAGAGACTGAACTCCGTGGAAGAGATGACCCACGCCGGAGCAGTTCCACAAAGGACTGTGGCCCGTGGGAGGGACCCCACGCTGGAGCAGGGGAGGAATGTGAGGAGTTCTTCCCCCGACCATGAAGCAGCGGCGTAAAACAACATATGATGAACTGACTGCAACCCCCATTCCCTCTTCCCCCCTGTGCCGCTCAGGGAGGGGAAGGTAGTAGAGATAATGTTAAGCTTGGGAAGAGGGAGGGGTGGATGGAGGTTATCTTGTTCTCTGTCTCATTATCCTGCTGTTTGTAGTAATAAATGAATAGTTTTCCCCAAGTCGAGTCTGTTTTGCCCGTGACGGTAACTTTAAGGATTTCTCCCTGTCCTTATCTCAAACCTTGAGCCGTTTTTCCTTATATTTTCTCTCCCTGTTCTCTCGGAAGGTGGGGGGAGTGAGAGAGAGACTGCGTAGTCTGGTCCGATCGGGGCTGAACTACGACACTTACTTAAATTGTTGTTGTGAAAAAGGGGACATTGCATTACTTGGAGCTCACTGGTGCTGAATTGAGCACAATTATTGCATCGTTATCAGCTCAGCTGCTGCTTACCCTTTTACTTTGTGTGTTATGACTGTGTTTTATTGCTGTTTTCTGGGTATAACACTTTGTGCTTGCCTCTACTGAATTCCAGCCAGCTGCTGAAATTTCAGCCCCTAGTCTAAAAAATAATTTTTATTCCAGCCTCCTATGTGCTTAGAACCTCTCCACATTTAGTCTAACAATCAAATTTGCTCTTGTTTTTGCCATTACTAATGGAACTGATGAAAACACTAGGTAGATCTCAGCCCTTACAGTCCCCGGTCTAGTCCCACTTGAAATCGTCTTCCAGTTTGACAGCAAATCGTTGATAGTTGTTTGCTGAGAGTGATTTCTCAACTGGTTGTCCACCCACCTGATGGTAATTACGTCTCTTGCCTTAGCTTATTTATGAGAATATTATATGGAATAGTGTCAAAAGCTTTAATTAAAAGTCAGGATATATCATATCTACAACTTCCCTTTTATCCAGTTAGCTTGTCAAAGAAGAAAAGTAGACTGACTTGACATTATTTCTTTTTGACAGATGCATATAGATTGTTTTACTGTCTTATATTCTAGATACTCACAGATGTAATGTTTAATACTTAACTCTAAAGGTATTAATTTGAATAGGTAGCTCTCTGTTAGCCCTGAGAAGTTTTTGTGTTTTTTTTTTTTTTTCCTACAGGTCCTTGATAGTTACCAATATTCAAAATCCCGGTGGCTAATTTCCTAAAAACACCAAAGTGAATGTTTTCAGTCTCTGCTCTGGTGCTCACATTTGACTCATCTGCCTCTTCTTTCAGCATGTTTTTTTCATCATTGCATTTTAATATCCCTGTTAAATTAATACTGTGAAGTGGAGTTTTGTAATTTGTATTTCATGTGAAGATTTAGGAAAAAGGCAATGAATAGGTTACCTTTCTATTTTGGTCTTTTTGGTCTCCATTGTCTTTTACATTATTTTATTTTCATCATTCAGGTGTAGTTATGGACCCTTTTGGTTGCCTTCTCTAATAAGACTTTTTTTTTTTTGCATGCTAGTCTTTTTTATTTATTTTCACATTAACATAAACTACTCCTTTATTCTCAGTGATATGTGCTCATTATCATATGTCTCTAGGATTCGTTTTCTGCTTTCAGATCATTAAAGAGCTCCTGGCTCAGCCAGAAAGATCTGTAACTTTGCTTCGTCTGTTTCCTTTATGTACATATAATGTGTCTTTGTGCGTTAGATAACAAAAAGTACAGTCTTGCTAATGGGAATATTTTCAAGCTATATGCTCAGATTAGTGGAAATGTGGCTTGCTGTGTTTCTGTACTTACTAGGATCTGTTCTTTGAATAAGCTACTAAATATACTGCTGGGTTATTTCAGGCTAAGAAAAGGCTGGACAGATTTTGAAGTGTACACACAAAGATGAAAAATGTCTCATGGCGTTGATCATATTGGAAACAGCAAAAGATTCAGCTTTCAGCAAACCAAATAACTTAGATTAGCAAGTTTTTAATTGTCTGAGTGTTTCTGTAGCTGTTCACAAGAACAGTCAGCTCTTCTGTACTTGATGTTTTGGTCGGGGACTGTATCAGAGTGGCATAAGCAATTGGATTGTGTTTTGTTTTCCCAAAGGTTAAGGCTAAATCTCAGCAGGAACTGGAAGATATTGCCTCTCCAAGAGACGGATGCTGTCAATCACATTATCAGTTACGACTTTTTTATGCAAGATAGCAGCTCTTGGCAATTTTCAGAGCCTGAAATTCAGTAGGAACCAGCAGCTGGGAGGTATTACCTTCATCAGTGCATCTGATTATGCTGTCTCTCCCAGTTCTTGGTCCTGTATTAGCCCAGCTTCATAGCACTACCTATCTGCCTCTACTGTCTCCAACATTTCTGTCTTAGCTTTGCTTACTTCAACTTAGATTTTATTTTCAAAGGCATTTGAGGTTTTTGAAGTCCATTATCTGTATTTATTTTGCTCAATCTTCCAATTAATTCAAATATTAACCATAGTAGCTGTTTTCCCAATTAATTTTCTACCTATAGATTTTCAATCCTCCCTGCTAATTAAACTTAAATCTGACATAGCTACCTGCTGGATTGATAAAAGGAAAACCTCATCCATCCTCATTTTCTTCTCAGACCTCCTATTATGACATTGAATAAATAAGACTCTTCCTTCTTCCTGAATTCAGAGGAAACTTACTTCTTATGGAATGTAACAATTCCTTTTTTTGCCTACCCTTACAATCATACCACTCAGGTCAATATTGCAATTCTGTGGTTTGTCTCGCAAATAAATGGTGAAAACAATCTTTCTGTAACTTTGTTTAGTAGGACAGATAAAACATTCTGTCTCAAGAGAAAATAATTTAATTAAGAATTCTGGAAGAGGATTATGTATAGCAGGGTCTAGTAGAGCTTTAAAATACACGCAGCAACTTGCTTGAGTCGGAAAGTAATTTGAAAGCCACAGAGTGTGGACACCAGTTATTTTTCGGTCAGCCTAAACAGTTCCTTCTCTACAGGAAAATGTTATCATTCAGCAGCATACACTTTAGTTGAGAATTTTTGCAAGTTAGTGTTATATGGATTTCCAAAGCTTTATATGATATCTCCTGATGTATCATGATGCTGTTTGCAAATGCAGTAAAGTCAGAAAGCATCGCTACAGTGTTTTGTGTTAATTTATTCTTATTCTTTCATACTCTTTTTTGAGAGCTAATCAAGAAGTGTGACTATCCCTACTCTGAGTGCATAATTTTGTTACATTCAGTCTACTCTTGTTTCCACAAGTGACAGTGTTTGCACTGGACATGAAAGACAACACATGTATGTTTCTTCCTAACAAATTCTCAATAGGTTTTGATTCTTTCAGCCTTCATCCTTTACATGAGCATTTACACTGACCATGAACCTTTTTGGCTCTACTCACATGAGTGAGATAGATATAGATATATAAACATACTAGTTGACATATAACCTTACCAAAAAAAAAGGGAGATGTGTAATCTGGATAATTTTCAAAACCAAGAGAGGATAGTGATAGCCATTTCAATGCTTGAAGAAGGAAAAGTGGTCTAACAATTCTGAGTCTGCTAAATCACTCTGGGAAGAACACTGGGAAAACCTCAAACTGGGAAAATTGCCTGCATTTTGCATAGAATCATAGAATGGTTAGGGTAGGAAGGGACCTTCAAAGGTCATCTAGTCCAACCCCCCTGCAAGGAGCAGGGACATCCCCAACTAGATCAGGTTGCTCAGAGCCTCATCCAGCCTGGCCTTGAACGTTTCCAGGGATGGGGTATCCACCACCTTTCTGGGCAACCTGTTCCAGTGTTCTATAACTCACATCGTAAAAAATTTTTTCCTACTTTCCAATCTAAATCTACCCCCCTCTATTTTAAAACCATTACCTCTCGTCCTATTGCAACAGGCCCTAGTAAACAGCCTTTCCCCATCTTTCTTGTAGGCCCCCTTGAGGTACTGGAAGACCGCTATCAGGTCTCCCCGGAGCCTCCTCTTCTCCAGGCTGAACAGCCCCAACTCTCTCAGCCTGTCCTCGTACGAGAGGTGCTCCAGCCCTTTTATCATCTTCGTGGCCCTCCTCTGGACCTTCTCCAACTGGTCCATGTCCTTCTTGTGTCGGGGGCTCCAGAACTGGACACAGTACTCCAGGTGGGGTCTCACCAGGGCAGAGTAGAGGGGGAGAATCACCTCCCTCGACCTGCTGGCCACACTCCTCTTGATGCAGCCCAGGATGCGGTTGGCCTTCTGGGCAGCAAGGGCGTATTGCCTGCTCATGTTAAGCTTCTCATCCACCAGCACTCCCAAGTCCTTCTCCTCAGGGCTGCTCTCAATCCATTCCCCGCCCAGCCTGTATTTGTGCCTGGGATTGCCATGACCCAGGTGCAGGACCTTGCACTTGGCCTGGTTGAACTTCATGAGGTTGGCACAGGCCCACCTCTTCAGCCTGTCGAGGTCCCTCTGGATGGCATCCCTCCCTTCCAGCGTGTCGATGGCACCACACAGCTTGGTGTCATCGTCAAACTTGCTGAGGGTGCACTCTATCTCACTGTGCATGTCGCTGACAAAGATGTTGAACAGGGCTGGGCCCAGCACGGACCCCTGAGGGACGCCACTCGTGACCGGTCTCCACTTGGACATCGAGCCGTTGACCACCACTCTCTGAGTGCGGCCATCCAGCCAACTCCTTATCCACCGAGTGGTCCGTCCATCAAACCCATGTCTCTCCAGTTTACAGAGAAGGATGTCGTGCGGGACAGTGTCAAAAACTTTGCACAAGTCCAGGGAGATGATATCCATTGCTCGTCCCTTGTCCACCGATGCCGTCACCCCGTCATAGAAGGCCACCAAATTGGTCAGGCACGATCTGCCCTTGGTGAAGCCATGTTGGCTGTCACCAACCACCTCCTTGCTCTCCATGGGCCTTAGCATGGTTTCCAGGAGAATCTGCTCCATGACCTTGCCAGGCACAGAGGTGAGGCTGACCGGCCTGTAGTTACCTGGGTCTTCCTAATTCCCCTTTTTAAAAATGGTGGTTATGTTCCCTCTCTTCCAGTCATTGGCGACCTCACGAGACTGCCACGACTTCTCAAATACGATAGCCAGTGGCTTGGCAACTTCATCCGCCAATTCCCTGAGGACCCGTGGATGGATCTCATCAGGTCCCATGGACTTGTGCACCTTTAGGTTCCTCAGATGATCCCAAACCTGCTCTTTGAGTACAGTGGGCAGTTCTTCATCCCCGCAGTCCCTGCTTGCACCTTCTACAGCTTGAGTGGTGGGACAGGAACTCTTGTCGGTGAAGACTGAGGCAAAAAAGTAATTGAGAACCTCAGCCTTCTCCATGTCCTGGGTAACCAGGACACCAGTTCCCTTCCGGAGGGGGCCTACATTTACCCTGGACTTTCTTTTGTCCCCTACGTACCTATAAAAGCTCTTCTTGTTGCATTTTATGTCCCTGGCCAAATTCAGTTATGCCAGGGCTTTGGCCTTCCTTACCTTATCCCTGGCCACTCGCGCAGCCTCTTTGTAGACCTCCCAAGCTACCTGTCTCTGTTTCCACCCTCTATAGGCCTCTTTTTTTACTTTCAGTTGGTCCAGGAGCTCCTTGCTCATCCACGCCGGCCTCCTGGCCTTTTTGCCTGATTTGTTCTTCATCGGGTTGCACCTCTGCTGAGCTTGGAGGAGGTGCTCCTTGAATATAGACCAACTTTCCTGGGCCCCTCTTCCCTCCAGGGCCGCCTCCCATGGCACTTGGCCCATCAGGTCCCTGAAGAGGCTGAAGTCTGCCCTCTTGAAGTCTAGGGCAGAGAGCTTGCCATGTAGTTTCCTTGCTGCCTCATAGATCTTGAACTCTACCATGTCATGGTTGCTGCAGCCAAGGCTGCCCACCAGCCCCTCCCTGTTGGTGAGCACAAGGTCGAGCATGGCACCCCTCCTTGTCGGCTCCCCTATCGCCTGCAGGAGGCAGTTGTCGTCCACGCATTCCAGGAACCTCCTGGACTGCCTGTGCCCTGCCGTGTTCTCTCTCCAACAGATGTCAGGGTGGTTGAAGTCCCCCTTGAGGACCAGGGCCTGTGACTGTGAGGCTGCTCCTATTTGGCTATAGAGCACTTCATCTGCTCTGTCTTCCTGGCCAGGCGGCCTGTAACAGACCCCCACCGTAATGTCCCCTGTCCGTCCCCATCCTCTAATCCTGACCCATAAGCTCTCTGTCAGCTCCTCCTCCATCCCCAGGCAGAGCTCCACACACTCCAGCCGGTTGCTGACGTAGAGAGCGACACCCCCTCCTCGTCTCCCCTTCCTGTCCTTTCTAAAAAGCCTATACCCCTCCATGTTGACGCTTCAGTCGTATGTGTCATCCCACCACGTCTCCGTGATGCCAATGAGGTCGTAGCCCTGCTCGTGTGCACGTATCTCCAGCTCTTCCTGTTTATTCCCCATGCTGCGTGCATTGGTATAGAGGCACTTCAGCTGGGCCCCCAACAAAGCCGACTTGCTGGCTGCAGCGACAGGAGTGCTACTGGATCGCAGTTTAGGTTCATTTGCACTTATCTGTGATCCTTCCTCAGCTTCTGGACCCTGCAGTTTGTAGACAATTTATTTTTACCATCCTTTCTACAAAGAGTCACAAATGCAGTGTTTCTTCTTTTCTAAGACCTGATTTGAGGCAGTGGGGTCTGCTGTGGAGGAATGCTGAGCCTCCTCAGCTGGGACAGAGGGCACTGGAAAGGTTGCTTTGAGTATCAGATGGGATACATAAAACAAAAATATCTGAAGAATCGCTTATAGGCAATTCAGAATAGACATTCAATGTTAGTTGAAACTTCTGACTTTTTTCTCAGTATTCCTCACTTCCTAATGCATAAAATGGGGCATGAAGAAAAGAAATCAGTTTGTGAAATGCTCTTAAACTCTGGAGCTTAATAATCTATGAGGCTGATAATAACTAAAGATGTTGTTTAAGTGCTCCATGGGACAACAGAATATTGTATAGATGCATGTTAAGTGAACAACCACCATGATGAGTTCTGAGTGAAGCCAGAACACTGTGGGAGATAGAATCAGACACGTAATTAAGACCAGTAAAGCTGAGGTAGTAAACTGAAGTAACCCAGTGTGGTCGGTTGACCTTGGGTGGGCACCAGGTGCCCACCAAAGCCACTCTGTAACTCCCTTTCCTCAACTATACAGGGCAGGGACAATATAATGAAAGGCTCATGGTTTGAAATAAGGACAGAGAGATCACTCAGCAATTGCCATCATGGGCAAAACAGACTCGACTTGGGGAAAATTAATTTAATTTATTGCAAATCGAGTCAGAGTAGGATAATGAGAAATAAAACCAAATCTCATAAGCATCTTCCCTCCACTACTCCCTTCCTCCTGGGCTCAACTTCACTCCTGATTTTCTCTGCCTTCTCCCCGTGAGCCTCACAGCAAGAAATGGGGGTTGCAGTCAGTTCTTCACCTTGTCTCTGGCACTCCTTCTTCCTCAGGGGGAGGACTTCTTACACTCTTGCCCTGCTCCAGCATGGGGTCCGTCCCATGGGAGATAGTCCTCCATGAACTGCTCCAACCTGAGTCCTTCCCACAGGGTGCACTCCTTCAGGAACAGACTGTTCCAGTGTGAGTCCCCCATGGGGTCACAAGCCCTACCAGCAAACCTGCTCCAGTCTGGGCTCCTCTCTCCATAGGTCCACAACTCCTGCCAGGAGCCTGCTGCAGCACTGGCTTCCCACATTGGTTACAGCCTCTTTCAGGTATCTACTTGCTCAGGCATGGGGTCCTCCACAGGCTGCAGGGGAATCTCCTGCCCCTCCTTCTTCATTGACCTTGATGTCTCCAGAATGGTCTCTCTCACATATTCTCTTCTCTCCTCCAGTTGTGATTGCCTTTGCAGTGTTTTTTTTCACCTTCTTAGATAGGTTACCACAGAGGCACTACCACTCTCCCTGATGGGCTCAACCTTGGCCAGCAGCAGGGTCCATCTTGGAGCTGACTGGCATTGGCTCTGTTGGACTTGGGGGAAACTTCTAGCAGCTTCTCACAGAAGCCAGCCCTGTAGCTTCCCTGCCACCAAAACCTTGCCATGCAAACCCAGTAGACCCAGCAAACTTTAATTCTTGTGCTTCCTAACTATTGAAGGGCTCACTTATTAAAATAATGCTCTTTAATGCATTTTTTTTTGTCTGTATGGATAATACATATTTGCAGCTGGTTGTTTGTGAGTGAAAGTCTAATGTATTGTCATGTTGCCTACTGCTTTTCAAAGGAAATAGGTTTTTATTTTTACTTGTTATGTGGAATGGTATCTATCAGTACCTTTCCAGAATACCAAGTAGCTTGTTCTAACTTTCACTGTGAGCAATAGATTCTGTCCAAAGGAAAAAAAGAAACAACACAGCTGATACTTCAGTAGGAGCTACAAGCAGCAGCTATAGGCTGTGCGCACATACTTAAGCCTGAACACTCCAGTTTATTCACCTAGGAATACATCTAAACTTTCCTCCAAAGAAAATGCTGAATACGGAAAGGGATGTCTTCCCTCGCTGCTTTCTCCAGAGAGAGCTGTTGCCAGTGCTTATGCCCACTTAGGAGGTTTGGCAGTTGGCTGACAATGTACAGCTACTTGGACCACAGGACTGTGTAGAGGAAGATGAGATTCTCTCTACCGCTTCAGTTAGGAGCACAGACTGTTTCCTTGGCTGTTTACCATGCACACCATCACGAAAAAGAGGGAAAACTGGGAGAGGAGCACTATAGAAAACCTACCAAAATGAAATAGTAGGACCAATAAATGTTCATTGTGTCTCTTGCTTCTGACAGACTGAACATCCCTCTCGTCAGAGCCGTGTCTGAAATACTCTGCAAGACTGAAACACAGATCAAAAGTTAGGTCCAGTGAAACCAGCTACTCCCTCCAACAAAGCAGTGCAGAAGAGCCATCAACACGTTCTTATGAAACCTGATGTTAGAAATGCATTTCCTACTGGACTGTGTGGGAGGGATGAGTAATAGGCTCTCATTGTGTTTCACTTGTATACTCTTTTCCCCAGAATGGATACATGGTAATTTTCTGGAATCTCAGCAGGAGACCGCTTGCTTTGCAATTCATCAAAATCAGCTATTCTTTGTTTAAATAAGTGTTAACATTTATTTATGGTACTTCAGATTTGAAGTGTTGACATATCTGTTTTTAAATATTTACTAGAATTTTCATATATGTTTTAAAATATTTAAGATATGTCACATGGGGAGAGGCTAGAAATTGGGGCTTTAGAAGCTATGTATGTATGTACTGTGTTGGAAGAGCATAATTTACCAAACACTTTGGTGCAAAGTAGTTCAAGTGCTAACATTGTCTGGTTTATTACTATAAATCTAATAATTTTAAACATAAAGTGAAAAATTGTTGAAAGGGGGACCCACGTAGTTAAAATCTCTCTGAAAGGAATTAGCTATGAAGGTCACGTTCCCTGAGGGAATCTCATTTCTCTCTCATGACTGATGGTTTCCCCTTTCACATGTTTTTTGCTTTCTCTTATCTTATCACCATAGATAATTCCACACTGTCCTCGCCATGCCTGACTGTTTTCATCTTTGCATTGGCCTTTCTAGATTGGTAAGGTGTTATCTCTCCTGTATACCAATTGTGTTACATCTACCCTTACATTTCTGTTCCCCCAGACCTATCACAAAACTCTTCATCTCTTAGTTTCTTCTCATTCTTTTCTTTCCCTTCATCAGTCCTTTCGCAGTTCTGCTTCTGTCTAAATCTTTTTACTGTTTTCCCTCCCTTGTTTTCCATCAGTACCCCGATGGAGGTCTAGCTAGCTCCTTTTATTGCTTTCACTTTTTCCTTTCTCACCACAGCGCTGTGACCTCTCCAGTTACTAAGAGAATTCCTTACCCAAAGCCATCTACTTTTGCATATCTTTCTCTTTTCCAGCTCAGATGCTGAACACATGTATGTTAATGTCTGTGAATGTAGACATATTTGGGGCCATAACCTTTGATTATTTCTTTTTGATGCTGCCTGAGTTTGCAGAATCTGGTAGCCCAATGCAGTATGGCTGCTATGGCTCTGCAACCCCAAGCTCACATGGCTGAGGACCCATTCCTGATAGGCGTATATACATATGTGTATGTGCACACACACACACACACTTATAGCACCGTTCATATGCATGCATATAGATCAAGACATATGTATATAGAGATATATATGTATAAATACACCTATGCAATACAGACCACTTCAGCAGCTGGTCTTAGACTCTCAGTCTACCTATAAGTTGGCCATTGGATCCCAGATTGCCCCAGTTGCTGGCACGCAGACATAGGAGCCTTGGAGGCCTGCAGACCTGCTGTGGTTGCTGGTGTTCAGATTTCTCATCCTATTAGCCACATAGTCCAACTTGACATTTACTAGCGTTCACCCATGTCCACTCAGAACAGAGGTGCATCCACACAGAAGTTAGGTAAAAACAGGATTAAATGTGTATATAGAACAGATTATGATGATCAAGCACAGGGCATAGTCAAGCAGATGTGCTTGTGTCCAGTTGATTGACTCCTTTTATCCCATCTACCCACTGTGTGCCCACTCCTCTTCCTCCCTGAGCCACCTGGATACCTCCCTTTCTCCACCTTTAGTCCTTCCATTAAACATCCTGAAAGGAGGTTGTACGGAGGCAGGTGTTGGTCTCTTCTCCCAAGTAACTTGTGATAGGACAAGAGGAAATGGCCTCAAGTTGCAGCAGGGGAGGTTTAGGTTGGATATTAGGAAAAATTTATTTACTGAAAGAGTGGTCAGGCACTGGAACAGGCTGCCCAGGGAAGTGGTGGAGTCACCATCCCTGGAGATGTTAAAAAAAACATGTAGATGTGGCACTTCGGGACATGGTTTAATGGACATGATGGTGTTAGGTTGATGGTTGAACTTGGTGGTCTTGGAGATCTTCTCCAACTTTAAAGATTCTATGATTCTATCCAATAATAAATTTCACACATTCCCACAATCTCTTTAAAATATCTCCTCAGAAAGTTTTACATGGTCTCCAAATGTTCTTCCCCCTGCATACCACAGCGAGGCTCAAACCCTCGTAGAAAACTATCCTCTTCAGTGTGGAGGGTGGTCATGCAAGGGTGTTTCTTTCATTGGGTCACCTTGGGGGATTTCACCCTGGGTCCATGGCTTAACCGCTCCCCTTGGTGGTCCTAAGGAGCAGCCAATTTTCACTGATTAGGATTTTTGGGTTCCTCTGCCTGGCATTGCTCCACCAGTTCTCACTGGGGTCTTTGTACTTATGATGACACGACCTAACACACTGGAAAAAGCACTCCGTCCACAGCATGTAAACACTAATGCTTTGTGGGAAAGTTTTATTTTTTATGCTTTGAAAGATGTTATCAGTACATTTCTGAGTTGGGATTTTTACTAAAATCTAGTACTAAAGACTAGTTTCCTAGCACAGAGAGGATTTTTCAGAAGTTTTGGCAATTGAGAGTTGATTAGACGTATCGAGGGTAAGAGACTCTTATCTCTCCTGTGGTTTGCAGTCTTCTGTAGTGGTCTGATATTTCATCTAGTGGCAAATTCATTGTGTTCTTCCTAATTTCTGACTCCTTAGCATTTGTAAAGTCCATTTTCCATGGCTGCAGAATCACTCAGTGTCCATGATTAACTCATGCTATGTAAGTTGTATTTAAGCTGTGTCACCTAATCATGCAATGACATTTCAAGGCCCTTTACGAAATACACTCGTTCATTGAGTAATGTGATCTCTAGTGATGATCAAAGTGATTGAGAGCACAAAGGGGAAATAAATGAGCTTTCCGTTCTGATTTAGGGCAAAGGAAAGTTAGCATCCCTGGCAGGGTTGGACACAGAGCACAAGGAAGACTGGGATACCTGGAGAAGAAATGACAGTAAATCTGGGCACGTGTAATCTCAGAGAATGTAGGGTACACTCAGATCTATTCAAACTTCATTAAAATGTTAAAAGTGGGTCTCTTTTTTTTTTTTTTTTTATTAATACTGAAAAGCTTGTAAGGCAAACAGTGTGTGTATCACATTCAAAATGAACAAGCATCTGAGCAGCTGTTCTAACCATAACGACACTGGTCATATATAAAAGCTGGTGAAAGACTGCAAATCTGTTAGAATTTTTGACAATCTAAAATCTTCATTCTAAATTCTCCAGATAGTAAATGTTTATATTATTTCTTCTTAAATAAGTGTTAAGAAAACATTTTGGGTTTTTTAAAAGTTTAGAATTTTTTGGAAGTTGTTCTATTTACTAGATCTTCAAAAATACACTCCTCCTGGAATGGAAGGGTCCACTGAAAGTACAGACATAAGCATACACAATGCCTGGCTACTCCCTATGTGTATTCTGATGTTAATTGTGGACATTTGCAATAACTCCTCCAATGATGAGTGTTGTTTTGTTAGAGGAACAGTTACTGGGAACAGTGCTAGAACAGATTACTCCAGATTCAAGAGTATGACATCTGGGGTTTTTTTCCTATACTTTAAGTATTCAAATTCTGTGATACCAAAATATTTGTGTTTTCCAGAAATATGTTATTAGCCTGAAAATATTGTATTACTGACAATGAAATATTATCAAAGAATGAAAGTATAAAGTGGAGTGAAGATTTTTTGTTTATATTCAAGCTATTAAAGGCAGTTCCTGAGGCGATGAGTTAAATATAGTTAGCGCAGGACCAGTGTAGACATGGGAGCAATATGTTTGTTAGTTACATATGTGTGTTAGTACACATTTGTACTATGCTACCTCAAATCCGTGTAGATCTGAGTTCTCAGTGTCTGCTATGACTGAATTCTAAACCTTGTTGAGAAACAAGGGGGATTTGGTTGGTTGGTTGCTTTGGTTTTTTTTATTTGTGCATTGTATGGATGAATATCATCAAAAGCTTTAGTGTTTACTGTGAATAATTCCTATGTATTCACCACTCACACCTGACTTGTGAACTAATGCAAAAAGTGGTAATGTCTTCCAAAGAGTTATTTAGTTTATAGAGGAGGACTAGCTAGTCTAGAAAGCAACACTATTACTTTACAAACCATCCTTCACAGGGAATGTTATCATAAGATACTCACTACGGAGATTCATAAACTGAAGCAGATGATGATGAATTTTACTCTGATTTATAGACAAATGCAAACTTATATCAGTTTTATAGGGTTGGGAAAGCATAAATCGGCAGCAAAGAAAAGCTAGTAAAGAGACTGAGTGTAGCAGAGAGAGAATTTATCTTTAGACGTGATTGTGAGGTAAATAACAACCAGTAAAGTCAGAGGTGATAAACTTATTGTTTTAGGAATAAGCAATTTCTGAGCATTCATGAAGTTGGAAGTGAGGGATTCTGGAAAACTGTGGTCAATGGTGGATTAAAGAGATAAAGAGTGAATGTGTAAGGATGAGTTCTGCGATGCTTTGGAGCTGTTTAGTGGGCTTGTGTATGAGGCACATGAAAGGAGAAAATTCAAAATCAAAATAACTAAACATTCTGTTCTGAGACAAACTGCAGGTATGTGTGCTGGTGTTCAGTGAGGAAACAGGTGGAAAGAATTAATCTCATTTAACATGAGGTTTTGCAATTTAGATTTTTGTATGAGAGTGAGTTGTATGAGGCAATATTCATAATCAAGACAGAGAAGTAAGAGTGTAACTCATCTGACCTCAGCTTTGAGACAAGGTAAAATTGTGCCTTAGAATTGCCTGTTTGTCATCCCTGACTTTAAAGGGAAACCTAGATGAAGAAGGCAGGTGCAATGTCTGTATTAGACATCTGTATCTGGTCAGGGAAACACACTATTCCTCTTCATTCCTCTTCATCTTCTCCATTCTACACTGATTTGCATTTGTGTAGTTCATCTTTGATAACCTAACGAGAAAAAGCTTATGAGGCTAAGAGAATGGGTGCTGAAATTTTCATGTCATTTCTGCTCTTTAATGATGATGGTCTGTTTCAAAACTGAATCATATGTTACAATGTCCAAAATTGGTATCTTCAGGCAAAAAAAAAAAAAAAAAGGAAGAGAGGAAAGCAAAACTATAATCAACTTATAAATGCATGGCCAGAATCCCATGTGAGAAGAGAACCCTTGCTGAGACACCTGCACCACGGCCATTTCCCATTTTCCTTTTCATTTCTCAAGCAGAGAGCACACAGACGGTTACATCCATAATTAGGGCTTCTGTCAGCTACTTTGTTTTGCTCAGGGGGGGTTAGGGCTAGCCTAAAGTAATCAAGAAACCAGAGATGGATTGTCAGTCCCTCTCCATTGTACTAAACAAAAAGTCTAACCACATCTTTGCCAAATGAGAAAAGGATGTAACATCTATAGATGAATGCAAATACATCTTCAACCACATGTGCAGCTTGCTGAAGACCTTGACATGCAGTATTATTCATATGTGATTACACAGCAGGAGTATTACAACAGACTAAAATTTCAGATGGGCTGTTAAAAAGTTTTGTAGTACTTATACTAATTTTCCTTAGCTTTCCTTCTGAAATGGATGCCAGAGCCTCTCAAGTAGAATACTCCTAGTCTCCTTCCACCTACAAATTTTCTGTTTTCACGATGTCATGTCTGCCTCCTGCTGTTCTTTTCTGTTCCTTCTTTTCTCACACATTAACTTAAGAGTGTGTGACACCACTGTGAATGAAACGTGTGAAGAGTTAAGAGTGGCTGTGCTTAATCATAGAATGGCTAGGGTTGGAAGGAACCTTTAAAGGTCATTAGTCCAACCCTCCTGCAAGGAGCAGGGACATCTCCAACCAGACCAGCTTGCTCAGAGACTCATCCAACCTGGCCTTGAATGTTTCCAGGGATGGGGCATCCATCACCTCTCTGGGCAAGCTGTTTCAGTGTTCCACCACCCTCAGCGCAAAATTTTATTTCCTAATATCTAATCTAAATCTACCTCCTTCTATTTTAAAACCATTACCCCTCGTCATATCACAACAGGTCCTACTGAAGAGTTTCTCCCCATCTTTCGTGTAGGTGCCCTTGAGGTACTGGAAGGCCACTATAAGGTCTTCCTGGAGCCTCCTCTTCTCCAGGCTGAACAGCCCCAACTCTCTCAGCCTGTCCTCATGGGAGAGGAGCTCCAGCCCTCTTATCATCTTCGTGGCTCTCGCCTTACTTGAGTAAATAGGGATAAGAAAGTAAGATGCTGGGGTGGATGGATTTTGTGAGAAGCAAAGAGAGCACAAGAGCAATGTACTGGAAAGGCTTGCCTTGGCAGAGAGCAGGCAGGGTGAATGTATATGCAAATCTTAAATGCTCTGAGCAGATTCACCTTTGATCACTGTGACAAACTGAAAGTTTGTAAATATATTCAATTACTGACAGTTTATATCTGATTATTCACCACTTGCAGTGAATTGGGAAATAGCAGCCTATTTATCAAATGTTTTTTGCACATGAAGTCACTATGATAGTTCTGTATTACTGGAAAGCTTTTGCCAATGTGAAATCTGAGAACAGAAATAAGAATTGCACCTTTCAATCACGGGAGTGTTCCTTCTCATTATTTGTCTCAGATACATCAACCCCTCTGCCTCCCTCAATCTAAAGATCATCAGTATACATAAAAACAAAATGTCTATTATCCTAGCATTTCACCTGGTTAAATTATCTTTAATGAGATGTTTAGCATGGAGATAAACATTCTCTACATTGTGTACACAAACAATAACATAAATTAATGTTATCATCAACCTCACCACGTGATTCTAGCTGTATATTGTCAAGTGCAGTGTTATTGATTTCTCACCCATCTTTTAAAGATGCTTAGTGAGATGTTAAAATTTTTCTGTGTCTCCAGCTCTTACTTGTTCACAAATTCCAGGTAAAAAGTTAGCTTGCAACTTCATCTTCTGAAAATCTTTTATCTGTAATGAGTGGAAACTTACTTTTATTTCCAGTCAGCCACTTGGTTTTCAGATAGCAAAAAAAAAAACCCTCTTAAGTATGAAGAGAATTTCTCAGTAACAGGATTGGTCTTTGCATTTGACAAGTGCTGACCAATGCAAGGCCTTTTTTTTGCATGACCTTTCTTAGTCTAATAAAGTATTTTTGCTGTTGGAAATGTACAATTTGATTGCCATCAATCATGAAGTTCGGAAGAATATAAATACATCATGGGGAAAAAAGCCAAAACTGAGCTTCCGAGTGGTTCAGTGTTAATATTGTAATCATGCAACCCTCTGCCTGTGTTCTGTCTAGTTTGTAAATGTTACATTCACTTGATACTATCCTTGAACCATCTGTTCAGTCTTTCAGCTGTAAAACCAATGTGCAGTCACATTTTGTCATTTGCTTGAGTACTTCTCTTAAAATTGGTAACACCTGTGTCTCCCTAACATATGGATTTCCATTAAAAAAATTAAATATTTCATATTGATTTTTCCTTTTCTTTTTCTTTTACTTTGCAAATAGATTTGAAATGTAGCACTGCTTCTGTAGGAGTATTTTTAAACATGCCAGCATGAGCCTATTGGGAATAACTAGGTATAAATATCAGTAATGAGTAAACAAGTGTTTAGATTGGGGCATACCAGTGTAGGAAATGTCTAAATTCTAAAAAAAAAAAACAAAACAAATATGAAGTGTGATACTACAAATAATTTTTTTTCTATGTGAGCAATTTTTTTCCAAATTGCTTGTCACTAATCTCATAATGAATTTGTCTTTTTCAAAATGCCAGAATGTTGAAAAGGTACCTAAGGTGATGGAGTAGGAGAAAATACTTGAGGTCAAAGAAGCAGTACTGTTTTTACTGTCTGTCTTTTTTTTTTATAGCATGAGACTATGAATTTGGACTTGGTTTCTCTATTTGTATATCTGCTGCTTAAATCTACATAGGAAAATGTCAATACTATTCATTGGTGTAACGAGTCTGTCAAAACAATAAAATACACTTTGAGGTACAGGATTTGGGCTGGTTCCCTCCTTGAAGGTGACCTTATCCAAGTTTTTCATCATGTACATTATTTAGTCTCTTTGTCTTTACATTAACAGCCGCTGTCCACAGCCATGTACGTTGTGAACTGTTCATCTGGATTCCCTGTGGCCTGTGAATCACAAACCTGGAAGTTTTTTTAGATGCTCTAAGTTTGATCTCTCCCTGTTCACTTTACACTTCGGCTCTCTGAAGTGCTTTTGGCCATTGCAGGATCTGAAGAAATACAATAGCCTAAAACAATCCCATGATTTTTGGGCTCTGACTTCTAAGTATTCTTTATATTCTTTCCCATGGAGATGTATGATTGATTCCTAGAAGGCTCCATAACTCACACAAACAGCACAAGGAGGTCAAATGCTATGACAACGTGCTGTAGCAACAGGGAAAAATGTAGATGTCCAATTCAGCTTTAAACTTTCACAAATATTTCCGTAAGTGTAAATGTCCAACTCAGCTTTAAACTTTCACAAACATTTCCGTAAAATAATTTATTTGCAGTTTGTCACATACTTGTCAGCTACCTGTTCCTCCTACAGAAAAATCTTAAAGTAGCAATATTTTATTTCCAAAATGCTAGGTTTAGAAACAAAAGTATCATGGAAAATCACTGAGCTGCAGAAGTATGCTACACAAAAGGCCAGTGGACTGGGAACCAAGTATGCTGAGCTTGCGTGGCTGTTTGCTTGTCTAATGAAAATGACCCCGTTACTGCCATAGGTAAATACCTCCTGGCATGCCCAAGAGAAATTTTCCTCACTTTCCAAAAGGGAAGTGTAGACACAATAAGAAAAAGTCTCCCATATCTCTAAGGTTTCAAGCTCAGAGTTTGGATGCAGTAATGCTTTTTTCTCCTTTCTAGCCCTCTGGGTGCCCTGGTTTCCAGAATAAGGACACCCAGTTTTGTGGCATGGTAACAAGCCACAGGATGCTTTGGCCAAGTCTCTGTTCTGGATGACGTTAGTGATCAGGACCTCAGAGGGTATTACATAGTGTGGTCCTGATTCAGTTTACATGCAGCCGAAGTCACTTTCCCTAATATTTATTAATTAGTCTTTAAAAAATTCTTAAAACTTGTTAAAATTTGAAGACTCTAAAGAGTCTGGATTTCAGACTATTATCCTCTCTTCTGGCATATAACCTTAAATACAAGATATTAATAAATTATGCTAACTCTCTCTTGGCTACTTAGCCACCAAATTTGTGTTGCTTTTATTTATTTATTTTTAAACTAATGTAAGGCAGGCTAATATTTCAGATAATGTAAAATGTATGAGGCTTTATAGAGGTTAAGTTTTTAAGCAGCTTTCAGGGCCTTAGATCATTTTAATGCTGCCTCATTTAGAGAAAGAAAGAAATCCTGGAAATAGTTTGAACCAATAACTAAGTGACTGAAGGTGAGACCATAAAAGAAAAATATTATGGAGACCAGGACCTGCTCTAGTTAACGTGCTCTGCCTGAGCCACTCTTACCTCTTCTTTCAAGCTTGTATTTCATATGCTTAATACAGTACTCGGACACTCCAAGTTTTTACTGGAAAAAAATTCTATTACAAAATTGACAAAGGATATACTCTTCTCTGAAGATCACCTGAGTATCACTTTTAAGCTTCTAAAGTTTGAGTGAAGTTCTGGTCCTGCTGAAGGCAATAGGAGTTTTGCTGTTGGCTCAAATGCCTATTTTGAAAAATTCTGTACTTTTTGTACAGGTGATCAAAGCTGTGCACAGTGAGGCTGACAAAGTGACAGCATTGCTGGGACACTTGTGTCATAGCCCTGGGAAGAATAAAGACTTAAAATTGTTTCTTCTAGAATTCAAAACATTATAAAATGTATTTGCAAATATGTATTATGAACAAATATGTTTTTCACCAAAGAAACCTGGAAAATGTCAGGCCCAGAGGGTGAATATTTTTAACTGAGGATATGAAAATGGGAACCACATTGGAAAGTACTTTACAACCTCAATTATAGAAGATTCTGCCACTGCAAATACTATAATATTTAGTAGAAATTTCATTCTACTACTTCCTATTCTGAAGAGATCTCAAGAACAGTCTGGCTAGTTTGCTGGGCTTTTTTTCTCTTGCGGTAGAGGAGAGCTGCACTAGTGTCGTAGTTCAGCCCTGATCAGGACCAGACTACGCTGTCTCTCTCTCACTCCCCCCACCTTCCGAGAGAACAGGGAGAGAAAATATAAGGAAAAACGGCTCGAGGTTTGAGATAAGGACAGGGAGAAATCCTTAAAGTTACCGTCACAGGCAAAACAGACTCGACTTAGGGAAAACTATTCTTTATTACTACAAACAGCAGGATAATGAGACAGAACAAGATAACCTCCATCCACCCCTCCCTCTTCCCAAGCTTAACATTATCTCTACTACCTTCCCCTCCCTGAGCGGCACAGGGGGGAAGAGGGAATGGGGGTTGCAGTCAGTTCATCATACGTTGTTTCACGCCGCTGCTTCATGGTTGGGGGAAGAACTCCTCACATTTCTCTCCTGCTCCGTTGTGGGGTCCCACCCCTACGCCACAGTCCTTCGTGGAACTGCTCCGGCGTGGGTCATCTCTTCCATGGAGTTCAGTCCCTTCAGAACAGCTGTCCCAGCGGGCCCTCCACGGGCCACAGCTGCCTTCAGGCATCCAGCTCCCCCGGTGTGGGGTCCTTCATGGGCTCCAAGTGGATCTCTGCTCCTCCGTGGACCTCCATGGGCTGCAGGGGGACAACCTGCTCCACCATGGTTGTTACCACAGGCTGCAGGGCAATCTTGGCCAGGAGCCGCATTACTCCTCCCCCTCCTTCTGAACTGACCTTGGCGTCTGCAGCTGTTCCTCACAACAGGCTGGTAGATGTCTCTCAGGATCTTTTTTTACATCTTATTCACTTCTCATCTCCTCTCCACTTCTTGCAGCCGGGCTGGACCGAGTTGGGCCCAGTTGGCTGCCTGGCGGGAGGCCAGAAGGTGAGGCCTGCAAGGCCGATGAGGCCTGCGCCTCCCCCTCTGCGCCTCTGCCCCTGCTCAGCTTCTTCACATCTTCTCTCCTCTCTTTTTTTTTCCTGTTTTCCCCTACTTAAATACGTTATCGCAGAGGCGTTATCACGGGACATTCTGCTACCAATCGGCTTGGCCTTGGCCAGCAGCAGGTCCGCCCTAGGCCCGGCCGAGTCCCCTGAACAAAGGGGAGCAACTTCTAGCAGTTTCCTACAGAAGCTACCACCTTAGGCCCCCCCTCACTAGCAAAACCATGACAACTAGACAAGACTCAGCACTGCACTGGCCATTCATCAAGACTTTGACTTAACGGCGTGGCATTCCACAAGTGTCTGTGCAGTTCACAGTGCATTACAGATTGCTTTTGCAATTGGTTGGTGCTTGTTTGTCATGACGGACTGGAGAAGTAATGAAGTGGGGTACAAAAAGCAAAAAGAAAAAAAAAAGGAGCATTTAATTTATGTAACTGATGGGTCATTAGTGAGTTGTTAAGAGGTTCTACTTACAGCAAGATTGTATTGCCTGTGACAACTTCCCCCCCCACCCCATATCCTACCTAAAACTAACTCTGCAGGCTCAAAATTGAATCAGGCAATCGCTCCTGTAATCACCTTTCACTTATCTTTATTCATTGTTTTACAATCACAATTGTAATCCAACCAGCAAGAGGCGATAAATTCCAAAGGATAAATTGTCTTTTAATTTCTGCCTGTGCAGTGCCCAACACAGAAGGACATCAAATAAAAATCAAACAATTGATGTTAATAAAGACTGCTAAAACATCCCAGCGTTCCAGCAGCAACATCCTGCGCTAGCATACATTTTCAAAGTTTTCTCTTTGTGTTCCCTTTTCGAATTATAAAGCAAAAGATAAAAGGCATGATAGTGATATATGGTAGGACCTAGGAAACTGCTGGAAAAAAAAATTACTGTTTATTTCTACAATGAAATGTGAAACCTTTAATAAACAAGATGTGACATTGTGAGGTACAGTCCAAGAATTGGAGTTGCAAATAAAAACTGAATATTTGAGAGACAACCTGAAAGGAAAAGAAAAGCCTTTGAATATAGTTTTACAATATGTTTATAAGGCACTGTGTGTATACTGAATAGCTAAAAAATCCTATTTTTTAAGGACTGTTTCACCAAGGTCTCCTGTCTGTGTTGTTTCATAGCATTCAGATGTAAGTATTTGGGGAATATACTACATTGTAGTACCCAATGCATACATTTTTACTATTTACATAATTTACCATTCCACTGGTGGTATCACATAGTAACACTCTAGTTATCTGCCCTTCGTAAGGAAGTTTAAAAGTAAGACTGGAAATCCACTCTGATGTAAGAATAATAAGAAGAGCTAAGACGTGAAATCCTGGCTGGAGTGCAATCACTACGTGTTTTGTCAGGAACTTAAGTGGATGAAAGACTTCATACCGAGTTTTAGCTGTCATTCTATATACATTCTGTTTTAGGGGAGAGAGAAGAAGGGGCTTCCCTGATCTCTCTGAACTGCTGTTAGGTGCTTTGCTGCTGATGAGGATGGCTCTGCTTCATATCGTTTGGAAGTATAGGTGATATGATATATAGAAATTACTTTAAAAAAAAACAAAACAAAATCCTGTGAGTCAGATGACATCTGTATTTTTTCCTAGAACATTCAGGACTCTTTCTGTCCAGGATACAGTGAATAATTTCCAAGTTTTCCTGCTTGCTTTTTAAATTAGAGATATATTTTGGTAAGATATCATTAAACAGAATTAAAAGTTAATTAACATGGTTGGATTAAAATTGTATATATTCATTAAATACCAGTTTTCAGCATAGATTATGCAAAATATTTTATGTAGCTCTGCAGTTTGATCATAGTTCTATTACCAGTTTTTCCTAGTTTTTTAGAAGGAGAGCTAATAGGTTACTGTCAGGATTTGAGCCCAGTTCCAAAATGCACTCATTTGTGAATTGTCTTGTGGTTCCAAACACTAATATTTCTGGTAGGAGTTACATCTACCTGTGTGGCAATTCCCTCGTTCATTGTTCTGACATTTCTAGACCTCGTATTTCTTTATACGCGTGTACTGTGTCCCTAGTGAGTGTTTGAACTGCACGGCTACTCTTGTGTGCTGTTAACAAGTCTCTTAAAGAGTTTTCTGTCGCGTGGAGGATTGCCAGATTTTTCATCAGTGAATTTTTCTCATCTCAGTGTTGAGAACTAATTGGCTATTTTGTTGCTGGCTGTATGCAGCCCTTATCTCAAAATACAACATCGTTCCTTGGTTTAGTTTGGTTTTTTTACATTATTTTTTAGGAGTCCATCCTTATTTTTGTTCCAAAGAATAACTTGTATTAGATGACTAATAGTGTTATGTTTAGTAAATATGATTCTTCATCATCATCGCTCAGTCCATGTTTTGTGGTAGAAGATGTTCCAGCCACAGCAGGTGCCCTGTGTCCTGTGTGGCTGTCAGCTGCAGTACAAATTTTTCCACTTTTTTTTTTAAAACAATTTTGATCTTCCCTGGTGATTAGTTTTGCAACAAATGCATGGCATTCTGCCACTTTGGCATAGCCCAGGGTATCTCATGATTCATGTTGAGAGGAGAGAACTCGGGGGTTTTCTGCTGTGTAAGCAGTACCGCTCTTCTATGCACTTTCGTGACATGAACTTTGTTGCTGCCTTATCTCTCTCTGCATCCAGAACTCTGCACAGTTGTGTTTGAGATCTTTCAGGAGGAGACAAGATATCAAGAGAACTTGAAAAAGGCAATCACAGTGCTTGACTGTAAATAGAACAAAGAGAGCAATCTGGCAATTGTAAGTTAACATCAATCCTCAGAAAAATTCTAGAGCAAAAAGTCAAGCAGAGTAGAGGAGCATAGCACCAGCTGTCGTTTATCTTATATTTGTCTCAGTATACTGCCTAGGATACTTCTATTAACAACCTAAATGACGGAATATAGAGTGAGTTTATTGTATCTTCACATGATCCAAAACTGGGAGAGATAGCTCATACACTGGAGGATGGCCTCAGAATTCAAAATTATAATGACAAAGTAGCAAAGCACGTGAAGATATAAAGCAAGAATTATTTACTGCAGTGACATAAAATGAGGACAGCTGCTTTGGTAGCAATTTTTAAGAAAAAGCTGAGCATAAGCCCACAGTACTGTAAAAAAAGCAAGCACGAAGCTGAAATACAGCCAGTAATATATGTGAAGTAATCCCATACTAAGGAATAAATGAGAGCTCTGGCAGACCAGCAAGCTAGAAAACTGCAGTTTGGGGCATTGCACTTTAAGAACTACATGCTCCAGTGGAGACAGTCCAGAAGAAATGAATGAGAGAGATTACACTTCTAGAAAATGTGACCTATTGGAAAACACTTTAAAATGGCAACATCAATGAAGAACTGTCGTAGATTTCTTTGTAAGTGATGGAACCTCCACCACTGGAGGTTTTTAACAACGGGTCAGAAAAACAGCTCTTGGAAACAATGTAGATATAATTTATCTTACCTGGGGGCTAAGTAGATAAACTAAATGATCTTGCATGGTATTACATCTATAGAGATTGACAGAAAACTTCAGGGATATGGGGTCTGACTGCTTCTTCAGGGCCAGGGAGCCAGGGTGACCCAGTGCAGATTGCCCCCTCATCTATGGGGCACAGTCACAGGGAGGCTGAATGCAGACAAGGCAAGCAATGAACCAGGTCCAGGGTGTGGCCAGGAGCTCCAGCCCAGAGCAAAAGGAGATGTGGCCAGAAACAAGGCCGGAGACAAGGCTATAGCATGGTTGCATCCAGTCCAGGAAGGTCCATCCAGAAGGAAGGTCCAAAGACAGGACTGCAGACAAGCTGCAGCATATGTCCAAGGGGCCCATCGAGGAGACGAGCTACCAACAGCATAGGTCTCAGGACCACCAAGGAGACAGGACAGGAGACAGCCACACACCTACAGCATTGCTCAGGCGGGGACCAAGAGCTCTGAAGTGAGCTGAAATGGGGCTCCTCCTAGGCAGAGGATAGAGCGAGGCCCCATGGGATGCTGGGCAGGCCATTTGGGGCTGTTAGTGCCCTCAGGGGCCTGATATAAATGGTTTTAAAGGAGTGTGCATGATTTCCACTTGTTCTTCGTGAGGAACCTTGAATTGATAGACACCGAGATGCATTGTAATTATCATCCAACCTCTTCTCTTCAGAAACTGGGGCTTTGAATTCCGAGCATGCCATTCTGCATTGTGCAGTTATTTTTATTTTTTAAGTCAAGTTATGAAGTTGGGAATATTTTACTAAAGCTAAATAAGCAATAATGAATGTTGAGAGCTCTTGTTTGACTTAGACAGTTCTGGCAAGCCTAGTGTAGTTATCCAGATGGAGTTGTCAATGTTGCTGATGTTGAGAAATTAGCAAGGATCTGTGACAGACACTGGTGGAGAAATTAAAATTCTTCCATTGTCTTCTAAGCAAATCACTCTTATAGCTTCCTCTTATCACCTGTCCTTGTTCATGTTTATCATGCTTATCAAGGAACATGCTCCTGTCTGAATTTATTAATTTTTTTTTAATGATAGTTGCTACCATTTTTCCCCATATTAACAAATAAGTTTGAGGAATAAAGGAAAACCTAAGAGAAATAGAATCAGGACCTTTGAATAATTTAACTGTCAGAATCTCACATCAACTGGAACTGAATCTATTCTTGAGTATACTAATGTTTTTGAACCCTTAAAAAACAGGATATTATGTTATTTTTCTTCTTACTACTGAACTCAGGCCTTCTGTGCACTACAGTGGTGGTCTTTGAATTTTCCTCTAAATTTAGACTAAATATTTAAGCAGAATATAAAAGTTCTCTGTTGGATGGTTTGTATTCAGCTTGAACTAATTGGTGTCACCTTAACAATAAAACTGGGATAATGTAACAGGTGCTTATTGTCTTGTTCTTCCTCATTGTTTTTCAGATGTTATGTTTTGGCATATGTTAGTGAGTGTCAAGGGGATATTATTGGTCTGCTGAGACATCTGCTCCACTCACATTAATTTGACTGTTCTTTCATGAAATATGAGTTCCTTATGACTTCCTATTGCTAGCACAGTAATACTGACCAGGTCTTTGCGGTTGTAAATTAACTTTATTTAAACTGCACCTCTAAATTATACAGGTTTTGTTTGCTTCTAAAAGAGTGCCATTCTTTTTGTTGGAATTGTCACAGCATGAACTATCTAAGTAATAAAAATCTAAATATTGAAATAGTTAATTTTACTTTTAAAATTTAAAAAATTTAACTCATTATCTTTGGTGTAGCAGAAAAAAAAAGCTAAACTTTTTGTCATAGAAAAGGCTTTAGAGTATTTTAGGGAATAAGCCAAAAAAGAACAACTGACCTTCTTAAAAGAGGAAGTGAATTAGTGGATCCAGCAATACTATACTTTCAGTCATATTTCTGAAATAAAAAAAATCTAATCATTTTATTAAGTTGAGGAAGAAAAGGAGTGAAACTCAACAGGGAAGTGACGGGCTAAATACAAGAATAGAAAACTGGCAGCCATCAGTTAAACCAGTATGCAGAGCAGTACCTCCAGTTCCATCCCTTTAATTTAATCTGTGATTCAAAAAAGCCTTTCACATCATCCAGCTTGAAAAATGTGCTTTTATCTTGAATTAATTTAATGGAAATAGTACAGATTTTAAAACTCTTGAAGACACAACAGTCATACAATCCAAGTAAACAGACTTACTTGAGCTACCAACTGCCATGGTTGGTTGAATGGAAGTATTATTTCTAAAAAGTCTTTTAATTTGTGTTTACAATTACATTTTACTTCAAGAAATGAATGAAGCTCTGCTTTGAACATCAGTTCTGCATTTCTTTGTAGTTCTCCTTATTCCTATTCCTTTATATCTTTGAAGCAGTAAGCAGATTAGTGAATAAACTGGTTTGCAAGCTGTCTTCTAATCTACATGGGACTCAAAAAGGAGGAAACAAAACTTGGTGGAATTTTCCACTCACTCCTCTTATCTCACGTACCTTAGAAGGTGGCTCGTGACTGCCCTATCTCTCACCTGTTGTGGAGAAAGAAGTTTCTCCTAGAAACCTGCACTATGCTCTGGTGATTACCTAGCAGCAGTTAGCTACTATACTGACCCATACATAGGACCTAAAACATACCAAAAACTGTGGTGCCTTCTGGATTCACAGGAACAACTGAATGTGAAACAGGAATGAAAACAAAGAGAATGAGGGTGTGTGCGGAGGAACATAGGCAAAAGGAAGAGGTTAGCAATGGTAGCATTTGGATGACATGAAAAAAAGATTCATGATAGTGAAAGGTCTAAGCTTTTGGAAGCAGAGAAGCAGTGCCCAAGGAGACATGCATGACTGAGTGACCATTGCAACAATTTCTGCAAAATGCTTAAGCAACCTCCAAATATGTGTAACTATTAGGAAATTCCTATATGTATTGCATATGCCATGATTTTTACAAGATCTTGCACAGACCACACTGTACATTGAAACACCAGTGACACAGTTCTTAACGCCACAAGCTTGGGGAAGAGTGGGTGGAAAGCTGCCTGGCAGAAAATTACCTGGGGCTATTGGTCAACAGCTGGCTGTGTATAAGCCAGCAGTGTGCCCAGGTGGCCAAACAGCTTGTATCAGGAACAGTGTGGGCAGCAGGAATAGGGAAGTGATTGTCCCCCTGTACTCGGTACTGGTGAGGCTGTACCTTGAATACTGTGTTCAGTTTTGGGCCCCTCAGTACAAGAAAGACATTAAGGTGCTGGAGCACATCCAGAGAAGAGCAACAAGGCTCCAGGGTCTGGAGCCCAAGTCTTATGAGGAGCAGCTGAGGGAGCTGGGATTGTTTAGTCTGGAGAAAAGGAGGCTGAGGGGAGACCTTATTGCTCTCTACAGATACCTGAAAGAAGATAGTAGGGAGGTGGGTGTTGGTCTCTTCTTTCAGGTAGCAAGAGATAGGACAAGAAGAAACAGCCTCAAGTTTAAACCAGGGGAGGTTTAGATTGGATATTAGGAAAAATTTCTTCACTGAAAGGGTTGTCACACATTGGAACAGGCTGCCCAGGGAAGTGGTTGAGTCATCATCCCTGGAGGTATTTAAAAGACGTGCAGATGTGGTGCTTAGGGACATGGTTTAGAGGTCACCTTGGCAGTGTTAAGTAAACGGTTGGACTCAATGATCTCAAAGGTCTTTTCCAACCTAAACAATTCTATGATTCTATAGTTACGTAGGTAGGTACAGATGAATTTCATTAGCAGACGTTCTAGGAGCCCAAGAGAAGGGATATCATGTTTCAATCTATGCTAAACCAATTTGACTGTGCTATTTTCTTCACTATCACTGAAATTTCAAATTATATTAGTATCATTATGAATGCACTGTCTAGGATCTGGTCTTACTTACATTGAACTGAATGGCAAAATTCCCATTAATTTAAATGGCAGCAAGAATGATCCCCAAATGTTCCTATTAAGCTGTTCACAAGCTGTGCCTTCTTCATGTTAACCAGCAATGAATTTTGTTTGTCAGTGCAGCTGATCATTTCACATTAAAATAATAATAAACAGATGTGATAACAGCCTGCCATTTTTCATTCCTTCAGTCAAACACTTGATGTGATGGACTGTGCGATTTCCTCATTCTATGAACTTCCAGCTGAAGATGCAAAAGCTGTAACTGACACAAATCAAAAATGTTGACAAAAAGATCTTTCATATATTTTATGAAATGTTTTTAGTGAAAGATGATTTGTTCATCGGTTTCCTTTTACAGACAAATAGCTTGTTGACTTCTTTATGTTTAAATTTAACCCTGTACCTTTGAGAGAATGAAATGGAAGGAGAAACAATGCTTTTGATTGTGCTACCACACAATGCTACATAAATAAATAAGTACAAAAATTTAAACTAGTAGAGCAACAGGCTTCCTGTAATAGAAATTAATAAAAAAAAAACAAACACCTGCATTGTTCTACTCTTCTCCCTGATTTTCATGTATACAAGAGATCTTTTTGTTTCTGTAGAATATGAATTCCATTATGTCCAAATTACTGTCTTCTCACACACGTAACTGTAACACATTGAACTCTTCACATGTTTGGGCAGGGAAAAGGGCAAACCTTCCTTATTTTCCTTTTCTTCCATGGTGAATACTGCCTACAGCTTTTTCCTCCCTCTCTTTGGGACTCTCTTACTCACCTTGTTGTGTTTGAGGGCACTTAGCAAGCTGTATTGTTTTCTATTAACTAACTGTTCAGAAAAAAAAAAAAAAAAAGAAAAGATGTAATATTAACATGACATGACAGAAAAATTGTTAAAACCATTCTACTGGCAACCAATTTTTTTTTTTCAAGTGGTCAACGATGTTCATAGTCACTAGAATTTTATGGTGAAAAAAAAGAAAAATAAAATGACAATGTGTATTACTAACTACATAATGCTCTTTGTGGATTCTTTCCTGTAATGCCATCACTTAGAGAAAAGCTTTCCCTGTCACTGCAGAAAATAGGCTAAGAATCTGTGTTACACAGAAAAATGGCTTGAAAACAGCCATCTGGTTGAAAAAACCAACCCCTGGAAGCATCCACCTATATGCCCTTTACCACTAGAGCCAATGTACAGGTTAGACACCATGGAATTTGATGCATCAAGCTGATGAATAATCACTGTGTCTTTCCAAAAGACAGACCCAGTGGTGCAGGTCTCTAAATCCTACCAGTTTTGTCTACAGCCCTCAAGTAGTGAAAGAGAGTGCTACATAAAAGACACGGAACAACAGTCTGTTCTGCACCAGTGCCCTGGACAAGGACACAGGGAACTCACATACGAATGCTGAGTATCATTTCTTTTGCTTGCCACAACAGATGTTTCTTAGAGAGATAAATGTAAATGGAAAAGGAGGCATGCTACTGATGCCTGATAGTGTCTTAGAGGAATTGTACTGTACTGCTTTAAAAGGGGAATGTGAAAAAAATTGTTTATATACGATTAGGTTAATCACTTATGTTTTGCTGTACAGTACCAATGAAACATGCTTACTGACAACAAAACGCCTATGTTCGTAATAATTTGAAAGTCAATGTTAATAACGGTACCTGGCCCAGTTATTTGTCTGTGTCATATCTCATAACCTTAGCATTTTTTTTAAATATAGGTATTGTTGTGATAGCTCTTAATTATTATTAAAATATATTAAGACCATATTTCAAATACAAAAATTATGCATGTAGATTTTTGGAGGAACAGTGGTTTATAGCAATGTACTTTGAAAGAGATGTTTCAGTACCACTTTTCAGGATGACATTCGTCATTGTTCAGACACCCATCCTTTTACAAAAGAAATATCAAGAGAAGTTTTTACTAATAAGTAGCAATTATTTTCTTACTAATTCCTGAAAAGTTCTCTATGTAAATTAGAATTTATGACTTAGGAAAGATGACCTGTAAAACTTAGATCCTTAGAAATCTTCCTAAGTTTTGTTTTTTTTCCCTCCCGTGTATCTCTGCTCAACGCTTAGTTAGATGAGCTGGAAAACTTCTTTTGCTTGGGTAACAGAAAATGACCCTGAAACAGTATGTTATAACTGAGTGAGAGCAGAATGGCAGCTTCTTGTTTGCTGACATGTTATAGCTAGATTTATTGTTTCAGGAATAAATACACACTAAAAACGCCATCTTTGGTGTTGTGACTTGACCCATTTCTGTTTTAAAGGATGTGGGAGTAATCTGCTCATTAAATTTGCCTTTCACTTTCTACTCACATTTTCTTTGAGAGTGTTTTCAGAAAAGCCAGAAACATTGACCCATGGCTATTTGACAGTACAGACTGGCACCAAGGAGTGTTGCCGATATACTACAACAAATGCTACTGTGTTGTATACATTGAATTAGTAATAACTCTAGCCTGAGAACATACAGAAATATTCCCAGGACCTTACATTAAACTTCTAAGTTCCTAACTTGGACAGCTAGTTTAACTATGGTTTGGATATCAAGAAGTAGAGATAATCTGCCCAAGGCTAGGAGCAGGAGTCTAATTTAGGTAGACTTTTACTTTACTTTCTGTTGACAAGTTTAGGGGGTTTGAATACCTAAAGATAAGCATTATGAATACTCCACAAAGGCCCCATTGCAAACTTAACATTTGACAAATACAAGTGAATTAGTTGTGTTGCTTGCAGGGTAAAATAATCCCCTTCTAGCTATTGATGTGATTTCTGAGAAGTTTTGGAAAAGGAGCTTTCTGGCTTAGGTGTCATCCTAACCCTCATTGGCAGTTACTAACATAGCTCCATCCCTTTTCACTAAGGTTATAGATGTCACTCTTAATAATTATCATGCAGATGTCATGATTTAGAGTGGTAGGAAGGTCATGTGTGTAATAGACTTCATAAGTAACATGATAACGTTATTCACCTGTTGCATCCCACTTTACTGTGTCTCAGTGCCACGGTAGAGACCACGTTGCCATGGGGGAAAACTGAGGCAAAAAAAAACCTGAGACACATGCTCCTGTTCCAAATTGTGATTTGCTTAACCCAGCTACATAGGAAAAGGTAACACTTTAGGTGCAATTGCTGAGCTGGAGTAGTAAAATGTGGTGAATGGCAGCACTACCTTCTCTGCTGAGGGTTAGGGAAGACCCTTGGGTGACCTTTTGGTAGGTGACCCTTGGGTAGGGAAGACCCTAACCAGGGCAGGCACAGCTGGAGCCGTTCTTCCTCCCTCTTCTTCCTCTGCTCCTGTTTTTGCACACACTCTTGACCTCAACCCTTCTTGTTACCTCCATTGTATTTTCAGTATATTTTGGTTCTTTGTGTGTTGAATGTATACTCCTTGTCCTCTATTATGACCTAAAATGGGTTCAGCTCAGTTGTCAGAGCTGTATTCCTTCGGTGGTCATTAACTGACCATTTGTGGTTTGTGTTTGTACCCTCAGGCTCTCTAATACAGTACTGTGCTTCTCTTTTAACGCTTTTGTTATCGTACTGTGTTTTAACTCTCAAAGGCACCTGTTATAATCCTGTGATTGCTCAATCAGGAAGGAGCCCTCAGTAAGTATAGTTCTACTGTAAAAGTACATTTTTGGAATTTTTCTTCATCTCTGACACAAAACAGAAAATTTATAACCAACCTAATATTAATTGGTGATGCAGAGAAAGTACCAAAGACAGCTCCAAACATCAATTGATACTTTTTCCTGACAATTTCCTAATCTCCTTGTGTTACTCATGAGATGATATACCCAGCCTGTCATCAGTCTTAACAGGGTTTTCACAGAAAAACAGAGCGTTACCTTTGATTAGCACATAAAATAATTCTGACTTTCTACATGTAAAATTGGTAGTAGACCTCAATAATCTTACCAGTAATAGTTACAGGCAGAAGTATAGCAGGTTTTACTGTGTCCTTAAAAAGATGGCCATGTTTCTGTGGTCATTATAGTAACAGCTGTTACTATACTGACTATGTCGTTACTACATATATTACATTCTGACAATTGCATGTTTTAGAGGTGAATATATAAGATACCATATAGACTTCCAAAATCTCCATGTTCTCACTTTTTAAAAAATATTCTTACTCCAAGTATTGTTCAGCTAACAAGCTCTTTTTAGGCAAAAGCAAGCTGCTTTTGCAGGGTATAGAATCACAGAATGATAGAGTAGTTTGGGTTGAAAGGGACCTTTAAAGGTCATCTAGTCCAACCCCCCTGCAAGGAGCAGGGACATTCGCGACTAGATCAGGTTGCTCAGAGCCCCATCCAACCTGGCCTTGAATGTTTCCGGGGATGGGGCCTCCACCACCTTTCTGGGCAACCTGTTCCCATGTTCCACCAGTCTCAATGAAAAAAATGTCTTCCTTATGTCTAATTGGAATCTACCTCCCTCTATTTTAAAACCATGACCCCTTGTTCGATCCCAACAGGCCCTGCTGAAGAGTCTCTCCCCATCTTTCTTGTAGGCCCCCTTTAGCTACTGGAAGGCCACTATAAGGTCTCCCTGGAGCCTCCTCTTCTCCAGGCTGAACAGCCCCAACTCTCTCAGCCTGTCCTCATAAGAGAGGTGCTCCAGCCCTGTGGTCACCTTCGTGGCCTCCTCTGGACTCACTCCAATTGGTCCATGTCCTTCTTATGTTGGGGGCTCCAGAACAGGACACAGTATTCTAGTTGGGGTCTCACCAGGGCAGAGTAGAGGGGCAGAATCACCTCTCTCGACCTGCTGGCCACCCTTCTTTTGATGCAGCCCAGGATATTGTTGGCTTCTAGACTGCAGGCGCACATTGCTGGCTCATGTTGAGCTTTTCATCCACCAGCACACCCAGGTCCATCTCCTCAGGGCTGCTGTCAATCCGTTCTCCTTCCAGCCTGTATTTGTGCCTGGGATGGCAGAGTAACATTAGACATAGCTCCTCTTAGTCTTTCCTCCTGTACAGTATATAGTTGATTAACCATACCCAGATTTTTAAACAATACTTCTGTCATTAGTATGTTTTCACTGTCCATCTTTGAAGAGTTCTGTTATGTGAGACATTACTGAGGTCTTGTATTTGTATTTTCTACTGCTTTGACACGTTAAACATTCATAACTATTGAGGTTTCTCCTTCAACAATTTTTCAGTTTTACAAAAACTAGTGGAAGATATTGGCAGGACAGAACTTGTGAAATTAGTCAAGCATAATGTTCAAATTATTGATAAGAACCCAGTATGCTGTTTTTTAACTTCCAGTGTTCATCTGTCTAGCCAATTGTGAATGGCTGTTATATTCTAGGAGTTTCTGTCTTTATGTTATTATTGCATGGTTTTACTTTCATAACTTCTTAATCCTCAGGTGAACAGTGCCACTTGGGTTTTAGTTGGGTTTTTAGTGTTTTGAAGTATAGTGTGAGATACCACTTAAAATATTCGATTCCAGTTGACTGAATATTACACAATCAGTAGATTTTTTTTTCTTACCCTAAGGAAAAAAAAAAAAGGTTCTCATCAGCTGAAAACCATCTCACTTTATTTAAATGCCTAAGATTTTGTTGCCTGCTTGTAGTTTTTATGGGCCTCTTTTTTTTTGGAACAGTGGCTTTATAACTCGTCAGCAGCTTGGTATGGAATGCATTGACTTCACGGGGTTTGATGGGGGCAGGAAATTATTTTGATGCAAGGAAAAAAATTGTCATGTGAAACACTTAAGAAAATCTCTAAGAACAATTCAGCCTGTTAGTTAATAAATACGTGGTGCCAAAGCTAAAACATCTTAGTTTTGTTTTCTACTTTGGATTTTGAACAAGAGCTGAAATTTTCAGAATCATACAGTTCGTTGTATTGGTAAATAAATACAGCTTGCCAAAGCTGAAACACTTGGGTTTTTGTTTTCCATTTATTTTTTTTTTAGGAGAGATTTTTTTTTTTCAGTAATACAGTTCTCTGATTATTAAAATATTGCAAAATATTTAGTTAATAGTTACTATTTAGTTAATAGTTACTATATTTAGTTAATAGTTACTATATGTTACTATTAGTTAATAGTTACTAACCCCTCAGTGTTTAGCCTTACAGAAAATTTATATTCTTTGAGACCCACTAACATGTACTCATAGCAGACCGAAATATTACTATTTTCATACTGGGGAAGAGAGTGAATTAAAACAAGTAAGCTACATAGAATTTTTTTAGAAAAACCAAATTGTCAGTGGTAGTAGCTCTCCTAGCATAGCTGTTTTGTTCAAACTAATTCAGACTCAGCTATTTTGTTTGCCTAATTCGCCTGCTTTTTGCAAAGTATATTTAGGGAACATGTGGGAGAGGTAAAAAAAGACCACCGCATGCTTAGCTTGTTTAGCTTGTTTACAAGATGTGAAACTCCCACATCAGGTTCATTTGAGGTTTCTTCAGGCTTTCAGGATGATGGGGAAAAAAAAAAAAGAAAAACTACAAAAAAGATATTCTTAAGATATATAAACCAAAAGGTGGCAAACCAGAAAAGAGTACCTTACACAAACACATTTCTAAGTACAATAAAAGAGCAGGGTGCAGCAAGAAAAAGATTTTATTGCTCTGTGACTTTTATGACCAGATACATGTGAATGCAGTAGCCCTACATCTTCAGCACAAACGAATGCGATACTCACAATTCCAGCAACCTTTGTTCTGTTGAATTACTTCTCAAAGCTTCCACCTCTCTCTTTTCAGTCTTGCTGAATTTTTTTTTTTCCAAGAGAAAATAAACAGACTGTGACATGACCTTTTTTTCTTTCTTTGGCTGGCTTGTTCTTCTCCTTTTCCCCTTTTCATCATGTTCAGAGAAGTTTCTCCTCTTTTCTTCTCTCACCTCTCCACTGCTTGCCTTCTGTATCGTTCATCTCGCCCCTGCAAGCTCATACCCATTTTACACCTAACTCTGTGTTACCTTAGTAGAGGTTGTAAGAGAAGAGGTTTTCCACTAGATAATGGAAACCTCTAATTCATTGCTAATTCTTCTTGATTTTTCTCATGTTTTCTCTCTGGTGTCTTCCAAAGAGTGATCCTTGTTGTAAGAGTGACTTTTTCTTACACTACACCTGCACAGCACTGGGTACAAAGAGCTTTACTTCTCAGCTAGCAGAAAGATGTTATTTCAATAAGCACAGAAGTCCTGATTCAACCAACCTGAGGTGTATCTGCGCCTCAGAAACAGTTCTTCCCTCTTAGCTATAGTTCCCTCCAGTGGGAAGCTGTTTACTTAGAGCTAGTTAATAGGAAAAACAAGTGCAAGAGCATTGATTGACTTCAGGCTGTGTGTAGTTGGACCAATGTGTGTAAATAGGATATATTTATTACTGTCCTCTGCTGATATTTTAAGACTAATGCATCTTTACTTCTACAGAAATACAATCCCTTTTAGAAATCTGATGAGCTTTTTCTACTGCAGTGTGTGATTCACATATAAACTGTGTTTTTCGTGTGGGCGTTTAAATCTGGCAGTCTGCATGCAAAACATCCCTGAGCCACAAGACATCTCTAAAAGCATATAAAAGGCATCGCTGTAGCCTGAACATTTAATTTCTTGTGATGAGTTACTGCCGCAATAGTTTATAAAGAAAATACCCGTGCATGCATCCATTTAATGTGTAAGGAGAGCCCTGTTGTAGAGCAGTGTCACGCTCGTTCTTGAGTGAAGAGTAAAGAGCATCCTAGGTGACCATGATGCGTGGGTTAACTGACTTAACCAGGAGAAATATGGCTGCAGCAGTGGGGTTTGCACCCTTGTAACTTGTCTAAAGTGCTCACCCTGTCAAACTTATGTTAGATTTAGTCTGAGCTATGCCAGAAACTACCAGAGCTCCTCTTTTGCCCTGTTTGAAGATCAAGCTGTGACAAACAGGATGCCAAATGAATCCTATCTTTTCTATTACATCATGTTTCAATGTGGTAGGTATCTAAAGATGTAGTGCTAGGCAGGGATTTTAATCAAACCTCTTGGTTTAATTTATTAGTGTGATATTTTTCACACAGTTTTGGAAAGAAAATGGAAGGACTTTCCTTCAATTGTTTTGGAGTTCTGATTCATAAAACATAAATATATCCTAAAAATGCTTGTCATAAGCAAGAGCAGTGTCATTCAACAAACTTGGTTTTCATTTCTCCATTTTAAGACCAGGAAATTTTCTGGTGACATTCACAGGTATGAGAATGACTGTTCAACTTACAGAATACTAGGCAAATACTAATGGCAATACAGAATCCTAGGCACATACTAATGATAATTCAGGACCCAGAATTAATGTGTTTTCTAAATATTCCAGAAATTTAGCAAAAGTATTTCTAACTCTTCTACCTGTTCTATGAATTATTATTGGCAATAAAGAGTCTATATAAGAAATAAATAGTAATAGACAAACCTATTGCTGAAAAAAAAAGGTGGATGTTTAAGATTGCACTGATTGGAGGAAATGATACCTGGCTTAAAAATGACTGTCCCCCCTCTGGGGGGAAAAAAAAAAAGTCATTGCTTCAGTAAGGGTAGAATCTTCTTTGGTCTTTTTCTCCTTTTTTTCTTCCCATGAAAAATACGTGCTGCACTCTGCTATCGTACTATTTATGTATAGATTTTGATTGCCTCACTGTTCTAAGACCTCAATAATGTGATAATATTTGATCTGCATTACCAAGAGCTTCTCCAGTTGCTTTAGTCTTTGCTATTAACTGGTTTTCTGTGGGAATGATATAACAGAGGTGAACTTGTAATACTGATTTTGTGACTAATTTCTGAGGAAGTTCTGAGTAAAGACTGTTTCTTACCTTGTCTTAAATGTTTATTTCCCCTTTCTGCCAGTCTTAGCTGGGTGGGTTGGAAAAACTCCCAGAAGGTCAGTGACTGGGAAGGGTTCACTGAGGCAGCTGCAGGCAAATATTAGTAGGTATGACCCTTTCTCAATTTTATGTCTGGTACAAGACAGTTGACATAAGGATGGTAGTTTGTACATAGCAGAAGAATCTGATCCAAATAATATCCAAGCTGCGTTTTGATCCAAATAATATCCAATACTGTAGTCTACAAATATGTTTGAATCAAACAATGGAATATTTTTTAAAAATACACTTCTATTTTTTTTTTTTTTTAAAAAAAACACAAAGCTGATATGGATTTCAGAATGCTTTCTGTTTTTCCATTTGTTATCTCTAGTTACAGGAAGTAATCTTTTTCTGGGAAATCAATGCTTAAATTGTAAGAAACTCACATGCAGTGGTACAGGATGCAAACTAGGACAGAATAAGTAGATAACATTTTGTTCTAGGGTTCATGAGTCTGGCTTACCCCCTCTGGGTACAGATTATGTTTCAGGACATTTGAATAACAGCATTAAAAAAAATCAGTTCCCTTTATAGCTAAATGAACGATGAATTAAATTTGTTATCAGATGACCAGTAGCTGCTAAGCATTTTCCAGTTGAGTAAGCTAATAAACCTATTTACTCTTTCTGCACGAGCAGGCACAGGCCCATTAGCTGCAGATGCCTTCAGCAATATTCTTCGACATATAGAAGGTCATTCTCCTTTCATTGTCTTCATATCTTTATAGTTTAATGCTTAGCAAAAGGAACAGCTGCAATAGTTCTATTGAGTAGCTAATTAGTAATTTAAAATTGCAACTGTAGGATTTTTATCCCCTTTAACCTCATTCTGATGGATTAGCACTTCATATGCATTCACTTTGAAAGCTTGATTTAAACTGAAATCACCTGTAGCAATTTAAATTGTCAGAGGCTTTATTAGAATTTGGTAGCAAAAACATCTTGCACATCAAAAGACCTCCTCTCACTCTTGTTTTTTTCCTTGTTATTCAACATTTGAGTGTTTGCTTGCAAGAACTCTGTCAAGTGGTGGATCAGGCAGAAGCTAATGGATGATTTAATTTTCCCTGTCTTCTGACAGGGACTGCATACTTTCCCCTTTTGTGAGAAGATGGCAGGACAGGTTGAGTTTTCTAATACATTTCTCAGCAACTGTTGCACCCTTGCAAGCTTCTGCAGTGGAGTTACTAAAAAGAAAAGGTGTTATTGCTTTTGTTGTCAATATGGTCTTGTTTTCTTCAGCAATTTCAGTTCTGGCTGCCACACTCACCGTCTGTGCTCTCCTGTAAATATTTCCCAGAAGGACCCGGCCTGTTCACAGTGCAAGTTCGTGACACCAGAAACATCAGCAGGAGACAAAAGAACAGATGTCATTTTTGCTTTCAAGAGTGATAAACTTCCTGATGTTTCTTGTTGAATCTACGGAGCGTTGCTTTTGGACCTATGAGTTGTTCTGCTTGATCGGGGCAACAGTTGTTTTAAATTCGTATCGTACTGCAGGGAGTAGGATACTGGAAGAAGAGTATCTTGCCACCCACTCGAACTAGGAAAAGCTCTATTGAATGCTCTTTTGCCTTCTAGGGAGTTTATAGCCTGCCTAGTAAGATCCAATTGTTCCTATCATTGCCTCAATTTTGAATCTTACTTCTTTTTTTTTTCTTTTATTATTATATTATGTAAGCTCTTCAGGCTTCTAAGAGGTGTTTAAATATCTGCTTACATTTCCTTGGGATTCTCAGTTTTCCTTTCACACCTCAATTTTCTTAGAATTATTTCCAAGTTTCTACAGTTCTACCTGTTCTGGTTTTGTTTGGTGAGGGGGGGCCTAAGGTGGTAGCTTCTGTAGGAAACTGCTAGAAGTCGCTCCCCTTTGTTCAGTGGACTCGGCTGGGCCTAGGGCAGACCCGCTGCTGGCCAAGGCCGAGCCAATTGGTAGCAGAATGTCCCATGATAACGCCTCTGCGATAACGTATTTAAGTAGGGGAAAACAGGAAAAAGAGGAGGAGAAGATGTGAAGCAGCTGAGCGGGGGGCAGAGAGGGGGAGGCGCGAGCCTCATGGGCCTTGCAGGCCTCACCCTCTGGCCTCTCGCCAGGCAGCCGACTGGGCCCAACTCGGCCCGGCCCGGCTGCAAGAAGTGGAGAGGAGATGAGAAGTGAATAAGATGGAAAAAGGATCCTGAGAGACGTCTGCCAGCCTGTTGTGAGGAACGGCTGCAGACGCCAAGGTCAGTTCAGAAGGAGGGGGAGGAGTAATGTGGCTCCTGGCCAAGATTCCCCTGCAGCCTGTGGTGACGACCATGGTGGAGCAGGTTGTCCCCCTGCAGCCCATGGAGGTCCACGGAGGAGCAGAGATCCACTTGGAGCCCGTGAAGGACCCCGTACCGGGAGAGGTGGATGCCTGAAGGCAGCTGTGGCCCATGGAGGGCCCGCTGGGACAGCTGTTCTGGAAGGACTGCACCCGTGGAAGAGATGACCCACGCCGGAGCAGTTCCACGAAGGACTGTGGCGTAGGGGTGGGACCCCACAATGGAGCAGGGGAGGAATGCGAGGAGTTCTTCCCCCAACCATGAAGCAGCGGCGTGAAACAACGTATGATGAACTGACTGCAACCCCCATTCCCTCTTCCCCCCTATGCCGCTCGGGAGGGGAAGGTAGTAGAGATAATGTTAAGCCCGGGAAGAGGGAGGGGTGGGGGGAGGTTATCTTGTTCTCTGTCTCATTATCCTGCTGTTTGTAGTAATAAATGAATAGTTTTCCCCAAGCTGAGTCTGTTTTGCCCGTGATGGTAACTTTAAGGATTTCTCCCTGTCCTTATCTCAAACCTCGAGCCATTTTCCTTATATTTTCTCTCCCTGTTCTCTCGGAGGGTGGGGGGAGTGAGAGAGAGACTGCGTAGTCTGGTCCGATCGGGGCTGAACTACGACACTACCACAAGCAGGTAGAACCCTTCTGCAATTGCTTGTACCAGACAGAGGGCAAACACTCGGTGAATGTTATTTTTACTTTTACTAATAGGCTAAGAATATAAATTCCATTAATAAATACTGATATTTTTACTGTTATTATTGATAAAACATACTGTAAATACGCTCAAGTTAAATGACAATAAATCCCTGTTTTAAATCAGTCATTTTTCTGTGTTCTTCAGAGATAACAAACTTCAGATTTTAGCCGGGGGAAAAAAGTGTGAAGTTACCTAAGCACTAAATTAAAATTAATATTGACAGTAAACCTTGACACCAGCTGTGAGAGACTTTATGTCATCAGATGAAACTTCCTGCCTTAGGGTGATTAATTCTACAAGAAATATGGCTAGTTATATTCTTCCTTATTGCTCGATCAGTACTGGGCATTGCTATATATTAAGAAATCTTTACCTTGCTTAGCCTCCATTTTTTGTTTTCTTTGAGCTCTGCTGGTGCTGACTTTGTTGAATGGAAAGGCTTTCCTTTGTCTTGATTGCCTCACAGCTTTTGGCGTTCTTGCTTTGGTTGCAGTAGAGCATCATCCAGGCTTTGCTTCTGCTTTTACTTACGGCCTCTTCCTGGTGTGTGAGTGGTTTGGTCTCGGTCAGCTCCTCAGGCGGGTCTTTCTCAATTTTGTGGTTAATGCATGCACGAGGAAATTGCAAGTCCTTGTGACATGAGAAGTTTATAACTGTATGGCATGGTGAAGTGTTTTTCAATGCATTTGAAATTCTTATCTCAAAACTTCTGAAGTATCGTTTCCCTTACACAAATGTTTGAGAGTTTGAAGAGCTCTTATATATGAACAGTCCTACGTATAAATACATAGGACCAGATCATTCTAAGAGCTCTGCTGACTTCCAAAGTCTCCATCGATTTACATTCTCAGTAAAGCTGACCTCTAGATGCAGTTTTTGAAAGCTTATATCATTTGAGTTGTTGCTCCATACCATACTTGATTCTGTTAAACGGCTATCCAGGAATCTGATTTTATTTTCTGAATGTGATGACCATGCTGCCAATAAATAATTCTTGACTCTGTATATCTACGGTTAGTAGACACTCCTAGAACTTCCATAAATAATATACCAAATAACAGATAACATAAAATCTTTCTTTGCGCTGAGGGAGCATATTTATAGAGAAACAAAACACGTGAGATGAAGAATATCCATAAGTCACAAAACCTGAAATAAGGCATGGTTTAAGAATAAGAACAGAGTTTTAAATAGAGGGACACTGTAGTTTTTTTTTTTTGTTTTTTTTTTAAGAACATACCTGTTTTGATCTACTCTTTCATGTAGAGAAGTTTACTGGTGCAAAACAGTTGTTTTACCTAAGTATGCATAGTCTTTTAATTCTTTAAGCAATTTTTCATAGGAAAGTTATGCCAAAATTGGCTGGAAATGGGGGAAATTCTGGGTCTTGAATCAATCAGACCTTTTGCTGTGTACCTTCTGACCTGTGCTGCCCCTCTAAGGGCCTTCACATTCTAAATCCAGAGCAGATATTAAAGCAAACAACACTCAAAAATAGAAAAATGTCAAAATAACTGGACTAAAATAAATGGTGTTTGTCGACTGATTTCCCCCTGGCCCCCGTATCCTTGCAAGTGGCAGGGATCCTTTCTTCCCGTCTTGCTCCCAGCCCAGGAACCTTTCAGTTGACTCCTGCACTGCATCAAATTGCATGCAGTCCCTTCACTGGATGGATGGTTCCGCCACCTGGAGAAGGCAAACAGGGGCTGTCTCTCAGCTGTCCAACCATAGCCTATTGAAAGAATGTAGCATCATGTAAAATAAATAAATAAAATAGATATTTTCAGTCACAGTGAAACAGATTTTTCTTTTTTTTAGGAAAGTTCAGAAGACAGTTTGGGGACCAGACACCGAAATTGGAAATCATACTACACTTCCTCTTCTGTAATCCATACACTGACATTTCTAGGACAACCCTAGGTTGTCTTATTATGAATATATTACAATATTCACAAATTCTGATTCATATTTAGCTTTTCAAAGTGTCTGAGTCACATATATAGGCAACAGAGAGAAGCATGTGTCATTGAAGACAATCAGAAGGATTTTTCCTCTCTGTTGACATGGCGGTGCTCACTTCCAGAGGAGTGATTCACTAGGTGTAAATTAGGGAGCTATTCAGTGTTTGGTTTTCTCGGGGGACCAATTTGAATTAAAGCTAGCCCTCCTTACATGAATGCTTATTCTTGTCACAGTGCTGCCATTCACTGTCTCCTGTTTTTCTCCTGCAGCTCTTAGGCTGTGACCTGAAAGCTGATGTTAAACTGATTACCAAGGTGATCCCTGCCCAAATAATTTCTTTTTAACTCTGACAATTTATATGGCATGATTTACCATGCAGTCCCACAAATTGCTGCATGCCCGGTATTTCATTCATTACAGTACAAGATCATAAATCTAACATATTTACTCACTGCTCCTGCCCGCCCATGCTAGGTTTCAAAACAAAGCTAAAGCCCCACAGCCTCACAGTTACCATCTCCTACCAACATCGTTCTGTTCTAGCTACCGAAAATTGAATTTCTGTACTTTCGACACACTTGAGCACAGGTTTTGTGTGAGCTGTTCACACAGTTTCTGTTGTTGCTGGAGGCAGTTTCAAAGTCCTTTCCGGTCAAAAGTATCATCACAATTTTCATATGCTTTCACCACAGCAGTAAGAGGCTGGTGAAATATGACTTACTGGAAATGCAAACTTTATGAGCAGTGTCTGAATTCTTAGCTCAGTGGCATTAACTGAGACAAAAAGGGAAAATAAGATTGTTGCATTTAACAGAAATTAGACCTCAGGAGTATGTTCCTCATCCTGTTCTTATTTTTGTATAACTTATAGTTAATATACTTTAAAAAAAAATAGCTAGGTGTTAAGCTAGTATCTTCTATGGGTTTGCATTCCTGAATACAATGCCAGGGGATGTTCCAGCCCCCTGCCACACCAGAATTCTGGGGGAAGGGAAAAATATATTTTCTTGGTTTCTTCAAATTCTCTCTCCTCCTGTCAGTCCTGCTGCCATTCCTTGGACTTTTGTTTGGTTATTTTTTTCCTAATATTCCAGATCAAGAGCTCCAAGTAATGATACTCAGGCAGAACTCCCATTCAGACAAGAAAAAACCCTCATATTGTATCTAAATTCTTGCTACAGCTTTTGTCCTGCTGATCTTTGCAGTGACTTCCTTTGTTTCTGGTACACCAAACGAAGACCTATATAATAACTATTTTTCTGTTGACCTTACTGAAGACTACCTGTAGCATTCCCAAGTTTCTCTGAGACTTGAGATTTCTAATAAATCAAAGTTGAGTTCCTTGGGAAGAGTGAAACTTTCAGAATAAAAATAATGATAGTGATGTGCTTGGAAACAAAATTTTTGTGTTAGTGGATGCTTATCACTTCAGGCCAACAAAAGAGCAAACCAGGGCTTTATTTCTGCAGCCTGTCTGTAAGCAAGGGATAAATTGCATTTCCATTGTGTCTTATAAGGCAGGTATAAACTTATAAAAGAAAATGCAGAACTGCATATTGTAAAGCCCTTTCAATGTCCATTGCTTTTGCTATGGAATTAAGGTTTCTGTACAACACGGCTCCCATGACAAGTTGTTTTGGCTTTAATGGGGAGCTTCAAGGAAACATCACACTGTAATCTGTCAAAGATGATTTTGGGTTTGTTTTTTTTTTTTAACTATGTGAGTGCTGCATTTAGGTTTTAGTATTTGCTACAGTGGTTACCACAATTCTTTATTACTCTTAATTGTGATGTTCAGTTTGCCTTTTTTAATAATTTCTTTCAGTTTGGTCTAACCTGAATCAGCACAGAAACTGTATAGCTATGTACTCCATTAAGTATCATGAAATATTCCTTCATGTGAGCTTTTAGGAACCTTTAAAACTCACTCTTCTTTTTATTTTTAAGCTATTTGCATTGAGATTCATCTTATGTTGACAGAGTAGAAAATGTATAGATCTACCACTGACTGACTGGCCACGACCAATCTAATATTCATTCACAGTATTACTAGTAGATCCCTGTAGTAAACAGAACACACGCTTTCACAAAAACAGGGCAAGAAAAGGACTGCACAGAACAGCTGGTCTATCCCCTGCCCTCACAGGATCAATGATGCTGAACAGATGTTTGGTCTAACCTGGTTTTCAATGCTTCTGACAATGGAAAGGCCATAAGATCCCAAGCAGGGCTGTTCCTTTGCTTCGTTATTCTTGCTGTTAGAAAGTTCAGCTAATGTTTGACCTGAGTCTTCCCTGTTTCAGAATAAGCTCATTATTTTTTTTGCATATGAAAGTTGAAATAGATCATTCCTTTCCTTTAGCAATAACCTTTCACATAACTGAAGACTGATACTGTACCCTGTCGGTCTGATCTCTGTTAGGCTTAAAAGCAAATGCTCTTTCAATCTTTTCTCGTAGGTCATGTTTTCCAGAGTTTTGATTAGTCTCTCCTCTGTACTCTCTCCCCTGTCAAATCTGCACATGGCTGAGGCCCTAACCTGTACTAGATGTGAAAAGAGAGTGACTTTCCATATCTTGTAGCTTATACTTTCGTCCCACTATGATGGTTACTTTTTCCAGAAATAGCATGATATTACCTACTTATATTTAACTTGTGCTAAACTGCAATAGCAGACACTTTTGTGTGGAACAGACACATGGCAACTTGTCCTCTATCTAGTGTCTTGCAATTAATTATTCCCTCCTGAGTTGTCCTTACTGAATCCAGTCCTATTTTAGTTTATTTTTCCTCAAGAAATTTCTTTAGCTCTTCAACATAATTGTAAGCCTATCTTCATGCTGTCCCAGTGACATGCTGTCTCATCTGACCAAAAAGAACCCCAAATTGCCATGACATACTCATCAGTATTGAATGGGGATACCCCATTTCAGCTGAACCACTATGTGTCATGTAAGTTTGGCTTTCCATCAAGGCAATCTAAAGCAATTTCATCTAGAACATTTCTCACATCGTCTGGGACATGGATTTAGATTGGATATTAGGGAACACTTCTTTACTGAAAGAGTGGTCAAACACTGGGACAGGCTGCCAAAGCAAGTGGTGGAGTCACCATCCCTGGAGGTGTTCAAAGAACGTGTAGACGTGGCACTTCAGGACATGGTTTAGTGGACATGGTGGTGTTAGGTTGATGGTTGGACTTGATGATCTTGGATGTCTTTTCCAAACTTAAAGATTCTATGATTCTATGGATGATATTGTCATGTGGGCCAGTGTTAAAAACCATAAGAAAGTCAATGTAAGGGTTGTCTAAGGCTTGTCCTCATATATGACTGCCTATTCTGACACATAAATAAATCATTCAGTTCTAGAAAAACAGACTAAGTGTTGCCTACTACTTATTTCCTTGTGTTCTTCCGAGTGCTTCTACTCCATTATTTGTTCTAAAATGTCTCCTTTCTCCAGGATTTCTAATTATACAGCTTTATGTCTAGTCCTCCTCTGCTCCCTGCCTCCTCTGTTTAAAGGTTTAAGCTCCATTTTCCCTTTGTAATCTCTTAGCACCTAATACATTCTCCACAAGATCTGAGAGAACTTAATAGTTTGTTTTAAATAAGTGTTCCTACTTGTCCTGCAAGCCACCATGATGAAGGAGCAGCATGCTGCTACCACAGCAGAAACCTGGGAGCCTGCTGCCCCCAGTACCTGTGTCTGGGTACCCTGGGCTCTGTTCAGCCGGGCCAGAATGAACACACTCGGTGCAAAGCCAATCATGGAAATGTGAAAAAAAAATCATTGAACTAAAAAGAAAAAATGTTCAATAACTAACAACTACCTTTGTGTCCCCCATCTACTTATAAATGTGCTGTAAGTAGTTGTTTCTCAAGTTTTCCAGAGGTGTACATGCACGTTAGTCTAATTGTTTTCAGACTTGTCTTCAGATGGAATAAATCACCCCCTGGAAATGTGCCTTTCTCTGTTGGTTGTAGAAGGAGACTAAACATACAGCATATACTAATTTTTCGTAGGCTACATGCAGAAATTATTAAAAAGATAATTTCCTGAAGTTACTCAGCAGACCAGTAGTAGAGCTGGGAAAAGGCCAATGCTTCTGAATTCCTTGTTCTGGCCGTTCTGAATCTTTTATTGTTGCCTTTGTACATTCCATTTCAAAGGAGAACTTTAACATGCAGCTAAGATCTAGAAAGGCCAACCTTCGCTATGCCTTTGTATAGAAAATTATTTCTTTTTTTTTCTTGAGAATCTGAGAACTCTCAGAATATGAGTGTTGCTGAAATGTAATGCAATATTTCAATTTTATTTTTTAAAGCTATTTTTAATTCCAGCACCTACTTTAAGTAAAGTACTCTGCACTAAATTACCAGGTATCATTTTGAAAGCTACCCTCACAGTTAGGATTTGAGATAGTATATATTAATTATACTAACGGAGACTGATGTGATTCCAGCTTTTTGAAGTATTTTATATGTTACTGATTATAGAGTTTTTCCTTTGGCCAATGTGGAACAAGGATATTGGAGAGAAAATTTAAAGGAAAGATGAAGCATATTATTCTCGCTTTTTTTTTTCCTTTAAGCATTTTGTTTCCTATGCTCAGGGATAAAGTTTGGCAGAATATTTGCACAACCTCTCAGCATTTGCAAGTTCTTGGTATGAATTTTTCAGATCTCGTGTGTAAAGGAAACTTAAAATAAAATAATTACTTAAATGAAGTGAAGCCTTGGCAAGTAACCTGAAAGGTTGAGGGCTCTCTGTTTTGTAGTGCCTGAGGATTATTTTATCTGTTCTCTGAGGAGTCAACACGTCAGATGTAGAATATGCAGCAACCTAGATGCAAAGATTTGTTCATATACTTTACCTCCCTATATAATCAGCAGCAGTAGGGCTTTCACTACTGGTGGCTGGTCCTTGTGTGTGGGAATCTGACGTTTACCTAGGAACTCAAGCACATACAACTGGCTCCTTGGCAGAAGTGTGGTGTGATCCTCCTTCAACAGCCTTGTCAAAAAAATGGTATTGATAAAGGAGTCTCTTCCACCTGAAGGTACATGCACAATACTGAAGATGTTATATATTAGGAAACCTTATAAGGAAGAGAATTAGGGTGCCTGCATGTCCCGTAGTTGAATCTAGAGGCAGAAGGGAACTGAGAGAACCAGGATTCATTTTCTGGTGAAGCAGCCGGAGCTGTACATCAGGAGCCATTGCTCCATCAGTTTAACTAGCCTGCCACTTACATTGCCATAACGTGTTACTGCTCTCTTAGGACCTAGGGTGGGGTCTTGAAAAGGAGAAAGTTGATAAGTTGTCAATGTCCTAGTATCTCCCTGATGAGAAAAGAAATATATTATATATTTATAGTGTGTGAGAAAGAGAGGAAAAGGCCAAGGACCCGTCAAGACCTCACAGAGAAGGAGAGCAGTATACGTGTGATGTGTGTGGGAGCAGACGGCACGTGTCCTCAGGACCTCTAGGACAGGAGGAAACAATACTTCACCGTTGCTGCTTTAATGGCTTAGAACCCATTTTATTTGTTTGTTTTAGTACAGAGCTGTATCTACTGAAGAAACTTAGGGGAGATATGATAGGGAAACCTTCAATCGTAGTTAAAAACCTATCAATGTTAGCAAATTCCTGACTCTACATAATGAGTTTGGGTTAAATACTGTTTGAATTTATTTAAAATCCATTCAAGAATTGGAAGCTGTAAATTTTCTTCAGAATACAGAAGGACTTGAAAAACAAGGCTTGTAGTACTATCTGAGAAAAGAAAGAAAAAGGTAAAACATTCAAATTCATTTAAGGTTAATCGTATCTCTTCTGAAACTATAAAGCCAGTTCTGAGAAACTGTCTTGCCTGAGGCTGCTGACTTCAGTTTTCTCTCGTCATTAATCTTTCTTACATTGTGTGTCATATTCAGTTGCAGTAAGACAATTAAACTAAAAAATGTGAAAGATAGATATTATCCTCTCTATTTTATGTCAGTGCAATAGCTTTTCTAACAACTAAATTATTGCAAGATTTGTAGGACACAGAAAACATAGCTCCCTTTCCTGAAAATAATTTCATTGGTAATAAGTGCCTGAAAACAATTGGATCTTCCTGAATCTTTTTGAGCAAGAGTTGTAAAAAATACATGTCTTATTATTTTAACAACAAGTCCTCTCATACAACTCAATTGTATCAGGTTAAATGCTAAGTTTAACACCGAGACAAGAGTCATAAGTTGTCTGGAATGTTTTTCTTGCTTTTTTCAAAATTTTTTTACATTATAATCAAAGTTCCTGACAGTCGCGCTATAAAATGAAGTGACAAAGCATTGCTACCAAAGTAAATTAACATTGCCAATAGAAACAAGTCTTACTAGAGTTTTTTTTACTTTTCTAAATTGCCAGATTTATTTATTTTTTTTTAATGAACCATCTCCAGAATTGTGAGGCTGGGTTTTCTGGAGGGGTGTGAGGGGTTTGTTTTTATGGCTCTCGTAATATCAAAATTAATGTTGCATGGAATTTCATATTCAGCATATACCCAGATGAGGAGACATTGTTTCTGCAAAGTTTAACCAGTTCATTTTGGAGCCAGATCTATTTCCATATCAAAGTTGTTTTTAAAAGAAAATTAATGCAACCTTCCTATTGTTAGGTACTTTGTTAAAGTAAACTCCAAAACATATAATATGTAGATATGCTAAAATATGAAAGGAGGTCTTTGTCATTCGGAAAAGATGAACTCAAATTACACACTGCAGACCAGACTTGGCCTTCAAATACAGTTATTTTTAGAATATTCTGATAAGTCTTTTCCTTCCATTTGAAACTGCTGATTTTTCAAGACTGAGTCTATCCCAGAGAACAAAGCAGTTTCAGTGGATTTTCTCTGGAAAAGCTTTTCAAAGCCAAAGTTGGTTAAAGTGAAAGAACCCCATTCCAATTTGGCTGCTTGCCTATTTGCATGTCAGGGCCCAGAATTAACTTGTAGCTCATGGACATATATCCTGGATTTACAGATGGTAAATGAACTGTTTGTTCTTTTTAACCTGTGCATTCATGCATTTTTACAATTATGTTCAAAAGAGTCAAACTTAGGATTTAGGTTATGATTAAATAGTTGTTATTTCATCTGATAGTTAAATATTTAAAGTCCACAAAATCAAACACTTTTAATGGTGAACCATATTTTGTACTGGAGTAATTCCACTTACTCCAGCACGTCATGAAATAACTTTTCTCCTCTGGTTATATTCCACATGAAAAATGTTGAAAGCAAAAAACTGTGCTGAAAGAATGCTAACCCAACCAAGTGAAGCAATCAAATCTGGAAATGCCTGTGGGCAAAAGCCAGTTCAGCCTTTACTTTGTTCCCTTGTGCACAAAGATTTTAATTACATTATCACAAACTTTTCCCCATGAAATCCCTTCTCCTGTTTCATGGTCTTTTCTTTCTGAATTCAGTGCAATTCTTACCCCTGTGAAATCAAAGGGAGTCTTGCAGTCGTTTCTGATAGAACACTGATGTTTATCAGTGAAAATACTGACAGCTTCCTTAAATCACCACTTCAGAAGCTGGCTATTGTTCAGTGAAGGAGCAGCACTTCATTATGGCAATTGTTACTGTGTACTGCCTTGGGTTATAGGCTGTTGACCCATTCCTATGGTCTTTTTTAAAATGGTGGAGGTTCCTTCGTCCCTTTATCTCCATGCTGGTTGTGGGAAGAGGTCAGTCAGTTCAGAAGGCATGTTCTGTGAATTATATTTATTTGTTTTGATAAAGGCTTCCTCTCAGGAAAAGGCATTCAAAGAAAGCAACAGCTTGGCATGATATAGACTTATCAACTTGGGCCCTGAAGCACGGTGGCTACGTTCAAATGGCTTTGGACTACAGCTGTTAATCTTGAAATGGCTTATTATGGAATCATAGAATCATAGAATGGTTAGGGTTGGAAGGGACCTTTAAAGGTCATCTAGTCCAACTCCCCTGCAAAGGGCAGGGACATCTCCAACCAGATCAGGTTGCTTAGAGCCCCGTCGAACCTCGCCTTGAATGTTTCCAGGGATGGGATTAGCTCAGATGCATGTGTCATGGATGTGCCTCTGCTCCTTTGAGATCCTCGTTGCTATCCGTGGAGTCAACAGGGGCCTCTGCAACACACTCCCCTTTTTCCCTTTGCTCATGTTGCTAGCATGCATAAACAGAAGCACACACACGCTTCTTGTGCAATGTCACATAAATTGTCTGAAATTGATAAACTTTCCTAATTTCCATTGCTTCCTTTACCAGCCTAGCTAGTTCATATTTCTCTTCATTGCAAGGAGTAGGGAACCAGTGAAACAGAGTAGCCTATTTAATGTTTATTTCATGTTTTGAACTTCTGTGGTATGTAGCTTTTACACAGTTCTTATCTTCTTACAGGCTCTTTATGCTCCTTTCTGTCTTTTCTTTTTTTTCCTGGAACAAAATCATACAAATTTTAAAATTAAAAGTTGCTTTAGCATTTTCCCCTTTGAAATTGTCTTTCACAAGCCCACACTAGAATCCATCTATATCCTGGATATGATGGGACAGACGGAAAACCTGCGCCCGCTACTCTTCTCATTGATGTCACTCTCAAGGAAACTCAATAAGAGCAGGACTGTGACTAAACATTTTCAGATTTAACTAATTTTTAACACAGTCTCTTCAGAAATTGCCACAGGCTTGAAAAGGTTTAATTAAACAAAAAGTTTGAAGAGGCAGTGAGCAGTGATGAGAAAGTGAAAACAAAATAGCAGTCATTGTTTTATTGTAGCATTAATGTTAACTGATTATCTTCAAAATATTAAGAGAAAACTGTCTTCATTTTCAGAGCACACTGGTTTTCTGCACTAAGACATACATGAGAGCTAAAGAAACATTTTGCAAGGGAAGCTGATTTCATCCATGTGTACATAATAGAGTTGGTCCCCAAAAAGGATATTTTTCTCAAACTAATAGCGTCCAAGTATTTGTTGACCTGACATAAACTTTAAACCTCCTACACAGTACTCATGTTAAGTGACAAAATGATCCATTTTAGCTTCAACGATTTAATAGCCCTGAGAGATCTGTGAAATTATTCTTTGAAATGCTTTGGAAGTAGAATGAATACCAAATAACATTGCTTACTTTTGTGTAGTCTCACTAGTGTAGTTCTTGAATTCCATGTTAAGTCCAGTGCCATTTATAACAAATTTCTCATGCTTTCACTTCCAGCCCTTCCTAAGGTTTTCAGTCCTTCTATTGGAAATATATACCTTTCATGTAGAAGGTCAGATTCTAGGTGGCTTTGGTTTTTTTATTTGTTGCTTTTTAAAAAAAAACCCAAACATTTAATAACTTCTTTTTTTTTGTCCTTTGTATATCTTCTGGGATGTAGAAGTGCTACATTCCTCTAGCCCTAATCAGTCTCTCTTGTATACTGGTTCTGGAGATGACAAAATGTATGCATAGGCTGTGCCAAATGTCTTCTAACTTTTCATTCTGAAAAGACATTATCTGTTAGCAAACTCTGGGCTTGCCTCATGGAAATGCTTCATTGCCTGTACTTTTAATGATTATTTTTTCCTTTTAATACTTAAGTAGATGCTTTTATTTTTTTCAATAGCTTTTGCAAATCTAATGTACTTAGAAGACTCAGCTTGTTTAGTATTACAGGAATTGTCCTAAAATTTAATAAGTCACTGAGTCAGCTTTGTCATACAAAGCTCAACTTGGTGCTTTGCATGTCAATGTATAAACATAATTATTTACTCTCTCTGAAACCAGGCAAAGCATCAAAGGCTTGAAAGATTGCTTAATAATAAGTGCTCAGTTTTATCTAAGAAAAGGAAAAAAAGACAAAAGAATGAATATGAAAAAATATTGTGGCTTGGCCAGCAGAAGAGAATGAGCGATGTATGAAAGACCAGATGAAGATGAGCACAAACCTGAAAGCAATCTGACATGAGTTAGAGAAAGGGAAGTTGATGCTGAGGTTAAAATGAGATAAAATTATCTTTTGTTTAGAAACACCTGCTGATTCAAGAGCTTATATTTATTTCAAGGAAAAAGCAAAGTCACTAAAAAACAGGGAAAGTGTAAGGGAAGAGGCATTTCCAGAACATGAGAAAGAATGAGCTAAACTGAAGGAATCTGACAACATGAAGAAGCAGCTTCTGAAGCACATGTCATAGTGTTTGACGTGAATAGCGGCGTAAAGTGGAAGAGTTGAATTTTACAGGAATTATTGCCTTTCTCATGCAGAAAGCAGATTTAGAAAGGGACTGCAATGAAACTGAGCAGATATATTATTTTGCAGTTCACTTTTCAGGTAATTGATTTTTTAAATTAAGTTTTATTTTATTTTTTGGTATAGTATAATTAAACCTCCTTAGTGTTTGAGACTCCTCACTTGCCCAGTGCCTAGCTCCAGAATTTCATCAGAAGATTTCACAAATGTCTCAATATTACATAAACAGGTTGATTTTTATTTAGCATATTTTTACTTCATCTGTTCTGTAGTTTTCTGATCTGGAAAAATTGATAGCTTGGTATTTCTGAGAGTCATTATATCACCGTATCATGATGTGTATTATGTCATTGCTTCTCCTGCATAATGGAATGCCTGGGCTCCACATTAATGCAAAAGAAATTTAAGTTTTAACTTTTCATATGAGAAGAGAGTGTGATTGAATGCATAGGTCAGATTCAACTGGACTCTCAAAACTCTACCAGCGATTTGCTGTCAGATTTTGAAACTCTACCTACAAGTAACGTTTCTTCTGAGGTTAAATACAGGTAGCCCATGGCTGTCTGTGTTAGCCATCTCCGTAATTTGGAAACTGTGTTGTTTCTGTATGGTCTTTTTCAGACAGATAGGAAAGAGTTATACTTGCCTTTTCAGCCAGCAGGATAGAAATCTGCTCTGACCTGTAGTTAAGGCTTTAGGTTATTAGCTCAAGAATAGTACTGTACTAATCACAGCTCCACAGTCCCCTGGATACGTGCAGGCTGTAGTTCTGGCAGGAGTGGAATAAATCTACAAATGTCCTAAAAAAAAAAAATCAGTTAGAATGAAAACTTTCTAGAAATATTTAGACATAAATTATGATTATGCAATGATCAGCCATACATCATTTTTAAAGGGCTCCTGAGCTTAAAAATATTTGTGGACATGCTAAGAAGTTAAAGTACATTAGGAAATTAGTTCATTCACCTCTTTCATGTCTAAACCAGCTGCACAAGTGGAAGTCACTGGGGAAGGTATGAATAATGTTTGCAGTGATGTTTCTGAGACACTTTTTCATTTGTATGTGTGAGTTTGTTTTACATATGTGCACACTGAACTGGAGTGGGATTTAGGAGCTGTAGTGCTCCTGGGTACAGTGTGCCTGTAGATAAAGTGTGCCTTCCCCTCAGCATTGGGATTATTACATAGGATCATAGAATCGTTAGGGTTGGAAAGGACCTTCAAAGGTCATCTAGTCCAACCCCTCTGCAAGAAGCAGGGACATCTCCAACCAGATCAAGTTGCTCAGAGCACCGTCCAACCTGGCCTTGAGTGTTTCCAGGGATGGGGCATCCACCACCTCTCTGGGCAACCTGTTCCAGTGCTCTACAACCCTCATTGTCAATTCTTTTTCCTGATGTCCGGTCTAAATCTACCTTCCTCTATTTTAAAACCGTTACCCCTAGTCCTGTCACAACAGGCCCTGCTGAAGAGTTTCTCCTCGTCTTTCCTGGAGGACCCCTTTTGTGGTAGTCCTCTGGGAAATCCTGGCTCCGTACGAGGCAGTGAGGCTGTGGTAAACTGCCGGGAGTTCCAAATCACAGTACACCTACCACTGATGATAGGTGTCCTCCGCCACTGCTATCAAAGCGCTAGGAAATGCTGCCCAAATAAAGTCTCTGCGCTGGAAGAGAGTGGGTACTTCCGCCCCTGTCAGCGCAGCATCCCCATCCATCCCTACAGGAAACCGGGGCTGGGATTTCAGTCGTAATGCACTTTAAGTTTCCTGATGAGAGCTGCTTTGGAAAGCATTCATGTTCTGTTCTTGAAATGGCTGTATGCAGCTGTAGGTTCTACAACATATTTTAAGATATTATTTAAAAACCCTGAATTGAGTATGGATAAACCAGTCCTGAGGCCATGATTATACCAGGAAGCATGAAGCAGGCAGCTTGCTTGAGATCAGCAGGAGGAGAAAATGGATTAATGATGGCTTTCAAAATGTAAGGAAACTGGGTTTGAGGTTTTTTTATTTTTAATTGGTGGTTGTTTTTCTTCAGTTTTTTATTTTTAATTGGTGGTTGTTTTTCTTTAGTTTTTTAAAGTGAGACAAAGTAAAGAAATGAGGAAAACATAAGTTGTGGAGGAAGACAAACAGACCATGATCCAGTTCAGCTGGCCAGCGTCACTAGATCCCAATTTTTTGTACTTTGAGGTACGTTACCCACTATGGATCTACTGAAGGAGCTGAGTCAAGTCAAACTAGACCCAGAGAATATGTTTACAATAAACTGTGTCAAATATCCCAAATATTTTTTAATATAATCTAAAGTTTTGGGGGTTTTTAATGTAATATGAGCTTTTATTCTATATAGAGTAGTGACATTTTAACCTAAAAGCCCTAATAAATACAGTTTCAGGAACGCAGAAATTAAATTTCTACGGAAACTAAGGACAATACATTTAATTAACATTTGCTATCCAAGGGAAGGAGATGACAAAAAGTTGATTGCATCTTAAGAGAGCTTTTTGTTTTAATAAGATACTTTAGTAAATCTGGAAGTGTATTCTTTTCCTTTATCATGTTGTTTTGAATAGAATATTTTAAGGATAATGTGCATTTGGTAGTATTACCAAATAACTCTTGTGATTATCACATCTACTATGTAAGGATAAATTTGCATCTGGAATAACAAGATTTTAGTTCTTCTACTAGCTTCTTTTGCTAAAGTATATTGTGTAGCAGGGGAGAGGCTGCATTGCATGAAAGTGCCTTATGTATGAGCTTGTGCGGGTGATTTCTCTAGGTGCTTAGGTGTATGGATGGAGAAAGTTATGCAGATACAGCAGTCGGCAGAGAGCAGAGTGCAGCAGTCTCCCAGGCACTGATAAGCTCCTGCCACTGGCAGTCTGGCTGGCTCTGCAAGAACTGATAAACTTGGGCCACCAAAAGTTGGCCGCACATGGCGACCTGCCCACAGTGACACCAACAGCCGGTTGTGTAAGTGGGAGCACAACAAGAGGGTGCTGCTGCTCCATGCAGCTGGGCTGCAGGATTACATACACGCCTTTTGAGGGACTTTCTGGACACCCACCTGAGAGCCCCTGTGTGCAGTTACCACACTGCACCTTGGCCCAAAGAGCTGGGGTTGGCCTCCCAGCCATGCACTTGTGGGTAGGGGCGAATGAGTGTGCAAGTGCAAGAGCGAACTGTCTGAGAGAAGACATTCATGGGCAGCGTGAATGGTTACCAGCTATTAATAATAACAGATGGATTCTATTAATAAAAGCTGTCTTATATAATAAAAGTTCTACTAATCAGTATTTTTTTTGTGATCTGTTTCCCTCAGTTCAATCCACTCATCAGGAAAAAATGCATTTCTTTCTCTTCATCTGTCAGTGCTGCAGCCATATGCAGCCTTTGGGTTGTTTCAACAACTGGTATTATCTCATAGAATCACAGCATAGTTAAGGTTGGAAGGGACCTCTGGAGGTAATCTGGTCCAACCCCCCTGCTCAAGCAGGGCCAGCCAGAACAGGATGCTCCAGGCTTTTGAATATCTCCAGGGAAGGAGATGCCACAACCTCCCTGGGCAACCTCTGCCAGTGCTCAGTCACTTTCACAGTAAAAAAAAAAAAAAAAAAAAGTGGTTCCTGGTGTTCAAATGGACTCTTCTGTGTTTCAGTTTGTGCCCATTGTCCAAGTTCTTGCTGGCATAACATTAAATTAGAAGGCAAAATATAAGGCTGAAAACATAATCATGTATAATTATCCTATGATTTTAAGAGAGTGGAGAAAATGACCAGCAAGTTTTTGCACTAGATGCTAACAGGACATGGTTTATTTTTGTCTAGGACTTATTTTACCTGGCTGTTTCAGAGATCTGAGACTGTAAGATTTACCAACCACAAAACAGCTAATATTCCATGCCTAAATCATCCCCATATTATTATTGCGGTTGTCTCAGATCTACATCCATATATGTAGATTATTTTCCTTAAAGATATTCTCATGGTGAGATTCAGCTCCAAATACCTACACTGCAGGTTATGTAGGTAGCTGCACAAGCTCCCACTGAGGTTATTAGAGATCTTGCCAATGGAAAGAGTTGTTCTATCTATTCATCTGACCAAGTCTGGTTTCTCCTTTTTGATACAATTAATTGACTCAATTTCAACGACTTCTTCATTGGAGCTAATGGAAGCTCAAACACTTTGCCTGCATGTAGACACCTCTACTGAAGAAAAGTAAATTTTAATCCCACTCTTAATGATATCACTGAAAAGAAAGCTGGGAAAATGAATCATAGAATCATAGAATCATAGAATGGTTAGGGTTGGAAGGGACCTTCAAAGGTCATCTAGTCCAACCCACCTGCAAGGAGCAGGGACATCCCTGACTAGGTCAGGTTGCTCAGAGCCTCATCCAGCCTGGCCTTGAACGTTTCCAGAGATGGGGCCTCCACCACCTTTCTGGGCAACCTGTTCCAGTGTTCTATAACCCGCATCGTAAAAAAATTTTTCCTAATTTCTAATCTAAATCTACCCCCCTCTATTTTAAAACCATTACCTCTCGTCCTATCGCAACAGGCCCTACTAAACAGCCTATCCCCATCTTTCTTGTAGGCCCCCTTGAGGTACTGGAAGACCACTATCAGGTCTCCCCGGAGCCTCCTCTTCTGCAGTCTGAACAGCCCCAACTCTCTCAGCCTGTCCTCATAGGAGAGGTGCTCCAGCCCTCTGATCATCTTCGTGGCCCTCCTCTGGACCTTCTCCAACTGGTCCATGTCCTTCTTGTGTTGGGGGCTCCAGAACTGCACACAGTACTCCAGGTGGGGTCTCACCAGGGCAGAGTAGAGGGGGAGAATCACCTCCCTCGACCTGCTGGCCACGCTCCTCTTGATGCAGCCCAGGATGCAGTTGGCCTTCTGGGCCGCAAGGGCGCATTGCCTGCTCATGTTAAGCTTCTCATCCACCAGCACTCCCAAGTCCTTCTCCTCAGGGCTGCTCTCAATCCATTCCCCGCCCAGCCTGTATTTGTGCCTGGGATTGCCATGACCCAGATGCAGGACCTTGCACTTGGCCTGGTTGAACTTCATGAGGTTGGCACGAGCCCACCTCTCCAGCCTGTCGAGGTCCCTCTGGATGGCATCCCTCCCTTCCAGCGTGTCGACGGCACCACACAACTTGGTGTTGTCGGCGAACTTGCTGAGGGTGCACTCTATCCCACTGTCCATGTCACCGACAAAGATGTTGAACAGGGCTGGGCCCAGCACGGACCCCTGAGGGACGCCACTCGTGACCGGTCTCCACCTGGACATCGAGCCGTTGACCACCACTCTCTGAGTGCGGCCATCCAGCCAACTCCTTATCCACTGAGTGGTCCGTCCATCAAACCCATGTCTCTCTAGTTTAGAGAGAAGGATGTCGTGTGGGACAGTGTCAAAAGCTTTGCACAAGTCCAGGTAGATGATGTCAGTTGCTCGTCCCTTGTCCACCGATGAAACCCTGGTTAACACTCTAGATGTGATCTACCTGTCTCAATATGATGCCATTTTTTAATCAGTAGATTGATGGTATCAAGCTGAATCAGAAAAATAAATAGGCTTTGTAATGTCGTATTGTTAAGTCTTCATAACTAGCTGTTCAGCTGTTTTTTCTTTGAATTATCTCCAAGAGTAAAAATAAGTTTCAACAACCAGTGCAAGTGAGCAGTGGGTCTGTAAGATGGTGATTGTACTATTTTGCATTCCTGAGAGCAACCTTTTTGCTATCTCCTTTTTCTTTCTTCTGATCAGGAAAACTCTGACAGAAAAGGTTTACTAAAATGATAATTGTGCGGTTAACAGGTTTGGTGGCAAATGAATGCAATGATATAACAAGGAAAACAAGAAAAAGCCTGAAAAGAGTTTTATTGCAGTAGGTTAGGGGCACAGTAGCAGAATAATGATAAATAGTGCAACCCAAGTGTAGGCAACAGGACTGTGTAAGAGTTGCCTCTAGTGCAAAGAGAACTTTTTCGTGACCAATGCATCACTTCCGAAGCTGAAGGAAATTTCCCCCCTCTAGAGGCTAATGCAAAGAACTGCTTACCTACTTCTGGATTAGCCTCTGGTTTTAGTTTTGGGTAGTACCAAGTTAAATCCCAAATCTAAGTGTGGCCAAACTCACAATCCAGTCCTAGGAGTTATATGGCAATAGTTTTCACTGTCCTGGTTGTCAAACCTACAGTTGTAACTTCTGGTTAATGCAAGCCATCTGACATCTTCAGCTGCTGCAGATGCTTGTCAGCTCTTTAGAATCATAGAATAGCTTGGGTTGGAAAGGGACCTTTACAGATCTCCAAAGAGATCAGGTTGCTCAGAGCTCCATACAACCTGATCTTCAATGTTTCCAGGGATGGGGCATCTGCCACTTCTCTGGGCAACCTGTTCCAGTCTTCCACCACTCTCAGTGTAAAAAATTTTTGCTTAATGTCTAGTCTGAATCTACCTCCCTCTATTTTAAAACTATTACCCCTCATCCTTTCACAACAGGCCCTGCTAAAGAGTTTCTCCCTGTCTTTCCTGTAGGTCCCCTTGAGGTACTGGAAGGCTGCTATAAGGTCTCCCCAGAGCCTTCTCTTCTCCAGGCTGAACAGCCCCAACTCTCTCAGCCTGTCCTCATAGGAGAGGTGCCTTACTTTCTTCTTTGTGACCAGCCTTTTTATTTCTCTCCCTTTGTATTCCCAGTTTTATGAGGGGCTGGACCTCACTCCTCTCTTTTTGTTTAAAGAAGACATGAGCTTTGCAGAATTCATAGTGCAGATGTTGTGCACATCCTCAGTGGCTCTTGAGGTCTGCTGCTCGGTGATGGGCTTTTTTAGTGAAACGAGATTGAGTCTAACCGTGGAAGTTTAGCAAAGCAGAGACACTTATTTCCTGCTGGCAATATCTATTAAATGCTTAGAAGCAGGAAGAAATCCTTTATTTTCAAAAGGGCATGATTTAGCACTCGTTTAGTTTCTCCTAACCTTCCTAAGCAGGTATCAGCTCCCAGAGATGGTTTGGTATTTCATAATCTCACAGACAATGCCAGGGAGAGTCCTTAATGTTAAATGACTTAAATATGCTCTGCACCTTAAATATGTTTTCCCATGCACTGTAAAAATCTTCCCTTCCAGTAATTCAGTGCTGGTACTTTGATATTTTACTGTAAGCGCAGCAATAAGGGTACCATGCGAGTGGAAGTCAAAGGTTGCGTACTGGATTGTGCAGTGTATGCTGGTTTTGAAACAGGAGGAACAGGGCCCTGAAGGCAAGATGTAGACAAGATTCCATCTTTGCTAATCAGCGCTAGGAAAAAAACAATTAGCTTGTTGGCATGAAGAGCCTGTACCATCTCCAGCGTCTGTTTTGCACTGAGCTAATGAAATGAATGTGGCGTACAAGAGATACTGCCTGCTGAGAAGTGCATCCTTTTGCCCTTTTAAAAAAATCATGCTATGTAATATAACTGGAAGTCAGCTTTATCGTCACATCACTGTTTTTTCTACTTGAATCAATGCCTTACAATATGAATCAGGTATGGATTGCATGAATATAATTCATTGCTGTTGCTACTGTGGACGTGCTAGCTATTTTGCCTTTAAAAGGGGATGGAAATGTGTTTCATTTCTATGTGCTCCGCTTTCATCTCCTATTCCTGCTCTTTGCTTAGAAAGTCTTATGTATGAAAATAAAAGTGTATGGTACCAAATCAGGGCAATTCATTAAATAAATGGAATGGAGGAAAAATTAGATTCCACCTGACCAAGCTTACTTAATTGAAAATCAGTCCAAGAAACTGCAAAGTCTTCTGAACAATAACAGGAAACATTTGTTGTCCTGCCCTTGAAGTCCATAGAAGAGTAGAAGAAATCTTATGGCAGAGACTGAATACCCCAGTTGTTTCAGTCATAGCAAAGGTTTCGTTCCATTATAACCGCAGTAATTGCTTGTATTGAAGTCTAGCAGGGAAATGTTGCACACTGTATTTATCTTTATATGGGAAACTTTACATTGCCTGCCTATGTGATGTCAGCCCCTATCACTCTTTGTGAAATGTAATGATGGAACTGGGGCATGTGGATTGTGATTTGTGGGTTCAATATACCATAAACTCCTCTGGTTTCAGCTAGGAAAGTAGGTCTGATTTTATTTAACAGTTCACGCAGGACGCGTGCTCCGGTGACAAACTACCGTGTTTTCAGTTTGCGTGGGTCGACTTGTAAGAAAATAAACACATCCACAATTTACATCATTAGCTTAACACAGAGTATTACAAAGTAGTGCAGTTTTGTGCTGGGACAAGTGTCTAATAAATTTGCTTTGTTATCTGCCTTAGTTTCAGGACAGCATTTTTACAGTGATTTCTGCTGCAAGTCACAATACGTACATGCACTTTTCAGAAACAAGTCTGACTTTTGGTTTGGGTTGTTGTGGTTTTTTTCTTTTAAATCCCAGTGTCTGACTAGATATTGTTTCACTACTGTAGGAAGATGCCTTTTTTTTTTTTTTTCCCCCCTCTGGTTCTTTTTCTTGGATTTTAAGGTTTTGCATGAGGATACTTTCATCAATAAAATGACATAGAACAGATATTTTCAAACACATTATTACTGTGGCATGGTGTGCAGCCACACAGTGTGGACAGTGACAGCAGTTTGGGCAATTCAGATATTACATGAGGTTTTTGGGATGATCCAGATTTGCATGGTGGCTGCACCTGGTCTCTCTGCTTTCAGAGAGCAGTCACTGCATAGCCAGATACTCCATTTACACATAATGTGATGGGGTTTCTATGGGATCTTAGGGGGCAACAGTGTTCTTTTGTGTCTCAGGCTCTGTAAGGAAAAATGCTGAGATTAGTTTTTCTTTCTGCTCTACTTTATGGTAAAGTTCAGTATGATAAAGCCCAAGACCCCACATACTGGAAATGTTAGGTAATGCATTGTGTTCACTGCCTTGGACTTCAGAAAGCAATTATCTCCAGTATATTTATCACATTTTGGGTTCTTTTTCTCCCATGTACAACATTTCTCCTATTTACAACATTAAACATGTTCTCAGTCCTCACGAAATTAATCTTGTTTAAACAGTTTTAAGTTATTAAAGCAAAGCACACTTTCCTCCTTCTTCCAGTAGAACGAGTCGTATATCCAGGAGTTCACTGGTAAATATTAATTTTTAGAATCAGTTACTGTACTACAAGAAGTTCAGGATTTCTGTGGCCTAAACCATTAACCTAGAATCTTGTATCTGTTGATGGTTGCAATCGGGAAACAAAATCTTTTTTTTTTAGGATTAAGTAGTTTAAAAATGGTACTAGAAATTTCTAGTTTTAAGTTTCTGTTAAGAATGTGGAATATGCAAAGGTGGGGCAAGTTGGGGAGAGGTCATTCTGGTACCACCAGAGCCACTGGTGAACCTTCTTGCTCTCTCTTCAGATGGGAGTCGACTAGTGAAGCCCTAATTTATGCTTTTTGGTGTCAGTAGGAATACTTCCAGCTCTCTTCTCTTTTTCAAAACAGCTGATTTTTGAAAACCATGAAAGAATGAACAGTAGGAGAGACAAATTTAGGTCTGTTATTTGTTAACAATCAAGAAATAAAATCTTCTTTTCAAAATGGTATACTCTGTATTCTGCAGATTTCTAATTATTGTTCTTATGTACAAAGTCAGAACAAATGTTTATACTCAAGATATAAGCTTCTGAAAGCTCATTAAACTTCTGAGAGTTCACTTAAAAATATTGGAAAATTCCTATTTAATTGTGGTATGTCTGTCTTAAACAGTAAAGTAAATTAACTTCTCATAGTGTTTAAGATTTTCATCCTTAGATCATATTTTACATCTTTACAAAACTGGAGAGGAGAAATTCCACAATATAATGCTAAGTGTTCTATTTTCTCTATTCATATACATCTGAATAAAATTTGATGTTGCTGAAAGTGTGATATTTGTTACCAGCCTTGTTTTTGATTTTTTGGTTTTTTTAATAACAAATTCATGTTAAAGATTTTTTTTTCCGCTGTTTTAATTTCAGATTTGGATTCTCTAACAGGGCATGCATTTCCAGGTAAAGTGGACAGTTAGATTAGATTATGTTATTTGTTGGTTTTGTACTGAATTTATTGAGTTTTCCTTGGGGGAGGGGGAGTAAAATTTAATTGGTCTGCTTCTGACAGCATTTCATTACATGTCAAAATTTAACTGTTAGATTTTTTAAAAAATTTCAGATAAAAGAAGAAGAGCTAGCTATTACATGCACTAGCTTAAAGAATAGAACTGAAAATCTGCTTTAAATGTTAACTGTAGTATCTTTCATATTGATGAAACCAAGACAGGAGAAGCATTAATCTAAAATACCAAATCCTAATGAAAAGATTGTAAGTTAATTCAAACTTGCACGTGATTCTGTAAGGAAGAAAAAAACCCACCTGATAGTGTTCAAGGAAATCTAAGATTCAAGAAATACAAGACTGAGTTTCCAGTTGTCTTACTAGAAATGTATAGGAAACAGGTTTTGAACATTAAGAACATCATTTTCAGCAGAGAATCAAGAAAGGATGAGAACACAAACAATTATATTAATTCTCTGAATTCTACTGTATGCATCCATTTTTTATGCTGCATGGAAATTAACTTTAAAAATAGTCCACTCAATTAAAAATTTTAGGATCTTACAACTATAATTACTTAACAATTCAAACATTTTGAGTTGGGAATTTTTTAGCAGAAATACAAAAGCAGAGAATTCGATGCTCAGTGATCATAGGAACATCTGTGTTACTCAGGTAAAAATTTTGGCACAGGAGGAATAAAATGAGCACTCTGTGAGATAAGGTAAATCTCTGCTGCAAATGTGCAGATGCTTCCTGTACTCAAAATTCTCTTGAATAATCCTTCAAATGAAGAAGTTGTAAAAATTAAGGCATTGTATTGTATCCCAAAGAGATTTTTTTTAAATTTGTGATGATATTTATCATTAGAATAATATTAGTCTTTATTCTGTAATTGGCTTCTAATGTATGTATTGCATAATATAATATTCTTCCTTCAGTTTCTGTTTAAAAGAATATTCTTTAAAAATCATGGGTCAGTAGATTTATTTGAGATTTTCCAAGCATTCATGCATATGGGCATTAGGTATGCTATAAGAATCTCAGTAGAACAAACAATCAAATAAAAGATCAAAAGTTCATTATGATGAAATTTGTGTGCAGCGTGGAGCAGATCCAGGTACAATCTGTCAGTGCTGTTTGTACTCAAATACAGCAGCAGAGCAAGGGATGTCTGTTTGAGAAGCCAGAAGAGTGTAAGTGCAGATTTTGCCATTTTCGTCCCAGATGAGGAGACTCGTGTTCTGAGTAGTCTGGTTTGGTTTGAGTGAGGATACTCATGGAATTACGTACTACTTAATAGGACCATCTTGTAAACATCATCTCCACTATTACTTTCAAATATATGCATCACCAGGATAGACATTGAGACAAGCAGTATCCATGCTTCTTTTTTTTCCCCTCCTTTTAAAAATTGAGTCTGCTTTTGTTTTTACACAAATATTTTGTGTTATTAGATAGTTCTATCATGGTGTGTCCCATTCTTACTTTGAAATATGACAATCTTAACATAATTATAATGACCAATACTGACAACAGAGCCTTATATTTATATGTATGCTTCAGAATTATGATAAGGAGGAATCATCCTTATTCTGCATGGTAAATCCCTCAATTGCAGGACAGGTGAATTTTGTGCCTGTGTTACATTACAGGTGTAGCAGTGCACAGCTCCGTCAAATGGCCCATTATTCAGCACAGACAGAAATATCTTTGAATCTAACTCACTGTCAAAAGGATATAGGAGAACAGTATAGTTAGCTGGTAAGAATAAAAGCCTGGAAACACGGACTTGACTTAAATAGATCTTCATTTGGAAACTCACAGTATGGACATGCCACTGTGCAGCTCACAGAAATCACAAGAGGAACCGTTTCTCGTTTTATGCTATATTTGACAGAGGTGAGACGTACTCTTTTCACACAAAACTGTCAAAGCAGCAGAATGTCCTGTCATCTTCAGCTTTACTTGCACTTAATAATTAAGTCATAGTAGTATTCTGCTAAAATAGTGCAGATTGTATAGTTAAAGATGTAGCTAAATTAAACACTAGAAGGGATGCTTATGTATCTAGTTACACTGGAAAACACAAAGCAATAAATCCATCCTGATACCTGTGTGTAGCTCTAGTTAGGATAAAGCACGTTAATTTTCAGGAGAGAGAAAAGATCAAGGTGTTACTTAGGCTTCTTCAATAGCAATTAGTTAATTAGATGTGGTATGTCCAGATGATCTTAATGTATTAACAGGCGATTTGGATCTCACACTGAACAAACACAAAACAAATTCTATTGAGATTTCTATTTATCTCACCTTGGAAAAGCATTCCCTTTGAGCCTGTCCAGCAAGACTTATTAACAAGACCTCTAAGGGTATGGTGATCCAGTAGCTTTTCATTTGACCCTTTGCCAGCGCTCTGCAGCAGCAGCGCCTGAAAGAGCTCCTTTCCAAAGGTGATATAGCTGGGTTAGCACGATGCTGGGTGGGTGCTAGTGCCAGGCCCTTAGCTGGGCGCACATATTAAGCCTGGTTCTGCACTGACCTAATCACACAGTTCCCAGATCAGAGGTGTTTTGCATCCAGATGGCTTCAAATTCGAAGTGAGCTCACATTAGGATATGACTGCTTGGTGAATTTCAGGGTGAGAAAAAATACTTTCCCTATCGCCACTGCATCGGCTCCCCCTGTGTTTCTGTGGATGTGGGGAATCTCTGCTATTTCAGAGACAGATCAGGATATAAACCACACCAAAGTATCTGTCTGGTTTTTATGTGAAAGGGAAAAAAATTCTTTATAACCCTTGCAGTTGATCAGCTGAAACCCGAAAGTATGAGATTTGATTATAGTCATTGTCTTAATGCAGAGCTGCAAGTGTTATGGGCATGTTGAGAACTTCCAGAAGCTGGATTAAAGCATCTCTTTTACAATGATATCTAATCTCGTCCTAAAGCTCCAAGCCATGGCGAGTCCACCAGCTCCCCTGGTAAGCTGTTCCAATATTTAATTACCCTTAGTGCTAGGAAATTGCAATGTTGTGGAAAGGTTGAATTTGTCTCATTTCAGCTGCCAGTCTTCCTTTTGCTATGCCTTTGCCAGTAAGACTGAAAAGTCTCCCTTTTTCAGACATGTTTTCTGAACAAGTGTCTACAAAACACTGATTATTTGCAGTGACCTGGTGAAAAGCCTGTGCACACAGAAGCTTGTGCAGCTTCTCTGGCTGTGCCATCTGGACTGATGAAGTCATTGCCTTGATCTGGAAACCTTGCATCCTCCATATCTTTAGATTATTACAATTTTAACACACCTATGGCTACTAAAAATTTGTATTTAGTAGTCAAGGCGCCTTTCAACTTTTTTTCCAGTAAATTGGATATGTTGTACTTTTTAAGGCTCACACTGTAAGACTGGTTTTCTGACAGCTGTCCTAGGAACTGTCTCCATTTTTTCAAAACATATGAGAATTATAAATAATATATTCATTTAGAAATTTTGAAAATGCTTTATATAGAAGCAAGTAATTTCTTATTTATACATAACACCTCCTTTCTCACTCTCCCTTTTTAGGCATTTAGCTACCGTTCAGAACTGGCAGCACAGGTTGCTATGATGGTGTCAAGCAATCCAAGTGTTGATCCTAAAATTTAGCTGATAGAATAGGAATTAGTGGTTTTCCCCTAGTTTGATGTGGCTACTGTGAGATTACGAGGTGGAAGGGAATGCCTCTTATGGCAGCACATGAAATCTAGCTTCTTCCGGTCTGCTCGTACCTGAGTGGGGACCTAGTTTTGGGTGATCGTTGTTCCAAAGAGGAAGGAGCATGAGCCAGCATGTGTCTCTAGGGAGCAGAATGAAAAAAAAAAAGGACAGACACTTCAAAGCACGTAAGGGTACAAAATTTCCTCCTAACTTTCAGGAGCCTGCTAAACAGAAAATATAGTGCTGGCAGTTCCTGTAACCAAAGGCTTTTTCTCTGTGTTCTTAACCAAACTACTCTCATTTTCTCAGATAATTGTATTCCTTCATAATCCCACTTGTACCTTTATGGCAGAACCCTGAAAGATCTGGGTTCCAGGATTACGTTTTTCTATCTGACAGATAAGCGTGCCGCAAAACTGGCCAGATTATAATAAATTTAAACCCTTCCTTGGCTCTTTGCCTCACAGAACAGAATCTCCCATGCTGTAGGTTTAAGTCCTTTGCTCTCATATATTCCCAGTACTGTATTTGTTTGCTTTAAAACATATTTGGGTAGCAATATCTTTTATGAAGCAATTATTTGCTTTCCTTACAACATTTTTTTCCCGAGTAGTGAGAAAGAGATGGAGTTTTGAACTCTAGTTCTTACTGAAGGATAAGTTGTGTTTTGTGTTACAGTCTTCAGATAAATACATAAAACTACAGTGAACATAAAGGCCAAACTGAAGGATCCCTGACCCCTGTGGGAGTGTCTCTAGGAGTGAATTGCTCACTCAAGTTATGTCTGTAGCAGTGCAGCTTTTGCATTCCTTATATTCCTTTTCTATGCAATAGCCCAGAGATGGAGAGTGGCTCTATCCCGTGTCACCTTGTAGACAGAGGCAGTAATAGATGTTATTTAAAAAAAAATTAATAAAAAGGGATTTGTTTCAGTTCTGTTACCTTTGCATACTCAGGTGAGAACTCGTGCCCTTGGAATTGTAAAGGCACCAAGGTACTCGCTGCTACACGAGTTATGCTCCATTCAAATGCATCCCTCAAACTGCGTCCCTATACCTGATGTCTTGTATTAACTCACTTAGAAGATTAAGATTGTACTTTCAATACATATAACTGCAGTTAATAGCGGTTGTCTAGTTTGTTTTCCAATGGCTGTGAAGCATGCCTGTGAATCTCTGTTCTGGGTCACGTATGTATTAATTAGGTGCCACCTGAGTTAGGAGTCTACAGTAGACGATAATCCAAATGCAACTTCTGCCTCTCTGTTGAATTTTCTTTTAATCTTACCTTTAGCATGGAATGTTTTCTCCTTTCCTTACTAGCATCCCAAAGTATCCAGACTCTTCAGTAGGATCCACAGACTTTATTTTTCATTGTGTTAATGATGAATACTCTTTTGTTGCAATTCATCTAAATAGGCTTGAGGTTTTACAAAATACCTCAGGGACAAAGCTGTGGCTGGTTATTTATTCTAACAGTCCTTCGTTGCGGGCGATGTAATGCTAGATTTCAATTTCAAAATGTTTCTTCTTTTGTTTCTGAAAGTCATTTAATAGTCTAGGGAAAACACTGTTTTCTTCAGCACTGTTGGTAGACCTAAAAGAGAGCTAAGTGGAATGAGCATTCTCAAGTCCTTGTATAGTAGCTCCAGCTATGGTAGGAATTTGGCACGTGCAGTCCTGTGGGAAGTGTTTAGAGAAAATGAGTCTCAAGTGCTAATCAAATGCGAACACAAAATATCCATTCTAATTCCTGGGTGTATCTGATCAAGGTAGTTGGTTGGTGACCTGCTCATTTTCCAGAAAAAAAATAGCACTTTGTCCATATGATGAGCATCATTTCACAGGTTAGTTAACAGCCTACTGAACTGTGCACCTTCCTATTCACAGTTCTGCCAGGTCTAAAAGCTAAATGGACATTTCATTCACTACACCGGCACTGAGGCTTTGTGGCTGAAATCAAAGTTTATCTGAAAGTGTCTGCTCAGTCATATTGTTTGCAGTTACTGTAACATTGACTCAGGAGTGCAGAAAGACTCATGTTTATCCTTTTTCTCTGCCTTTGCCCAAAGCATGTGTAAGGTTGGGTAGAATATTAATGATGAATCAATGTTTTAGAACAAATAACACTGAGTGGAATTTAGTCCAAGACTATCAACAACAGAATGTCAAAGTTCGATGTTATTTGATTAGAGCTGACAGATCTTTAAAGAGCAAATTTGGAGAAATTATTATTTCACAGATGCTTTTGGCTAGCTATACTCTTGATTTTATCCTGCCTAGTGAATTCAAGTCTGACTAAATTATTATTTTTTTTCCTAAGCTTTCTACTGAACTTTAGTGGTATTATTTTTGTTTTATACCAAGTTCAAAAAGAGCAAGATATTTCAGCTTAGGCTGAATACAAGCTTGATTAAAAATAATAATAAAAAAAAACCAGACCAAAACATGAAGTGAAAGCCATCAAACCGTAGGTGGCTGGAGTATGATGAGCTAGAAAGCAAAAAAAAAAAAACAAAACAAAGAAGTTGCTCTTAGTTGAGCTCCCTTTGTTCTTCCTGTTCTGTAAAATTCAACAGACAGAATCACAAATAAATAAATAAATAAATAATCCTTCTTTCATCTATTACGCTTCATCTGGTATAAGTCTTATCTGATTTCATAACTTTTCTAGCTCTATTCATTTTTTTACAGTTCTGTGTTTGCCCCTTGACTTTTTTTTTTGTCTCAAGTGAAAACTGTGAGGAGAAGGCACATGTTTACACTGTGCTTCTGTTGCCTTTAGAGTCTTCGATTAGGATTTAACTGTGCACAGTCCTGCTGGTCAAAATGTCAGGCTGCCAGATGAACCTGCAGGTAGAAAACCAAGCATTAGGTACCAAAGTGAAAAGTCTGATGTGTGAATTTGCACTGGGTGGGGAGGGGTGGAGAAAGATTAAAAGATTATTTCAAATTGATTGAAATTTATTTTGTGGATTCTTTTGTTTCTGAGCTCTTTCAGGCTCCTCTGGTCCAAAACAGCTCATGAGTTTCCCATCGGAGTTGCTCTGGAGCCTGCCTCTTAGGGGTGGTGTGTCCCTGCTCCAGAGTGCCGATGCATTTATGGAGTACCAAAGATGGGAAAACAGACCGAAAAGACTGCAGGAACTTGACAATTGTGTGAATTTCATTCCTGGATTTAAATATTTATTTCTATATCCTCAATTTTACTTGTTTATTTTCCACTTCAGAATTAGAAGGAGCTATATACTCCTCCTCTGAAATTAGGAGTTTCACAGAGACACATGATGCTGGTGCTTTGCCACATAGGTTTATTTTACTCTTTAGGATTACTTGGTCTCATTTCTTTGGTTCTTCTTTATGATTAATAGATGCTAAACAAGAGCTGTGTAAATAGCTGTTGGTATGGAGGTACACGTACTACTAGTAATTTCTTAGCCATTTGTGTAACACGAGTTATGAAAAGTCTCAGTGAATTCTGCACAGTTTTTGATCCTGTTTAATATCGAGTTAAGGATTTAAATTTTCGTTGTGTTTTTCATTCATTCTTTTTGGATATTTTATTAATTATTGTTTTTAAGGGTACTTCATGTTAAGGGTACAGGATGAATCAGAGTAATTATATACCTCATTCATTACCACCAAACAGAATTAAAAGGAAATAAAATTGAAAAAATAAAAAAAGATTCGGACTCTACTAGATACTGCAGAGCTCTATGATGTATCTCCGATTTGCAAATACATGAATTCATGGTTTGATTCTTCTTTAATTAAACAGATCTTCTTAGAAAAATCTGCAACATAATTATTTGAGAGCTGCAAGGGCAACAGTAATTATGATATTGGGTTTGTCAAATTATCCCGAACATTCTATTAACGCAGCCATTTTTCTAAACTGTCATTCTACTATTCTTGCTCTATGTTTAGCCTGTGATGCTGCTGGAAATTGTTTTGAACCTATTATGCTGCAGAACATCTTAAATAGCCACAGCCCTTCATAATGTTAAGAGAAACAGGTCAGATGAAGACTCTGAAATGTTAAAGTCTCCTAAAAGAAATATATTAAGATGTTTTAAACTGATTCTGTAGTCCACAAGAACTCGTATGAAGAAAGATATTAAATTCAAATTATAGCCAAAGGCAAATCCTTAAGGAGGATAATTTAGAGTTTGAATTGAAAAAATGACAACTATGTTGGCTCAAGGCATAAATTTGACATTAATCTGCCAAAGCGTGGAGTTTTTACAGATGCTGACGTATCTGTGAAGTATTGTGTATAGCTATTGAGATTTCCATCGTAGTTACTTATAAAAGCCAGCTTGTTCTAATATTGCACTAGCTCCTACATTTCTCTGGGATGAAGCTGACTGTTTTCTCTGTAATGCTGTCAGGAAGCAAAAAGAATTGTCTTAAGGTTGAGACAGAAGTCTGACAATCACAAGTTAAAGCTTGACTTGCAAACTTTTCCTCCTCATTTAAAACCTGTCTTCTTTAATTTCCTCATTTTCATAACATGGATTAAATGTGGCCTTTTCACAGCTCAGTATTGAAAATGCTTTTGAATTTTCAGGTGGTAGCTGCTTAAAATAGACAAGTATGACGTCATACTGCGTTGACGAGGTTTCTATTTGCCGTGCTTACGTACTGTCTTGGAGTAACTACTACTCCTCAGTTACGTGTTCAGGCCTGCTTGTAGCAGCTGAAGGTTATACCTAGAATATTTTACGAAATATGTTGTTCATATTAGTACATATTTTTCTAACCTGTTTTCCAGGACACAATACAAAGCTTGACCATTATAATCCTCAGTGGCCAATTAAGTGATCAAGCAGTACATCTTTATGAATTTTACTTGTTTGTGTATGCAACAAGGAAGATTTTAAAATAATAGTTCTATATTGTAGTTCTAAATGATTTTTAAAATATTGCTTTCTCAAATATTATTTTCACTAAAATAATATCACCTCAGAATATTGTTTAAATTTATAATTATATTTTTGAAATTTGTGTTTGTTTCAGACCTTAACGTTTTTACTTCTCTTGAAATGAACAGTCTCAGTTATAAATTACAAATGCTATGCCAAGGAGAAAAGACATTCAGATGACTCTCTACAAGCCAACAAAATCTGCATAGGAGTTTAATGTATTGCATAGATCATGAGTCAGGTATTTCATTGCTGCACAAGGTTTTTAACAAGGATAAATCATACTACTTTATAAACTTATTATTCTGAAAATATTAAATGTCACTACTCAAAGTTAAAATGCCACATGCAGTCTTTACTATTTCAAAGTAAACTTGATGATAGAATTTAAATTTTATTTTTGACATAGTTCTAGAACTGTTTCCTAGTTCAGATCTCAGCCCAGGAGGTGATCATAAGGATCAGAGATGATTGCAGCTAGTGTTTTCCCTGGCTGTCTCTACCTCTTACTAAATATGTTTGTGATTCCTATAACCAGAAATTTTGGCTGTGGTAGTGTGAGACTTATCTATCAAGATCAATGACTTGAGTATGTGTGTTTGATTTTAATGCAAGACTAGGCACTGTTAGTTAATACAGTGATGACTTTTTACAGTCCTGGTGGTTTACACTCAACCAATTTTTTTTGCAGAAACAGGATATTTGTTATTTTTTCTCATTTGGCAGGCACACTCAATCAGCTTTTCAGGTCAAGAAATTGAAAACGCTGTGATGAACTCTGTGAGAGAGGATTGCAGAATTTGTATTGTAGGACAATAAAGGCTAATTCGCTATTTAAGTAGCACAACCAAATGCTCATTTATTGTGTATGTTCAGCTGCAGGATAAAAATACTGTTGTAATAATTACAGTGGTAGGTGTAATGCTTTTTTTCTCTTTTATATCAGCTGAACACTTAAGCCTTCATCAAAGTACTAGATCATGCATACTTAGTTGGTATGAATGAAATAATAGGCAGGTTATCTATATTTGTTTGGATGGATGTAGAAGTGGAGGATTATTCCTCTGTGTCATAGCATCTTTGTCTGGAAAAAGGCACGCATCACATTGTAGTTGGAAAAAAACGGCTAGCTGCCATGGTTACTTTTTACATGTTTTTTAGGTGAAGTTCAAGAGTGGCATATATTGCATCTCACACATTGATACCTGAATTGCCGCTGTCAAATTTTCATGTTACCTACCCACAGGACAGGTGACTGTACTCCAGCACCACAGACGTTTTTCCAACTACCTGTGTCAGTTCCAGTCTTTGGTGCACTGTTCTACTCTTCAAAATGAGAAAATGCCTTCAAAGTCAGATAAAACATCTGCATCCTAACATCCTGCATAATTAATTCTCAGCTGTGAAGTTGATAGCTTAGTGTTTTTACCTTCCACATATTTGTTCAGGAAGGAAGATCTGTGAAGAGGTGAGCGCTTAGGGTCCCTGTCAGGGGCTCAGCACAGGAGAACTTCAGAGTCAGAGCCAGCACTTCATTGCAGAGTCTATCAAATGCAGTGGCCAATACAGCTTGCTTTCAAAAGCATCCGTTACCCACGGACAGGTGGTGAGTCACTTGCTGACATCGATTAGAACTCTCCTCCAGAAGAGGAGCCTCACTGAGAAACTAGTACGATACATTATTCTTTGCAAGGCAAGAATTTCAGGCTGGAAAACCTAAATTTCCAGTAGATAGAAATTGATGGTGCTCCCCTTGATCTTTCCATTTAGACCAGAGCTACTCAAGTGTAAAATTTCAGAGTACCTTTAGTGAGAAAATTAGTTCTGGTGTCTATTTAAGTTCCTATTTTAAAACTTTTTTTTTCATAGACTTTTTCTATTTTAGAGTGAAAACTATGGAGCCAGATGTTTTCAAAAAACACTTTGAAGTGATTCAGATTAATAACAAGATTCACAGAACCATTAGGGAAGCAAAAGACTTACGGCTATGGGAGTGTGTCAGCAGTGTGTTAAATTAATAACTGCGTGTAGGCTCAATATGAGATTTAACTGGTGCCCCAGATATGTTGTGCTGACTCTGTGCGTTGAAGTGAATCTTATTCTGGTAACTGAGGGGAGGAAGGAGAGGAAGAGGGGAATCTGTCAGCAAAGAAGCTGTTTCTGCACATTCCAGAAAGTATCACACTAACGTAGAGGCAGGCCAGGTTCAGGTGCCTTACACTGGATCTCCTGCACCGTAAGGAGAACTAAATTACTACGTGGTGTGCTGAGGATGGCAGAGAATCCCATGAAACACAGGTGAGAAGAGAAAGAAGCATTTTATTAGCCTGCATCTGAAATGAAGGCTATACTTTCCTCAACGTGTTGCCATTGTTTTGTCTGTTTACTGTGTCGGAGTCACAGAAGAAGTACTTTTGTATTTTGTAAACTGCAATGACAATGAAGTCCCTAGAATGGAAAGCAGCTATGTTAGCTAAATTATGTTGCCTGTTGCTATGGAAACAGTAGCGCACAAATTTTTATGTAAGCGCTAGAGCTACAATTCTTATGACATCTTATTCTAATAGAGCAATGTTTAGACTTCATCCACCATCAGGTTTTTTACTTTGTTTTAATTACAATATTGGACAGTAATCGCCAGGAGCAAATGCTGAAATAACACACCATTTCATAGAAATATCTTTCATAGTCATTAACCGAGCAATTTTTGAATTGCCACGTAATCAAGATGATATCAACCTTTAAATCTGATTTACATCCCCGTTGCTGATGGTTTAAATATGTACAGTTACAGGGAAATGCGAATCAGTCTAAGCAAACATTGTTTATTCTGAATGTTGCAATTAAGACTCTACCTGTCTCCTTTTGGTATCCCCTTTATATAATTTTTTGTTATAAGCGGACATGTAGCCAAAAATAATAGATATTAAAATAGGCTTTGAAAGTGTAGCACAAGTCCTCATGAGTTTTAACTAAAACCTGATTTCCTATTATATCTTACAAAGCATTCTCATTGAATCCAGCCAAACATTTGGGTTTTCTCCTGCAGAGAATTACCTGCATTCTCGTACCACACTTCCCACACCATGCAAGATGCACCCACTGTAACTGTTCATTTCTTGCTCAATAAAAACATGCTATATTTGTCTTGAAATCACACTTTGGAATTTGAAACTCATATTTTCCCCATTATATTATTTTATCAAATTACGTAGTTGCTAAATAAACAGAGGATTTTCTATCTGCAAGGGACCAGAAACAAGCCAACCGAAAGATATTTTCCCTGAAACACTGTATTTATGTTAAACATGTGAGCCAAGTAAAACAGGTAAATATTATGAGAAGAAAACTATTCCTTATGAATATGGAGATGCACTCACTAACACATTTAAGATCTAAACACAGGAAGCATGTTACCCTTAAAAATTATACTATTTTTTAGTCATCCTATAATGTGGAATAACCTCTTAAACAGAGTGGTTATCTTCTTCAAACTCGTCAGCTTCCATTTGCCTTGATAATTTGTCTTCTAGGTTCAGTTGTATTGTCTTCATCTCAAAGAAATCCCAGAACAAGTGCATTCCTTCAGCAAGCAAAGCATCCTCTGACACCAGACTTGCACAGTGTGCTGTCAATAAATTGGGGGTCATTGCTAGGATCTTTGTTACTGTACCAGCAGAAAAGATAAGTAGTAATAAAAAATGGTTTTCCTCTCTCTTTTCTTTGATCAAACCTTTTTTTCCTCCTTGTAGGTGTAATTATCTAAATTCTCCTATTGTAGGACTGGATCATCCCTTTTATACAGTTCTAATCTGAACCCCGTATGTACCAGTTCAGTGAACTGTACTGTCCAGTTCCGGTGATTGCATCTGCCATAGTAAACTGAAGTGAACTGGGTCTCAGTCCCCTCACTAGCATGTGGCCATCCACATAGTTAAATGCCAGCGCACTCCTTGTGCATGTGCCCAGGCATATTTCGCAAACTAAGATTGGCCATGCATCTTTCCCAAAAGACAGTTTTGATGCATGCATCTTATTTGTGGAAATGGAAGAGGGGGTGAAGTGATTTCAGCAGTACAAGTCAGAGCTGTGTAGTGTCAGCCTGCCTCAAGGTGAGTGTGGTGGCCCAGGCCCATTTTATTTATGTGTCATGGTGTAACCCCAGCTGGCCACTAAGCACCGCCCAGTCACTCACTCACTCCCATCCAGTGGGATGGGGGAGAGAATCAGAAGGATAAAAGTGAGAAACCTTGTGGGTTGAAATAAAGTGGTTTAATAGGTAAAACAAAAACCATTCATGCAAGCAAAGCAAATCAAGGAATTCACTACTTCCCATCGGCAGGCAAGTGTTCAGCAATCTCCAGGGCAGCAGGGCTCTATCATGTGTGACAGTAACTTGGGAAGACAAACACCATTACTCTGAACGTACCCTCTTCCTTCTTCTTCTCCCAGCTTTATTTGCTGAGCATGATCTCATATGGTACGGGATATCCCTTTTGTCAGTTGGGGTCAGCTGTCCCAGCTGTGCCCCTCCCAACTTCTTGTGCACCCCCAGCCTCCTCACTGGTGAGGTGAGAAGCAGAGAAGGCCTTGGTGCTGTGTCAGCACTGCTCAGCACTAAGTAAAACATCCCTGTGTCATCAACACTGTTTCCAGCACAAATCCAGAACACAGCCCCATGCTCGCTACTATAAAGAAAATTAACTCTCCCCCAGCCAAAACCAGCACAACATGTAAACACAGCTCGTACAGGTAGTGCTGAGCAACAGTCTGTACTTGTACGGAGATATTCTCTCATTCTGACTCTTGCATCTGTGTCTTCTGTGGCCATCAGACAGCTGAGTTTTCCCTGTTAGAGCCTTCACAAAGTTGTGGGTCAGTCCTTCCCCTGGTATACATTATTGTAGTGCCTTTGAAGTTAATTAGGCCATGACACTACTGCAACAGAAATTGATAAGATGCTCCGCTATTTTTCTCCCCCATGCACCAGAAGGGTAACTCTATTCATCCTCACTCTCTACAGAGCTTTCTGGAGATATATTCAAGATCTAACTCAGAAAACCCTAATGTCTGTGGTTTTTTTTAAATAGAAGCTTTAAAGCCCTTCCTGCATGATCTCATAAACAACTTTCCTTGCATGCTCTATTTCTTTCCATTAAATAAATTGTGTCAACAGGAACTTCTGTGCAACTGCATCTATTTTCCAGATATTTCTGCAGTCTTTCTGCTCCATCTGATTTTTCTGTTCTCCACTGGTATCACAAAAGCTAAGGAATAAATTTCACTCTTTAAAACAAACCCAGTTATTGTTCCAATTAAGAAAGTAGCAGGACTCCTAGGTGAGGATTTGCTTGATCCACTAACTTCTGCCAAGGTGGATTATAGCTGAGTTTGTTGGTAGTCACATGTTTTAATGATATTAGTGAACTTCATGCTTTGAATAGATGTTACAGTATTCACTCCTCATAAACTCTAAAAAGATGCTGAAAGTATGTTCTTACTTTACTGTTTAAGATCACAGCTTGTCTGTGTTTTCTTGACCTCTTCTGGATTTTAGTGCTTGGTCTTTAAATTATTGCATACCTTTGCATGACCTTTTGCAAGCCTCTCCAACACAGTACGTTAAGCAATAGGAGGCATGTCTGCACTAAGAATTAGGGAGGTGATGATGTGAATGTTTCAAGCTTTTTATGTCCGTGAAGGTGGGTTTTTTTTATTTATTGAGATGGAAGTAGATTTTGTAAACAAGCTTTCTCAAATGAATAACAAAATCTTAGTCGTTTTGCACAATACAGCAAATTGTTTTTTTCTTGACATAAAGGCATGCTGAAAGATTTGAGGTATTTTTTTTCATAGTTACATCGCTGAAGTCTAGTCTAGTTTCCCATCAGTGCTGAATATGCAAAGAATGCTAGATAAGGTTTGGGGTGTAGTAGGACAAGATAGAAGTATAAGCTATTGCGATCTTAAACCTTTTTCATGGTAGTCCGTGTATTCTTAATATTTCTAAAAAGTATGAAAACTGTAAGTTTTATGAATCTCTAGAGGGTGCAGACCAGCCTTGGTACAACTTTCTTCTGGATTGTTATGGCAACTCTTGTTGTTAAATCCTGATACTAAGTTCAAAATCACTAAAAATTACATTGCTGGTTTGCCTGTTTTCATTGCCAGACCTTGGCCTGGTAGTAAGCATGTGTGCAGCTGGGAGACTTCACAGGGCCTCCCTTGGGGCAGGTAGGCCAGCTCAGGAAGCTGATTTCCATACGTTAGGCAGTGGAGAAGCACTGCCTGCGGCAGGACTGGCAATGCTGGAAGCTCTCACTTCAGAGTTTGCAGATCTGGATGTGAGCTCACCACAACTTGCACACATGTGGGTGTGAGAAATGGAAGGGCAGTGGCTTTTACATCTTTTGTGCCCTGGCCTCCAGGCTTCACGTTATTCAGCAATACGGGAGGCTTAGCCCATGCTGAGCAGCTACTGCTCCAGATGATCTGTGGGCCAGGTCTCAGGGGCGTGCGGTGGCATGTGTCAGGTGGCCAGTCAAAGACACGGTCCATAGACTCGTTAGGCATTGTGACGTAAGGCTTCCCTGTGTGAGTTAGTGTCCCTACGTGTACAAGTCACCTCCTGGAAGGGTTCGAGGTAAGAAAAAGTCAGCACAGGTGCTAAAGACTGTTGTAAGTCACTGCAGTCTAGAATTGTCATATTTTTTTGCTCAATGTTCCACTTGCTAAATAATCCTAGGCAGCTATTCAGCTTGTTTAGCTGGGGCAAAATGAACTGGGTTAACACTGATCAGGTTCAGGCACAGGAAAGGCCTGGGGAAGGCACAGGCTGTGGGTCATAGAATGGTTAGGGTTGGATGGAACCTTCAAAGGTCATCTACTCCAACCCCCCTGCAAGAAGCAGGGACATCTCCAACCAGATCAGGTTGCTCAGAGTCTCATCCAACCTGACCTTGAATGTTTCCAGGGATGGGGCATCCACCACCTCTCTGGGCAACCTGTTCCAGTGTTCTATAACTCGCATCGTAAAAAATTTTTTCCTACTTTCCAATCTAAATCTACCTCCCTCTATTTTAAAACCATTACCTCTCATCCTATCGCAACAGGCCCTACTAAACAGCCTCTCCCCATTTTTCTTGTCGGCCCCCTTGAGGTACTGGAAGACCGCTATCAGGTCTCCCCGGAGCCTCCTCTTCTGCGGGCTGAACAGCCCCAACTCTCTCAGCCTGTCCTCATAGGAAAGGTGCTCCAGCCCTCTGATCATCTTCGTGGACCTCCTCTGGACCTTCTCCAACTGGTCCATGTCCTTCTTGTGTTGGGGGCTCCAGAACTGGACACAGTACTCCAGGTGGGGTCTCACCAGGGCAGAGTAGAGGGGGAGAATCACCTCCCTCGACCTGCTGGCCACGCTCCTCTTGATGCAGCCCAGGATGCAGTTGGCCTTCTGGGCCGCAAGGGCGCATTGCCTGCTCATGTTGAGCTTCTCGTCCACCAGCACTCCCAAGTCCTTCTCCTCAGGGCTGCTCTCGATCCATTTTCCGCCCAGCCTGTATTTGTGCCTGGGATTGCCACGACTTTGGGATTGCAGGACCTTGCACTTGGCCTGATTGAGCTTCATGAGGTTGGCACTGGCCCACCTCTTCAGCCTGTCAAGGTCCCTCTGGATGGCATCCCTCCCTTCCAGCGTGTCGATGGCACCACACAGCTTGGTGTCATCTTCGAACTTGCTGAGGGTGCACTCTATCCCACTGTCCATGTTGCCAACAAAGAAGCTGAACAGGGCCAGGCCCAGCACGGACCCCTGAGGGACGCCACTCGTGACCGGTCTCCACTTGGACATTGAGCCGTTGACCACCACTCTCTGAGTGCGGCCATCCAGCCAACTCCTTATCCACCGAGTGGTCTGTCCATCAAACCCATGTCTCTCCAGTTTAGAGAGAAGGATGTCGTGCGGGACAGTGTCAAAAGCTTTGCACAAGTCCAGGGAGATGATGTCAGTTGCTCGTCCCTTGTCCACCGATGCCGTCACCCCGTCATAGAAGGCCACCAAATTGGTCAGGCACGATCTGCCCTTGGTGAAGCCATGTTGGCTGTCACCAACCACCTCCTTACTCTCCATGTGCCTTGGCATGGTTTCCAGGAGAATCTGCTCCATGACCTTGCCAGGCACAGAGGTGAGGCTGACCGGCCTGTAGTTGCCCGGGTCCTCCTTGTTCCCCTTTTTAAAAATGGGGGTTATGTTCCCTCTCTTCCAGTCATCAGGGACCTCACCAGACCGCCACGACTTCTCAAATACAATGTCCAGTGGCTTGGCAACTTCATCCGCCAGTTCCCTCCGGACCTGCGGATGGATCTCATCAGGTCCCATGGATTTGCGCACCTTCAAGATCCTCAGATGTTCCCAAAATTTCTTGCCACTGTGCCACAGAGCCATGTGGAAGTTTGTGCTGTCAGCTGCCAAATTTGGGGCTCACAGGGGAACTCAGTTTGGGAAAGAAGACACACACAGAGATGTTTCTCCCTCTCATGTTAGCCTTACTGTTTAGGGGGTTGTTTTTCTGTATTGGAGACACAGAACAAGAAGTTTTTAAGACAGATTTAATCTTTGGCTTTACTTCTAGGGGAAAAAAAAAGAAAAGGAAGAAAGAAAAATTCAGCTGGAGTTTAATGATATTTGCCTGGGCTTTATTTTTCTTTTTAAGGAATTTCACTGTAGGAACTTTAACATGATTTAGTTGTATATTAAGTATCTGATTCTACATTTGAATTTCTAGGGTGACTTTCATTTTACCTAGCTGAGTATCTACATGGTAGGTGTCTGTGTTAAAGCTAGCTACCCCAGCCTCACTTTACTGGTAACGGAGAGAAGCAAATACTTTCAAGATATGATTCATCTGACCTATTTAAGATGTCTGGTTTGGGATTGGATGAATAGCACCCTATTCACCAAATAGCACTTTTTATCCACATTGGCTATATATGGGCTCAACACTGTTTGCTAAGATTCATTTAGACAGTTGAGTCTTGCTCCTGTTGAGTCAAATAAGCATGCAGAAGAGTTTGGGAAGTAAGGCTTCCAAGGTACTTGGAAGTGTGTTGGTATTTTGATAGAATTCTAGTCAAGCAACATAAATCTCTTTTGGGGAGGTTAGTAGATGATAAGTAAAATTATTTTTCCATCAGCTTCTCTTTATGATAATGGATAATGTATTAAGTACACAGGCAAGTCTTAATTAATCAGGATAATTTATGAGCAGGATAACATGCACAAAATGAGTTCCCACTTAGGCAAATGGAAATACTGAAGTTGAATTTCCTCTTAATTGTGTTCATTGTCTGACTTTTTATCCCCTCCTTTCCAGCTTTCCTTTACTGTCCCACATAACAGCCTGCACAGTTGCGATGCTGTTGCTACCCTGCAACAGTGTGAGCATTGCCCAGCTAATACCCATGTGCCAACCAGGCACTTGGCTTCTGCCGGCTCTGGTGTCATGGCTGGCTGCTGCCTCAGTGGAGACACTATTGTGCATTTCTCTACGTGTTTTCTGATTTTCACAAATTCTCTCTAGGAATTCTTTTTCTCTTTTAAACTGACCCTTGAGTCCAGAGTTAGTCGGTGGGGAAACTACCAACTGCCAGACGAATGGACAACCTGATTGCACAAGTCAGATCTTCTTAATATTCTATGCTAAAAGCACAAATAAGACATATATAAATAAGACTACCAGAATATGTAGCGAAATTGCAGTTGCAGACTGCATATCAATATCGCTATGGTATATCAATATCAATAACACTGTGGAATATGGAGTAGAGATATCATAGAATCATAGAACAGTTAGGGTTGGAAGGGACCTTTAAAGGCCATCTAGTCCAACCCCCCCTTCAAGAAACAGGGACATCTCCAACCAGATCAGGTTGCTCAGAGCCCCATTCAACCTGGCCTTGAATATTTCCAGAGATGGAGCATCCACCACTTCTCTGGGCAACCTGTTCCAGTGTTCCACCATCCTCATTGTAAAAAATTTTTTCCTGATGTCTAGTCTGAATCTGATTCCTTCTGTTTTAAAACCGTTACCCCTCATCCTCTCCCTAAATTAGTATTTATTTGAGCGGTAAATCTTCATAACACAGTGTCATGGGTACAGAACTTCCCTGGATGGGTCTGCAGGATGGCAAATTCTCAGCTGGAAAAATATGCAGCTTCTGCTAAGTGAGAATCCAGTGTCTGAAGTGTTTTTATGGATACTTGTCGCCAGTGAAGGAGGCTGAGACACACACAGTGTTGACAGTGAGCACAGGAAACACAACTGAAAGCTGACTTTCAGGAGGAAGAGTTCACGGTGGTGAAGCTGGGAGCGAAGAGGGGCAGACCTTGCAGGCTGTCCGCAGCAGGCACGAGGGACCCTGCCACTGTTGTCTTCCACGTGGGAGCCCTTACGATGTAGCTTCCATTCCACCTCTGCGCTGGGATTAATTAGTTCAGTAGGCAATGGGACTTCTGTCTGTTGGACCCAGCCTTACCCTGCCGCTTCATGCTTTTTGTGATCTTTGTGTATAATAAATTTTAGCAGAGCAGATACGTGGTCCTTTCTAACACAAAACATTTGGCAGATCCCTGGGTGGATAAACAGGCTTAACAGTATTAAAATCAAGCAAGTTAGGTCAACTTAAGATGGCTGAGGCTGGCTCCTGCACTGTAATTTATCTTTCTTCTGTATGTCTATATTTTTAGTCATGCATGAGTTCATTCTGCTCAGGCTCTGAGCTGGTCATTCGTGAGCAAGTTTCAGGCCAAAAAAACCTGTAGTCATAATTAGCGTGATACAGTATGGAGCTAATAAAGCCCTGCTGGGAACTGAGATGAAGCCCAGTGCTGTGCTAATGACAACTTACATGGCTGTTGCGTAGAAGTTGGCTCAGGCATAATCACCAGAGCCTGCATTTTTGCAGAAAGCTTTATAGAAATCCTCAGTACTGATAATCTCATGTTGTATTTTACCTGCAGTCAGTGTGAAAGAAGAGTTGACTGAGACCTGAGGCTAACTAATAAGCCTCGCAGAAGCACCGGGTTCAGAAAACACCATTAAAGCTGATGATAATTGTGAACAGCACCTCTTCAAATATGATTTTTAAGACTGACTAGAGTGCTGCTTAAAATGCTCTTTTAAAAAGTGGGCTCTGTATCCAGCTGCCTGAGAGAAGTCATGAGTACTTCCACAGCTCTAATCACGATGCTGTGCTTTTCAGGCCTGCTTTTGCTGATCCGGGCTTAAGAGGTCAGGCAATTCATGTAATGTTCATTACTTTGACCTAGCAGCATCAGGCATCTGTAGTAGTCAATTCCGTAGCTGTTATTCTCTAAACCGTTGGAGTGAAGGCTAGAAGCCTCAAAGTCCTGAGATTTGAATTTTCTCATGTTCCAACAATAAGATTTTGCTCCTGAAAATGACACAAATTATACCTCAAGTATATCAATAAGGCCATAATGTGGGATGGAAATAGAAGAACAGGAACTGACTGCCAACAGTAATTCTTACACAATCAGAATACACGAGTGCATATTAGAAACACAGGACTTGGAATTTGAGGTGGTTCTTTTTTATTATTTTATTTATTTATTTATGGAATAATATCTGTCCCTAAGGCTTAGTGAAGTGCTTCTAATCTGTAAGGCATCAGGCTGAATAAGAACTCACATTAGACATTTTACTTTTATTTGTCTCCATAGAAACTGAATGTTCAAATGTGTTAAGTTATTTTTGTCTTTGGAGTCTTTATGTGCATCAGAATTTGGACATGTGCTCAGAGGAAAAAGCTGTGATCTCAATTAAATTGTGTTGCCTTATGTACCATCAGCAGGTGAATGAGATGTTTTTGAATGACTTAGTGTAGCAAAAATAAACTCTGGAAAGAGAGAAATTCAGAACTCTGTATTGCAAATAAATTAACCCTCATGTTCCATCAACTTGCAAAATCCTATTTAGAATATCCAGAGCCAATGCTTTCTGGTTGTCGTGCCTTTGAAATCTAATTGAAATAAGGAAGGCCATTGAAGGATGGTTATCAATATGGTTGTGTGAAGTTTAATCCCGGTTGGCACTTTGTTTCTCAGCAGAGACATTATAATTCCTCAGAATCAAGGAAAAACACCACTGCAACTGAATTAAAGCTCACTTTATTTGGCTTTTTAATAAAGAGTTTTATTAAAGAAAAACACTCGTCCAGAGTAGGAGAGCTGAGAGAATGAAGAGCTTCAGAGAATGGGCTCAGTAGTAGAGTTTCAGTAGCAGCACTTCAGAGAATGGATGCTTTCAATCCTATGACTTAGGAGAAAAGCTCTTTATTTTTATTGGTTTTAAATGTCAGAAATTCAATTGCTAGGTGGTGGCACTGTAATGAATTGGCAGATATTGGTATTAAAAGATCATCGCTTCCTAGTAGGTATCAAGACTCACTCTCTTCTTAAATAAATACATTTTTATTGCACAGAGCACGATTAAAATGAGTGATGGTAAAACAACAACAGCAATTGTAAACAAAAATGAAGACAATATGAAGCCATTGTGTTATATAATAGTTTACATTCATTTGTTGTTTTCTGTTGCAAGTCAGAAAGATAAAAGGAGACGAAGCACAGGGAAACCGTAGGAAGTGCAGGAAAGATGACACCTAGAACATAGTGATAGACAGAAGGAATAACATGCAGAGCCAGAAAATTGTCAACATACAGCAGAGAACAAGCTTGATGTTTATACAGATGCTGTGACACAAACGCAAGCACACATCACATCTCCGCAGCAAAGAACTTTGCTGCCTCCAAGCTATTCCACAGTCGAGTCTCTAATTTCTTTTCAAAGGCTTCAGGTTAACTAAAGCACAGCCACACATTTAGTCTGCAACTCATAAAAATCCATGGGGTGCTAAAAAGCAGTCTTAAAGAAAACATGGTAAGCAGAGTTTCATGGAGAGGTAGACCTGAAAACAGGTCAGTTATCAGAGGAAAGGAGTACAGTAAACTTCTGTGTTCCAGGTAGCTGTGTACATGCAGAGATGTGCCCTTTTTTTTTGCATGATAATGTCAAAAAAATGCCATGTTTTATCGAGTAAATCCAAGGTTATATTTTCTTAGGGTGTACAAAGTCATTTTTTAAGACAAGTAAATTTGTGTTATCAAATGAACAGAAGGCAATCTATTTATTAAACACACTAAGCAAAGAGCATATGCTGCAAATGGTGTGCTATCTGTATGCAGAGGGTAGTCACTAAATCATGTAAAACAGGCACCAGCAAATATCTTGTTAGCTAGAAAATATCAGGCTTATGAGGATGCTGTACTTTCATTGTTGTGGTGTCAGACTTGCAAAATTAGTTCTTGCTTTAAAACTGACAAATACACCATCTTATTTTTCTGAAGTGAAAATTGAACTGGATATGAAGCTACACAAGAATACTCAAGTACAACTCTATTCACTGATAGAAGATGAAGAAAAGTTGATGTAGTATGCAACAGAGCTAATACTTCTGTAATCTTCAGTATAAATGTGTAGTATTCCGTATTGTTATGAGCAGGTTGTCAAAATCTAGAATCACAAAATAATACAAATTTTAAGGGACCTCTGCAGAACATCTGGTCCTGATCCCACTCAAAGCAACACCAATCTGGAGTTGCTCAGAGCCTTGTAGAGTCAAGTTCTGAACATCTCCGAGGATGGAGATATCTGCAGCCTTTCTAGAAAACCTGCTCCAATGTTTGTTAGCCCTCAAGTGTGCCCTGTTAAGTCACATTCAACTTGGTATCCACCAGGAGCCCCAAGTCTTTTCCTGCAAAGCTGCCTTATAATCAATTTGCCACCAACCTCAGCTATGGCAAGAGGTGCAGGACTTGCTATTTGTCTTGAATGTTGTGAGTATATTATCAGCCTCTTCCTCTGGCCTGTCAGGTTCTTCTGAATAGCTGTCCTAACCTCCAATGTACTGACCTTTCCCCCTAAACTGATACTATTGCTGATAGTGGGTTCTGTCCCCTCATCCAGACTTTAATAAAGGTGATAAACAGTACAGACCCCAGTTTCAGCCCCTGGAGATGCCACTAATATCCAGCCATCAGCTGAACTTTTTATTAGTGATCACAACACTGCAAATCCAGCTGTCCAGCTGATTTTCCATCCTCCATAAGAATGGGTAGTCCACCTGTTCAAACCCATGACTATGAATATATGAATAGAGGTTAATTATACTGATAATACATGTGATATTCATGAATATTAATGCATTGCATTTGTGTTATTCTCACTGAAAAAAAAGTATGTTTCCAGTACATGATTAGTATTTAGTCAGGATACTAGGATTTTTCTGGCTATGCAGCTGTTTCCACTTCAGTTCAAAGTGTCTGAGGAATTGGATATTTCAGATAAACATATTATCTTATTTTGCATTTGAGTACTGTTCCAGATGGACTGATAAGCGATTATTTCTAGAAGCAGTATTATATGCCTAAATTTCTACAGGCCTGATCCCAAGCATGCTAAAATCAATGAAAACAGTCCCATCAATGTTTTTAGGTTTCAAACGAGACTCAGTGAACTCCCAGGTTGATGTTAAACAAATATACTGACATTACTGAGGAACTGGTGAGAACAGCAGCAGAGCAGAGTATTAATGAAGCATCTTAAGTATAAATAACTGTAGTTTAAAGCTTTACCTGTAACATGTTATTAAATTTACAAGATTTCACTACAAATACTCATGATACTACTCATCACATAGAGAATTCAGATGGGAGTGAGGCAATAATGCTTTAGGGCAGGATCCCAAGCAAGATACTCCAAATAATTTTGGAAGCACATGGGATATTTAAAATATGCATTCTAAAAAGTATCAAGGTAGATTTGGATCCTTGTCCTGAAACATTCACTCATCTCTTAGTGCAGACAGAGTAGATGTTGTCTTAGTATTGAGATATTATAGTGAAAAACACCAAAGAAGTATAAATACAAGCACACAAAGATAAGCTCTGGTGCTTTGAGAAATATCCAAGAACAGCAGTTTTGCCCTGTGGCTACCTTAGCTGTTTTGGGGAATGATTTTTCCTTTTCTCATCAAATTGGAAATTTGCTCACAGCAAATTTGAGTCCTATAGGATAATCTCTTTCATAAAGAATCTATAAAAACATTGATATCTGCATTTTTAAAAATGTGTGCTTGTATGCATTCACCTAGAAATCTGAGGCTTTTCAAGTAATATAGGATTAGAGATGGTTCTGGAAGCTTTGAGTCACATATGAGTACATATATATGTTAAGGTCAATGTAATTTTTTTCCTAAATTGTAGAATCATAAAATAGTTCGAGTTGGAAGGGCCCTTGAAAGGTCATCTAGTCCAATTCCCTGCAACAAGCAGGGACATCTTAGAATCGTAGAACTGAAGAATAGTTTGGGTTGGAAGGGACCTTTAAAGGCCATCTAGTCCAACCCCCCTGCAAGGACTAGGGACATCCCCAACTAGATCAGGTTGCTCAGAGCCCCATCCAACCTGGCCTTGAATGTTTCCAGGGATGGAGCATCTGACACCTCTCTGGGCAACCTGTTCCAGTGTTCTACCACCCTCAGTGTAAAAATCTTCAACTAGATCAGGTTGCAAAGCCCTGCTATATTTTGGAGAATGATTTATATTCTTTCTTTTAGGGTTAACGTTCAAATTTCAGGAGGCATATTATAGCTGGAATCACCCTAAAATATATATAAACCCAAAAGAGAGGATGGAATGACTTGGTTAAAAAAAAAAAAGAAAAAATATTTTAAAGCGCCCTGGGACTAAAATTATTCAGCCACCTTTTTGTAAGACAGATGCACATTATTTAAAATAAAAGTACCTCAGAGGTTTTCATCAGGTCTGATATTTGCTTAGATGTTTTTTTACATTGTTACTTTTAATTGTCTTTCATAAAACCTTTCATTGACAATAAGACTCTTAGTGCACTTTGTACAAGAAAGTGAAGCACCCAAATGAAAATTCAAAAGAGTAATTTCTCTGAAAGGGCTTTTGTAATAATTTGAGCTGAATCTTCATATCCATTTGGTCAACTTCATCCAGCTTTCTGCACGAGAAAGTCAGCTGAATGATGCAGATCTGTTTCATATTATTATTACTTACAAGCTACTTGTTTGTACACTTTGGTATTCTTATCCTCAAGTATCATAAGCACACACTGAAAGACCAGGCCAACAATATAATCTGCTTTATTCTTATATTACCTTGATTTTTCAAAAGTTGCAGTGGTTCTTTCTTCATTATGTGAAGCTGTTCCCACTAAGAACCACCATCACAGCTGAGGGATGATGTTTTCTTGGCGCAATTCTGCATTAAATGTAGGTCATTGTAACCACACTGAGTTGAGGGAATTTAGGATCGTGCACCCGCAGCAGCGTGGCTAACAGTCAGGACTGTCATGAGGTGATGATGAGGGCATGATATGGTCATGAGGAAGAGCTGCCTCTCTCCTTCCTCCCTGCTGCCACTCAGAAAAGGCAAGCTGAATAACAGTAGTACAGAGCACCCAAGGAATATTATTGGAACTCTTACCTACCCAGCATTGCCAATTTTACTATGGGGAGAGTTATCACAGTTATTCCTTTGTTTTTAAACACAGATAGAATTTGTGTTGCTGTTGATATCTGTTTAGATTGCAGTAGCTCCACATGACTCTGGTAGAGAACCATTCCTCATATTCAGTGGGGGAAAAAATAAGGGAGGGGAAAAAAAATCACATTTTCACAGTCTAATGACTTCTGTATATTGAGTTAGACCAAATTTGGAAATTTCTGTATCATGAACATGAAATATATAACTTTTGCATTCACTGCCTTTTCACTTGTACAAAGGTACATTAAAAAATTACATTGTACATGGGTCTTCTAGGATATTGATCAGATTTTTATGTTTAAGTAATACTTCTGTAAATCTGTCATCTTGAGGTTAGATTAAAGCTCTTCGTATTGCTAAAGTAGTGGGAAGTGTATCCTGATGCAGCTTTTGAAGCTGTAATTCATGAGCCATCAGTTACTTCAAACACCGTGGTAGGGAAAGAAGTGTGACATGTTTGTGTTTTGTAGTTCTTAATATGCTTTATACATGTTTTATTAATAATAAGATAGGAGAAAGTGAAGATATTTGTTTTAAGCAAGTGCACTTCTTTGCTTTAGACTGTCACAATTGCTTCAGTCTTTTTAGATTTCCCATTTTACTTGAAGTCTGAACATAAACAGAAGACATGTTATTAAAAAACTGACAGGTCATACAAGATCTGATCCTGGATTATGATCATCTCTTAAAAACTGAAATGCCGCAATTGCATAGAATTGAATAGCGAAAGACAAAGTGAGTGAAGTGAAAAAGGTTTTGTAGAAACATGTCCTTTGGTTTGAATCTCAACAGAGTCTCATGCTTCGTCATTTAATTTCTTTCTTCTTCAAGCTGCAACAAATCACAAGTTTGTCCTGAATTTTTTAAATTTCTCTTTACGTTGTACTTTGGATTTCAGCTGGCTCTCCAGACTTGCCAGAGGTTCCTCACTACCTGGGCTTTAGGTTAGGATGTCTTTTGGGTACGGAGCAGGAATAAATCTGTGTGTTTTATTAAGACCAATGTGTGAGTTTTCTGTTTACTTCAGTGAAAGAGAGTCTACTGTTTATCCTCGTGTTTTGTGCAACATGGCCTTAATCCTATGTCATAAAAATAATTTTCAATAACCCGATGTTTTGGTTTTTTTACTGAATTAAAAAGATTTTCAAAAGGGTTTTTTCCCCTTTTTCTAGTCTCTTTGTATAGTCTTGAGAGAGAATTACTTCTGCAGTGTGAGGGAGAATAATACTATTAAATAAAAATACAAGAAGAAAAATGCATGTCTGGAGTCTAGATACTTTTCCCAATTGCAGTAGCAGTCATAGAAGTTACAAGTCCACCTTCCTAAGATTTATCTTCAACTATTTTTTTACTCCTTGGAAATAAATCCTAAGAAATCATATGTAAAATACAGTAAAAAAATCTCAGGGTGAACCCAGATGTTAGGACATGCCAGTGTCAAGACTTCTGCCTCTCATACTTATCATTTTCTGGCTTGGGCTGGCAGCCAGCTTTTAATCAATGATGTCAATATAGTACTTGTTCCTGTCTTCTCGTTTCCCCACCAATTTCTGATGTGACAGCTTATCAAATGCTTGGGTGAAATACAGACAGATTGCTTTCATCATCTTTCTATCATCTATTTCCTCAGTCATCCTTTCAAAGAGCTCATTTGGATTTGTTTGGAAAAAAAATATTAGTTGGAGTTTGGGATTTTTTTTTTTTCTGTCTGTCATCCTCTAAGAAGTAGCCCCTATTTTCCTTAGTGATTGATATGAGTGTTTTGCATGGATAGGGTGTTCTAAGGATATGCATTTTTCATTCCTGTTCCTTTCTTGAATAGAGTGGGTAATATATTTAACCTGTTTCAAGTTGCTCGTCTGTAACAGCACAGACTTCAGCAAGTCTACTTCTGAAGGCCCAGGTGGATGCCACTCTGGTATCAGGGAGAAGGAAAAAAAAAGCCTTAGAAAAAAAATCTGTTCAAGTCTACTGATGTTCTTTTAGGCTGACTTGTCACCTGCTGTAGCAACTTGTACAGGGAATGCCTAGGAACCTCCTGTTTGCAATTTCAACCAGTTAACTGTGTTTTGCAGCTGGTTGCACACTGCTGGGCTTTGTCAGCATAGTGTAGAGAAATCCAATGTTAGCCCTTACTTCTGAAAGGTCAGAGTAAGAAATGAAAACTGATCCTATGGCTGTTTCACGGGGTGGTGATTTTTACTGTCAATATCCTGCACACCGCTAAATGTAGGGCTAGACTCTCAAATGGCAGGAGACCGGCCAGCTCCGTGCCACGGGCGGTGGGTGTCACCTTCCTGTTCTCCATGCCTGTCTCTGGAGTGGGAGGCAATCAGGAACGGGCACATGTTGGAGAATTCAGAGCGGGAATGGCAAGAGTGGGTGATGCTGCCCACCAGCTCCCAGCTGCTGAGCACCTGGATTCCTGCCTGTTGCATGACAGGGCGTTGTGCTGCACCCCATGCTGTCAATGACTACTATCATTAGTGTCTCCAAAAAATCAAGCCCTAGTGGAAATTCAAACAGAAACCAGCTGCCTGGCCTATGATTTTTAGATAGTGGTAGAGCTCAGGAAGGATTCAGAAGTCTAGTTCTCCAGGAGTAACTTTTCAAAAACATTGCCGTGTTACCAGAAAGGGAATTTTCTGACTAACCCAAAAGCTACCAGTGAAGAGCAGAAGATGCTAGAAAATTTCTAGACCTCTCTTAGCAGCTGATTCTTCTGATGTCCATATTTAAGGCTTCCTGAATCTCCTATCTGATTTCTAAAATCTAGGTCACACCAAGCGACATCAGTATAATACAGCATTCATACGCATTAAGTGGGTTTCTTTCCTTTTGCAGGCTCCAATGTCGTTACAACTGACATTTTGTTGGCTAACTCTTTCAAGGACTTTTCTCTAATGTATGCTTACTTTAGTCCTGTAAGACTCCTATGCAAATTTCTGGAAAATGCAATATTAACTTTTCTAGTGCTGAGTTATTGGCCTACTCTCCTACACAAGGACAACAGGCCATATGGCCTTCTTAGGTGAGGACCTCGTAACAGTGAAGACTCGATATTACTTCTTTGACGTACTGCAAATACATACATTGTGCTAATGAAAGGTTTTACTTCAAAATTAGTTCTATAATACAGATCAAGTGTGTGGATCGTTAAATAACTCTCAAAGTGCAGAGTCACCAATCAGAGCCAATCTATTAATTTCCATCCCTTTAAAACTAAGAAAAGGATCTTTTTCTATTATTTTATCTTTTGATTATCTCTCTACTTCATCTTGTACAGAAGGACAAAATTTAATATTGTTCCTTAGATTTGAATTTTAATACAGATATAAGCTGGCTTAATTAATCATCAGTGTGTATGACTAAACTGTATAATACCTACCAAATCAATTAAAAGATAGCTAGCACTGTCAAAGCAACTTGGCAGTATGTAATTGATGGAAAATAAGAATAAAATAGGGCTTTGCCTGCAGAACTTCTAGGGCTGGTTTGTGTGCCTGTTTTCCCAGGCAGCAGGGGCTGCCCAAAGCACTGGATAAGGTACACTAGTTGAGTGCCAAATGATAGAAGCAGAGTTTTAAGATCACTGCTTACACCCAGTGTAATTAATTTAACTTATTTTTATGAAATAATAGATATAGAAAAGCTATATTTGTTTTCTATATAAGACTGCGAATTATAATATCCAGATAGATCAAAGTCTACCTGCCATGTCCACATTCTCAGCTAGATCACAATCTATATAATTTCTTAAAAAAACTACTTTGTCTTTCTACCCTTTTTGTTTAATGACAGTGGTACAAATACAGACTCACTGTTCCTGGGGGTTATAGTTTCAAACAATGACCAAGCTTCAGAAACTTGAGGGGAGGGGGTGAAATTGAGACAAAGAGATTCATTATCCCAGATAGGATTTTTTAACTAACAAACAGTTGCACACTGCTTTGGTGTCATTAGACTTAGTTGGTCTAAAAAGAAAGTGACCTTCATGTATTTGTCCATTTCTTCTGTGTCACTTTAGCATGACAAGGTTTACTGTAATGCTGAAGGATAAAATTCAGTAGCATCTTTCACTGCTAACTAATTGTAAATGTTGCTCTGCAAATTCTGTCCTTTTCCACAGAGGCAGAAAGGATTCCACGTGATTCTAGTTGCTATATAAATAAATAAAACTGGGATAAAAAGACTATGCTCCCCTCACTCCCCAAAGTCTCATTGAAATTGCATATTTAACAGCACTGACATAAGGTGTTTTTGTATCAGGTGAAAAAATTATAATTTAATTGAGGTAAGTGTTAATTATGCTTCAGTGGACATTTCAGACATGAATCTCCAGGGAAATCCAATCCCAAAAAAGAAATACAATCAACTGCAAATGAGGCTCAGCTTTTTACTGTGCTTTTCGAAAGACAGGCTGTGCTTAAATACAGCCTCAGGTTTGTGGTATCCGGTGTGTTAGCAAGTCTTGCAGATCCTACGTACTGCAGCACACAGCCATTCAGAAATAAATGAAATAAATAAAGTGCAAACTCCAGCTTCTCTCCATGGCAACCGCTGCATTGCTTGAGCCTCGTGCCACTTCCCGAACAACTGCACGTAGGAAAATGAGCCAGCAACCAGCACGGGGAAACATAATAGGGAGAGATTTATAAAATCTGCACAGGCTGTCAGGCGTAGACTTTGTACAGACTTTGTAGGGCTGCATTTTTTGTTTCAATATGTTCTGTAGCATGTTCTTGTTTGTCCTCGCTGTACCACGGGAGGCAGGAGATGCGTGACTAACAGGAGAAGTAAAGCCTGGATGATGCAGACCCTTTTTCCCAGCAGCGGCTTCATGTGATAGCCTTGTCCCACTGCAGGTCTGGTGGGCAGGAAGGCAGGAGGAAGGGCAGGCTGCCCCTGGGTCTTACCAGGGCTGTCAGCACCAGGTCACTGCAGTGGTTCTTCCCAAAGACGTACCAAGCTACAATAGCCGGGTAATAAAGAACAACAGGTAACACAGATCCCTGAACTGTATTCAGTCCTGCAAAAGTTGTTGGTTGTACCTACTTAAGCTCTTTCACTGAACCCATTTTAGTAAGTGGTGAAACCGTTCCCTCTCAGGACAGCATTATCTCATCCAAAATGCCCCAGAGAAAGGGCCCCAAAACATGGCCAGGCGTTGCCGGGTGAGAGGCCAGTTGGGAAGGCTTCAGCCCGTTCGAACAAGTGTGCTAACAGTTAAATCCTGGGAAGGAAAATGCAATGACATTTACATGCCTGCCCCAATCCTGTTTATGAGTTTTCAGATAAAAATGTTGGAAATAGGTAGACATCAGTGTGGAGTATGCATTTTTTACAGTTTTGCACTTTGGGCAGAGACATTTAAGCAGAGCTGGCAGAGCGAGCAGCTGTAAGGGCCAGGTTTGCTTTTCATTCAGTGCATTGATTTGGCTGGGAACAGGTTGCCAGTCCTCTAGCAAAATTTTTGTCTTACTGAACAGATGCGATTCTTATAGTGTTTCTGATATTTTTCCTGCTTAATGAAGTTCATAAAGGGATTAAATACGGTGGTGCCTCCTGCAGGAGCAGGGAACAAATTTAGTGACCCGCAACTCCACCATATGGTGGCCCTCCAGGTCTATTGGGTTTCTCTGCTAAAGCATTCTACATACTTCTCAAGATGAGTTTTTTGGTATTTGGTACCACGTGAGAGATGGAAACTCTATATACAGACTTTGTCAGTGTACACTGAGCAAGTGTTCGTAAGCGTATGAAGTGTGCATTTCGCAACTGTATATATATGCACTCTTCCTTAGCTCATTTCCAAACCCAATCATAAGAAGATTTTCAGAAGTAATTACTTTAAGTCCATTTTGTGTTACATATAAAAATCTTAAGTCCATTTTATATTAGGCAAACATTTTATTACACTTTGCAAATGTCCTATATAGAGAATAGCTAACTTACCAGCGCTGTGGCAACCGGTGCTGGATCAGGAGATAGGTGGCTATTGAGAGAATTAATGCAGGGATGAGAAAAAAAACCCCCAACTTTCTCCTTTTTTGTTAAGGATGAATTGACTATAAATATCTTTGCAGAGTGCTTTCTTATCAGCTCAACAGGTCAATTTGCCAGGCAAGTGCCCCAGTCACTGGATTAGAGAGACACACTCTTCATGGGTCACTGGATACTTAATTATTTAAACAAGATGGAACAGGTCCAGCTGGAGAGAAAATAACATGAGCCTGGTGGTTAGGGTACTCAGCTGTCATTAACAGATGTAGAGTCAAGTCCCTGCATCAGAGCAAACAGCGTATAGGCACCAAGTAGGGCATCTAACCATTTGCCTTTTGCCTGTTCTTTAATAGCGGTGTTTCAATCTCATCTTCCTCATGAAAAATTTTGAAATGTCTTGATTTTGCTCTGATTAAGATTAAAAATAAGACCCAAGCCTCATTTAAAAAATATTATCTATGAGGAAGAAGAGGCTGACTAGCTAGACTTCCTGATTAGTTGTTCAGAAATTTTTTCAGGTCATTTTTCTTTCTACTGAATATGCAAAATTTGGTGGATTTGGTCAACTGAATTTATTAAGGGAGTGTAAATTTGTTCACATATGAATGGGAAAATGAGAGGAGAAAGCGGAAAAAAAAAAGATGTCGTGAGGAGAGTAGTTAGAAACATGACTTTACTGATGCCATTGTCCAGCACCTACTTTGGTATTTTTCATTTTTTGAAGTTAGAGGAACCTCCTTATAGCTGCAGATTCTCTATAGTCTATTTTCTATTGGCAAACGCTGAACAGTTTTGCTCTTCTACGATGCCATGTGTGGGAGGTGCTCTTTGCTAGAAGATCTGCTGCAGTCAAGGTCTTTTCTTCCTTTGTGGGACTCCTGCAGACTCAGGTAAAGTGGCAACCTACTTGGAAAAGCCAAGGAACAGCTGAAGGCAGGACTTGAATGTCTTCCTGTTATCCCTGAGGGTTATTCAAACATGTATCTTCATAGTTCCACGTCATAGCTGTATCATACTTTTCTACATGTAATCAGTACATATGTCATTCTTAATACAGACATTTTAGAAAACTGTGCTGCTTTAGGCTTATTTAGGCTGTATATTTTACAGGCTGGCTATGACAGCTCAGTGCTATGCCACAATTCTTGGAAGTTTTTCTAATGTAGTGTCTTGAGGGGGACAGAAAATAGATAACACGTAACCAGAGTGGAGCTTTAGAGATGTGTGCAAGAGCAGGCTCAAGGTGTGTAAACTTTTCCTTTGATTAGTGTGCGGACCATATGCAACTCATTGACTTCAGCAAGAGCTGTATGTTTATGTCCAAAGGTGGATTTTGAGTCTTCAAGACATAGTTTATATGTATTATCCTCATATGGTTCCTGGAAACAGCTGTAATGGGTGTTTTACAGAGATGTGTGCAAAAGCTCAAAATCACTTCAAAGGACAGTTACTCTTTGAAGTAGTCAGCCAAGACTAAGCACCTTATCAAAATTTGAAGTGACATATTGAGGTAGTTATTTGGATGCTGTATCCAGATAATAAATGTTCAAAATGAGACTTTGTATGCCTAAAATATTGTAATGTCTCCACAAATCACATACACATCCTGAGCCACCTTTAAACTGATTTGGTAAATACCGGGTGCAGAGCAGCCATTGTAGACTACAGCTTTGTGTGGCTTACTCAATACACCTGTTGATTTGTACCCTGCGCTCAGTGTTTTGCAGCTGCAGTAAAACATCTGGAAACACCAGTTTGGAGGAGCTGTTGCTGACAGCAATATAATCAGAAACTTTGTGTGAAGCTGAGGGGTCCAGTTTTTGTTTCTGGGTCTAGCAGACTATTTTCTAGATGGACACAACATGGCTCTGTCCTGTTCCAGGGCAAATGAAAGCTATTTGAATGTGGGTAGCGGCATGCTAACCCTAAGCTAATATACCTTCCCTCGCAACAGGCTTATTAGCTCAGACTCGTCACCGTGCTAATTACTTTTCACGTCTTATAAACATCAGCTATGCAGGATGGACAAGTGACCACATGTCTGCTTGTAAATAACCATTCCACCACCCAAATTGTGGTGGAAATGCGAGTGAGACACAGACGCTTCTGGAGCCCAACTGTCTCCTCTGGTTATCCTGTAAAAGCCTGAATACTGTGTGTCTTAAATGGGATGTGAAAGGGATTTAGGATACCAAATTACCTTAACTGAGTTTCTCTCTTCTTCTTTTTTGTTTCAATGGAAAGCGTCCCAAATCTCAGGTTTCCACTTGGCACGAAACAGCAAGAGTAAATCCTTTTGTGTGATTTGTTTGCTGAAAGAGAGAAATAACTAGAGACTGTTTATTAGTCTATGAAGAGCAACTGGCTCATTGCTCCTGCCTTTAGCAGTTCTTTTGTGTTCATAGCTTATCTGAATAATGCATTAACAAGGGATTTAGGAGACCTAGTTATTAAAGTAGCCTATTGCATGGTTTCCAGCAAAAAAAACCCCCAAACTTTACTTTAGTTTCCCAGTTCAAAAATTGTGAATAATGATACCAACTCTTCCATCAAGAAATCTGAGATGTACTGACGTACTGGTGAAGACAGAGGTACATATTAGAGAGAGGCATTATTATAGTTGTCATTTATTTCTCGGCTCACTGAACAATTGTTGGGTAATATTTATTGCATTCATGTATTAAGATAGGAAATTTTATAGATATCTTCTAATCTTCTGCTGCTCAGTGCAGAACATTAGAAATAGAGTTTGAGGGAGTAGGTTAAATAGGTGAAAAAATGCCTACCTTGTGTCGCCTGAGAGGGTTTAGGTGCTTCCTACTCACTATCTAGTACAGTATGTTCAAGATGAACTAAATTAGTGACAAAATGTTTGGTTCTGAGGGAACATTAGAGATAGTAACATAGTGCAAATCCGAGATCTAAATCTTTGGACTCTTACTTAGATAGAAAGATGGATAGATCCTGCTTAGATAGATAGGCAGCATTTATATTATATATATCTGTAGGCAGACCAGATTTGAGAATCTAGATCCTCTTGTAAATCTAGCCCTGAAAGTGAGTTCTCTAAGTTTGAAACAGGAAGTCTCTGTCAAATTGATTGCTTAAATTCTGGTATCTCACCTCTATGCTGGTGGCAGAACAGGGATGTGAACGGTATTTATTTTCAGAACATCGTCAATTATGAGCAAATGTGAACTTCGTGAGAGTAATACAAGTGTATATGCAATTGTGCACAGAGATGAAGCAGATAGTAATTAATGCCTGTAGAAAAGGGACTATCACACAGAAAGTTTCTGAGACCCTTTTCATCTCCGCAGCTTTCAGTCTTATATTTCTATTAGAGGAGCAAAGGCAAGAAAGAAAACCAAAAGAATAAATTGAAGGATGCATTTTGGAACAGTATGTAATTTAGTGTGGATTGCCTTTATCTCCTTGCTAATAATGTTTTTCACATGCCAAAACATTGGTTTTTGGTGAAAAGTAAAAAGAAAATCTAATAAATGGAGGCTGGTAGGGGAGAGGGAGAAGTGCTTGATGTGTTTAGCAATACTTTGGTAACAGATGTAGCACAGCTGAGTTCTTACAAGTGTAGTGGGAAAAAGCTACACCATTAATGATAGAGTATTCATCTTATGTTGTTCTCCAGGCTCTGAATATTATCTAAGTGCTTTGTGCCAAACATAATAAGATGGACGGGATTCTCATTATAGAAAGTATAATTTGCTGAAGGCAAATATATTATGAGGGAAACTGTCGATGTGATAATCGTGTACTCCTGTCACTAAATTGCATAAAATATATGTATTTATGAATATGCTAACCCTCTAGACCATTTACTGCTAGAGTAACTGCAAGAGTGTGCATTAGGAATATTTTATTCTTTTTGTCATTTTTTCATTGCTGCATAGCCTATGGAGATCACACATTACAATATATTTGAAAAGTATTATAAATAGGTCAGGATGCCACTATTTGCCCAGTCACAGTCAGATACTTGTAATAATGTCATTTTAGGAATTACAAAATCATTTGAGCAATAAATTAACTTGCAGTTCAAGGGAAATGAAAATCAGTCAATGTAAGTTGGGCCTTTGTTAAAAATAAGAAGTCAGCTAGTTTTACTGATGAAACACATGCTTCTCATATATAAATCTTTTAAATGCTTCAGGTGGTAGTCATCAAAGAAATACTGGCTAAAATAATTTTAGCAGTTTAATAGCAAGCCGTAGCTAGCTTTCACACAATGAATTTTAAAAATTATTTATTATGAAAATCATTGCATTTAAGTACTTTACAAAACAGGACTTGTATACAATGAATAGCTTGGGCTTTGGTATCTCCAGCAGGAATAGTTCCTAACCATAAGAATTAAAACATAGTCAGCCAATCTACTGTTGTCCGATTTTAGGGTTGTTTACAAAAAGCCATGATGCAATTATCATGTATTAAATAGAATTATTCATCAGAAATAAATTTCCCCAAATTGGGGAAGGTGTGGATAGGATGGAAGGGAGAAGAGAGGAAACAGACAATAGGAAAGGGAAGAGCTCCAAGTTCTTCTTGGCCTCTGCCAGTGAATGAGTTCTGTGTTACTCAAGTTGCCTTCCTAGTGACTAGGAAGGAATTTGAAATGAAAGGGTTGAAAAATAGAAACAACAGTTTCCATCCTCACCGAAAGGGAGAGAGAAGAGTGAGACATACGGATGGTATCCACCAAATATTTTAAGTACTTCCCAGCTCTCTGTTGTGGATGCTCCTATCCATCTGCATGCTGGAGGGACCTGCTCTCCCCATGCTTTTGTTCCTGTACATCACTGGAATATATTCCAGTCCCAGTTTTAAATGAGAGACACACCTCAGGTGTGCTATGCACTCCAAGCTACCTGGCCTTAACGTCAGCCAAGATGCTAGAGCAGAGAAGGAATGAGATTTTGTGTATAAATTAAAACTGTGCTTCCTTGATTTATCATTCAGTTCTTTAGCTTCACTTAAAATTTTGAAATAAATTATTCTGTTTTTCTAGTGTCCATGTGTTTAGAGTGAGCTTAGGTAGTGCTGGCAAGCAGAAATGTGTCAGGCAGAACTCAGTTTAGGATTAAAATGTCAAATATCGGGTCTACAGGTGAACTAGATGTCTAAGTTCCCATTACATCAGTGCAGCCTTAGCTCCCAGTACAGACTGCTTTGACTCTATTGAATAATCTTTGAGTCAAAACATCTTTTTGCTAGGTGGCATAGGCAAAAAACATGCCGCAGAGCAATCTAAGAATTTATCCATATATCCGACTACACGCCTGGGAGTGTTCCTGGGCATTGTTTAGTTTATTAGTGTACTTCTAGCTTGTAGATAGTACTTCTCATCTATATAACTTGTGGGCTTTTCCTTTGGATCCAGCTCATATAGCTGGACTGGAAGAGTGTCACAGTACTGTGAATAAAATGTAGCAATTTGATTACAGATGGAGAAAAAAAAACCACAAACGCGCACTGGTCCAAGAAATCAAGAAGTAAGTTTCATGTTGCTTTGTTTCCACCTTCTCACAGCTTACAATGATAAATCAGTATTGGTATAATGATGCAACGTTTCTCAGGATTTTCTAGTGATGCGCAGAGAACAAGTGGCACGGGAAGGTAAATGGTGCCATGGAAACCGAATTTAGATATTGCCTTGAGCAGGATGGTACCATAGTGTAGGACTAACAAAAGCATATATAAAAATTATATTAAATATAGCTAAAAGTGAGTGATTCTTACATGGAAATAGAAGCTAACTCAATACATTTATCTTTGCCTATTTTTCAACCCCCTACCCCCCCCCAAAAAAAGATCTCACAGGAAGTAAAATATGAGATTGTTATTCTCTAGGGTCATACTTCCTGACTTTTAGAGGTGACACGTGTATTTTTGTACTGTATTCGAATACATTCACAAGTCAGGCTTGTTCCCATTATTTTTACTGTAGGAATAATACAGTTAGCTTTAATTGTGCTGAAAATCTCTCTCATGGCCAACTTCAGCACAAACTGAAATTATGATGGCAAATAAAAGAAAAAATTAAATTCAAATGATCCTATGCAGATAGCCTAGTCAAAGCTAAACAACTAGCTTTTGTAGTAAAATACAGATTTGGTGAATAGCAACAATTATTTTAATACTTGTGTCACCACCTTCTCTTTAAATTACTTCAATTTGAATGAAAAGCAGACTGTTTCCCTTATTTCACTCTTCTGTTTGTTTTGCACATGACTTCTTTTTCTCCAAGTGTTGCTGAAGTCTTGCAACACTACCAACAGATTTTGGTGTCTGCATACTGAATCCAGCCTTTACATTGCAGTGTCTCCGTTACTGGGAGCATCTCTCCCAGTACGTTTTAAATTCTCCATCCAGATATTCTAATATCTAAGTAGCATCCTATGGGTGAAATAAAATTCTGTATCAAAAATAATTTAACAGGGTTTAAGTTTATGTCCCTACTGGTTTTGAATGAGGTGTCACAGTATGCTAGGATGGCTAGAATGTGTGGTTTAGGATCTAGGACACAAAAATGAGAACAGCTCGTAACTAATAGTTGCTTTGTATTATAGTTTATAACCATCATATTTGCAATCATTGTATTTCTGAGCCTGTAAGCCAAAGAGTGGCCAGCAGAGACCAGGGGAGGTGTAAGGGCAGGAGCTGTCAGTCTGCCAGAGCAGCTGCCAATCTGGTTGGTGTGCGGGCAGCGAGCAGCACTGTGAGAACTGGCGGACGGCCGCATGGGCCTCCTGCGAGCATTGCCCACTCCACTCCATCTCCTCGGCACCGCTTTGCATGAGCCAGTTGCAGTCACTTTTGCAAGGAAGGGCTGAATAAACTCAGAAATAGAAACGCACAAGATGTCTTTGAAGAGTACAGCTGTATTTCACGTTGCAGAGATTGAGTAGCTGAGGCAGAAAGACTGTCACTTGCCCAAGGTTTCAAATCAAACTAGCAGCAAAACCAGTAATTAGGACCCACGAGTTCCTGATTCACAGCCTTCCCTCATTTGCCCAGATGCTGCCACTTCTCCATTCTTTTTTATTTCTTTCTTTTTTTTTTTTTAATGAAAGTTAACTGCAATTGTGAATTTTAATTCGTCTCCCTTTGAAAAAACAAAGCATGAGAGCCTCGACGTGCACTGGACAGCATGGCCAGTGGTATTAACCTGTCTCTTGAAAATTGAGAATAGGATATTGAACTCAGTTTTGTGTATTAAAATGAAATATTTATCACAGGAAATTTGGGGAAAAGGATGCTGAAAGGTCAAATTTTCCATTATAGTCTAGCAGCAGAAAGGACAGCACAGATCTTCAGAGAATAGCTAAGGGAAAAATATTACTTTATTTTTAACCTTGCCATGCAACTCTTCATTTATTTCAGCAAACTGTGTCCTATTGGTATTTGATGCCTTGGCTCCATTGACATTCATCTACAAGAGCAATGCTTCACAATTTCTACCTACTGTTTTTCCTTTCATTAAATCTTCCACACTTGTAGGTGCACTTCTTTTGTACTCTCAAAAGCAGTTCCGTGGAAGTAAACTCTTTGCAAAGGGAATTGTTATGTAGCTTTTTCCACTTTCTGATTCATTGTAAACAGGTGATCTCTTTTTAAAAAATGTGGGAATCTTCCACCCATTCCTACCTGATAAAAGTGAAAACTTTTCTGCAACGCCTAGGTGCCCTATCTGCAACCTGTGGTCTGGAGAAAACCTGAAAAATATTTTTTGCACCTTTCTGGCTGCTCAGCCATGCATAACTTAAGCCTTCATATTTTTAAATCATTTCAGACTTTCAGTCAATGCTGTATTTGACTCTCGTCCATCCTTTCTTTGCATTTTGGTCATTGTAATAATCTCATATTTGTTTTTAGGAATGAAGGAACTTCTCACCGTGAAGGAAGAGGTCTTTTATCATTAGGTTCTCTTCTCCTAACTACAGCAATGTTCTTCTCTTGGGTTTCCCTTCGCATATACCTTGCAGAGTATGAATAACTTTTTTTTTTTTTTTAATTTTACCTTTTGTACTAAATACTCTACAAATGCAAAAAATCAGCTCCCTGTTACAAGCTTATCACTCTCCAAATAGAAGACCCAGGGAGCGAAAGGAGATGGTATGCACTGCAGAGTAAAGTTCAGGAAGCGAAAAACAAGTTCCAGTTTTTTTAGTATAGTGCAGCCTATATGAATCATGAAGAGGAGTTATCAATAGAAATAGCAGAATAGTAGGGAAAAGAGAGTACTAAAATTGATACATGCAAAAAAGGAGATGACTAAAAGAGGTTTGTGAATTGACCACATTTCATCTCATTTAGGTTTTAATTTTGATGCACAGTGATGGAAACTTGGACGTAAACATTTTGTTGTGGCAGAAATAGGCCCCAAATAAGTAGTGACTCAGATAAAGGGATACTCTGAAAAATACTCTGAGATCTGAGAAAGCAGCAACAGAAAAGAACTATCATTTGTCTGGTGAGTCATTTCTAATGCAGAATATTATCTCCGTAGTATATTTTTCCATTGACTTAGTTACTTGGAAAACAATTTAACCAAATTTTTACGTTTTGAAAAGCTGTCTTCTGGGCTTTGTTTTGTTTTGTTTTTCTCACAAAGTTGGCTTTGCTTAGACAAAACAAGACAGTTGGCATATCTGAAGACAGAACTCTCAGGACTCCAGCCATGTAGTAAACTAAATTGTATTTTTATTGCTAATGATTAAAAGCAGAAAAACAAAAAGCAGGTGGTAGCACCACCCACTGTGACTTTTTAACTGACACAGAGCCACCAAAACTCACATTAATTCAGCAAATAGAAGTCATTGCCAATTGAAAAAAAGACACATTAATTTTGACCAAAAGTGTTATTTTTGTATACCAAGTAGAATGTTGATACTAAAAAATAGCTGACACTTAAAAATAATGGGAGAAAAAAAGACCCAAAAAAACCTTTTCTGCAAGTTGTTAAAAAGTTACCTTTTTACCTTCATCTTTATAACTGATTATTGAGTTGGAAAGTCTTTCCAATTGTCTTCAGTTAGACTTTTAATAATTAAGGGGGAAGGGTAATATCTAGTAGTCATCTAGATAAATAAAATGGAACACAGAAATAAGACCTCCTGTTCCTTAGATCAGACCAGGTTCAGTTACACATACTTCTTTTGTGTCCTAGATACTTGACTGTCAATTTGCATTTAGCTCTTGATGCTGAGGAAGGAGACAGACACCATTGCATTCTTCTGTGTTATAGGGATATTATTATTTAGAGTAAAGAGGTAAACTGATGCCTTACTCAAGCACTGAGTTATCCATCATCAGATTCTGTTGATTAATATCTAAAGAATTGTTTAAAGCTTCTTTGGTTCTTAAACTTATACCAGTTCCTTTTCAAAGACATCCTCACTTGTATTCAGCATTGTTCTTCACCTTCTTTTACTAGGAATACTTTGTTTCTATTTCCTTTCAGAAAAATTGTGCTGTTTAATTTTTCAGGAGGGGCTTTTTCTTCCCTTTTCTTCCCAACACAGTACATTTTTTAGACAAGTAAAAGCTGTAACTGGACCTAGGGATTAAAATTCACTTAATGAAGGATAACAAATCTATTTAATATCTGAAATATATGGGAATATATTATATCTTAAATATATATGAATATGAATATTTTAAATTCTATTGTAATTCAACATAAAACCCTCAAAATTTTGAATTCTTCAGCTAGAAGAATTCTACCGAATTGGGTAGCTCCCATGATGAGCCTGTCGCAGAGCTGCAAGTGCTGCCTGGCTGTGTCTTCGGGCTGCAGCCACGCACCTGAGGAACAGAGGGAGGGATCAAAGGGAGAATGAATGTGTTTCCCCTGCTGAGTTCTGGTGAAGCTTTGCTGGAATAAAAAAAATCTTCATGAAGCATCTTGACTCCAGCGAACAGGAGCCAGAAAATGCTGGATATTTTTCTGAGCAGCATTGATATTAGGAAGATTTTGGTTTTGCTGTGAAGACTTGTCTTTATGCAAGTGCTTGATTGGTGTGAACTATTTCTTTTTCATCTGCTTATGAACTGTCTTTTACCTCATACGCTATACTTTTAAAATACTTTTCAAGCATATGTTGGCCTTTCACCAGTTTCAACAAATCCAGACGAAATAATGTTCCATTTAATTTTGCTAGTATTAACATTTTTCTCACAAGTGGTATGTGCATAATTAATTGTTGTAATAAATATACTGAATTTTGAGGTATATTGATACATCGTGTTACACGAGACTCAGAATGATTAAATAGATGTAAGATTAATGGAGAGAAACAATGCAGTGTTGATAGCTGATGAGAAAATCTTGAACATGGTTAGATAAATAATTTCTGATATTAAAAATGCAGTTTAAATGCCAGGGAATGTTAATTACTTACAGTTTAATGAGGAAATTAATTAAGGCACAGCACAAGTACAAAGTAAGAATGCCTGTTCCTTTTCTCAGCAGATAATTGGTAGCTTTGAAATACTGAGAAAAGCCAAGCTTGAGACATACAAGGCTAATGTAGGACTTATTATTTAATGTAGAGGTGAGTTGTGGGCACGTATTGAAAAGAAAGTTAACTTCATAAAGGAACCACCAAGAGGAATCTGGAGGCATAAGAAAAATGATACATGTTTAAAAAAAAAAATTCTAAGAAGGAAGTCAGTGAAGTGGTACATGCAGTGAAATCCCAGCAATGAAAGTAGGCCAGATATGTAATTAGGATGATGAAAGATGCTTCCAATTATGTTCTGAAAGGTACTCCCCCATTTTTTTTTTTGCTTCATGGCCATGGAAAACTGAGAAGATTGAGCAAAATATATAATTTCTTAATGTGAATTATCAACAATAGGAGAAAATACTCTTGGCTAAAGAAGTTTGGGCTAGTTGTGGAAAAGGTAAGGAAAAGGTTTTGGTAGTTGTGGGAAAGACTCTTAGGATAAGGGAGACTCTAACAGTGTGACATATATCCTTCTGCAGTGGGATGTCTAGAACACTTCAGACAGGAAGGAATCTGTTATAAATATAATCTGTTATAAATGTAGTCTGAAGTAATTTCTTATAAATGTGACGCTCCAGTTTAGTATGCTGGCTACAGATTTTTCCAGTTTGCACTTGACAAGCAGGCAGTAGGCTGCTTGCTTTCACTATACCTGTGAAATTTATGTTTGATAATCTGATGAATCATGATGTAAGGAAGTTTAATTTATCAGCCAGATGTTTTCCTTTGTATAGATGTATCATATTCCTCCTAATTATAGTCAAATGGATAGAAGAAAGGCAAGAAGAGTGGAAACAACCAAGGGAAGCATCAGTGGCTAATTGTAAAAGACTCAGAGAGTTTACAACACACTACAAAATATAAACAACAAACTAAAAAATCTACAGCACTTTAAGAAAACTTAAACATTGAAATTAATTGGATTTATCCTTTCACATTTTCACTTTAGTCTTAGATGCATCTCCTGGGCAAGTCTGATTCCTCTAAATGGAAACAAATATATATGCCAATTTATGATGACTTTTGGATTCAATACACATTGACAGTGCAGTTCTACATTGCCACTTCCTTTATGTGTCCATTTTTTTTCTATTAATGGTAGGTTACTGAGTTTCCAGAAGTTTGTTTCCAGAAATGTATATTGTCACAATATTTACATGCCAGTTACATTAATTGAGTCATTATCTATGCAAAAGATACCTATATCTTCCTACTTAAGGCATCAAAATGTTTATTTCTTTGTTGCTTTTATTAAGTTTTCTAATGTTATTGCTCATCCTTGAAGTTATTGGTTTTCACCAAAAAAAAAAAAAAAGACCAGGATGAAAAATTGTATGGCTGTAGCGTTTCCAGGCTACATCAGGCTGTCCTAACTTTCATTTGAGGGCCTTGCTGGTTTAGATTTTGTACTTTCTTCATTAACTATTTTCAATACTAATAATTTTTCTACTAAGTATTAAAAACACTAATACTATACTATCATAGTACTAAGAGTAACTAGTTCTTTCATTATGTATATGTTAAATCTATCATTGTAACATCATGAAAACCATGAGCTGATGATCAGTGCTCACATACAGAGATGGTGTAAACTTAGAAGACTATTATTTATAATCCGTAATCCCAAGATGAGCAAATAAAGAGAGAAATGACTACAACATGCAGACTGAGCAGCAATTTACAGATATCATGTTAGTTCTGTGTTTGGGAGTTCTTTTCATGGAGTTTTGCTCGTTATTTGTAACTCTTAATTGGAGTTTTGGGAAGAAGAAAGATGTTGTCAAGTGAGAAATCAAACTAAGGAAAACAACTGGGGATGTTTTAGAGGCTCCTGGGTCTACCCAGCGTTGGTTCCATGTGTTCAGAACACCAGTAGCATAACCTAGCGAATGGCAAAGCAAGCCCTGTCATGCTGTCCTGGACAACATTATCCATGGACAAATTTATAACACTATGAAGTGTGATTTCTGTTAATTAGTTCTGCAGATTAGTTGATGTAGCCCCCAACACAGGTAGGATGTGAACCTGTTTGAGCAAGTCCAGAGGAGGGCCACGAAGATGATCAGAGGACTGGTGTGCTTCTCCTATGAAGACAGGCTGAGAGAGCTGGGGCTGTTCATCCTGGAGGAGAGAAGGCTCCGAGGAGACCTTGTGGCAGTCTTCCAGTACCTAAAGGGGTCTTATGGGAAAGATGGGGAGAAACTCTTTAGCAGAGCCTGTTGTGATAGGATGAGGGGTAATAGTATTAAGATAGAGGGAGGTAGATTCAGATTAGACATTAGAAGAAAATTTTTTTTCTGATGAGGGTGGTGGAACACTGGAACAGTTTGCCCAGAGAGGTGGTGGATGCCCCATCCCCAGAAACATTTAAGGCCAGGTTGGATGAGGCTCTGAGCAACCTGATCTGGTTGGAGACGTCCCTGCTTCTTGTAATGGGGTTGGACTATATGACCTTTCAAGGTTCCCTCCAACCCAAACTATTCTATGATGCTATGCAGTTAGCTCCAGTACTGATGGCAACAAAGCTGCTGCTGTTCAGGCTTCAGTGAAGATTCCCCCAGGACCCTGTGTCTATTCTTGGTGGTTAAAGCCTGAGTTGCTGTCTTAGCAACTGTTTATCTCCAACTAAACTAAAGTTACACATGCTGTAATCATTCTTAATAGAAAGGAATATGATATCAAGAGATGAGAACAGAGAGCTGAAGATGGACATTAGCAGTTAATCAGCATGTAGGAGACTAAAAACTACAGAAGTGAGCTTAGTAGCATAGGAGGCCCTGCCTTCACTACCTAGATGATGCAGTAAAATTCAAGGTGGGGCAGGAAGTGGATTTGAGTGTAACATTTAGTGTCTTTTTGTACCAGCGAAAGCATTCCACCAAAATATGTTCTGCTCCATTTCTTTAAAAGGGGGCAAATTTTAATCACTGATAATTCCCCTTTTATCCATGAATCTGAAAACTTTAGATTAAGTTCCATGGAGAAAAGACTCCTTCTCCCTCATTATGGAATGAGCTGTAAAATAATATCTTCACATTTTTGCATTTGAGTGGTGCAAATGATGGTAATTTCAAAGTAAGTGTGAAGGATATTCAAAGAGGTACTGGTCTTATTTGGAGGACTGAACATTTACTGTGTACTTGTGTCTTGGTTTCAGCTGGGATTGAGTTAATTTTCTTCTCAGGAGCTGGTATAGTGCTGTGTTTTGGATTTAATATGAGAATAATGTTGATAACACACTGATATTTTAGTTGCTGCTGAGCAGTGCTTACACTGAGTCAAGGACTTTTCAGCTTCTCATACTGCCCTGCCAGCAAGGAGACTGGAGGTGCACAAGAAGCTGGGAGGGGGCACAGCCAGGACAGTTGACCCAAACTGGACAAAAGTATATTCTATACCATATGACATCATGCTTACCATACAAAATGGGGGGATTTGGCCGGGGGACAGCGATTGCTGCTCTGGGACTGGCTGGGCATCGATTGGCAGGTGGCAAGCGGTTGTATCGCTTGTTTTTCTTGGGTTTTGTTTCTCTCTCTTTTTTTTTATGTTTTCCTTTTCATTATTATTATTACTATTATATTTTACTCCAATCATTAAACTGTTCTTATCTCAACCCACGACTTTTCTTATTTTTACCCTTCTGATTTTCTCCCCCATCCCATCGAGGAGGGAAAGGGTGAGCGAACAGCTGCGTGGTACTTAATTGCCAGCTGTGGTTAAACCATGACAACTAGTCTGAACAGAAAACAGTTTTTCACTAGCACAGGAATTTTAAGTATTTCAGGTTTTCTGAACTGCAACAAAACTGTGTGGTGGGTTGAGCCTAGCCAGCAGCCAAGCAGCCACACAGCTGCACCCACACAACTGCTTCCTCACTCTCCTCTCCCACAGGACAGAAGGAAAATAGAAGGAAAGTTAAAAGACTCATGGATCAATGACAGTTTAAAAGAGAAAGCAAGAGCTGCACATGCAAGCAAAGAAAACAGAGGAATTAATTCACTACTTCCCATCAGCGGGCAGTTGTATGACCACTCCCTGGAAAGCAGGGACTCAGCACCCATAACGGTTACTTGGGAAGACAAATGCCGTAATCACAAACTTCCCCCCGTCCTCCTCCGTCTCCATATGGGCTAGCATGAGGAAAAGTAGCTCCATCCCAGCCAGATCCAGCAGAAAATGAAATTTTTCTTTTTTGTTTTTTCTATTTTCTTTTTTCTTTTATCTTTTTTCATTTTTTATTTTCTTATTTTTCTTTTTTGTCTTTTTTCTTTTTTCTTTTTTTCCTTTCTCCTTTTTGTTTTATCTTATTTTCTTTTTTCTCTTTTTTCTTTTTTCTTTTTTTCTTTTTCTTTTCTTTTCTCCTTTTTCTTTTTTCTTTTTTCTTTTTTCATTTTTTCTTTTTTCTTTTTTTGTCTTTTTTCATTTCCCTTTTTTCTTTTTCATTTTTGTTCTGCTTTTTCTACTTTACTTGACATAACTTGACTATTGGCATGCTGACTCAGCCTCCCTCTGTCTTAATGAGTATTTACTCATTTAAATAGCTCCAGCAGAAGGAAGTGGGAAAGATTAAGGCCAGAACATTATGATACTTTAAATGCTTGATCAGAGTGTGAAGGACTTGCTTTCTAACCCCAAACCCGACCCAGATAAAGTAACAGCTGACAGCTGCGGCTTCTAGGCTGAATCAGTGTCAAAATTAGCAAATTCTTCTAAGAGAGATTTCCTTCTCTCTTTGACTGGAAGAAGAAACCTTCATCAAAAATGATACATTCCTGCATATCAATGAGTTTATATTGTCTAAGAATAGGGGGGAAAAAAAGAAAAAAGAAACCACACACAAAAATCCCAACAATAAATATACCCCTAGCTTTATTTATCTATCAAGGAGTAAAATTCCTCAGGAAATCCAAAAGGATGGGATGCGTACAGTAAGACATACCCAGAGGTTATGTTTTGAATAAGAAGCTGCAGTGATGTGTTCAGCAGCGCGTAGCCATTGGTGCTCCCATAGGTGATCATCTGCATTGATGTCCTGTGGGAGGTGCTTCCATGTATAAGAACTGAGGATGCAGCAGTCAACTTTAACCAATTAAATGCTTTCAATGCTGGAAACTGATGGCTAGAAAGCCATTGCTATGGGCTGCTTATCCGGATGATGTCTTTGTCCTGTATTACCTGCAACTTTCGCACAGTCATAGTCTTCCTGCCATGTGTAAATACATGGTGTGTTTTCAGTGCCTTTGCCATTTTCCTTTGGTCTGACTCAAAATAAAGTTTAACCAACTGAAGGTCTTGTATGAACAGACTGCATAATTCAACTCAAATTAGCTTTTTGCTGAGAGTCAGGAGAATGAATACAAAAAGTTATATTACTTTCAAAATAAAGTCATTAGTAATCATTAAAGCAGCAGCCAAATGCAGACGGCATTACAGCTGCATTAAAAAATGGAACTGGAAGTCAAACATTACTACTAATCACGGCCATTGTCCTGAAAGAGCAGAAATTAAACACTGATTTAAACATTTTAAATCCCATTACTGGGAGACCAAATTGCTAAAAATGTGGAGGCCTTAGTCATGGATTTCTATAGAACAAAGCCAGCTTTGAGTTCTGAAACACTGACAAATGTCCTTAAGAGATACCAGAATGACAGGCTAGGAACCATATCCAATTGTATGGGTGAATAATGGGTACGTGGAGGCAAGGTTCCCAGTAATGTCTTGCTGATGTGACTTGATTCTGATGGGGTGAGAAGCTGACAGGTTATTTTATTCCTCTTCCCCTTTCATTCTGAGACAAGAAATTAAAACTTTTGTAGTGATGGACACTTCTCCTGTGGGAATTGATAGAATTTGCTTATTCATTTTCAACCAATGAGTTTGACACTACCAGCCCGGGCTTGATTTGAGGAGAGCATTGGAAATGAAAATCTCAATATTCCATTTGCAGTTCTCTGACCTTTCTGGTGGCCCTATTTATGGCCTTGAATAAACAAAGATCTGGAGAAGCAAAATGGGCCCAACAGGAATCATTTGTTTTCCATTTGTAATGTGAGCTTGAAGACTTTTATTCAAGCCTTTCTCCTTCCCCTGAAAATGCAGCTGTGGCTGAAATACTGGTTGGACGGGGCTCTGAGCAACCTGATCTTATTTAAGATGTTCTAGCTCCTTGCAGGGAGGTTGGACTAGATGGCCTTTAGAGGTCCCTTCCAATCCAAACTGTTCTATGATTCTGTGACCATATGTAACATCCCAGCAAATAGCAAATATTTATATGTTCATAAAGAGTTATTAAAGTAAGACTGTGCAAAAAAAAACCAGCTTGCAATGGAAAGATACTATGTTCAAGGTGATGATACTGCCCAAATGTAACTGTAAATTACAAGCTAGTTCCAGGTACTTTTACCCCTAGGCTATGGCTTAACTAATCTGACTTACCTTACAGGCAAGTGGACAGTTACACTAGCAGAGCTGATATGCTTAAGCACATTAAACCATACAAATTTCATCCAGGTATCTAAGCTGTTACTATTCAAGACTTTTTTTTTTTTTTTTGTTATTGAGTTTCTAAGTTGCATGAGTTCATCTGACAAACAAGCTGGATGTGTTCCTGACCATGGCAGGAGAAGGCCAGGCTGACATCTGTCCAAAGCACCTTTAGTGTATTGCAGGTGCAGGAGTAGAAACAGCCCACGTGCATCGTGTCAGTCACTTTGTCTCTGCATGGGTATTTGCCCACGTACAGACCTTAATGACAAATTCTTCTAGTGAACAAGATCTCTAAACTGCTCTACTTGTGTAGCTCAAGTAGGATTAGCAACACCTAAGTGTGGAAGAAATGTAGGTTGTTCCCCTCCCAGTGTAGCAGCTACAAACATAAATGCATATAGCGAGGTGACTGGAACAAATAGCATCTTTGCTGAGAGAGCAAATATTTGTGTTCAGTTTCTCAATTCCTTTTTAACTAATCATGACAATCTGGCTTAATGTCATTTTGCTTTAAGCTCTCCGCTGAGGAAAGGAGGTGAAGAGCCCAGCCACCCAGCATTCCCCTTGGTCCCTGGAGATGTGGGCTGGACACTGATCAATCCAGAGCTGCCCGCTCCTCTCCATTAACAGTAGAAGACAAGGGTGCCCAGGCTCCAAGGTGCTTCAGTGAAAAGCCTGTGCTTGGGAAATGAAATGAAAAATTCATCTCTTTTGGTGAGATCAATCCAGCAAAATTTAGGATTAGGAAGTGGCCAAGCATCTGCACACTGTTTTGCAATATCCTAAATATTAATTCTGCCCATTCTGCAATACATAGCTTATAATTTTGCTTTCCAGTTTCACTAGCCACACACAGAAATTATTCTCCCTCACCTTCGTTTCTATTTGTGTTGCAGGGAAAGTCCAAATAACCCAGCAGCTGCACAGGTTGTAGTCGAATATCACAACCGACAAACAGAAAGGTCCACCTCAGCCCAGTGCAATTGGTTTTAAAATGTAACTTGTCAGTGTGTCTGTGTATCCGAAGCAATCACAGAAATACAGACTGTATATTACACGATTTCTAGAGCAAATAGAGAGGACTCGAGGAGGGTTGCACCCACTAAGCAGAGTGCTAAAGAAATGCATTATTAAGAAAGCTGTCTGTGGTGAGGTAGCTGGGAGAAGCCCTTTCTTCGTAAAACACAACCTTCCTGAAGCAGAAACTGTTTATGGATCAGCTCCAACCAAATTCATAGAATCATAGAATCATAGAATAGTTAGAGTTGGAAGGGACCTTCAACGGTCATCTAGTCCAACCCCCCTGCAAGAAGCAGGGACATCCCTGACTAGATCAGGTTGCTCAGAGCCTCATCCAGCCTGGCCTTGAACGATTCCAGGGATGGGGCATCCACCACCTTTCTGGGCAACCTGTTCCAGTGCTCTACAACTCTCATTGTAAAAATTTTTTTTCTAATATCTAATCTAAACCTACCTCCTTCTAATTTAAACCCATTACCCCTTGTTCTATCACAACAGGCCCTACTAAACAGCTTCTCCCCATCTTTCCTGTAGGCCCCCTTGAGGTATTGGAAGACCGCTATCAGGTCTCCCCGGAGCCTCCTCTTCTCCAGGCTGAACAGCCCCAACTCTCTCAGCCTGTCCTCATAGGAGAGGTGCTCCAGCCCTCTGATCATCTTTGTGGCCCTCCTCTGGACCCTTTCCAACTGGTCCATGTCCTTCTTGTGTTGGGGACTCCAGAACTGGACGCAGTACTCCAGGTGGGGTCTCACCAGGGCAGAGTAGAGGGGCAGAATCACCTCCCTCGACCTGCTGGCCACGCTCCTCTTGATGCAGCCCAGGATGCGGTTGGCCTTCTGGGCCGCAAGGGCGCATTGCCCACTCATGTTGAACCTCTCGTCTACCAACACTCCCAGGTCTTTCTCCTCAGGGCTGCTCTCGATCCAATCCCCGCCCAGCCTGTATTTGTGCTTGGGATTGCCATGACCCAGATGCAGGACCTTGCACTTGGCCTGGTTGAACTTCATGAGGTTGGCACGGGCCCACCTCTCCAGCCTGTCCTTCTTTAAATAAACATGCAAGGGAAAAAAAATAATTAAATTGTTGAAGAACCCCATTTTGACATTTTTAGAACTTTCATTTTTCCAATTTGTCTAGCTTGAGCATCTGTTGCTTCAGATCTCTTAACTTGTGAAAAAAGGTCAAAATTGTATAGAGTTGTTTGGAAAATATAGAAGTCTTGTTTTTTTTTTATTATTTTAGACTCTTGCTTAACAATTTTATTAATTTTAAGTTAAGCCTAAGTTGGGATTTTTTTAATTAGTAGCTGAAAATTACTATGGAAAGTGAAAACAGTTTCTTTACTGTTTCTAATTATTTGTAGTCCTTCATTAAAGGTCTTGTGGATAAAAAACTCAGTAGAGCATATAGTTGGGAGTACACATGCACGCACAAAGTCTTCAGGTAAGCTTTAACCTGTGACACGTTACTTACACCTCAGTAGTATTATGGCTGAGATTGGAAGAAGAGGAGGAAGAAAAGAAAGGAAAGACTGGTGGGGGAGGGATAAAAGGAAAAAGAAGGAAAAAATAAAGCAGATCTCCGAAGGAGATGGGGAAAAGAGTGATATGGGACAAGGGAACTGGATAAAGATGAGAAAAAAATGAAAAGAAGCAGATGAGAGAGCCAGACTTGCATTGCAAGTGCATTGCAGGGGGGGAGGCAAGGGGGTATGTAGGAACTAATGACCAATCACTGGAAAATAGATTAAATCTCAGGGATGGATCTGAGCTGCTGAGCATAACTTCAGCAGTATCCACAGGATGATGAAAACATAGCACAAAGAAATGAGGCATCCTGATCCATTAGTCTTTGCCTGCTACAGCTGCTCCAGACTCGTGGTTCTTTCTAGGAAGAAGCCTTGCTGGGGTTATTGCTATTTTTGAGAGGGGGGAAATGGCTCATTTAAAAGGTACTGACATTCCACATCTGCTTAAATTGCAAAAAGGAAGCTACATATTATATTTTATGTAATCATATTTACTAAATAATAAAAAATCAGCTGTCAATCATACCACCCCAGCATTTAAATGTTCACAGAAATCCTCACCAAAATTGCCTTGTGTAGGAATGAATACATTTGAGCCCTCCCTCTACTCTCCTTTCAGCCTTTCACATACAGAAAAGCCCATACGCATCCCAACTCCGGTAATATAGAGCTTCATCTCATCTAATGTAAAAAGGCCTTCTTGAGAGTTTTCATGGCTGCAGCTACTAATAGCTAATTTCAGTTTTTGGTGGAACTGCTGACTTTGTCCTCACATCCCAGTGGGATCAAAGGTTTTTCATGCTAAATGTCTCCTACTATAGCAGATCAGTATAACAAATGCAGTCATTCTCTGATGTCAAAAGACCTTATTTATTGAACATTTGAAAGATGGGGACAGTGCTCAATGCTTTTGCCCTACGGTAAAACAAAGCTGTAAAAACAGAATGTCATGAGCCACTAGTTATAATTGTTGTAGAGCTAGTTGTGGGTTTTACTAATCAGTAAAGTAAAAATAGTGTGAGCCTATCTAGTTTTATCCTGAAAATGGAAAGGTTACAAAACTTGTGTTCTGGCAAACATGCTTTCACATTAGAGATCTCAGACATCTTTAGGAACAGTCGTAAATAAACACTTTTCCTCAAAATGCGTTTGAAATACATTGAAAAGACTAATTTCATCTAGAGTTTATTTTTTCTAAATATCTGTTCCATTTTTCATACCTAAGCAGAAGATAGAAAGAAGCTTATTAAATATCTACATCCATCCAGTAAGACAAAGATCCTGTGTTTTCTCTTCACAAACCAGGGGAATCCAGGAACATTTTTTCTGTATTTCTAGGAGAGCTGTAAGCCAAGTTTTCTGACTTGGATACTCCTTTCTCACTACTGGACTTTGTCCTACACTTTGTCTTGGCATTCGTCCTCACTTTGGTATCTTTTAGATATGTTTTCATGTAGTTTCTTCAGGTATTTTACTAGACTCAGTAAGCATTTTACAGACAGCACAGTTAAACCTTTGCAGCTGAGCAAAATCATTCTCACTGTTTTCCTGACCTGCATTTTCTATTTACTCTCTGCTAAGGCCCAAGAGAGACTCCTTGGACCTCCTCGGATGTCCACTGTGGAGGCAACTGCAGGCCCTTCCAAGAGCTGTCACAGCAGATGGAAGACAAATGCGTACAAAAGGCAGTTGGTGCATTTTAGCTGGGGAGAGGAAGAAGAATGGATTCTGAAGACCTGTAGGAAGGAAGAGCTAAAGGTTTTTCTGGGGTATCCAGAAGTCTTGGGCTCAGAGACTAAGAGCCACTATTCCCAATAATTAGCTAATATATTCTTTAATATTCCCACTTTTTAATATAGAAGATTTGGGATTCCTCTCACAGATCCTGAAAAGCAATAAAAGGCAAATGGCTCATTCAGGAACTTGACACAGTCATTCAGCTGTGAAAAATCGAGGAAGAAAGGGCTTTTAGGAATTTCCTAGGCAGTTTGAAGCGCACGATCACATGGAGCCCTGTCTGAACACAGTGTGTTATTACTGGCTCGTTCTTTTTGCTTGCAGTCATTTGTTAATTTTGATAAGGAGAGATAGAGTTATTTAACTGAATTAATCATTTAAATTCTAGAATGACTGAAAAGTGAACCTGCTTTAACACTCCACAGCATTATCCAGCTCCTTTCTGCATGTAGTGCTTGAAGAGGAACTTGCAGATCTCTGGCTTAAGAGGAATAAGGCAGCTCAGAAAGGCTTCCAAGGAGCAAAACGACCCTGGCTAGCACAGAAAAGGCTGCTGTGGGAAACCAGAGCCTTTCAGGGTGATCACCACCATATTGCTAAGGCAACCCGTGTTTTGTGGATGGTTTTCAGCTGCCAAAAGCTGGGAGGCAGGCGTTGGTGCTGCCAAGACCAAGATGACCCCTGACAGCTTCTGTGATCCCCTGCAATATACTTCATTTCACGCTTTTTCTGAGATAGAACCTGAGGGACGCAGCCAGCTTCCTCTCCTTGGTTTAATAGGCTGTGTGCCTGGCTACCCTCTCTGGCAGCTGAAGCCTGGTTTCACAGTCCTGCTATCTGGAACTATGCTATACAAAAGTGGACAGGCTGAAGAAAAGCGAGAGACCAGGAATTCCTCAGTCCTGCTCTTCAGGGATGGAGAGGTTGATTGTTTGGTTTTAGCCGTCTTGGTAGTAACCTGAGCTAAGTAAAATGCTGGGATTCTTCAGTCTTTATTAGAGTAATCTATGAAAGAAATGTGTTTATGTTTTGAAAGCCAAAGAAATAGTCTCTTTTGCGCTTAACTTAATAAGAATCATGAATTCTCTGAGTTATGAAATGGGCAGATGAAAATAAATTAAAAAAAAAATTTAAAAGGCAGAGAATCTCATCATGCCACTGGAAAAACCCATACCATAAAGTCTTTTGAATTTCTGGCTGCTATTTCTGAAAATGGAGTAGTAGAGTAACAAAAATGCACAGAGAAGAGTGAGAAGGATGATGAAAGATTTCAAACAGCTTGCCGTAATAAAATACTAAAGACATTGATTCCTTGGTCTGGAAGAGAGGACTGAGGCAGGGATACGGTAGATGTCTACACAGTTATAAATGATGTAGACATAGTGAATAGGGATCGATGATCCATTATTTTTCACAACCAAAGAACTAGGGGCACCTAATTAAATTATCAGGCATCCTGATAAACAAACAAAAAGGAAATTATTTTTCAAATAAAGCATAATTAAATTGTGAGGTGCATTGGCACAGGATGCGGTAGAGGCTATCAGTATAAATGGACTCAGAGAAGATTAGATGAATCCATAGAGGATAGATCCATTGGTGGCTATTAAAAATGATGGTCTAGATTAAACTTCCATCTCAGGAAGTCCCTTAAGTGCTGAATGCGGGAAGTTGGAAAGATATTCTGGGCAATCTACGTATTTGCCCTATTTCCAGCAGCATCCGCTTTGGTCCAGTGCTGAAGCCAGCATACTAGGATGAACAGATCTTTGCCAAATCCATCAGGAACACTTTTATGTATGTGTGTGAGAAAAAAAATAAGAACTAAATAGGAGAGAGCATGATGAGAAAAACAAAAGCAACTTAATTAAACAATTACTTCTTCTTACCGTTAAAACTTTTCGCACAGGTCTCTTGCAAAGGAAACCTCAATAACCTTAAATCTCCTACTATCATCTTTAATTTTTACTTCAATCAGAATTTTCCCGGCTCTGCTGTGCTTCTGTGTATTTGTTGCTTACCAGCACGCTATCACAATGCACAAGAATATTGTATTTGACAATACTGCCACCTGGGCTACATCTGTAGTAGTGAATAAAAGTGCCAGGACAAAGGCCCAACAATAGGAATTTGATTATTTATCATGTTGGTAAGAGAGATCTCTGTCATAGTTTTAAGCTTGACCAACTAATTTTCACTGTCTCAAATAATTCCCAGATCTGACCAGGGAGTTAGCACAGGCAAGGGAGTATTCCCAATAACAGTTTGGATGGAGCCAACCTGTTCTTGAAGATATGGCTAGACCATGCCAACTGGCCTCATGGCCAGAGGATGGGCCTTCGCCATGCCTAATTTGCTATGTAGATGTTGTAGTACTGATTATATGTAACCTCTTCGAGATTAGGTGAGAAAAGGAGTGGGCTTGCCACAAATTGTTTTGGCCGCTTGGAGAAAATCCAAGCCAAGCCAATTAGTTGTACCCCATGAGGGGTAAGGGGACCGTAACAGCACCCAGGTGTGCATAAATTTGGTCATTTCCCTTAGGTCAGGATCATCCTCATGACAGTTCTCAGTGATACATACCCAGTGACAGACTGGGGATAGCTTTGGCTAGGATAAATGCTCAGTAAATGCTTTAATTGGCTAGCAGGCTAGTGGACCTCAAGGTATAGGACAACCCTCTTTTAGATCTCCTAAGTATCTGTAGTCTGGAAGAGGCAATTGGGTTTTCTCAGATCATGGAGTAGTAACGTGAAAGTCCTGTATTCATATTCTGTACACATTTTATGCTCTGTAATTATGTGATCCAGTGAAGTTGCACCTGCTATTTAAGCCAGACATTTTAGGACCTGTGTTTTCTTTCATCTGCTGTCAGAGTTAATATGCCACGTGCTATATAAGACAGAACTAAAAGAAGAACAGCAACCATAGGGAGCTTACAGGCTGAAGGAAATGCACGCATAGAAAAAAATCGGTGGGAGGTCTAGAGCAGTCCAATAATAAATAAATTAAAATCCAATGAACTAAGAAGTTCAATATCAGTTGTAGTTCAGTCTTACTCTTGTGTTGTGATGGAGAAGGCAGTTAATGGATTTTAAGTCTTGCTGATGTGACTCTTTCAAAGCATGTGAGCAACAAGTCCACTGATACTGGGGCCTATTTTGGGGATGGATAGGTTATGGAAGAAGCATGATTAGGAGATGTAAAGAGCATGCTTGGTTATTAAAGGCAGAATGGATGCATAAAAAATGAGGGACAACATAGAGGCATATCTTGGCGCAAGGACTTGTAGGTGAAGAAAAATAATTTAAACTGATAGCTCAGGCTCAGAGAGCAAATTGAGAAGTTAAAACTGAGATGATAAGATTTGAAGGATGGGTAAAGTGATTATCAAACTGAGGAAAAGCAGCAGTATCAGATAGTTTCTGTGCAGTGACTGTTAAAATGCTCACATAGACCACAGGCAGACAGGAACAGGATAGAAGAGACTGTGTGTTTGTTAGCTCATACAGAAACTTCCCTTCCCTGACTCAGAACACAAAGTAACATCCTGCTGACCCACAGTCCAGTACCAAGTGCAGCTCAGGCACGATTCCAAATTGACCCCCAAAAGATTAACTGCATCCCCTTTACCCAAGTTTTACACGGATGTAATTCTGTGGCCTTCAGCAGTTTTATTTTGGATTTATCATAGAATAATTTGGGTTGGGAGGGACCTTTAAGGGTCATCTAGTACAACCCCGGTGCAAGAAGCAGGGATATCTTCAGCTAGATGTGGTTACTCAGAGCCTCATCCAACCTGGCCTTGAATATTTCCAGGGATGGGGCATCTACCACCTCTCCGAGCAACCTGTTCCAGTGTTCCACCATCCTCACTGTAAAAAAAAAAAAAAAAAATCCTTATGTCCAGTCTGAATCTACCTCCCTCTATTTTAAAACCATTACCCCTCATCCTACCACAACAGGCCCTGCTGAAGAGTTTCTCCCTGTCTTTCCTGCAGGCCCCCTTTAGGTACTGGAAGGCCACTAAAAGGTCTCCCTGGAGCCTCCTCTTCTCCAGGCTGAACAACCCCAACTCTCTCAGCCTGTCCTCATAGGAGAGGTACTCCAGCCCTCTGATCATCTTCGTGGCTGTCCTCTGGACTCATTCCAATAGGTCCATGTCCTTCTTATGTTGGGGGCTCCACAGCTGGACACAGTACTCCAGGTGGGGTCTCATGAGACCAGAGCAGAGGAGGAGAATCATCTCCCTCAACCTGCTGATCACCCTTCTTCTGATGTAGCCCACATGCGGTTGGCTTTTATGTTGAACTGTAACCTATTATGTAGGCACAGAAAACTGAGTAGAAGAATCTACAGCTCCCTCCGTACTTGTAAGTCATCAGGAACACACCACATGCCTGAGCAATGGCAGCAATCATCCTTACCACAGCTCACACCCTTGCCCAGATGTGACCCATGCCAGGTGATGTCTCCTTAGCAGGGTAAGGAACAGCACGAGCCAGCGCTTCCGACAGCCTGTTCTGAGAACAAAAGCTGTGCCATGGCAGCTTGATCTCAGGTGCTGGCCCATGTCATTTCCCACTGTACATGTAATAGCGTCAGGGTTGAATGAGCCATCTGGATCTGTCAAGCTGGTTCCAGCTCAGCAATGTCTCTTGATGTTTCCAAGCTTTTGTCTGGAGAACTTCAGCTGTGAAAGGTTTCTATCACAGTCTTGAGTGCCGTCTGTGCAGCGTTGCACTGGAACGCATGACAGATCCATCACATTTTTTAAAAAGAAAATGAGATAGTAGATGTAAATGACAGTTTGTGCTCTCCTATTTATGCAGATCACAACATCATTTCACTATACATTCAGCTTTCACAGAAGCAGACATCTCTATGCTGTTAAAGCCTAGCATTTTTTGTTGCTATTTTGAGCCCTGTTGAGAGTGAAGACTTCTCCCACTATTTTTTAGTTTCAGTTTCAGAGGCAGGTTTTTGCTTTCTACTTAGACCAGTCTGTGATGCAGTAGTTTCTATATTGAAAAGGGATTTTTTACTGCTAATTGTTTCCCTTGTCTGCAGACTCTGTGTTCCATGCATTGTTTAAAACCTTAAATTGTCATCTTTGTTTGCAATTCATTGCCCATCAAAATATTCCACGCTAAGACGACTATTTTCTTCTGTGTCCACTGGCGTAGAACATTCTATCAGTAGGCCCACCTTGAGCAAAGGGCAAGCTGAAATACTATGAATCTATGAGATAGAATGACGTAAAATGAATACACACATTTTATGACACTTGAACTTCAGCATGCGCCAGAGTTCTGTGATAATCTGCCTGACTTCATTACCATGAGATATGAAAGTTGCTGCTGTGCTTGTGAATGAAGGACATGCTTTACATTTCTATGGTCAATAATAGAAACGGTAATTTCTAGGAAAAATGTAAACTGAATAAAAAAAGTCCGTGTATGTCTGTTGCTGAAGGAATAATATGACTTTGAAGTACATTTCAACCTCACACAAAGATTGTCTTCCTAACACTGCAAGGGCGACTGAGATTTCAGATTAATTTACACTCTGTAAGTGCAGGATACAAAAGTTGCATCTCTTCAAGAGCTGAAGGAACTGACAGTTGCCTTTTGAAAAGACAGTCTAAACAATGATTTAGTGATGTGAATAGGTATAGTCATGAGATATAAAGAAATAAGAAGTCCTCATGCTTACTAAGAGCTACTTATATCCCTCATGCAGATTCATAAATCTAAGGGAATCACAAAGGAATTCCAAGGTCCTTTGAAACCTTTGCAATTGGCCCTGTTCAAAAGAGAATACAGTTTTTTTGCAGAATGGAAATTCTAACTTTTTTGTGCTCTCCGTAGGCCCTTCTAGACAACAGACTCACTGACACTAGCACATGTACAGGATCGCTACAAGAAAGAAGTGGATTCTAATCCTAATTCTACTGGATAGTTGAGGCAGAAGGAGATTAACTGAATCGTCCAAATATGTGTAGGAATTCTTACAGCAGTTGTAGAATCTGACTTATGAATCCCGCTGCATGATCTTTTGCTTTTCATTTTCCCTTTTCTTCTCAAACACATCAAACCCATAAATGTTTAGTCTAGTTTAGGATACCTCTAAAATTTTAGTCTAGTTTTGGGCAGAACTTGTGAGAATAATGCTGACTTCTTGCAAGGGAGAAATAATGTTATGCATTTTATTTTCTTTGGATCATTCTGTAAGTGTTTCTGAATATATATACATGATATAACTTTGGAATAAATTAGTAGCTTCTTTTTCAAAAATACAAAACTACTGTCTCAGTGTAAAGCTTCTTTATTATGAAGTTAACAGTAAGATTTCCTCATTACTTACATGAATGCAAAGGATCCTTCAGAATATTTTTGTTCTAACTTTCATGTGATTCGTTACTTCTGTGCAGCCAAATTAGAGCATATGAGTTATACAATATAGGCAGATCATGTGAGCAGAGTCTCCATGGAAACTGCCTAATTTGTGCTTTTATTTAATTAGAGTTGTCCATTACACATCTCCAAATGAAATTTAATTTAAATTCATATGCCAGTCATTTTTTAAATTGTGTATGACTTTTTATCTGTCACTTAAGGAGATCTCCAGTAGGCTGTGTTTTAGCAGAGTGAGTTTATTTAACAATTGAGCTTATAAACAAGATGTTTATTTGACAATGCAGTTTATCCAACATTCTTAACATCCTTGGGACTTATTTTCTGTGCAGTATCTGTGCTATACTACTCATTGTTACCAATTGTATATTCTTAACCTCACAAATTGTCAAAGCCAGGAACAATTGTTTGAAAGCGCACACATGGGTATATTCACTCATTTCACTTGCTGTGAGATAATTGGGAAAGAATCATAGTACAAATAAAAAGTGCAACCAAGACCAAGAAATATAAAAAATGTGTGTATTTGTTAAATGGAGCATTGAGATGGGCAAAACAGTGTCTCTGCTCTGAGCTGAACCAGAAAAAAAATAGCTTGCCAGGTACAGGATTGATGTACTTTTAAGAAAAGTTGGTTCAAACTTACAGGAATGCCTGCCTGAGGATAGGAGGAACACAAACTGATATGAGTTACATCAGTCCATGGTCTGCAAGACCTGATTTTGTCTTTCTCTGAAGAACTGCTGGTTGAACATATAGAATCACAGAATAGTTTGGGTTGGAAGGGACCTTCAAAGGTCATCTAGTCCAAGCCCCCTGCAAGGAGCAGGGACATCCCCGACTAGATCAGGTTGCTCAGAGCCTCATCCAACCTGGCCTTGAATGTTTCCATGGATGGGGCATCCACCACTTCTCTGGGCAACCTGTTCCAGTGTTCTACCACCTTCACTGTAAAAAATTTCTTTCTAATAGTGAGGGGCTATGGAGTATTCCATCCTTTCACTGTTCTTTTGAGGTGTCTGTGCTTGTAACACACACAGATGGTAAGAAAGGGTACAGTGGAAGGCTGTCTATACTCAAAAAACTTCTACTCAATGGACATATCAGAAAATATTAATAACAGGGCAAAAACATCTAAGAAAAAAATTAAAAAGGTAGCATTGTGTACATTACTGTGATATTTTGTATCCTAATATATGTATTTTCAAGCCAACCTTGTTATCTTAAGGAACTGTTACTGGCCCCATTTTCCATATCCATCTCCATGTTAGAAATACCTGAGCTAGGTGCCAGGTCCAAATTAACATGTATGCCAGCACGACAAGAGGCCACAAGCTGCAATTCTAAAAGCAGCATTGGCAGGGTTGCCAGGAGCTGCACTCAGGCCGTTCAGCCAGCTTCTGCGCACCGTGCTGCATTCGTACAGCATAGACATACCATCTGAGCCTAAGTGCTTTTCCAGAATTACAGATGTTGCCTCTGGCACAAAAGTAAATGTTATTGATAGGAGAAAGTCACCGTCACGGCATTATCAGAGTTCAGAATTGCAGAACTGAAATGGTTGTGAATAGCAGGTAAAGAAAACGGCCTGAGAATTGTGAGTGGCTTTATTATCATCAGAGGTGGGAAGTGCTGAAGGTACAACTAGAGGACTGACAATAATGATTCTTCCTGGAATACATACATTAAGGATAAAAGGCAGTGGAAGTCAATGTGACTAAGCAAAGCTGAAAAGAACAATGTAAAAGATATTTTTTTAAAAGGCATTTATGAATGTTATTATACTAGTGGTGTGAAAACGTCTGGGGAAATTAAAAAAAAAAAAACCACGACAGAAGAACACTAGAACAACTGGCAAAGAGGAGGAGATAGTGCAGATAATAGCACCTCAACAGCTTCACAGTATCAGAGTGACTGAATGGTTACAGGGATCACTGTGTGGATTTAAAAACTAGTGGAGAGTTTGTGTCTGGATATACGTAAATATCAGAGTTATTAAAGAACTACTTTGTTTCTGTCTTTTCAGAAGAAGAGGGTGGCGATCTGCTCAAGTCGAGCTTCAGTTTTCCAGGGACGCCAGAGGAGGAGCTAGGTACAGATACCATCTCTCAGATAACTCGTACTGCTCGTACACCCAGAGGCTGGGTGCAGCCGCGGGGGCGAGGAGGCTGCTCGGTGGCACAGCCGTCCTCCAGCCGCAATGCCCGCGGCGGGCACGGCACCAGGCGGTGTTAATGAGAGTGGCCAAAAACCTCTCAGTCCAATCCTTCCGGAAATTTCTCACCTGCTGTACAAGGTTAGAGAATCAAAAGCAGAAAAACGTCAGATTTGGGTAACATCCAGGCAACCAAGAGTTCAAAAAGATATTCAAGGAAATTGTCAACTTTCCTTCTTTTATCTTTTTCTTTTTGTCCTACCCCTTAGAAAACATAATAATTGCAGAAAGAGTTTTCAATGTTACCTTTTGAATTTAAAGAAAATAACAAGCAAGAAGGAAACAGAAACTCATAGAGCCCATGAGTTAAATCTTGATACCTCTATCTCACAAAGCCAGTGGTAAAATGTCCCACTGGCTTCAGCGTAGGCAGTTTTATACATTTTATAGTGTGCAAAATTGAATTTTTATTCCCAGAATTTCCTATTCAGATTGTTACTGTTTTATGTGAAATCTATCAAAGCTTTTATTTATATGCAATTATTTTATGTGATTATTTTTGGAAGAGAAATATGGAAAGTGGTTTCTCTGTTTCCTAGTTAAAGCTCTCTTTATTCAAAGTGAGTGTACTTACATTTCAGAAGTTAGTCTAAAAGTATTTTTTTCTCATTTTATGCATATGCTCATGTTAATACATTGCAACATTTTTTGTGTGTGTTATTAGGATATTTTTGAATCTTACAAGAATATTATAAACTCTCGCACTGACATTATTGTCACACAGGAAGATAAATCAGAGTTGCTGTATTAAGGAAAAGAAACAAACAGTTTGAACAAGGAGCATGAATTCAGGCAGGGGATGACATTATGTTTAAATGATCTCTTAGAACAGGATTTTCTAAAACAAGTAGTGTTGCCACTCAGTTACACTCAAATCAAGGAGTTCCATAAACATTCAGTGTAAAAATATCTGTATTGGACTTGTTTGTCTACTTAATATTAAAAAAAAAAAAAAAAAACCTGGAAAAAATGCTACATGATAAGGTCCAAAGATCGAACAGAAGGATGTGTTAAGAAAGAGACTGAAGAACCTTCAGGCAATTTCTGCCTTAATTAGAATAGTATAAGAAGGAAGATATGGTTAAACATGAAGCTTCCTAGGCATCTCACAAGGGAATCCTATGGAATGAGCACATCTCTCAGCCTTCTTGGACATTTGGGTTTTCTTCACCCTGCTGCCCCATTTGACAGCACGCAGGAAGGAGTTCAGATCCCCCGGGGTAGAATCCATCTCATCTAACAGTTGGAAAGTAATTCAGATGTAGATGTCTAAACTGTAGATACCTGGACTTCCTTTAAAGTCAATGAACAGTGATAGACTTTTCTAGGACATAGCAGATTTGGCCTACTTTAGAAGCTTAACGTAGGGTGAGATGAATCATGCTCTAGAATTATGTCAAAATTGTTCTCCTTCCCATTTGGTTGAGAAAGAAATGCAGGATTTCTGAAGCCACAGTAAATTATATGTAAGTCAATATTATTAAATATCAGGTGTCTACAGGACATATATCAGGTGTCTAAGGACCCTCGTATGAAATAGCTAATCAAAGATTAAAACAAAGATATGTGCTAAAATGATCAGTCATCCAGCACCCTGGTTAGGAAGAAGATAGGGGATTAGTTAACAGAAATGAGGAAAAGGAAAGTGAAAAAGAAGACTGATATCGCAACCAGATTGCAAAGAAATTGAGCTGCTTTCAAGAAGGTCAGCTATTTATGGCCAGAGGACTGAAAAAAAATATGCTAAAAGCAAGGAAATAACTCATTGCTCCTAAATTTTGGGTCCCTACTGGAGTCCTCTGAAAGAAAGTACTGAAGAGCGCTAGGTATTGAATGGAGAGAGGTGGATTGCTATAATATTTTCAGAAGGAAATTCTGTCCTCCTGACTTAGCCACCAAACTGTAGGTGGTCAAAATAGGTGGACTGGATACCAACAGTAATGTAAAAAAATGCAAGGTCCCATTTTCCCTTAGAGAGAATCACTGTAAAACAAGAAGGAGTGTATTATGGAAGATGGAAATTGGGAAGACTTGTATGAAACTTTTGGAGTAGTCAGTTAAGTTCAGTGTAGACAAGCTCTGTAGGTACAGCTGTGCTAGTGGCTAACACCTCTACAGGCAACTGGGACATATCTCTCTGTCTGTCCCCCAGCGTTATGTTCCCTTACTTGAAGATTTCAGTTCAAATCCATGAATTGAACATAACACTTGTGAAAAAGCTACAAACTATTCGATCTTTCTCAGTCTCCACTTTGTCGTGCTGTTGGAGATGTATAAAGTTAAATATTCACTGGAGAGAAATCTGAATCTGGGTGGATACTCTCATCACTGGACTATGGAAATGGGCTGTCTCTCTCTGTGTATATATGCATATACACCCCAATGACTGTGTAATCATTTTGTATGAACAGCCTCAGTCTGAAGAACTGCTAGAGACATTCATTCCTGAAAAAAACACCGAAAGGGCTTTCCTTGGGAAGTAAAATAATTGCCTCAAGTCAAAGCAGAGTAGAGATGATATTCTTTAAAGTAACTCTGACTGCAGGGCCATTCATTATTCTAGACCCTCATCATCCCAAGGAGCTTCAAGTTACTATCTCTCTTTTACTGAAAAATCTCTAGCTCCAGGCCCTTATTTGTAAAATGGGTTTAATATTTCCTAGTGAAGTTTCAGGGCTTTGGTGGGGTTTAATTAATATTTGCACAGTACCTCACCAGAGTGAAAGTGCTGAATAGTCACTAAATAATTTTATTAATACAATGATCCACTGCCTTAATTGGGAAAAGGTATCAAGGGATGGGACTAATCTCAACTCTTTCACATTATTGATTCTATAAAAGACCTCATTAGTTAAAACAGGCAGAAATGCAATGGATTCCTTCAAAAAAAGCTTGCCCGAGCATTCATAGTCTCAAGAACTGTATTTCATATCTTTTCCGTTAACATTTATTTGTTAACAGAGTTCAGGGTGCTAAGTATTGTCATGGTTACAAGATTCACGCTTACACCAAAAATTCCTTTCCTTTTCACTAGGAATATCTCAAATATGCGACCTGATAAAGGTAGCAGGGCATAGGGGTAGGAGCAAGAGATCTGACATGTGTGATCTCAAGCAGCTCAGTCTAAGTCTCAGGAAACTGGAGGACTTCCAGTTCCAAGCTTTCTTATAGCTGGTGGTTATAGAATCTGAACAATATTAATGTATTCAAAAATAGACATTTTATGAAACTACTCTACTCTATGCAGTCTTACAGTCTTACTTACTTTAGGCATGTGTATAGTAAAGCAACAATTTGCTTTGGGTGTCAAAAATAAATGGTGCAGTCTTAACAAGAGACACGTGGGAAATGTGCCATGTTCAAATGGCATTCAAATAGTAAAAAAAAACATGTGAACAGGGAAGATGGGATGAACTTTTCTATAAATATAGATTTTAACAGGTAGTACGTGCACAGAGTAAAGAGGGAAAAATATATTATCGAAAAATAATTTTAACTCCTTTTTACAAATAAGGAAAACATTTATTTTACACAACTTTAACACTTAGCAGCTTCTAATGATATGCAAAGAAAGAGAACTCGCACTAAAGTCTTTTTGTTTCAGTAAATTACTGTTTTCTCTTCAGAAAAGGATATTGAGTTAATGTTAAAAAGGTTAAAACCTATGAAACAGATTCCAGTTACTAATAATGCTCTTAACCTGCCCCAATTGCAAAGGAAACTGTAAGGGAGTTTAAGGGCAGGTTATAAAAATGTATTTTTATTTCACAGTTGGTGCAGTCTTGCTTTTGATTAATTGGTACGGTTCAAGTGTCAGGCGGTAACTCATGGTTATTCAATCACTGTTGATTGCATGATTGTGCCTTTATGACCTTATGTGTTGAGAGTAGGAAAGGATACAGGCATTCTTGAAATAAAAAAAAAAAAAAAAAAAAGGCCTGACTTTCCAGTCTGTCTGTCTTTCTACCTAATTACCCACCCTTCCTCGGTGCAGTCAGTATTTGAACACTTTGCACTTTTCATGGATTTTAGCTTCCTATAGCAGGCACAACATGACTGCAGATTTCCCAAGCTGATCCTCTAATCACAGGACTATCTTTCTTCTGTGTAATAAAAATATGTAGACAGGTGGTTTGGTATGGAGATATAAAAGTCTTTTAAACTTACAAGAGGTTTCAAATACAAGGTGCCCCAATATGTTTCTGTGTCACTGTCTTATTTTCTTATTGTGATTAGCTGAACAGATACTGCAAAAAAATACCTTTTTTTTTATTATTCCATTATACCTCTAAATAATTCCACCTCAAATCCTTTCTTTTCCTATACCCAGAAACTGTAGTGTAGAAGTTTACTGATGTGATGATCAAGACCACAGAAAATGTTAATGAAATAATGGGGAATGTTTTTCAGGAAATAAATTTTGAACTTTAAATTCCTTTTAGTTGAGATTCCTTTTTATTCTGTCAATTACTTTCAGTCATAGAACAAAATCATATCATATGGCCCAAGCATCATAAAGAAACTCGCTAACTATCCTGCATTTTGATTATAGGCTGTTGGCAACAAATGCTTGCTAACAATCTGCAGACCAGAAGCTATTTCTGAAAACTGAACACCTCATAATGTCAGATAACTCTGCAAAAATCCCATTAGGCCCAAGGTCAATTCACAAACAGGAGAAGATATTTGTAAGGATGTAAGATTAATCAAATAGGTTATTTGTTATGAATTATTCATCCACTTCTACTACAGAATACAAAGGGGTTTACACATTCATTACTTTGCCAAGAAACAAATATTTTTCTTCTAAATGATTTCTGCATTCTAACAAGGCTGTCCAGCTGAGGAGGCTTCTAGGTTCAGCTGCAGAGGAAATATGTTTTAAAAAAAAAATTAGGAAGCTTCATCCCATTGTTCAACTGCATCTGAACTACTGATTCCAGCATCTGCACTGGAATGAATAAAAGACCTTTCCCAGAAAAAGAGAGAGAGAGGAGAAGTGGGGAGAAGGTGAAACAGCTTGAGCTAAGTTTCACACATGAGATGTGGGATGTTAGTAAAGAAGCGATGACTTTTCTCTCCCTCATGCCCTGCTGACCTGTGTAACACCTGGGTGCGGGGTTGATCCGCAGCATTTTCTTTCCCACACAGAGTGCAAGGGCTGCGATGGAGATGAGGGACTGACTCATCTGAGTGCTTCACCGTGCCTTCCTTCTTCATGGAGTGTCTTCACTGTATTGTCTCCTTTCAAAAGGGCAAAATGTGCTGCCTTTTAAATGCATTCCCATGATGAGCAGCTTAAATGACTTGCCTTCCGTTTCCCCAGCAAAAATGTTGCTGTGCTCTGCCTCCACGTTCCTTACAGGCTGCTTAGGCACTATCGAGGGCAGGACAGCCAGGGTAGCGGGGGTACTTCCAGTGTGGAGGCACATCACATCACTACTGTCTCTCACAGTGCTGGCCACATAGGTCTTCCTGTGGGGATTTGTGCCAGTGTAACTAGTGCAGCAGGATAAACACCAGAAAATGTTGCTAATACAATCTAGGCTTTCACTGGTGACATCAGTTGTCACCTTTCATTGTGAATTTCTTGTGCAATTTCGTTTGTTTTCCCCATCTTTTTACAAAGTCATTTGTCTTCATAAATAATCAAACAGCGGCGTATTAAGATGCTCTGTCTCAAATTTGCCAAGGATATGAGCACTTACACCACCACCTCCTTCCTGGAGCAGGGTTCACAGTTTGACCCTTCACTGCCACATGGAAAACATGGGTGCTAATGGTTGCGGGAAAAGACGATATTTGCAATGTTTCTCACAGATCCCAAAAGAGAGCTCAGCCAGCCAAAGAAGAGACAGCACCATCATTTGAAAATTTCCCAGTCTGAAGATTATGGAAAGAGGGAGATTTTCTGCCTGTTACTATGGCAACAGGTTTAAAAGGGAAACTTGTCACCAGGCTGCTGTTTCTTCCTGCGCCCCATAGGAAAACCAGGATGAGACCTCCTCCATCTCAGTGGGTTGAGCTGAGCAGAAAAGTTCACAATACAATGACAAAGCAGCAAGAGGCAGCGCCAGGGGTGTACAGCTGAGCAGATAATGATGAACTCCAAAAAGTAAAAGAAATAATTGTTTTGGGTCAGACCAAGGCTGAAACTCTGAAATTTTTGGTGAATCAAATGTTAGCAAAGAACTGATGCTGAAGCAAACAGAAAATCAAATCATTTTCTTCAGTTCTGACAATTTAAAAGCTGTATTGACTGTTTAAAAAAAAAAAAGTAAAGGGCATTTTGAAATAAATTTAACAGTCATGTGTTCTGTGGCAATAATCAATGCTTTTGAGAATTAATGCTTAGATTGCTTCTTTCCCAGAAGAGCACTCCATAAAATAAGCAAACTCTTTAAAATATAGCCATGTTTTAAAGAAATAATAAAAGACAATTTAGAAGGAATTTATGATAAATATTTTTGTTTGGATATGGAAACATTAGTTCTTGCAGTCCCTTCAGTATTACAGAGGATGGTAAACTTCCTCTGTGATATATAGTCATAAAATAAAGGACAAATTCAGAAGAATTCCAGAAACACTAGGGGAAAAAAAATTAATTCGAGGAAGAAGTTTGTAAATATCTGCATTATTTATTTTGTTAGATTTTCATTTAAGAATCAATGGTAAATATTTCTTATTAGAGAAGAAACCTTGGAGATTTGGTAGTTACTTTCAACTGAATAGTTAGTCCAAGTGCTTTGGTTCCTTGGGTTTAAATCTTAGCCCCTGTGCTATCCATGGCAATATTTCAGCAGAACCAGTTTCACCCTTCCACATCATTGTCTTCCTGACTGGAGACTCTTCGAGGCTCCTAACACATTTATTCCTGTACAGCATTTTGTAAAATTTTACAGAATTTTACAGCTTTCTGTAAAATATAGCCCTGACTAGTGATGATCCTCCTCAGCTGACACCAGGATTCATAGGAAAACTGACCAAGAACTTTTCTAAGCAAATGTTTAGAGCTAACCCTGACCCCAGTGAAATTAATGGGAGATTTGTCATTGCTATCAATGTGACAAGGATTTCCCTTTTATTTCTAGAGTCGTATATATATTCCGGTGTATATCTTTGGGCTGTACTACTCAATTACTTTGATTTTCTTTAATTGCTGAGAAAATTGTTGCAGTTTTAATGACACCAAGGGAAACTGATTGTCTCCTGTATTTGACCTCATAACTACAAGGAGCAAATTTTTCTTCTTTAAGGAAAGAAATCCATAAAGCCAGGCACAATAAGGAACGGAAGAAGTTTAATGGTGTTGGGCTAGCTTTTCTGGACTGTATTTGGAAGCATTATAACCAATTTTCTTGTAGCCAATTGTGCAATTACATTTACCTAGTGAATCCCTGGTTGACTCCGCATAGCTGTATTTCTCCAGAAGTAAGCTTCCATGTTAGTCAATTTAAGTCAATCTAATCCTGATGTTTATATTTTTTTCAAAAGCTTCACTGATCATGCAGATTCTGTGAAAAAAAAATGTGAGTCATAAATCATTTTGTGGATTTACCTCTGTCACAGCACTGTTGAAAAGGTGAAAAGTACTTCAAACTTGAAAAGCACTATGGAGGTCTGTGTGCTACATACCAGCCAACACTAGAACATTGTACACTTGGAAATTAATTTTGCACCATCATGAGGACTCCCTGCATCACTCCACTCCAAACCCTGAAGCCTCTTGCAAATCCTGTATTGCCTCTCATAGATTTCTGTCCTGTCCTTTGTCATAGCATGGGCACAATATTGTGCCTCTCCTCCTTCCCATACAGTCCACGTGCCCGTTCTTCCACCCATAAGATGTGGGATGTCATCATTCCTCAAATACTGTTTCCACATTTCTCCTTTTTCACATGTGGCATGCCCTGTTCTCCATGCCAGGCAATCGGTGTTGTAACCCTGCTTTAACATGTCCCTGGTCATATCTTTCTCCAGTGATCACAGTTCTCTATGCTTTTTTTTCCTCCCAGTACATTGTACTATGTGTTCCCTGAAATTCAATATCCCCACGTACCACCCCACAACCTCAAAGATCCCATTCTTGCTCATTGACAGTTATTCTGCACTCCTTTTACCACATATCCTTTTCTCTGATCTTCTTTATTTATCTCAGAAATAAATCCCTTGAGATGTTGGATTGCCAGTCCACTAGTCTCTATTTGAAAGATGGATGGAGCTGAAGGCAGAGAGCTGTTGTGCTGAAAAATACTATTGGGTGCCATCAAATATTTGTTCCACTTGCAGATATTTGTGTCGGTGCTCAAAACTGTGACTGTACTGAATAAATGGCAGCACTCCATATGCTGCTTACTTCTGCCTTTGGGTTTTCTGACTTTGCTCCAAATTGGTATGTTCTGGTCACTGATGCTATTTTAGGAATAGAATTTGCACATCCATTTTTATCTAATGTGGGAGTTACAAAAAGCATCTTACCCTTGGTCATTATTCATTATATGGTTCCACTGAATTAGATTTGGCTGTCAAATCATTTTCCATGTTTTAGCATTAGATGTATGCCTCAGATCACCTGAATGTATGTGATTATGATGTAGTTTTCTGCATCAGAACTTATCATCTACAGCTTTCTCTGACAGTCTGTCAGAGACTGTCTTCTGACAGTTTTTAGATATATAATTCAGGCTGAGATGGATCATACCAGTTTCTTACACTCCATAATAAAACCACATCCTGACTGCATATTTGTAACAATCTTTGGCCCATGTTATTCTTGAAATCATGTCTATGTGTTGGTTGGAAAAGTCCTATTTACATAATATGAAACTATGACAACAACAGTTTAACTGTATGGACAGATCACATCCTCTGTCTACAGGGATAAACACAGCCACACGTGCTGACCACAAAGACCGCTCAGGATCCTAGACAGAGAGGCATTTCATTTTCAGGCTTAAGTATCAGAACAAGAGAGGAATCCACATGCAGCCCATGGCAAGTGTTTGTTTGACAGCCTTGGGCATTTTGGTGTCTGGTTTTAGATCCTCAGAACTGCCTGCTTCTCTTCTTTGACTGTGCAAGGAGACTGGGTGCATAAAGTACCTTTCTGCAGTAGTCCTGAGAGAGCTGATATTACTTATTTTTGAGGGGATGCTACCCCTCAAAGTTCAATATTTCAGTTTAGCAGCCTGAGATGTTAGATAGGAATTCACAGAGAGGTGAACGCACTGCATGCACTGCAAATGCATCAACTCGGTGTAATGGAAAATACAAGTTATCTAATAAAGCTGGAGGTTAACATCAGGTAGTCACCCAATCTTTGCAATGTTAATGGTAATACATTGCAGCAGTAATTGAACTAAGTGAAGCAGCACAATGCAGCAGTCTGATTTTTTATACCACATCTTTTTTGAGAGCTAGCTTAGGTATCTCTCCTCAGCAATGCATTTTAGTGGTTCCAGTATGCAAAAGAGCTGGTTCTTCTCCAATGAAAATAGCACAAATCTTTCAGATGGGTAAGCAGGTTACCAAGGCTCTTATCAGGTTAAAGCATTTTAAATTAATTTCTCTATAGAAAAAGAAGTGCTTTGCAAAAAAAAAAAAAAAAAAAAGAAAAAAAGAAATAAAAGCAAAAATCAGGCACCATTTAGTAGTTCCAGGAATTATTATTATGCTCCAAAAGCTTGCTTTCAATATGTAACATACAAAAATATTTATACAAAAATATTTGTGGAGACATGCACTCCTTTTGAATGTCAGAGAGGTTTCCAGTGTTTTTACATTGATTCTCTTTAGCAAAGAGCAGTTCCAGGAGCTCTAGAGATGCACAACCCTGATTTTTTGTTGCTTAGAGTTTTTTAGCCCTTTTGCTGTAGAACATTAATACTAATTCTAATTCATTATTTCAAATATTCTTGGTCCTTGAACCTCTCTTTCTTCCCTTGATGCTGACTGGCACAAGGAAGAAGCGTGAATGCTCGAAAAATTGAGTCCTGTCCCTGAAGACAGGCAAACTAACATCTGCTTGGAGTAAGAGAGTAATTCTTTTAGCATGAGAAATTCCAAAAGAAAAAACAGGAAGAAAAAGCAAGAAAGGACATGACATAACAGGGAGAGTTGGAACAGATGGGAACTGGTACAGAAATCCTTCCATCTGACAAGGTTAAAGTTTGACTTGTGTCTGTACAGTAGTCTCTGAAAATAAGAGTTTTAAGAGATTTTCAGTATCTTGGAATTACTGGATTCTCTGACATAACAGCCTATGTCTTGGTCTAGGTCCTCCCCACAGTCTTTATGTATTATCTGACTATCCATTGAAGTCAATGGAAAGATTCCATTTTGCTCTGATGAAGCTAAAAAAAAACAAAAACCCTTTCCTGTGCTCATATGTAATATATTTTTTCTCTTTTCCTATTCCTCTGTCTGCTTTGGGTTACATTTATTTGGTCTTCTGTCTCCCTTCAGTTCTTTGGTTCTGATGGTGGCACTTGCTTTAAGGGACTAGACATTAGTATCCTCAATTACTTTTATATTTTTAGAGTGATTACCCTAAGAAAACATAGGATCTGCACTAAAAAAAAAAAAAAAAAAAAAAAAAGAGCTTATATTTTATTCTAGATATCATTATCTTCAAGACATAGACTGACATTCCAGTCCAATTTGTCATTTTTGGATAAATGTGGCATTATTTTGTTATAACAAAATCTTGTATTTATTTTAAAGAAAAATGAGAAAAAAAACATTAATACTCTAGCTTTATGAATTTTTCTGAATCAGCTGAGCTGTGGACATTGACTGTAGACACACTTTTAGCCCCTTGCAAATGCTGCAGAAGCATGTTAGCGTAACTGAATTTTAAGCTAGCACATTTTTCTTTGTATTTCTGGCAGGCTAAGAGCTAGCACATGGTCGATTACACTGGCCTGGTACCACACAGTAATTCATTTAGCCATAGCTCAACTGTTTCTTCAAGCCCTGAAATAGGTCTCCTGATTAAAGTTGACTGAATAGTATAAAGCACAGATGACTTGATAAATATATATATTATAATGCAAAATTTTGAAGATTTCCATAGGGTTTGGAAGAAGTAATGGTGCTTAGGACATAGAAGACGTTTGGTGTTTCAAGCAGAGCCCAAACCTAATTGGAGTGATAAATTTAGATGATGGACCTGTAAGTAATTTGGGACTTTATTTAGTAGCAGTTACTCTCTATGGCAGATTTAAGAAGGTAGATTTACTTTTAGAAAATGCTCCCTTCTTAATTAATTTTTTAGTTATTTTGATTATACTTATTATGCTATTAAGTGCTATAGCAGTTTCTAACAACTGTGTTTCAAACAAAAAAAAATTCAGACATTCCATGAGGCACATAAAATGCTACAAGTCTGAAAGCAACATACAGAAAATTGTATTTTTCTATAGTTGCACTGAGCTAGAATCATTGAGGGTCACGAGGGCTGGAATAGCTGTTGTTAGATTATCCACTGCAATGCAATCAAATCATGCTGTCTTATATTCCTAGGGATGTAACAAGATTCAAATATTTGAAGCCTTCTGGGCTATGCTTGATGCTGCGTGAGGCCTGAAGAAATCACAAGGGACTAGCAGTTCTGTGCTAGGGAACTTGTTTAAACGAGCTGCTTATTCCTGTCTAACTCACTCTTTCATTCTGGATCTCTGCCACGTTCTTCCTTTTTTTTTCTTTTTTTTAAAATGCATTCATAATTCAGAGACGTAGTGCAAGGGTTACCTTCATTCATAGATGTGCAAGATTGTGACAGAAAGGTTTGGGGTTGACTCTCCTCGTGCTGTTGGTTTGACGGAAGAGCATCCTTCCACCACCCTCTGGCTTACACTACCATGAAAATGAAAATCATCAAATCCACACACACTTTAGAAAATGTTGCCTGTATTCCAGTTTCTTTTTGCGTGCCTTCCACATGTCATGGGATTATAAGAACTAATGCAGTAACCTCTGTCAGGTGCTTTGGGAACCCTTTGTGGGAAGCACAGACTAAGTTCAACACACGGACCATTATTATTCCCCTGATTGTGTTTGGTAATATACTGGGTTAAGTACCATTAATTACAGTGCTACTTGTCTGGCTGAGTCTCAATGCACTGTTATAATTTACTACCTTATCTATATATAGCTGTACTTTTAATTGGATAATCAAAATTATGTTATTTCAGAGAAACAGTTATATTTCCTTTTTGTAACTACATTTATGCAGGGTATTATAATTTAAATAGTACAACAGACTAACTAATCAACAGTAATAAGTTTTTATTTTAATGCAAAAGTAGCCCAGAGTTAAGTAAAATAAACTGATATAAAACCAAAATAGAAGCAGAAAAGGATGTAGGCACACACACATCAGCTTCACGCTATGATAAAGTCTGGAGGTGACATTTGGACCCTTGAATCCATCTTTGACTTTAGTGTGGCAGGATTGTGCCTAGGATGAAGAATATTTTGTTGTTTATTTGTTTAATGCCACATTCATTTTAAAACATTATGTGGAGCTCTGTTGAAATTAGAATGTAATAAAATTATCTAAGCATCTTCCACTGTAGGAAATTTAGAGTATTTATGTTAAGAGATTGCTGATGCTGAAGACTTGCAACAAATTGCATTCTCTACTGAAGGTATAATGATGTAAAACTTACTGGTTGAATAAAATTAAAGAGATAGGGGTATTGATCTCTTTCATGACCATATCCAGGCACTGAGTTTTCACCAGCAGTGGGAATATGATCTGGTAGAGTTTTATCATATGCTTAGAAACGCCTCAAAGTGCTGTTGGCTACTGTGTTATCTCTACAGGCTGGTCTCCAGTGCCCAGTCATACTGTTATATACCATGAGTACACATTCTCTGTCTCTCATTCTGGATAAGGCCTTCAGCTCCTTATATTGGACACCTGTGCAAGATTATTCAGATTCTTTAGAGCAAATTTGCAGAAGGACTAAGCTAAGTGGGTTGTATAAACACTTATGCATCTGTCTGATCCTCTAAAGGATTGTCTTGCGTCCTATATCTTTGTCTGCTTTTGAAATGTTGCTTAAATAAGCTGAAATTGAAGAGAGAAAGTGAATGAGAAAATCAAATTGAAGCATTTCTGGGTTTTTTAATTTTCTGTTTGCAGCATTTGACAGCTGCAAGAAATTGCATGAGAGGAAAAAAAATCAACGGCTTGAGTATCAAAATCTTTGCTTACAAGCTACTTTTATTTAGTAATCACGCTTGTTTAATAACCGCAACTTCAAGCACGTGATGAATAGGAGGAAATAATCAAGTATATAAAAACCTGTAGCATGTACCTAAAGATATTTGTTTTATCAGGAATAACATAGAGTCATTAAATAACTATTTTGTCATTTGGACATAAAAAGGGAAAAACTGCCTAATAGAGAAAACTTTACATATGTGGGAATAATGATAATACTTGTGGACTAAGGGTAACAGATGTTCAAATAGTATGAAAGGCTTATTCATAAACTGTTTAGTGATATAAAAATTAAGCTTCATTTCAGCACGTTCATGTTCTTTTTCTCTTTATTGTTTATTATTTATGTTTATAAACAGTGAACTTGGGATCCTGAAGTTGAGATTCATTTAAGAAAATGAAGTTCAGTTTGTAATATGAAAATGGCTCCATGGAGAAAGGCTACATTTAGCTTAAGATATCCAACTGAGAAACCACAGAAATAGAAACTAGACGCATGTAACTTAAATGACTAGCCACAAAACTTGATATATGAATTCCAAATATCAAATGATAAACCAAATACTTGAGTGTATCCATTAAATCTATTTGAGTAAATTTGCGTAATGAATAGCTTCATAAAATTTTGAACAGCTAGCAGACACTTTTGCAAAAAAGGCTGCATTCACACCATAATTTGCTCATAGTGAGCAATTTTAACAAGTTTTAAAATTGTGAATGAAATTCCATGAATAATTTCCATGGTGAGACTTTCCATTAAACTCACAGAGAAAAAGTGTTTACTTTTGCAATATACTTGGATTTTGCAAGTTAATCTTTTAATTAGACGCATAACACAGATTTTATGTGTTCTCCTGACAGACCAGCAGTACTCATGGTCACCTTCTCAGCACTTCAATGAAGAAAGATACTCTCCTGCTCCGAGGAATATGAAAGGATTATCTGGTAGTCGCAACCAACCACAGTTATGTTCAGCTCATACTTGTGGCTTAGCATCCCCTGAAGATTGTGAACACACCCACGATCATATCCACCATGGGCAGGAGCCGAGGCAATCATATCTTCTCAGCCCCACGGAGAGTTGCCCGATGGACCACCATCGTTGCTCACCACGCAGCTCCATTCATTCTGAATGCATGATGATGCCCATGGTAATGGGCGATCACATGTCAAGTAGCACTTTCCCCAGAATGCACTACAGCTCACATTACGACTCAAGAGACGACTGCGCCATGTCTCACGGTAACCCTAAGATTAACCGTATTCCTGCAAATCTTTTGGACCAATTTGAGAAACAGCTTCCTCTTCATCGGGATGGGTTTCATACTTTACAGTACCAGAGGACCTCAACAGCTGCAGAACAACGCAGTGAGAGCCCTGGAAGAATACGTCATCTCGTTCATTCAGTCCAGAAACTTTTTACTAAATCTCATTCTCTGGAAGGATCATCCAAGGGCAATGTTAATGGAACAAAGGGAGAGAGTAGAGGGGACGATCATCATCACGGGCACCATTCCAAGCATAGCAAAAGGAGTAAAAGTAAGGAGCGAAAACCAGAAAGCAAGCATAAATCTGGAATGAGCAGCTGGTGGAGCTCTGATGATAATTTGGACAGCGATAGCACTTACCGAACCCCTAGTGTGGTAAATAGGCACCATGCAGATCATATATCCCATTGCTACCCTGAGGCACTCCAGGGGCATTTTGGGGATCTCTCGTTGAAGACTTCCAAAAGTAACAATGATGTGAAATGTTCAGCTTGTGAAGGGCTAGCAATGACCCCTGATGGCAAATACATGAAAAGGAGTTCTTGGTCCACGCTTACAGTAAGTCAGGCTAAAGAAGCTTATCGCAAATCATCACTGAACTTAGATAAGCCTCTGGTTCATCAGGAAATCAAACCTTCCTTGAGGCCGTGCCATTACCTTCAGGTAAGAGGAAGATTTTGTGTATCTCTTTTAAAGAACATCTGTACAGCTCACCAATGCAGATATTTCATGAAAGTGAGAAAACTCAAGCTTTTGTTTTGGTTTATAGGGCTTAGATTAAAAATGAAATAAAACTGGTGTGGTATAAATTATTTTAGGGTCAGTGGATGTGTTTTCATCTTTGGAGTTTGCACTGAACATCTTGATAAAATCCATACATCAGACTGAAAAAGGGACAATTCTCCTAGGACTGTGGGGGCTAGAAAAAGTGTGTCAAATACATCTGTAAATGGGTAATTTTAAAAACAGGCTGTGTGAATTTCTGTTTTTCTGTTATTTTATTCCTTTTCTGCAGGTTGTTTTGAGTAACAGGAGAATAGGTTTACTGGTGTACTCAATTGCTTTGTCATGATGATGATGATTACTCACAAACTTGCTTTTTGTGACTAGGTCACCCAAACTCATAATGAACTGAACCTCTTGAGACCACACTATAAGCTATCCATGTTACAAGTTATATGGGTACCTCAGGGAGACAAATGTTTCAGGCCCGGTACTCAGGCTGTTTGTGGCGGTGTTCTGCACCCTTGTTTTCTTTAGCAGCAACCAAGAAGCTTCCACTTTCTCCTACATTTAAACTTTTATGTCTACTGCTTGCTGACATTTGTCAGCCCATAGTCATGTTGGTGTAGCCATTTATGATGCTGCATGATGAGCTGGGTATTAAAGTGATATGGGTTTAAAAATTAGCTTCAAAAATATTTTTTTTAGACATTTACATTATTTACATGGCCTAGATCCAGCACAGTCCCATCAGAATTGTCATTAGCACATCAGGGTGTGTGGAGAACTACAGTGGGAATAGAACAGAAAGGAAGGAGTAGCTGGGAGAATAACTTCTTCACCTAGCTTTGCCACTAGAAAAAAAAATGTAGTATACAAATATTCGCTGTGGTATTTTTACCAAGTAGAGCCTGCAAAGCCCACATTGTTCTGAGCACCTTCTCTTGTATTTCTTTTTAAGGAACTTCTTTCTCCAGAACATAACTGATTATCACATTAACATGGGTAAATCTCCACTCCAGATGTAGGTATTTAGAGATTTTCAGTTGCTGTGGACTCTACAGAAACCAACAAACTTATGGTAGCAGCCATTTTACTTCTAAGCAGAGCTCACTTCCCTTTGAGCAATAGGGGACTGATACTAATGAGTCACATTTGAAAAGCCAGTTTTTTTTTCAAATACAGATGCAAAAAGCCAGAATCAATCTTCCCTTCTGAAACAGGGAAAGTTTCTCATTGCGGAGAAAGAAAAATAAAGAAATTGCAACCCTCGTAGCATTGCCATGCAAATTGATTCCAATTTAGGCTGACAGCTGTGATATTTTATCACATCCAAGCACAGTTCTCATGTATGTAAAACAGCCTGCATGTCCCTGGAAGCTTTTAATCTAATTCAATGAGCCAGAAGTAGAAGTGTGTCCTGTGTAGAGACTTCCACTTGTGTCTGTGTTCTGAAACCACGTGTACAGCTACAACATTACCGAGAAGTACAGGAACAGCTAGCTTTTTCCTTATGCTGACATACTGCTACTTTACACAGACAGGTCTGGTTCCTCTACATCTCTGCTGGGTTTTGTGCTTTTCTTCTCATCATGTTTCATTGGTTCTTCTTCCCCTCTCTTTACATGTCATTTTTCTTTGCAGAAGCCACCAGTATTTACTTTTCATGGGCCTTCTCCTTGCTCCCAACTTATATCAGCATCCTCAAGTGCATGTGAAAAACTGAGTTCATAAACTAACTTGGTTATCACGAAGCTTTAGATCAAGACCAGTGGCAAGCATAGGGAGCAGGAAAGCACTTTTTTTTTTTTTCAGAGTCATTGTTTTATGCTTTTGAGATGACTACAGAAAGGAATTTTCATCCAGTAATTAGGAAGGGTCATCAACTGGAAGGTTCATTCAGCTTAAAATCTAGGAGATGTAAATTCAATTTTTTGCTGCAAACTTTATCTGTGATCTTTGCTTTTAAGCCGCTTTAAAAGTGGGATAGTAGGTAGCCATTCTCTATTCACAGAGATCCTATAATGGAAATTTGTTAAGACTTGAGTGCTCAGTTACTACAATAAAGAATCTATAGTTGTGTCCGAAGCAACAATACCAGGAATTCTACAACAGGAATAATCTCATTACAAAATATTAAAATAAATATATGTTCTGTAGAATCTGAATGTGCCATTCAGAGCATAGCTATCCTTCAGGTTGAGTGGCTGGCTTGTTCACTAGCCCAAGGTCAGCAAATAAATTGAAGGGACCCCATTCTGTCAATGTCATAACTAACTGCTTAGTTTTGAAACTTCTGCTTTGAGGGATGCTGTGCTGTCACACTGTCATCATTAAGACCAGAGACATAAGTCCCATTATTAGATCTGCCATGAATTTTCTCTCTGACCCAGGAAATGTAATTTGTTAATCACAGCACACTTCAATTACTCCATCTGCAAAACTGAGGAAGGATATTTAACTTTTCTTAGGGTGGTGTAAGAAGAATCACTAAATAATGATTGGACAAAAATAATCATTAGGTTCAGAAGCTGAGAAAGACAGAGAAATATGTCAGGATCCCTAGCCAGGAGAGTTCACTGCCCTGCTCCAGAATATATACAAATGAGAATTCAAGGGATTATGAGGCTGATTATGCAGCAGCAGATTTCCCTGAGGTGCACAAGTGAACAGATTAGTGAAAAACCCCAGGCCCTTCCCAAGATCTCTGTGTTTATAGCATTTCAACACATGATATTAAAAGACATTTCTCTTGAGTGATGTCAGCTGTATATTTTAAAATTATTTTTAAAGCAAAGCTGTGAAATTATAGTCCTTCAGCGATTTTATATATGAATACATAAACATACCCCAGAATAATAAAAATTAATTTTCCATGTTTATATATTCATATTATAAATTTGTAACATACATATAGCTTTTACTCTGCTACCTAGTTATATGAGGATTCACCCTGCTCAGCTCAGTTTTCCATCTGCTCGTCTCTGTGATATTTTTCCTTTCAAAACCTGTATAAACCATTGCTACTTCTATTTTCCACTGTAGAGTTTTGGTACACAAAGTCCCATACTGGGAGACCATGGCAGTGTCTTAGACTTGTGCTTGAGACCATGTTTCTGTGTTGTGTTCCTGGGCTTCCATTTTGTCTTCCACAGTAATTGGATGCTTTTTCCTTAAAACTGAAACTTGGAAGAGTGAACAAAGGAATTTTTTTTCTAAGGAGTGAGCCTCTACCAAATTCATGGATGTCTGAAAACAGGAGATAAGTAAAGAGGTTTTGAAGGCATCTGCACATTATATGCTTGAGTCATGTCCTAGGGTTGAAAGCAGGTATTTCTTTAACCTGGCAAATCTCCAAGCTAAGTCTCTGGCTCCTCTCTTAGAGTTTCACGTTCTCTGTTCCTCCACAAACAGTTCCTTGCAGCAGGGGGATCTCCTTGCACAGGAATTTTGTACTGTAAGTCAGAGATTCAGTTAACATGCCTTGTTCCAGCATGGGTGGTCATCTACTCCTAAAGTGGACAGTTTCAGAGAACTCAATTAGTAGCAATAAAGCTGTATAAAACAGTGATTATTTTTCTTGTCTAAAGCCCAGATTGGATTTACATCACTTCTGCTACAGTGGAGGTGGTGGGAACAAACAGATAGAAGGGAGGGAGGAAGAGTGGGAAGCCCTTTGGGGTCCAGCTTGTTGCTGAATCAGTTTAGCCATCATGTGAACCAGGCGGTCGGCAAGCACCACAGAAGCAGAGGGCAGCCGTGTGTAACTGTACACTGACAGCATTTATCAGATTCCTGTGAATGATTAGCAACAGTTTTCATGTATATGCATTTAATTTCTGTTTTGAATGCAGACAAATTGAGGTACAAATGCATTTCTGGGCACAAAACACTTCTGCCATCTCACTCTGCGGGGAGAATAGTCCAAGTAGATCCCACATGCAGTAAAGCACACTTCTGTATAGCTTTAGCTATAGTGGCTGCTACTGTTTTCCATGTCATTTTAATTTTAATATAAAATATGTCAAGAAAAAGATAAATGAGTCGTGAGATCTCTTCTGTCTTCATCAGCTGGTTTGGCTAATTAAGCTCAACAGATATACAGTGCAATCACTTTGATTAATTTTACTCTGATATGGGTACTAGTGAGGAGCAAAGATTTTCAACAGAAAAAAATGGATATGAACTAAATAGCTGTGCTAAAAATTATGAATACAAAAGTGTTGCCTACAGTTTCCAGGACTGAAATACCTGTGAATGCTAGTTAAAGAAAAGTAATTCCTAAAATAAAGCCAAAAGACAGGCAAGAGCATAGCACTCACCATCACTAAAGTTTGGGAGCATGGTACTACGTGTCACTGATTAATATTCCTCCCTCAGCCATTCAACAGCCTGCGAAGCAGCAAGCAATCGAGGTAAACATACCACAAGGTACAGTGAATGAGTCAGCACTAAAAAAGAAAATAGCATTTTGTTCTAAAAATGGCTTCAGCCCACTCCTGTCTTCCTAGTGCATTTAAGTACTAGCGTCATCCGTGACAGCACTGGCACTGCTAAATATGTGGGTAATAATGTCAGCTGCATTCTCTACAGAATGAAAGAAAAGCACAAGAGTTGGTCTCTTAAAAAAGAAAAAGGAAAAAGCAGTAGTTTCAACAAAGCTTTTTGCTGGTTTAAGTTATGCCTACATGGAGCTTTGAGGACAAGTTAATGGATAAATAGGCATTAAGCCCTCACTTACATTTTTTCCAGGAACTCTTCTGGGGACAGGACAGATTCCCACAGGAGAGGCGTGCTACTGCTTTGCACTCTCCCTCGGGTTTGCAAGGATGGATGGATTTGAACTCAATGCCCCTTTCTCAGCACTTCATCTTTGTGAAACTAGATCATGTCTCTTTGACATGAACTCCATATATGAACTACAGAAACTACATCCAATACTCTACCAACTGATGCATCCTGTGGAGTTAGCCAGAGTTAGCAGAGTTTTGATGCTAGCATCCCAATCACTATCACCCATGCTGCCTTCACAATGATTTATGACCAGCCACTATTCCAGAATTAAGTGGGTTGTTTCCACAGCAGGAGAAGCTACTGTAGCTACTAGGGTAGCTGGGTAGTCTGCACCCTAAATCAATGCTGTACCATTTTGATTTCTACAGCCAATTACAGTCTCGCAAGGATGTCTCAGCTAGCCCTGTGCCCTCCCAAAGCCATGAGTGGAGATGTGCAAGAGAGACCTGTAATGCCCAAACAATAAGGGAAATGACGGAATGGTTCATGCCCCACAGTCCATTCATAGTGTTATTGTCAGCCTGCAACATCTGAAGCAGCACCTGGGGCCACTCTGTGGAGTTATGCCCAAGGTCAGTAAGGGTCTAGTCCTCCCATACAGAGCAGGAAGCTCAACCACTTTTACTTACTGTTACAACAAGGCCAAGTGCCAGGTCCTGCACTTCGGTCGCAACAACCCCATGCAGTGCTATAGGCTTGGGGAAGAGCGACTAGAAGGCTGCCTCATGGAAAAGGACCTGGGGGTGTTGGTCAACAGCCAGCTGAATATAAGCCAGCAGTGTGCCCAGGTGGCCAAACAGCCAACAGCATTCTGGCTTGTATCAGGAACAGTGTGGGCAGCAGGACTAGGGAAGTAATTGTGCCCCTGTACTTGGCACTGGTGAGGCCGTACCTCAAATACTATGTTCAGTTTTGGGCCCCTGAGTACAAGAAGGATGTTGAAGTGCTGGGGTGCATCCAGAGAAGTGCAATGAAGCTGGTGAAGGGTCTTGAGAACAAGTCTTATGAGGAGCAGCTGAGGGAACCGGGATTGTTTAGTCTGGAGAAGAGGAGGCTGAGGGGAGACCTCACCGCTGTCTACCACTACCTGAAAGGGAGGTGGGTGTTGGTCTTTTCTCCCAAGTAACTAGTGATAGAACGAGAGGAAATGGCCTCAAGTTGCACCAGGGGGGATTTAGATTGGACATTAGGAAACACTTCTTTACTGAAAGAGCGGTCAGACACTGGAACAGGCTGCCAAAGGAAGTGGTGGAGTCACCATCCCTGGAGGTGTTCAAAGGACGTGTAGACATGGCACTTCAGGACATGATTTAATGGACTTGGTGATGTTAGGCTGATGGTTGGACTTGATGCTCTTAGAGGTCTTTTTCAACCTTAAAGATTCTATGATTCTATGATACTTGTTCCTTATCGTGTCCTCTCTACCTATCGTACCTCTAAAGTGTTGTACTTATGATTTTAAGAACATTAAATAGAAAGGATTTAGTAGAGCTGACACTTCCCTGTATTTACAGAATGCTAATGGTTTCATGTGTCACAAAAACCAGAATACCTCTTAAATATCCATTCCAAGGGGAAAAAAAAAATCACACACAACAAAAAAACAAACAGAAAATAAATACTTTCAATCTATGATGATGTAAAGATCTGACCAAACAGCTGTCCCACATTACTGGTGTCTTGAATTACTATGTTAATCAGTGATACAACAGCCCACTGCTTCCATGCCCATGTGCTCGGACACTCATACTGGCTGAAAGGAATTGCTGAAGCTCTTTTCCAAACAAAAGCGGAAAGATTTCAGAGTTAGTATTTTCTTAAAGCTGCCAAACCAAATCTCTATTACTGTAGAAATGTCAAAGCGAGGAGTAAAAAAGGGAGGTTCATGATCCTACTGCCCTTTAATCAGAGGGAATTGTCCTCCTTTATAATGTTAGTACAGCGTGCTGCCAAACTGTATTTTCAGCATTCACCTCACCAAAGCTGAAGGCTGACCTTTGCTGTTGTTACCCAAAGGTGTCGCTGGGTCTGAAGACGTTTTCAGCCAGGAGTAATTTATTATTTTATACACTCAGGCCAGTTACATCTGTCAAACAAGACTGTTAGGAACGCACACTCAGGCCCGTGACGACCACGCGCTCTCCTATGCTGCAGGCTTGCTGCCTAGGGCAGACCCAGCTCCTCTCCTGAGCTGTCCGTACCATTTTTTCTGCAAGTAGGTGACTGTAAAAAATGGTGAAGCATTCATAAATGTTGCTTTGTTTTTTTTTTCCAGTTGGTTTTGGCCATCCTGCAGTGCTGTGCTTTAAGGTTGTTTTTTTTAAAGTGGACTTGCACATATGTTTAAATGGCTGAATGTCTATATGGATGAGGATCCTGGTAGTTCTGGCAGGGGAACTGATCTTTTCAAAAGTGTGCAGATAGTTAAGCGTTACTGAGTAGCTAGACAGGAAAAAATACTGCTTTCACTCTGTAAGCTAAATAATTGGAGTAATCTGGAGTTAACTGTTCAAAACTTTCAATCATTAGTTAAAAAGAGAAAAATGGATGAGCGGCAGATATACCTATTTTATATAGCCTTTAAAATTATTTATGTTTTAAAGACATTCACTGTTTTTCAGTAGTAGCCCTGTAACAAATAGGAAAAAAAGTTGCATCATTTCCTGCTTAGATGAAATAAGACAGGCCTTCTTTTGGGTCAGCCCTGGGTATGCTGCCTTTTAGGTTCTTTTTCCTTGTCCAGCCTCGTAATAGCTCTGCAACTTTGGAGTCCTTCCTACATCTGCGGTCTCTGTGGTTTTGGAGGTGCTGTGCATTTTAAGTATGTTGGGAGCACCTCTTCTTTTCTTCCTTTAAGGGCATTTTTATCTCTTAATCTATACTTGCGTGACCATGAGTGGTCTGTGGGGTCTTGCCCCACTCACACAGGTAATGATAAGGTGACGACTCTGAATTTCCCTTAGTGTCTGCAGTGGTAAAGGCAAAGACATTTCCAGAGGGACCTACAGGTGATTTTGGCTGATAGATCATGCAATGTTGAGAGTCTGGGCTGAAGGGGCTGATGATACTTTATTTTCCCATTTCTGAAAGTGGCTGGAAAAGGACAGAAAAGGCACTGCAAGGCCTGTGCTGTGCCACACGGGGCTCCAGCTGCCTGTGAAAGGGTTGGATGTGATGCAGCAAGGCCGCAGGAATGCAGGTAATTCGCCATGAGCAGGAGCACATCCCTCACACACTCAGGGAGTCTTGTCTCCCACAACTTCATCAGTCAATAAAACAAGCTGTGCAGATCATAGAATCGTTAGGGTTGGAAGGGACCTTTAAAGGCATCTGGTCCAACTCCCCTGCAAGGAGCAGGGACATCTCCAACCACATCAGGTTGCTCAGAGCCTCATCCAACCTGGCCTTGAATGTTTCCAGGAATGAGGCATCTACCACTTCTCTGGGCAACCTGTTCTGCTGTTCCACCATCCTCACTGTAAAAAAAAAAAAATCCCTATGTCCAGTCTGAATCTACCTCCCTCTATTTTAAAACCATTATCCCTCATCCTACCACAACAGGCCCTGCTGAAGAGTTTCTCTCCATCTTTCCTGTAGGCCCCCTTTAGGTACTGGAAGACCGCTATAAGGTCTCCTCGGAGCCTCCTCTTCTCCAGGCTGAACAGCCCTAACTCTCTCAGCCTGTCCTCATATGAGAGGTGCTCCAGCCCTCTGATCATCTTTGTGGCCCCGGTAGCTGGGCTTCATCCACCCTGCAAATGTGGTTCAGGTAATTCAGTCTGCCTCTCCCAAAAATACCTGCCAACTTGTAGTTAGCTTTGATTGCTGATTTTGTCATCCCCTAGGCCTTGTCTGCTGCCCTGTCAGTCAGGCAGCCCAGCTGGCCGGTATATTCCTGGCTCCCCTTCACCTGTAGTGAGTTACAAGCTGCAATCTAGTTTAGGTCTTTAGCCTTTTGATGCTTGGTTTTAGCAGAATTTGCATTGTAATTGACTCAATTTTATAGAGAAAGATGTAAAGGAAAATGCAGCTGTGAGCTGGCCAAAAAGGCAAAGAGATGGAAAAACAAACTCTGAGTGTGTGACTATAGCAAATTAATCAGCAGAAATGCTGCATTTTGTAGCAAGCATGAGAAATTCCAAGTTTTGGTCATTGATGTTCTGTGGACCTCCATTATTAAAATAATAATTGCTGTCATATGCAGACCTCCATTATTAAAATAATAATTGCTGTCTTATGCTACGTCTATGCTATGAAACTGCATAGTGTCAGGAGAGGTTCCTTGGCACTGCGTCCTGATCCTCTGTACTGTTATGTGGCTCAGCCTGTCTTGGGCATTGTTTTCATCCAAGCCATCCAGTATTTTCCTAAACAGTTCCTGGGTACAGTTCGAGACTTGGCACAGGCCAAGGACCATTCCTAGTAGTCACACTGGTTTGGAGGCAAAGATTGCTCAACAGCATGGGTGTGGGGTGCTGCAGGCAAGCTGACCTCCAGGCAAGACAGGGGGTCTTCATTGACTAAGGTATGAACAGCCCTAGGGTAATCACCATACCATTTTCATCCTTCTCTCTCACTGTTACTGATGACTATGTAGCAGCACAGTGAGTTGGAGAAACTCCCCATTTCAGCCAAAACCTTATATTTACTTACTATTTTTGTTAGGGTAATTTTCCAGGCAGCACTCTAAGTCACTTTACCATTACTAGGATTGCTTGAAAAGCTGAATATCACTTAAGGAAAACCTGTCCCACTTAAGTTGATGGTAGTATAATTTTAAAGCAGCTTAAGATGACCATGAAGCAGCATCCCCTGTCACTTAGCAAAGGAAATATGCAGTCAACTGGAACCCAGCTTTCTTGGTTGAATCGCTACGGTTTTGTGTCTTAGATTGAGAGGCTATATATGTCTAGGTTCTCGTTTAAGTACAGACCAAGCCCTTCCTTCAGTCCAAGTTCATCTCATCTCAAAGTTCAGGCACAAGATCTCAGTGAGCTCCAGGCTTAGCAGGCAAAAATCACTTCTAGGGTGGGCAAGCCCACCACTGCCATTGACTGCACCTCGCTTCATCATGTCAAAATGGCACAGAGTCCAAAGGGTCCCAGAGGGACCCAGCAACACAGCAGAGGATCTGACAGTGGATGAACCGCAAAGGTCTTTACCAGCAGTATGAGCATAGTGGGTCATGATGTGGGCATTTGACCCATATTCATCCAAATAGTATAAACAAAGCCACAGAGTCCTCACAACATTATTTACAGTATTTAACCATCCTCGGATTACAATTCACATTGTACTCTGAGATTACATGTTCCAGTGCTGGAGAACCAGTTAGGAAACATAGTGCTGGGTATTTTTTTTAGTTTATCATTGCTGAGATGAGAGTTATAAAGTATTATTTAAATGAAAAGAACACTGTTCTGTAGAAAATACAGAAGTAGTGACTAAGCAATACTGAGTACACTGGACAGAAATCCTCCTTCCATCAAGGATCAGTTAGTGCAACTTTGCTTGGGATTACATATGAAAAACTAAAATCAGGCAGTAAATAATGCTGGTACTGGCTTGCCTATTACAACATCTCCCAGTTGGAATATTATATTTGTGTTCTGTGATCTGCATGGGTGGCCAGTCCATTCCCAGTTCCCAAATTCCTGAATTCAAGTAATTTTCAACCCAGTGTAAAGCATACATTGTTTGGGATCTATACGATTTTCTTCCTCTTCCTGTGATAAAAGCAAGCAGGCCCATGTGAAACTCATGAGGTTCAACAAGGTCAAGCGCAAGGTCCTGCACCTGGGTCAGGGCAACGTCCACTATCAATACAGGCTGGGGGATGAAGGGATTGAGAGCAGCCCTGTGGAGAAGGACTTGGGGATACTGGTGGATGAGAAGCTGGACATGAGCCGACAATGTGTGCTTGCAGCCCAGAAAGCCAACCACATCCTAGGCTGCATGAAAAGAAGCATGGGCAGCAGGTCGAGGGAGGTGATTCTCCCCCTCTACTCCACTCTCATGAGACCCCACCTGGAGTACTGCATCCAGCTCTGGAGCCCCCAACATAAGAAGGACATGGACCTGTTGGAGAAGGTCCAGAGGAGGGTCACGAAGATGATCAGAGGGCTGGAGCACCTCTCCTATGAGGACAGGCTGAGAGAGTTGGGGCTGTTCAGCCTGGAGAAGAGGAGGCTCCAGGGAGACCCTATAGCAGCATTTCAGTACTTAAAGGGGACTTATAAGAAAGACGGTGAGAAACTCTTCAGCAGGACCTGTAGTGATAGGAAAAGAGCTGATGGTTTTAAAATAGAGGGAAGTAGATTCAAACTATATATAAGGAAGAAATTTTTCACACTAAGAGTGGTGAAACACTGCAGCAGGTTGCCCAGAGAGCTGGTGGATGCCCCATCCCTGGAAACATTCAAGGCCAGGTTGGATGGGGCTCTGAGCATCTCTGGTTGGAGATGTTCCTGCTCCTTGCAGGGGGGTTGGACTAGATGTCCTTTGAAGGTCCCTTTCAACCCTAATGATTCTATGATTCTGTGGCTGTTCATAGCAAAGCTGGGAGAGAATGACTGGCAAGACAAAGATGCCTTTTGCTTTCTCAGATTAGCTCCTGCCTTGATGGACAGTGTCAACAGAGTTTCAGGCAATGCTGCAAGAACTGTCTGTGCTTCTGAGCTGTCACGGAGCTCAAGAATTAGGCGATGGCATGTGAAAATTAAAGCTAATTATGAGGATTGGAATTGTTAGTGGTAAGGAGAAGTCCCTAGTGTATTTTTTTTAGAGATTTTTGAGTGGCTTCATTGTATAATTCATATTATTTGAACAATGAATCAGCACTTTTTAAAAAAACACAGAAAAACTAGTTTAAAATGTGCCCTAAGAATGATGCCGGGGTGTAGACACAAGGTTAGCTACTGAGGAAACAAAGTTTCATTTTCAGACACTGCACTCTTTCCTCCTGCAAAAAGCTAGACCAACAGGGTCTAGAGTCCACAGCTAGTAAATAGGGGAAAGTCATTAGTGTCATTAACTTCAGAAGAAAATTCTAGTAATTGGTCAGTGTTCCTTCTTCAGAAAAATTTTTGAAAACACAGGAGGTCCAGCTCCCACCTCCTGTTATAATATCAAGGAAACTTTCTACCATGCTAAAAGCATTTCTATCGACTTGCAAGATTGTAATCTACTTTCATCTACTTGCAGCTGTGCACAAAGGCTGTTTCTCTGAGGCTCCTTGAATAAGGCATGAATTAAGAGAAAATCTCTTACCTACGTTTCAGATTGTGTCCCCTTTTTTGAGGGGGGTCATCTTCTTGCCCACACTAAGAATGCATAAAATTACAAAAATTATATGTCTACTTCATAGTGTTTCATATCTTATCCTTCTTCATATCATCTATAGTCTAATTTCATGCCCAGACAGCTTCTACTTCTAGTAAAAAGTGAAATTTATATTACTATATTACTAAAATAAGATCTAGGTCATAATGAATATTTCAGTGCATTTTACATCTGCATGCTAATTAAATTTCGCAGGACTCCTCTGAGGTAGGTAATCCTCGTTTTAACCTTTGAGAATGAGAAATATGAAGAAGTGATAGCTCCCTCAGCTGAAGCCATATATTTAGAAGTGTTTCGTTTTAGATAGTGAAGTGATATGCCAGATTTTAAGCAGATCAGCAGTTTAGTGGTGGAAGACCTTTAAAATTCTGGGAGCTGGGAGCAAATGCCATAGAAGTGGATGGAACAGGAGCAGATCATTTTGAAATGCCAGTGAGTGTTGCCAGTTTGACTTCTTTAGCTAAATCCTAAACTGAAATTAAAAAACTTGAATTAACAGTGGTCAAAGTCCAGAAGAATGACTATTTCATTGGTTCGTCCAGTTTTTGACATTAGAATTTCTTAGATACAAGGTTGGGTATTCACACTGCTAGCACTAGTTCCAGAATCGGAGGTTAGATTACCTATCTCTGACTAGAAATAAAAAAAAACTTTTTCCACCTGAATGTGGTCAAACATTGGAACAGGTTGCCTGGAAAGGTTATGGCATCTCTATCTTCAGAAACATTCAAAGCCCAGCTGGACACAGTCCTGGGCATCCTGCTGTACCTGACCATGCTTTGAGCAGGAGGCTGGTTAGAGACATCCAGAGTCCCTTCCAACCTCAGCAATTCCACGATTCCTAGTTTGTTCCAGAGGTTTGATGAATTCATCCCTGTTTTCCCTGACAACATGCTGTTGCTTACATGCAGAATCTGTGCAATCTGAGAATCAGAGGACAGGCTTACTGCAAAAGTCCAGTCAGGGGTCCAAAAGCCTTTTCTTCTGACAGGTCTAATCTGAGCACAACCAAGACATCCAGCAGGAAGGACTTCTAATAAAATACGTGGATAGTGACTTTTCTTCTAAAATAAGTGTCGTAGTTCAGCCCCGATCAGGACCAGACTACGCTGTCTCTCTCTCACTCCCCCCACCTTCCGAGAGAACAGGGAGAGAAAATATAAGAAAAACGGCTCGAGGTTTGAGATAAGCACAGGGAGAAATCCTTAAAGTTACCGTCACGGGCAAAACAGACTCGACTTGGGGAAAACTGTTCATTTATTACTACAAATAGCAGGATAATGAGACAGAGAACAAGATAACCTCCATCCACCCCTCCCTCTTCCCAAGCTTAACATTATCTCTACTACCTTCCCCCCCGCCCCGCGCGGCACAGGGGGGAAGAGGGAATGGGGGTTGCAGTCAGTTCATCATACGTTGTTTCACGCCGCTGCTTCATGGTTGGGGGAAGAACTCCTCACATTCCTCCCCTGCTCCATCGTGGGGTCCCTCCCACGGGCCACAGTCCTTCGTGAAACTGCTCCGGTGTGGGTCATCTCTTCCACGGGTGCAGTCCCTCTAGAACAGCTGTCCCAGCGGGCCCTCCACGGGCCACAGCTGCCTTCAGGCATCCACCTCCCCCGGTACGGGGTCCTTCATGGGCTCCAAGTGGATCTCTGCCCCTCCGTGGACCTCCATGGGCTGCAGGGGGACAACCTGCTGCACCATGGTCGTCACCACAGGCTGCAGGGGAATCTTGGCCAGGAGCCGCATTACTCCTCCCCCTCCTTCTGAACTGACCTTGCTGTCTGCAGCCGTTCCTCACAACAGGCTGGTAGATGTCTCTCAGGATCTTTTTTTACATTTTATTCACTTCTCATCTCCTCTCCACTTCTTGCAGCCGGGCCAGACCGAGTTGGGCCCAGTTGACTGCCTGGCGAGAGGCCAGAGGGTGAGGCCTGCAAGGCTCATGAGGCCTGCGCCTCCCCCTCTGCATCTCTGCCCCCGCTCAGCTTCTTCACATCTTCTCTCCCTTTTTTTTTTTCTGTTTTCCCATTCTTAAATACGTTATCGCAGAAGCGTTATCACGGGACATTCTGCTACCAATCAGCTCGACCTTGGCCAGCACCAGGTCCGCCCTAGGACCGGCCGAGTCCCCTGAACAAAGGGGAGCGACTTCTAGCAGTTTCCTACAGAAGCTACCACCTTAGGCCCCCCCTCACTAGCAAAACCACCACAATAAGGAAGTTCATTTTCATAATAACAAAGTTTCTAGAATACCCACTGTGAAGATGTGAGTTCAGTTTCTTCCTTAGCCTACGCAACACCAAACCCCCATCTTCTCAATTCCCCAAGCTGCATTCTGAGCAGCAGGCTGTAAAGTAGTTTGGAGCAAAGACACTTCTTTCTTTGTTAAGAGGCTCCACAAGTTTTATCCAACACCATTTCACATAAAATTAATGTGCACGTTTGGCCCAGTTGCTGAACTCTCTCATTCCAGGTAAGTGCCTGGATCACAAGACTGCAACACACCCTTTCTTTTACATGAAGTCCTTCTCTTCTAACCAGCCCTCTCCAGGCAATCTGTGAGTATTTCATGAAAAGGCCATGAGTTGCAAAAAGAGGAGAGCATGCCAGTTTTTTTATCAGCCCTAAGTCTTCTTTCCAAGCACTCCAACCGTTATTGATCAGAAGGTGTGCAGCAACGCCTCCTGCTTCATCACTGAAGGAAAGAATAAGGCTGCTCAGTTCTTTGGAAAAAAAAACATCTGAATTTGTTCTTCAGAAGATGGTTTTAGCTTGTCAATGCAAAATTATAGAAAGGCCTTTCTGCTCCCTGTAATCAGATAAAATAAACTCAAGAAAGAAGTGTTTGAGATTTTTCTTCATGCTTTACATTTTGGTTGCTAATTAAAGGGACTTTTGGGATGCTACTTTGAAGGAGCTAACTCTCCTAAATAGCTTTTATGGGGAATTTAGAGTCCTACCTATGGTTCTGGAGGATGTCTCAGGATCAGCTCCTCAAAATATAGTAAGTTTTAGGTACCAAGTGCTCTTAAAAAAGTGGCCCTGGATGACTAATGTCAGATACCACACTGAATCAGTAGCAGAACAATTAAAAGATCCCAAATATCCTGAACTTGGTTGTGATCCTCATGGCAACAGTGCATGAAATTTATGAGAGAGACTCATCATTTTCTGTAGTAGTTATAACCAAATCAGCAGCCGGTGACAAAATTAAATGAAAAGATCCAGATCTTGTCAGTTCGTTGTTCTTACAAAAGGAAATTCATATGGTAATATGCAGTCTAACTCCTCTGTGGATAGAAACTGCATATACAAGGATTCATGTTAACATCTAGAACAGGAGAAAGGCCTTTTTAGACATTATAAATATCAGCACTCATCACTATATGCAAGCAGATAATTAGGATAATTATTCCCAATTAGCAGCTGCAAGCCCTGCAGATGGGAATTTCAGGGGCTGGTAACTATTGTAAGAGAGCGTTTCTGCAAGCTGCAAAGCCCTTTTCATGCTTTCAAAAATGTACATTTAATGACCCTCACACATGCTGTTAAATACTTTTGTTAATATTCCAAAATAAATATCTTTCCTACAGTAGTATAATACTTCTGTTTGTCTTTAAAGCTATGTTGGGACCTGAGATGGCCTGGATTTGGAAAGATTTTTCCAAGTATTTAATCTGTCAGCTAAAGTAAGTGATGAACCCGGCCAAACTGGGATTCAAATTTTGCTTCTATTCTCAGTTTACGAGGAAAAACAATGTCAAGGACCCTTTTGTTGGCTTTTGAAGACAGCAGCAGGACTCCAGCTGTTTCCTAGGCTCTACATTAAACCTTCTGAGAGAACACATTGTCAAACTTGCTTGCCAGGCTCCAGAAGGATTTTCCCTGTGTTCATTGTATTCTGCTCCTTTGAGTGGCTCAAGGGTAAAAAAATGCTTGCATTTTAATTGTGAATAATGTTTTTTTGATTCCTAAAGGTTTCTGTGAGAGTCAACAAGTTGCTCTGATTAGAAGGGGATTCTTGGTGCATCTGTGTGTGCCATGAGTACATCGCAAGCACAAATGGAGCAGCGCTTCTTCAGTTTTTATCTTTCATGTGAATTCATTTAACTTATGAATTCAGAAAGTGAAATAAATGTAATCAACAAAAATAGTAAGGCATACAACTGTAAGATTTGTCCTCATTAAGCTCATTATTACAGAGAAGAAACTTAATTTTTTAGAAACTTTAATGTAAAAAAAAAATCAGTTGTTCCTGTCTTTTAAAGTAAGATTTCAACTTCAAGCAAAGAAGTCTGTGTTTACTCATTTAAATTCAATCCTTATCTAGTTATGTAAGCATGGAATTTCAAACAAAAGAAAGTTGAGAAACTAATAATTTTTTTTTTTGCTTTTGAGTAAGTAAAAGGTTATTGATCAATGTCTTTTTAAATTTTCTATTTAATTATCTTGAAGCGAAAATGAAGGAAAGAAATTTCAATCCAAAATAATTATTCTGTGAAAAAGTTGTGAGGTTTTTTGAAAAAAGAATATTAAGACTGAACATAATAATTCAGCTTTAGTACAGAAAATTAAACAATATAGCTTGCAGAAGGCCCATGTAGATACCAATAAATGCTTTTTCAGCATTTGGATTTTGTTTTTAACTATGCTGACATACAGGTAATACAAATTTAAAAATGAGAGTATGTTTGTATGATATCAATTGATTTTTCTTAATATAGCTCTCTAATTCAGAATTTTACAGTTAATAGTATTGCCAGCAGTAGATTAAAAAAAAAAAAGCTTAAGAAAATATATTTATTTCGTATATTTTAGGAGTCTGGCTATTGCAACTATCACTACATGTAAATACCTTTTAGGTCTCCTAGAATCTCAGAAATCCTTCCTCCAACATTAGTCTCATATATATTAGGTCTTAGAAAAGAAATCAGGATGATGTATCACATTTACAGGCTTTAAATTTGGGAAGATTTTTCATGCTCTCTCTCCAATCACCACCCAAAGCTGAATATGAAAAGTTTGTTTCTTTGCATGATCTAACCCATATTTCATTTAGATTCATACTCTGTCCTATTACTTCATATAAGAATATGTCTTAGGTTTTTTCTCTGATATTTGTCTCTAACATTTTTCTAATCTATGTGATCTGTTTCATCTGTTCTTATCTGACTTCATCTTCAGTCTCTCTTTTTTTTCTCTCGTGAGCTTGCTTCTTAAATTTAGTATCTCTATCTTTACTTGTCCACCCTCTTTTAAAACTTTATTTTCCCCTTAATCCCTTTCTGGGACTCCAAGCACCAGGTCTGTTCACTGGTGTGTGGCTAATTCATGTGTCTTGAAAGGGCAGTAAAGATGACAGGCATATCGTGCTGGTTATTTAAATCCCATCTCCAAGACCGGTGAAACCAATGGGAGCATTCGCTTCAGCTTCGCAGTGAACTCTCTCTGTAGAAGGTCTCAAATATGTCTGACTTGAAAGTCTTCATTAGACATCCCGCTTTGCAGAAACTCCTTAATATCTTTCTAACTGCAAGTTCAGATTTATAGTATAGTGGTAAACAACACCATTGCACTGTTTAATGTATATGAAGTCATTATGGTGATAAAGGATTTGATGCTGCCAAGTGCATCAGCCCTGGTCCACTGATGTACTGTGTCACATCCTTCTTTTTAATCATGAGTCATTATAATGAATTTCACAGAGCTGCTTATATCCTTTAAGTTAAGTAAATGCTTAAGTGTGTTTCTGGATTAGGACCAGAGGACTCAGCGCTGTGGAAGATTAAACAAAAAGCAAAGAATCAGCAATACTGGCAGAGAAAGGCTTGCTGAGTTTATCCATAAGTCTTAAAACAAGGCTGATTTCATTTTGGATTGGAAAATCTACTCCTGCTCAATCCTCTGCCAATTTGTGGTGCAGAGAGATATCCATCCACCAGCTGTGGATTATCTGACTACCAATCTTACTATTTGACAAAACACCTCAACTGCATGAAAGCAGCCTCAACCAAATGTATCAATAATTACCTGGCTACGTTTCTGATATGTTACAGCCTCTATGAAATATTTTGCAGTTTCTTAATAAGAAAAAAGACAAATTACCACATTTGCTTTTTTTTTTCTCACAGCAGTTTGCCCTGAATCAGAATCCTAACCATTTGTGCCAAAATCACAGCTTAGTTTAACTTCATTCACCTTCCTGACAAGCAGCCAAAGCTCCATATGAGGAGAGTTAGCAGAGTTGGTAAAAGACTCTGAAGTGTTCAGCTTTGAATGAGTTTTAGGTCTGAGATATCTGATCAACTTACCATTTATCAGCTGAAAATCTGAAATCTGTGAGCAAGCTTTCAAGAGGTTAAGCTAAACTACTTCCTGCAATTTCGAGCATGCCTACAAATAGGTTGTTCCTTAGGTTCCAACATTTATCAACTGAAAATTTCCACTCTTGAAGTTAGAATTAAATTGCCAAATCATTTGGGAACCTTAGAAATTTATTTCTAAGTGATCTGTTTCTGAAGAATAAAAAATTCATTGCTCATCTTTGTAACATGAAAAATTGATTAAATATATGAAAACAATAACACACATTTCGCATGTGTGTTTTATGGCCTCCATTAGGTACCTCAGGATGAATGGGGAGGATACCCAGCTGGTGGGAAAGACGAAGAGATCCCCTGCAGAAGAATGAGAAGTGGGAGCTATATTAAGGCCATGGGAGATGAAGAAAGCGGAGACTCTGATACTAGCCCCAAGACATCACCAAAATTAACGGTTCGACCAGAGTCTTTATTAAAATCCATTGGACAAAGACCACTGGGAGATCATCCAAAGTAAGTTTCACTATACTTGTTATATACCGTTCTGAAAGTTGCCGTGATTTGAGTCATTTTTCTTTATATCTTATTGATAGTGGTCAATATCCATGAGAAAATATGATACTGTTGTTAAAAAGCTAACTTTTCTGTCTTCATTTTAAATTAGCTACAGTTTCTTGTGATTACTGAATTAAAAACTGCTATATTCCTCCATCCATGTAACAAACCTGCTACTTCAGAAAGAGTTTGTTATGTTTACTAAAGGAAATATAGCTATATTTTTATCAAAAGTTTAAAAGTCTGAATATTTCTTCTCTAGAAGGATTATTTTATAATGCTTTGTTATTTCATTGCTTTCTCTGAAGTAGAAAATACACTATTCTATACTAAGTATAGTAACAAATGCATAATTGTATCATATATTTGACATCTTACACCTTCATTATCGGTACAATGCTTTATGTATCAGCTATACTGTATTATAATCATTTAAACACTTTGTGGAGGGTTTTGTTTGACTTGGGTTTTTTCATCATACTACCTACAATACAGCCTATTAAATAACTAAAGCAAATTTTGAAGCTATAGGAAAATACATCGTTATGTATGTTTTCCAATAGATCTTTATTTTTCTCTCCTTTTCATCCTTTCAATATATAATTTTATAACTAAACTGTAAGTATACTTCTGAAGACAGTTTCAAAGTGGTAGCCTGATTTCAAACCTGCAGCTTGTATTAATGTGACTGGGTGTTTCTCATGGCTTAGAAAATTGATCTTTTTGCCTGTGAGAAATACATAAAATGAAGAAACTAAGAGTGAAACCTTTGATCCAAGGTTGTTTATTGTTCTGTAGGTAATACCATGTGTAGTATACCAGAGTGACTCACCTTTTCAAAAGATAAAGTAGAACAAAACAAAAACCTTAGGCAAAAATCCTTTTGGCTTAATTAAATTGAATTATTTAGCTAGCAATTTGGAAGAAAACCATCAACTTTCACTGTTACTGAAGAGAACAGTTTACAACTATACTGTTTCCTATTGCTTGCTCATACATCTCTGTAGGCTCAATTCAGATGCACTAACAAAGGCGTCTGTACCAGGAGCTGCTGTAAAATTTCTGAGACACTATGAAACAAGAGTGGCAGATCTCTGCTCTCAATTGGCAACGAAAATCCAGGCATTATACCTTATGGCATCTCAAAGGGTGCCAGAGACCTATGTTTAGGCAACTGAGCCAAATTCTGAATGTGAATCTGAAGGATTTGCTAGAATATTAGTTTCAATGATGAAAACGTAGCCTATAACATAAGTATTGCTGGCAGATCTGTACCTGGCTGATTTCCAAAGAGGAAAAGATGAGCTTTTAATGACAGTGGTTGGAAGCAACATTTGAATTTTTTATATCCTCAGTCATTGCATCTGGGATTAATTTTGGGTTTGAGGCATGCTGGCTACATTGACTGGTTCAGTCTGAATTTGTGAAAGTTCCCAGGAAACAAAAAAAGGTGGTTAATTTTCAGCTTGGGAGTACGTGTCAGTGGGAATAGAATTCTTTCAGGATGAGGAGCCCCTAATTTCTCAGCGATGGTGGAGACATACATTGTGAATTCTTTTGTCCTGGATTTTCTCATAAATGGCTCTGAAAGCTGTGGTTCCTGCAAAAGGGCAATTATCCTCGTAGGATAAGATGTGCTAAGGAAGAGTAATCTAAAGTCCGTGGCTTGTTAAGAGTGACCCTTCTGCAGGCAACAGGGAAAGAGGAGACAGTCAACTTTCTCAGACTTCCACACATCAACTGACTTTCTTCCTGCTGGTAAATTAAACATTTTCAGTACGCAGACCTGAGTACAGAAACCTGACCATGTACACTGAGAAGGTTTTGGAGTGATCACAGGCAAACTTGTTGCCTGGGTCTATTAGCACTGTCCCAGCCACTGCCTGGCCATGTTCTGGGCATTGGCATGGGCCAGGGATCATTCCCAGGAAGCAGTTTGGATGCAGCCATCCTGGTTTGGAGGATATTTCATATCCATTCTGGTACCACAAACTAAAATATTTTCTCAGAGACAGTTCTAACTTTCCAAGTACTTGGACAAAATGTATTCTATTCTATTCTTTGTTTTCAGCTATGGTTGGGTCTCCCACAAGTGAATGTAGATAACAGCACAAATTTTCCAGTCTCACTGCCTGCCCTATACCCCCACAGCTTGTAAACAGATCCAGACAACACCTAGACATACATAATCAAACAAAGAATACGTTTCAAGAAAAAAAAAAAGTCTTTCTGATCTGTTAAGTCCTGAAGGCAGGTGGTTAGAGGTAGGTCAATACCAAATGTAGCATCTTCTGTCAGTTTTCCATGTATTGTAAATACACTGCTCAAAATATAATTGATTAAAACACGAGTACGATGCTGATGCAGTGTACTGAGATTGACAGCTGTGCCTGTTCATGGTCCCGAAGGATTTAATGGCATAGTTACCACTAACTGCAGGCGGAAAAGGAGGAGGCTTTTTGTAATACTGTGAAATATTATTAGGGGCTCTGTTGAGAATTTGTTGCAAACACTGCACTAGGAATAATTGAGCAGCCAGGCAACTGCTGACAGATATCTTTTAAATCCTTGGTTTTCCCTTAAACTGAGGGACAGCACCTTGAATCTGCCAGCCTGATGTGCACTTTTTTTCCAGCGAACTTCAGGTAGAAATGTGACAGCTATCCTGGTTCTTGTATGTCTGTCTTGCAAAAATCTGCAAATTTCAGCAGTCCTAAAACCGATGGAAAATTTCTTGTCTCACAGGAATACCAAGTGCTGGTGCTAACCTGGGTTTTTACCATGAGCCATCTCCTCCCAGTACATCTCTGTCTCCCTGTCACTGTGGTTGCCTTTTATGTCTAGCAGATTTCTGTGAAGGATATAGCAAGGGATGATGGTTATGGAGCCTTCCTTGCTCCTCCAGCACGGCTCAGTAATCCCCATTGCACGGCGAGTACTCTTTGTACCACTGATCACGCTGCTGAGCCAGAAGCCAAGGTTTTGAACACCATTCCTGCATGTATAGCAGGGCTGAATAGAGTTTCTGGCATGTAGTATGAGAAATTACATAATTCAAGATGTCAGCTGCATTAGCTGGCTTTTTAGCTTATTTACCAGGATGGAGGGAGCTAATGCACAGAAATAAAATGGGGCTTATACTCTATTAGTCCTCGGCTTGGGTAGATAGGATAGCTTAGAACTGGAGTATGACAGAGAACCAGTAAACCTGTAATAAAACCTGAATATTGATAGTTTTGGTGGTATAAAAACATATATTGGCTGCAAAATATCTGTAGCTGGGTTTCATAAGAACAAGCCTAGTTTCCTGTCATTATTCTGAATAGGATAAGATGAAAATTAGAAAAGTCTTCTCTTAACCTTCAGTAGACCTTTGACATGTGTGCATGTTTCTCCTCTGAGTTTTATCAGGCGTCTTGGCAAAGAGTTTTTTCCTGTTTAAATTCTGTTTCTATTTTGACAAAAGTAAGTCCCTGTTTTGTCAGTTTGTGTTGCTCAAAGATGCAGCAAACTGAACATTAAAAATTTATAAACAACAAAAATGCATATTTGTATCTGAATAAATAATTTTCTTTAACAACATAAAAATAGGTAAATGTAACTTGTTTCACAGAAGCATTAAAATTCTGAAATCATTTATTTTAAGTCACTCTTGGAAAGGAGTATATTTTACTCCAAGTGGGAATAAAAAACAAGTGCGGGGTCTCCCACTGCTATTTGATGCAGATGGCGGAAGCAGGGCATATGCCCAACCACTGCCATTTGATCACCACCTCTGTCAACCTGCTAGCACAGCCAGCACCGTCCCCAGCCCGCTGTCAGCCTTGGCCACCTGCCTCTCTTCTAAATAGTGCCCAGGTGCGTTTCAGGGACTAACCCTGTTGGATGCAGCCACCTTCTCTATAGGATAAGAGAGTTGAACCATACAGGACAGTTGGACGAAGGGTCAGGTAATGGACATAGCTTATTTCTGAGCATAGCTGTAGCCTAAGTGACTCAGATTTTGCTGGATTTTTCAAAAATTAAATGCGCCTAAATATCTGGATTACTCACTGAAGATAATGGCATTTCAATTTTTTCTTTGTGAATACTGTTTTGAAAGACTAAGTAGTATGTTGCACTACTTAGTCCCATAACATCAAGTCAAAGCCCAATGTAATTTGTTATTATTATTATTATTATTAAATTGCATTTGAGTGAAATACAATGCAATAAGGCTTGCCGTGGTGGAGACAGGACACATACTTGAATCTGTTTCCTCTCCAAGTTTTTGCTTTCTTGGAATGTTGCCAGCAATCCCATTTATTGTGGAAATTATCTTAACTCCTAGTAGTCCCAGGAGAAAGAAATACTAAAGTTTTAAAATATTTTTTTTTATTTTGCATTATGATTAGACAGAGAAAATCTTTCGGATATCAGTTTTGGTATCCTGTGAACAAATACAGGCCTTCTGGAGGTGAAATGCAAGCCCTTTATATTCAATCTGTTGGTTTCTGCCACACTGTGGTGCTACTGAGGATGGAGTTAAACTGTGTTGGAAGGTAGTTTGCAGAAGGTAGCTTGTGGAAGGTAGGTAGCGTGCTGCTAGGTACTTTCATTTACAGTAAATGTCAAAATAGCTGAACATTTTATGGAACTGGTAGCTGAAACAAAAGGAATGTCTGTCCTAAAGAAGTCTTGTGCACTCCTGGAAAAGAGACTGGCCCACAGGGTTTGTAAGGGTATCCTTCCAGCCTAGTAAATGTCATTGCTCTGCATTTGTGACAAAAGCAAGCAAAGCTGAGAGATGGAAGTATCAGAGACACTGGGATCCAGAAAGGAAAGCTGAAAAGAAAGCAAGAATATGGAATTATGTGATCAATTCTATGACTGAAGATAGTGTTCCAGTTATTTGATGTTTCTCATTTTCAGGAAAGGAGTATTTAATATACCGGTTATGTAAATGAACAGGATAGCACTGTAGAAACAGCAAGTTCCATTTTCAGTATCTCCTTTTTGAAGTGTTGTAAAAGACTCTGAAGACAGTCCAACCATTTAGTCGAAAAGGAGAACAAGAGCATTTAGCCCAAAGTTAACTCTGTTTGAAGATCATACTGGTATCACTCATGCAAATGAACAGTTGTGCTGTGTTGAAGTTTTCCATAATGCTCTGAAGTGACTCATGGGAAACTAGATGTTGCAAACATGAAGATGGAATAGGTTAAGCTACAATAAAACAATCAGAGACAGCAATGTGTACTTTCCTTTTGTGAACCTCTAATAGCAGACTTTACTGTGGCAGCTCTTAGTCCAGATACCTTCAGCTGATGGGTGAGCAGACAGAAAGGCATGCGAGCAGATAGGTAGTATAAAAATTTACTATTTCAAGGAGGAAGAAAATCTGTCATAGCACAAACTATTTAGTGGACTGCCACAGTGGTACTTTCCCTTGGCTTTATTCTCCCTCCAATCCTGTGCCAGGTTTTGGCCCCTCTATGGAAGTGAGCATCTCAAACTCTGAGTCACACTCAGAGAGAAAGCAGCCGTGCCTCCCTCAGATGTTTAACACTTATGCACTGGATGTTATTAAAGCCCATAGCACATTTGAAGAGCACAATGCATGTCAATATTTCAGCCACCTTTTTTCACAGTCTGGTATCTCAATGCAAAAATTACTTTATTCAGTAGTTTAAGCTAATATGTGTAAGACTCATAATGGTTGCCATATTTTCTGGGCTTGTGGTAAACTAGATCAAAGCAGTGATCTGAATTAAAAATAACCTTTCCCTTCTCCTTTTCAGAGTGAGAGATTGCATCTCTCTATGGCCATACTAACTTATGCTGATTTAAAGAATATCTGGACTGTGACCCAGGTCATGTCCACGTGTTCTGTTCTGCAGGCTATTGTGGCAACAAAAGCATTGCCCAAGCACACAGCAAGAGGGGTAAACTGCAACAGGAAGATTTGACAGCACTTAACTCCCAGAGCCCTTGGCTCAGCAGAAACCATGAAACAGTACAGGCTCCTCTAAAACATGCAGGAAATCTCCATTTAAATAATTCTTTCCATTTGTAACAATTTGTGCTAACCACAGCATGCTTGGAACACAGAATGATAGAATCGTAGAATGGTTTGGGTTGGAAGGAATCCTTAAAGGTCATCTAGTCCAAACCCCCCTGCAAGGAGCAGGGACATCTCCAACCACATCAGGTTGCTCAGAGCCTCATCCAACCTGGCCTTGAACGTTTCCAGAGATGCGGCATCCACCACCGCTCTGGGTAACCTGTTCCAGTATTCCACCAACCTCACTGTGAAAAAAAATTTTCCTTATGTCCAGTCTGAATCTGCTTCCTTCTATTTTAAAACCATTACCCCTCATCCTATCCCAACAGACCCTGCTAAAGGGTTTCTCCCCATCTTACTTATAAGCCCCCTTTAGGTACTGTAAGGCTGCTATAAGGTCTCCCCAGAGCCTTCTCTTCTCCAGGCTGAAAAGCCCCAGCTCTCTCAGCCTATCTTCATGGGAGAGGTTCTCCAGCCCTCTGATGATCTTTGTGGCCTCCTCTGGACTCACTCCAACAGGTCCATGTCCTTCTTATGTTGTGGGCTCCAGAGCTGGGCGCAGAGCTGAATGTGAGAAAGTGAAAACCAAATGAGAAGTTTAGAAACGCTGCATGAGACAAAATCTCTATCTTTGCATTCATCTTTGCCCATGGCAAAGCCAACACCATATTGTTTAATGATGGACAAATTTGTTGACATTTCTCCTAGAGAAATACCACTTGGTAAATAGACAGAAAGAAGCCTTGATATTGCAGGCTGTAGGTAAGTGTGCAGATGTGGAGGAGTGGGTGTGCTGCAAAAACTTTACAGATTAGGAGTTTAAGTACAGCTTCCTTGCTAAAGAAATTATTTTCCTATTTGAATCCTATCCATTGCTGCACACCAGTGATGCAAGCCTTTTTTTAATTTTTAAGGGTAAATTACGGGTTACCATTAACTCCTTTTCTGCATTTTAAATTAGAAATGGTTTTGAAGCCATGCCTGAGAAATACTTTCAATAGAAGAGATGGGAATAATGGCTAGAAAAGCTACCCTCATCTTTTATATGCTTTTTATTTATCTTTGGTTTCCCCTCGATCTTCTGACTCTAAAAAGCCTCATTACACACTTCATTAGTAGCTTTCTGAGGCCCTGTAGTGTAGGAGCATCTACTCAGAGTCTCTGAGGGGTGAAATTGGAGATTTACTGAGGAGAGTTTGAGGGCTAATTACAAAGCCTTATCAACTAATAATGCAATCAGTGGGCCACTGGCACAGTGATGGTGTTCTCTGCTGCATTCAATAAGATCTGGGTCAGATTAGTCCACAGGGTTAAGAGGGAATGCTGATGAAGGGCAGCTAATCATCTGGCCACCTAAGAAGTATCTTTTACAGGGTCAGAAGATGGTCCCCATCCTTTCTTCTTTTGCAGAATAATAGGAAATACTCTTAAGCAGTGTTAGGCACCTTGTTCTCTTAGAAGTAGCACAGTGTGAAACCCAGGGAGTAATTGAGCCCAGATCTCCTGTCTCATTGTAGTGAACACCAGCTTCATGTTGTAGAGCTGAAATGTATTACCCTGGATTAGGGATGGAAAGGGAATCCTAAGGCTCAGAACACAGAGTCTTCTCAGGAACAAAACAGACTTTTGTCAGAAAGGTGCAATTATATGATGGATTGCGGTGAAAATGCAGTAAGATTCAGGCCAGTCTCACAAGCAGAAATAATGAAATCCCGGAGAAAATATGTTTCCGGTGCTTATTCATTCCTGCTTGCAACAAATATGTTAGTTTACTTTTAGTTAGAAAAGGATCAAGAGCTGCTTTTCTCGTTGGTTTAGTTTTTAATAAAAACTAAATGAGACTATAATGTATGTGTGCAGAAACAAAACATATCTCCTTCAGGCAAAGATTTGAAAATTACGATGCTTTTGGTTAAAAAGCAGAAATCATGTATGTATTTTCACATCTCCCAATTCTACTCTATTTTTTCCCCAGAAATTACATAGTCTCTTTAATGTTTTCAACTTCAGCATGAGAAGGTCACTTATTTGCTTAAGACCTACGGACTTTAATGAACTTATTTATATATTTAAATTAAGCTCATGCTCAGATGCTTTACTGAGTTCTGATGGTTTGTCATCTAGATTATGATTTTTTGCGTGTGTACGTGTATATGTACCAAAAGCAAATTGAAAAAAAAAAAAAAAGAGAGACAGCTTCTTGAAGAAAATTATGAATATTTAAGTTCCATAAAGGGATTTAGGAACATACAGCCAGTATCTGAGTTCTGCTTAGATCCTCAGGTCCATGTACTGAACTGCTACATGATGCTTTAAATGCCTCCAAGTTTTTGCCGTAACATCTGCCTGAGTTTTGTTGTTGCTGACCAGCTCACTGCCTACTCTCCAGGTCAAGGTCAAAATAGGATATTGGGACAAGACTTTCAGGATTATCTACATGTGCACATTTGTCACTCACCTCTTGCAAACAATAGCTCTGAGTTTAGATTTCCCACATCAGACTTTTTTTTTTTTACATGCACATTCTACATGATTTGGAGTGCAGGCTTGATTGAGCCTACATCCTCTGTATCCTTGCAAGGAGTGAGCAAACCACCAGACTGTTTAACTATTCCAGATGACTTCCTCTCGTTCTCTCCTGGTTCATGTTGTACAAAATCCCGAAATACTTAACAACAAGAAAGGTTCTCTCCTAGCAGTGGGCATTTCATAAGGACAGAAACAGCAGTCTCTGCCTCTTTCCTAACATATTCCTGTAATAAATCAGATGTTCTACGTCTTTCAGGCACCTTCTTAAAAAAAAAGGCTACAGGTCAATGATGAAATATATACGCAAGTTAAAAATTTAATTTGGCCCAAATTCTCATTTCTATCACTAATCAAAGAGAAGCTCCAATCTGGCAAAGATTAGAAAAGAAATTCTTCATTATAGATAAATTCACCAGATTTATGTGTACTTTCAGTTTTTGCAAAGAACCAGACTAACTGTGCTATTCCAGAGGGAGAACCAGACCTAACGTCCATACTCTGACTTCTCCAGTGGGCTGCACGCAGGCACATCTGTGCCCCTTTTCAGAGCTCTATTGACTTCAGCAGGGACCCATGGAGACACAGTATGACTCACAGCTGCCGTACAATGGCACTGCTAGCTAAGATTAATCATTAGATTTTGGTCGATGAGTTATTTCACGTACCTACAAAGACACAGTTAAGATAGATCCAGATGGAGAAATGGATATCAATTGAAATGCAAATCTCTCAATAAAATAGGTTTTGATAACTTATCCTACCTTGCTAATTCTAATGCACCTCCCTTTTAGGTGCCCAAGATGAATTACTTTACAAATTTTGTCTTTTTGTCCCAGATACTTCTGAATGGCATATACTGATTTAAACAGAGATGATTGTACTTTCTTTAATGTTCCCATTCATTCTCAGATTTTTTGACAAATGCAGGCATGATCATGAAAAAAAAAAGATATTATTTTAGAATATTACAATTCCTAAAATTAATTTGATGGAAAATTGACTTTCTTTATATCTGGTGCTCCCTTAATAAACCTGACAGACCCATTCAGAGTCAGAAGCTGACTTTCTTGCTGCAACTTTTAGATGCCTGGGAAGACTTTCGTTCACTTTTGGTACCTTCTTGATCCAGGGTGCACTGGTGGCTGAACATTTGATGGAAAACAGGCACTCTGGGGAGTGATCATTATTTTGAATGTGAGTAGATCAAGGAATGACCTTGGCAAGTGTTTGACATTTGCTGCACTGTTGGTATCATGTTCATACTTTTTTTTAAGCAAAGGTATTAAGTTTATGACAAAGTATATGATATCAATCACTTATTAGAAAATAAAATACAGACAGTAAAATAAAAAGCAATTTAACAGAGATCTCTTTCTCAGGAGTCATACACCCCATGTTCCCACTAGGGTTGTCTTGACTGTCAAGTACTGCTGCTCAGGAATCTGAACTTGTAGGGACAAGTGAGGAGGTTTCATTGTTTTCTTTTGACCCTGGCTTAGCTATAAGCTGTAAAACCATGTCAGCCTCTAAATCTGTTATTTCAAGATATCATAGAAGTGAAACTATGTTATTTTACTGTCATACAGAACTTTTCACCAAATGACAAAAAGATTTGTCTTCTACAGAATGTGCAGTGGTTGCATAAATCATGGTACAGTACTGCATGTTGTCATTCTGGCTCACAGTGATACTCATCATACAGCAATGACAAGAGACTTCAGAAAACACGCCACAAACAATCCTGGGTGTTCATCAGCATCTGAACTCGGTGACGACGAAGCATGGGTTGAGTGCTGCACAAAGCGATAGACCTCAAGTGGTGCAAAGTGCTGTGGTACAGACCGCAGTGGGAACGCCTCGGATCCCCCGGCACTGTTTGCTGAAGTCGTTGGGCTGCTTCAAACACTATCCATGGTCATATAAATTTTCCAAAAGTTATATAAAACAATGGAATGCAGGGAAAAAACCTCAAAGTTAGTTATTTACTGTCTATAAAGTAAAGTAAACATCTTACTCCTGCTAAAAATACACAGTTAATAGAGGAGGAAATTGATGGCTAAAGATGAGGAAGTAAGAGTCCTTCCCTTATCATTAGTTAGCACTTGATTGCAGCTGTTGGATTAGCTTACATGATTTTTCCTTTCATTAAAACATGTTCTAAATAGCTCTCTAGTTTTACAAGTCTTCTGCTACAATTACATAAGTAGGGAAAAGATAAGGAGATGTAGATGTTCTTTTCCATCTCTTGAAATCTCCTGACAAACATTATCTAATGCTTTTTGGTTACAATATCAGTAAGCTTAAACTTATTCCTACATTTTTACTGTACTCAGTCCTGTTAAGGACGGCTACAAGACATGACAAAACATAGAAGGAAATTTGTTTTCTGGAGTCAAAAGAGTAAAAAGAAATCCTTTTTTGTTTTCTTTTTTTTTTTTCTTTTTTTTTTTTTAGCACATCTTGTTGCTTGTAGGTCTAAGGTAACAGATATTTCCCAGCAGTTGTTTTCCCCCATTCTGCTCTTAAATTTTATTCTTGGTGAGATGCAAGCAAGAACAATTAATTTGTACAAGGAGAAGAGTTTGTGCTTTTGTGGAAGCCAGTGTCCCTAGTGAGGGATCAGGATTAAACGGCTGTAGCAGGGGTGATCTGGACTCTACTGGAGATAGAGGTCTAAGGGTACTTTTGAAATCTGCAGAGGACAGAGTAGGATAAGTGGCCCAATGCTGGCTTCTGTGATGGTGTTTTGGAAGATCTTGAGCAGGATAACTGTAGGCTGGGAATTAAGAGGATTTTAGGGACCAGTAAGGGTTAGGATCTGAGTTGTCAAGAATGAAGGAGAGCTGTATTTGGGGTTTTGGTAAATATGAGTTCTGGGGCTGGAGGAAGGGGCAGCTTTCAGATGGGAGCAGTGAGGCATATGAGGTTTAGATACAGAGGCCTGGGTCCTTGCAGACTAGAGGAATGCTAGAAAAGGAAGGCTGTAATGCAAGACTCCTAGAAACTTCTAAGCAGGAACTCTTCTTCAAACTGCTGTCTCTTCCGTTGTGCTTTATCTATGTTTTGCTGTTGGAATACCAGCCTCTTTCCCGTTCACTCTATATCATGTTGACATACTATACCAGGCACACTATCAGATATGTTAGCAGATATACTGTCCCAGATAAGCATGCCATACACTAGCTCACTTCAAGCAGTTATAATACAGTATTTTGTCCTCCCTGAATACACTCAGGCAATTTGCTGAGCACTGAAAGTGCTGTTGCAAATTTAGCTATTTTCACTGGAAATCCTAAAGCTTTGCTTTTAAGGTAGAGGTTTTCAAAAGCTGCAAGGTCATTGCATGGCATTGCCTTATTCCTAAAAGTTTCTCTAGGCTTTGAGCCTTGCTTGCAGTTAAGATATTTCTCATTAAATTTAAGACCTCTTCCTAGCTGCCCTGGACTTGCCCTAGCCAGTGGAAAGGGGAAAGCAACCCTTAAGGATAAAAAAAAACTTTTAAAAAGTAATAAATTTCTAAGATATTTTTTGTTTGGAAAAGCAAATGGGAAGAGTATTTATATATGGATTTCATTTTTCCTATTAATCTCATCCTTTTCCTCCTTTTCCATAGTACCAAACTTTAGAGTCACCTCTTTGCTGTTAATGTGTGTACTTGTGTGTAGTCCTGGAGATGGACTGCCGAACAATCTCATGTGCTCACGCTTGTCTTGCCATTCTTCAGCAATCAGCTGAGATATAAGATCATCTACTACAGAGCATAAAAGAAAATTATTTTCTTTTATCAACATGATAGAGCTGTGGTGTTTTGGGAATGAAGGTCAAGAATTTTGTTCAGAAGCTTAGAGATGGGGTGGATGTCATTAAAAAGCCAGCATTTACCAATGTCACACGGGATATGTGTCTTGTAGCATTGTTGACAAGCATGAAAGTTCCTTGAGCAATGAATAATGACATTTGAGAGCAACTTCTTCATGTAGCTTTTGGGTCTATGGCGTTTTGGTTCTGGATCATGTTTACAGCAAGATCATAATTTTTACCATGCATTCAGACACTTATCCTAGAAGATAACTTCGAATGTATATCTTAGAAATGAAAACTAATCTTTATTTTTATCAGGAAAATTTCAAAGTATCAATCAAATGGATGTGAAATTGCTTTTACAGCCTAATATATGTAACATTTCTTTTATTTTGCTACAGTCCCATGAATCAATCACTCTCCTTTGATAAATGAAAAATTGTCTAACTATCAGGTAATGTCCAAACTCATCCATCAAAACTCAGCTGCTTAGCAGCACTATGGAATACTAGACTTCTTTCCCTAATAAATTATTGCTGTAGAAATTGTTGATTGTATTTAGTGATAGCAATATCTCACAAGGATAATGAAATGCCCATTTGTCCCTGCTCATTGCAGGGAGGGAGTTGGATTAGATGACCTTTAAAGGTCCCTTCCAACCCAAGTTCTATGAAATACCAGGTTGTTGAGCATTACTTAGCAAAGGAGACAGTTATTAGGAGCCAGTTTAAATTAATTAATTTTAAGTAGTTTATAAAATCGTTAATAATTTATAATTTAATTCTGTTGCCTCTATCTTTTCTTTATGTGGCTTGTGTTTTAATGAAGACACCTCAAAAGTCTCTTTCACAAATGGCTTCTGAACTCAGAATCCCTGATTTTACCACCTGATGACAAGCAGAAGGTCCAGAGGGGACTCATCTGTTTTGAAAAATACTAAATTAACAACACCAGACAGATTTAGTAAAGTGTATGCAAAGAATCAGAATGACACAAAGCAGGTGACAGTCATCAGCCTGCTTCCCGTAGAGGACAGGAGGTTTAGTTACATCCAGCAATTAAATATAGATAGAGAGGCTCTACACCACGTCACCTAATCTATTATATTTATCTTCATACCTATGGGAACAAAAAAAAATGCTGCTACAGTTCTTGTTTTCATAATCTAAAACCAAATTAGACCCCTTATCAGACAGCTATCTTAATCTGCAAATCACTGTGACTGTAATGAATTAATTAACACATGAATTAATGATCACATGCCTGCTTCAGTCTCATACATTTTCATTTCAGTTTTAGCAGTTATAGCATAGTTTCCACAGAGGTATTCCATAGAAGGCACTGAATAAAGACAGGAAGAATTAAAAAAAAAATGCCCACTTTGCACCAAGATGAAAACGTAACCTATCCTTTTTGAAGAAGGCAGCCCATCTTAGAGAAGCAGATAGCCCAGCCATTTGCAGACATACTGAGGAAGCAAGGCGATGTCTATGTTGACCCTGAGATGGCCAAGCCAGGGAGAGCACATGGAAATGCTTGACAATAGATCTCCCAAATATAAGGTCAGGGAGGTCTATAAATCCCACCTGCTTGTGCAGCTGGTGATTTGAGGGACCCTGGGTTGTCTCACGTGTCTGACATCAAAGGATATGGCCACACATGGAGCCGGAGCTCAACACTATTATTTTCTACTGTAGTCAGAGCCATGATAAAGGGTCTGAGTTTCCTCCCTGAGGGCTCCTCAGGAATTGTTTCCAACCCAAACTTAGGTTGTGTCCACTTAGTGAGGAAGGCTGAGTTCTTCTTCAGGCACCAACCTATGGCCACGCTCAATAATTATGGTCTAAGAAACAAGGTCCTGGTTTGTGCTTCATTTAGCACCAGGAGTTGAACCTGTGGCTTTCTCATTCACTGAGTGGTCTGGTCCTTCCAGAGAGGAACTTTCCCATTTCACAGGGAAATTCCCGACAGCCCAGGCATGTGTCACAGCCACAACCGCACTGAGTAGCTCTGCCAGCTCAGTGTCAAATAGCCAACACTGACAGACATTCAACTGGCACAAATCTATTGTTCCCAGAAACTGTGCTTTTGTTAAAGCTGCCTTTAAGGAATAGATATTAAAAGTGCCTATTTGCCACATGAAATTCAACATTTTTTGAAACATGAATTAATTTATGCACTGGTGTTTAGGGATGAGTGTCATATGGCTTCTAAAATCTGATTTTCAGAGGTTCTGAGAACTCTGGTAAACCTTGTTCACAACTTTTTTTTTTTTTTCAATTTTGTATTCATAGAATCATAGAATCATAGAATGGTTAGGGTTGGAATTCAAAATGAGGTTCTTCTGTTAGGCTTCTTTTATTTTCCTGGAATGACAGATAAACAATATCTTTGACATAAAACATGAAGACTAACATACCCTTGTAGTGAAAGCATACTGAAAAGGGCTTGGTATGGTGTTAGGGTCCCAGTGCTCCAAACTGGGAGATGTGGTGTAAGAAAAGCATTTCTAGAGCTTCGTGCAGTTGCTCTGAGTACCTTATGAATCTATTTTTTCAGCTGAACATGGGATATTTTGATCTTTTGTAAAAATATATCAATCCTTTGAAGATAAAAGGTCTCTTGATGCCTAACACCTTGATGAAAAACAGATGACAAGTAACAGATTTTATCTATGAAGAAACATTTTTAGCTACTTTGGTTTATGCTTTAGCTCTGGTTCTTGTTACCATTGACCTAGACATTCTCTTTTAGTAAAGTTCAACATTAATACCCAGGAGGATTGATGATGTTTGAATACAGCAAAGACTTAAAATTTCATATCATCTAGGTAGCAGAATTGCAGATAGATTCTCTGCTTGTGCTACAGCGTTTGACTACAACAGATCTATGATGTTTTACACCGAGAGAGATTTTGACCCTGGGGAATGCATTTGTGAGTCTCATACAAATTACTGTCTTTAGTGTCCTAATTGATTCCATCTGTAGTTTTACACCCTTTCCTTTTTTCTTCCTCTTTCCTTTGTAGTCAGAGCTACCTTCAAACTGCAAGTGACGTGCCTGGGGGTCACAACCTGGATCCCTCTGCAAACTACAATTCCCCAAAGTTTCGCTCAAGGAATCAGAGCTATATGAGAGCAGTGAGCACGCTCAGTCAGGCCAGCTGTGTTAGTCAGGTGGGAAATTCTTGTTATAACTTTTCTTATAGGTTAATCACAGATGGAAGAGTTGTTACTAGTGGACGGTTTTAGGGTGGTTTTTTATTATTATTATTAATATCAAACTGAGGATGTGAATTGTCAACGTAATTCAGTTCTAAGGAATGTAACACTTGTTCAAAATTTTAAGAAAAATAGTGAATGCTAGAAGCCAAGGGGCATTATCACACATAATATTTTCCATTTATTTTTCATTAAAAATATAAATACTGGTATTTTCATTTTCAGTCTATATTAAATATTTAAATGTTAAGTAGATTGAGACTGAGCATAATGGGCACACTCCTATAATACTCATCCTCTGAAAATATCTTCTCTGATTTCAGTAAATGTGGGTTGCCAGATTAAGATATAGATCAAAATAATTATCCTCCAAAGGAGCAGTGATTCATCTCTAAACTCAATCCCTCACTCTTCTTGGGTGAAAGAATAAGTCCCACCAATTATTCTATGCATGGGACTTCTGAAAAGAGACATTTTTCCACCCTGCTGGTTTTATGTTGGTTAGTTAATACTAATTCATGTTGAAGTGAGATCTGAATCAGGCCTGAAGTGCAAGCAGCCTTATGAAGTATGTGCATGTTCTGCTTAGCAGAGGACTTTATGTAAAATTTCCAATGTTCCTAATGTGTATTGCTCCTGACATTTCTTCCCTGTGTTGCTTCATGACAGGTGGGCCCTGCCCTCTTCTCAAACATGTGTTACCTTATTTTTCTTTGACCATGTAGTTGAGGCATCTAAGGGTATAGTAGTTAATTATGCACAATGGTTATATTAAAAAAAAATCTTTTTAAACAATTTGATATTCATTCACATTCCATTTGTATTGCACGGCTATTCAGGCCTGGATTCAACTCATCTAACTTGAGGCTTTTTACTGAGGCAACAAATAAAGCTTCCTCTGTAGTTAATGGAGTGGAAGAGTTTTTTCCAGGACAATGCACATCCCAAGTGGGCTGAGAGCCCTCTGGAAATGCCTGTCAGTCTCCACTGACTGTAGAGAGTTGGGAGGGTCTAGTCGCCTGACTAATGCCCTTCAGTCAAATTCCTTAATTTATCTGGGATAAATCTAAGTATAATCTTGTATAGTACACATGAGAATTAGAAACAGACAGTCAGTCATTTTCCAAACCTTTCATTATTTTTCATATCCTCCTTGTGAAACCTGTCCCCATCATTTTCATGCCTTAGTTTTCATTACCCTGGTTTTGTTATTTTCTATTTTTATTACACTTTGGTTTTGAGAAAGTTTCACAATAATTCGATACTGCATTCAAAGCAAGTGCTGTTGGCTGTCACCTAACAATGCTGTAATTTAGACCTATTTTAACATCTTCTGCCTCTTTGACTACATCTGTGCACGGAGATGTTCACTGAGCTGCCCATAATAACTAATTGGTTTCAGCAGTGGTTAAAATGCTTTGTTCCAATGTGCATTACGTGGAAAGATGTCCACAATAGATTTCATTTGCAGGTAGATTGCTCAATTGGCCAGATTAACTAAAGCTGCTGGATATAGTTCCTGACTTTCTTTGTCACTCTTCACTAACCTACATAATTTTGTGTCAGCTACGTACTTCCTACCTCACCGTAGGCCGTTTCCAGGCCAGTAATAAATGCATTTGATAGACGCTACACAAAGTAAATGTATTAAAATAGGAAGTTCTGAACCTTTGCTATTTTCCTGTTCCTTTTCCATGACACCATTATCTTCTTGCCCTATCTACATAATAGTAGTTTGTATGATTTGTGGTATTTTTAATGCTTTCTTTTTTTTGTGAAATCCTTCCTTTTTCACTCTTAACCAAGAGCAGAGTCAAGAAAGATGCTGGGTTCCATGGTTTATATTTTTAATTTAAGTTTTAAAACTTTTATTTTTCTATTGACAATGACCTTAGTTTGAAAGAAGTGGTTAGGACTTAAAATGCTTATGGACTACATTACCATAATTTTCCTGATCAATGATGTATGCAAAATATTTCAGAGTAAGATTTTTTAAAATCTTTTCCAGATTGCATTGGTCTACTTAACTTTATTAGAAGCACATTTAATGAAGGGTAATGTAATTCCTTTCAGAAGAGATTTAGTAGCCAAAATGTCTTACATGAAATTAAAATATCAGTTATTCATTATCATCAGAAGTTCTGTGTGAAATTTCCATTTACTTAATCAAAATCCTAAAACATTTGAAACATTTGCACTCACTCTGTTTCCATAATGAATAATGTACCAGGAACAGTAATAATGAAAAAATGCACTTAGCAGCCGTTTAGAAAAAAAAATAGAAATACAGAATCATAGAACAGTTTGGGTTGGAAGGGACCTTTAAAGGTCATCTAGTCCAATCCCCCTGCAAGGAGCAGGGACATCTCCAACCAGATCAGGTTGCTCAGAGCCCTGTCCCACCTGGCCTTGAGTGTTTCCAGGGATGGGGCATCTAGCACCTCTCTGGGCAACCTGTTCCAGCGTTCTGCCACTCTCATTGTAAAAAATTTTTTACATCAATGGGATGTGCTGTTTAGTGATGCTATGAATTTAACTTGGTATTTATACTGATTCTGATTTCCAGCACTTTCTTTTTTAAAAAAAAAATCTCAAGGACATATCAGGAGGTCATGCATTTGTCTGCCCGGTGTTAACTTCCTATCTGATTTTGGCTAAACGTAATTTTGAATTATTCACATACACTTACAGGCAGTTAGAGCTGACTTCAGAGAACCTGTTATGAATGATCTAGGTAGAATTTAGGCACTCATCATCAAAACTGCAATACACAGTTCCTTACCATGTGGGGAGCTGGAGGTGCTGCTGAAATCCCTCAAGGGACCAACCTGGTAGGTGAGGCAGGTAGGCCCATCCAGGGTGCTCTGACAGACAGGGTTTCTCAGCACACCTGACAGCAGAAGTATCACTTAAAACAATGCTGCTGAAGAAAAGGCAGCAGTAGTGGCTGCATCTCGTTTTTCCCCAGTAGCTGAATGGCTAATCCAGTTAACCAGGGAACAAGTTTGGTTTAGGGTCCTTCTCAGTTAAAGGTGGTCCAGGTATTACTTTCTCATCTGACCACTTTTCACTCTATTTCAGACAATGATTATTTTTTCACATGCTTCACTGGACGAAACTCTACATGCAGTATTTCTCAAACCTTTCAGAAGAATCACCTCCTCTGAATTTACACACCTTCAAGTATAAGATACTTCCTTGTGCCCCTTTATAGTGAGAGGAAGGTAGCACTCTGCCACACCATGGGTAAATATCCACATGAGTAGTAACTTTTCTGATAAGTGAGGAAATCCACCCTCACCTAGAGGGCTAATGTTAGCGTAGCTCATTTTTGTTCTCCTGTCCTGGCAGAACATGGATTTCTATCAGTGCAGAGTGATCTTGTTGGTTACCATTAAGTCGTGTATTTATAATCCTCTGAATATGCCAGAAGATATTAAATGTAAAATTAATTGTATGGCATGTGTGATGTACTTACTATATAAATATAGACAGCTGATGTAAGTTAAAAAAAATGTGAATGTGATCAGAAGGGATTACTACATTTTAACTATTTGCTAAAACAGTTCTTCATCAATGTACAGGTGTCCATTTGAGATGTTGAGGCCGTGATGATCACAAAAAAAGCAAGTCAAAAATCAAATGCATTGTTGTTGTTTATTCAGATGAGTGAAGCAGAGGTTAATGGGCAATTTGAATCGGTGTGTGAATCAGTGTTTAGTGAAGTTGAAGCTCAGGCAATGGATGCCCTTGACCTCCCTGGATGTTTCCGAACAAGAAGCCACAGTTACTTGCGTGCCATTCAGGCAGGCTATTCCCAAGATGATGAATGTATACCTGCAATGGGATCTTCCAACATCACCTCAACCATCAGGTCAACCACAGGTAAGCAAATCTACACTGACCCTTCCACTGTTCTGCATGTAAAAATATGTCTTCTTGTTTTGTAAAAGGATGTTTGACACTGGAACCAATTTCCCTGTGTAGTGATAATATTTGATACCAGTGTTCTTAGGTTTGTAATACTGTACTGTTGTGCCTACAGCTTAGGATAAGCTCCTTCTGGGGAGAATCCTGCAAGCATAATATAATGGATCTAGACTTCAGCATAGCTTTAATTTGACCTCCATTTCCCATATCTACAGTTATGCAGGTGCAAATGTAAAAATGCAAGTGCAAATGGTGTCATTTAGATATTGTTAGACATTTAGGTATTTTTATCTATCGAGCAATTGATCATCTAAATGAGATCAGTAGCTCTGATTTTATTTAAATCCTTAAAGTACCAAAAGAAAGAGAAGCGAGATTTTAAATATTTGGTCTAAACACTTACAGGTAATTAACCTCACAGAGAATAACTTACTTACTTTTAGAAAAGGTGTAGCCAGTTGTATCAATGCACTGAATCATAAACATTATGGCAAGCTTCACACATCTGCTATTGCTCATCAGTAACCATTAGCATTCATTGTTGTACCATTCACTTTTAGGATCTTTTAACATTCCTCCGGCAACTTTCTTTTCTCTTATTAGTTGCTTAGCAAAGATGATAACATTATTTATTTTAGAATATTAGCATTTAATATTGGTAGAGAAAAGATTGCACAGATAGCAGTTAAATAATTATAATTAAATCTATAACAAATACGTATTCTTTGTTAAGTGATCCAAATTCACTTTTATGTTTCCAAGGATATTAATGTCAGTTCCTAGTTATGATATTGTCCTTGCCACATACTACAAAATGGCAGTGCAGGCTACCCACCTACAAAAGGTAAAAATAGAGCTCAAAATGCATCATGCAAAAAATACTTTTTTAAATTATTTGCTTGACACATCTGTTGTATAACAGAACAGTGGGAGCTTAGAAAGGAAGTAAACTGAGGATGAATAACATAAGTTTGCATTCCAAAAGTAGTATAAAATGTTGTTTTATCTTCAGCAGAGTATTTTAATTGCTATATATAACTTTGTGTAAACCCAGAAGTTGTAGCTTACAGTGCCACCTCTAGGGATGTTTCTGTCCTTTGTCTAATAGAGATATTATCATGATTTAAAATGAGATTTTATTGCTACCCCAGAGACTAGTTTTCATTTTTGTCACATAGTACTGTGTGATTGTTATGAAGAAACCTTCCATGGCAAAAGACACAACAAAATATTTATTTTAGTGTCTGACTCTGGGTACTGAACTGGAATACTTTCAGAATTACTTTAGTTACCAAGTTGATTGGTTTTAACCTAAGTTGTCTTGAGTTTATACGCTAGCTAAGCCCAAAATTCTCACTGAAAGGAATTTATTTTATTTGCTCTAGAGCAACAACGCTGAATAATAGAATGTGTTTCGGAAAATAACCAGATTAGGCAGCAAATATGCTTGCATCTCAGTGTTTTCATACTTACAAAAAATATTCTGCATTGATTAGCAGTCTGCTGGTTAAATAATGTGGCTTTGAAAACTTTAACCTTCATTTCATGCATGGCTTCTCCCTCATCTCAGAAATGATTTATCAGATAGACTTTCTTGCCCAAGTATGAAATCTTTCTGCTTTGTTGTGGTGGGATGATGCTGACATTGTGGAGAAAAAAAAAAAAAATGATGTGAGGTGCTTTCCTGAGCCAAAACCGTTTCTAAGCTTCTGGACAGTATACAGTTCTGAGCGCATTTCTGTATTCAAAATATTATCTCTGTACCACTGAGCAAGTCTGTCCTCAGCTTCTGTGTAAGATATTCAAATTAGAAACATTTTATCTGTTTTACAAGAAGAGTAAAGATTATGTGATTCACTATTAACTGAACATTTCAGTTGCCAAATAAGGTCTCATTTTTAAAACCCTAGGGGTAACTCTTCCATATTTCTCTCTTCAGCCCCTGTCACTTTGGAGGGAGATACTTCATTTGCTACCATTAGTGTAATTAAAAAAAAAAAAAAATCTTACTTCTCCAGCCCTCTCTGAAAATTGTAAAAGAAGCAGTTGCCTGAAATGTGAAAATGGTGTTGGCAGATATTTGACATTTATATGGGCTTCATTCAAATAAATGTCAAAAAGGTCAAAGTTTCACATCAGCTTTCAGTTCCAATTCAGTCTTTTGAATTATTAGGAAAATTACATTACATTAATTCCTTTTTTTGCTTCTGATGTAACAAACTCTTCTTGGCAAAGAAACTAAAGCAATTTCTTAGAAAATGAACAGGCATTGCAATTTAATTATTACTTGAAATTTTAGTGATATAGGTCATGACTGCCTCTTATCGATGTTGTAAAGCAATTAAAGCATAACACACAGGCTTAGCTCAAAATTAATTCATTTAACTCAAAATGTAAATCTAAAATAAAAAATCTAATATTTGATGTATGAATTAAATTACAAAAGTATGGAATATCTATTTACAGCATGCACGTTTCCTAAAATGTTCCTAGATGCATTAACAGCTTTCAGGTTAAGGTTGCAACTATAATGAATATTATGTGGGAGTCTTGTTGACAGGGTTTTCCAATAGATGGAAAAAGAACTACCAGTAGCTAGCTCTTCTTAATTGTATACAACTTTACAGAGAAAGCTGGGTGGTTCATTGGTAATGTCTATGGTGTTAGAGAACACATAACTTTTGCACAGACCCATGCAGTTTAATTATTTGTGGAACCAGGCTTCTCCACCTCTGATGGAGACTGTGAAGAGACAAGACAAAGGGCAGTACCTGTTGGCCCAGATGTGAATGGATGAGACAAGTGACAAAGCAGAGGAGGCAGCCAGCATTGCTGGCACACCGTAAGCTAGACCTGGACTCTGTGTGACCCCTGCTAAGAGTCACATTTCATTGTGGTTAGGGCATTTCTAGCCATCCCGTTTCATCTTGTAAAGCGATAACGAACCCATTAAAAAATACCTTGTGTTAAAAGCCCTGAATGACAGCGTATGCTTTCTGTCCCTGGACTGTATACACTTGCAGCTGTCAGATGCACAGCTGAGAAAATACAGCTCCAGCTGCTGCTGCCTCCCACCTTGTCCCTCCATCACAGACAACATGTAATTTCCTGAATGGGAAGTCACAGAGTGCAGTAGTCATCCTAACTACTACTGCCGTACATCTTTGCTACTCTTGCAAGCACTGTTTCAATTTCAGGAAGAGTGCATAAAATCTGGGTCACTTGTCCAGGTAGTACCAGCTTGCTTCCCTGTTGTCTGTCTGCACGTGTATATGCTATGCTGTCAGCTCAGAAGGCTCCTTCCTGGTGATGTCTGGCTAGTGTAGCAGAGTGCTGTGGGAACGTACACAAGCTACCTGAGGTACCAGAGCAGTCCCACCACCAGCTCCATATATGGTGGACCCTGGCTGTATAGTCACAGGGTTTTTTTCCTGCTGATGTTTTTGGTTTTACTGCAAATGCAGAAATATTTCCTGGATTGCAGTGATACAGGAGCAATACCATGCTCTGTTGTGAGGCAGAAGAACATGTGACATCCCTTCTCTGAGACAGAGAGTAATTTGGTATTTGCACCTTTGGCCATCCAGGATATCCTGAACACCAGGTTATCGTCTGTTCAGATGGGGGGGGACACACTCAGTTTCTCCTGATGGCGTTATTATACATTGTATAAAACACTTTCACCTTTATTGAGAGAGACACTGTCACTCTAACCCATTGCTCAGGACACTCACCCATCTGGTGGAATATCTCAGTGAATATTGCTTTTATATGCAAAGTGAAACAGCTTAAACAGAAAAGACTAAATATCCTATATGAAGGAACTGAAGCACTCCACTCAGAGTTAGTGCCTTAAGTGGTCAGTACACTGCATTACAATTATTTCATTTGTCTAGCAAACGTAGCATAATGCAAACCTGTCAGATCACTTGTATATGCACCTCCTTTTATCTAATTCATAGTAGGTAGCTCTACTAAACTCATGCCTACTAAAAAGGTGAGCAGTAAGGAACTGTCTTTTGTCCATTTTACTTTTCTTGGCAATGAGTAAACTTCAGAGAATTCCACATTTACCGAACTATTGAGCACTAATTCCAAAACCAATTAATTCAAACAAGGTCACATTGCATGAGGGAGTTTTCAATTACAGCTCACACGATTACTGAGAATACCTGAGGAACTGCAGAATTCCTTTCTCCTGGCTTAAAGCTATTTTCAGCTTTCCATTTTTTAAAATAAGGGGCTACATAGGGTGAATGTTTACAGCACATGTTTGATATTCAGCCACAAAATCTCATTACCAGTAAACAGATTGCATGGCTATGTACCTACAAACATAAAGGCACGACAATATGATATTTCATCAAGAAGTCGTACTCTTCCATAGCACAGCTATCCCTGCAGACCCCCAAAGGACTGATTCTCTGGTTGCTATCTGAACACTAATGACAGTAGTTATTCTTTTTGAGGTTTTGTTTTTTTTTCAAATATATGAGGATACCAAGGGCAGGCAAAATTTTAAGTCATGGTGCTGCTGCACATGGAGCTGGTGGAGTTCAGTGAAGGGTCACTAAGAAGACAAAGGGTCTCGAGCATCTCTCCCACAAGGAAAGGAAAAGACACCTGGGACTGTTCAGCCTGAAGAAGAGAAGGCCCAGAAGGGATTTTATAAATGTATGTAAACATAAAAATGGGAAAAACACACTCCTTGGTTCCTAAAAGAAAAATGTTTTATGATAAATAAATGTGTGATTTTCTTTTATTTTCTTGAGAATTAGATACTTCATCCAGGTAGCTGCTTGGATCTTTGCAGTCCAATGCACTGTGGCTAGGAAAACCCAGGCAAATGGGGGAAAGCATCTGCATGAAGTAAAATCTCCAGAATTTCTATTCTCTGTATAGAAATAAATGTTGAATCTTAAGAGTTTTTACTGGTATCCATTGCTAAGTAACATCTAGCAGTGGTATCCACAACAGATACCTTTAAAACCACAAAACCTTAAGTCCAAATAAGATATGGAAGGCTGTTTTCTCAATTATAACTTGCCTATTGACTTTGTTTAATTACTGTTGGGGCTCCATGGAATTATCTGGCACTCTAATTCTCTGCAGGAAACATACTATGTATCTGTGGGAGCACCTGGGGATCCTGAGTTAATACTTGGATGCTATGACAACCTGTGTGCCTGCACTGTGAGAATAAATCTTAGACTAACAAACGATGAGCCCGGTTCCACACTTGGATATGCACACATCATTTTCATTGCTCTGGGTATATCTGGGGGGGGATAATTAGTCTTTTAATTCTTTTAAATATATTGAAGTTCTGCTGCTATGCTGTTTAATAGCAGCTCTACATGGTGGAAGTGGCCCAGGGAGTCACTGGGATGAAGGTGACACAAGCCCTTTGGTTCTAGGAGTTCAACAGAGGATGACCAAGGGGCCATTGCAACTGTTCATGAGTCTGGGATTCTCTGAGATGGAGTAAGGCTGTGCTAATCGGGGCTGCCTGGCCTCTCCAGGCTGATGAGGCATGAAAACAGTCAGAGCAGTAGCCAGGAGCTTTTCATAATTCTCATTCTCCTTGCTACAGATGATCTGCAGAGGCAAAGATAAAAAATGAAGTTGCTGCCTTCCATCTATGGTTAGTTTAAAAAATGTGTAATGAGTGTTTTTCCCTTGCTCCTGTTGTTCTGTTCTTGACATAGTTCCTCCGTAACCTGTTAGATTTGCCAGACAGCTGGTTCTTTTTTTTTTATTTGAAAGGACACACATGCTCCCTCTCCCTGGCAGAATTTGGCTTCAAAGCTGTTCTGCGGGATCAGTTTTCACAGAGTTTTCTCAGCTTCATTTTCAGTATCATATTAATATATATATTAAAAAAAAGGATAATAATCATTTTAAAATCATGCCAGGAAGGTCATTCACTGTTCAGGTGTTTGAAGACTTCCTGGTGTGATAGAATCTAAGAGTGGCAGAGGTAAATCTCAGCCCAGCTATTTAGCTTGAGGTTGCCAGACCGTTTTGACCCCAGGTGGGTCTGCACAGCTGGGGGAAGCTCACCAGGCAAATGAGCCTGGAAGCACCCGTTCATCATGCTTCCTTGTGCTTGTAGAATCATAGAATGGTTTGGGTTGGAAAGAACCGTCAAAGGTCATCTAGTCCAACTCCCCTGCAAGGAGCAGGGACATCTCCAACCAGATCAGGTTGCTCAGAGCTCCGTCCAACCTGGTGTTGAATGTTTCCAGGGATGGGGCATCTACCACCTCTCTGGGCAACCTGTTCCAGTGTTTTGCCACCCTCATCGTAAAAATTTATTCCTTGTAGTGAAAAAGAAGGCAGGACCCCTCTCCTGCCGTAGCTTCTCCTTCTGTGTTCCTCAGTGAATGAAAAAAAAAAACCTCTAAGGAGTCTTCACAGAAGCTCTGCATGTGTTCAGTCTGGGTTTTTGTTGAAGGGATATGTGTCAGGAGCCATAATGATGACATGTGCACTGGAACTACAATGCTTGCTGTGCTGGCTATGCAGACATCATTCTGATTGCGTTCTGACACTAATTGTTACTAGCTCACATGTAATATTTCATCCCCCAGCGCTTCAGTTAATGTAACTAAGCATAATTCTCTTGAAGTTTGCCCAATTTTGCTTGCTGACAAGCTTGCTTGCTTTGTTACGCTTTCAATACAACAGGGGTGTGAGCAGTGTCCTGCTCTAGCTTCTTTACAACAGAAAAATTTCTCCAAAATCTGTGTATGCAGCCACAGGGGAATTCCTCTCATGTGGGTCCTAGAAAGGCACAGGGGCCAGTAGAGGGTAATTTTGAAGAGAGCTGCACTTCAAAATAACAACAAACTCCTTTATGGCAGGTCACGTCTCGCTTCCATAGGGACTCTTCCACTTCTAGAATGTACGTTGGATAGTAAAGCTATTTCCAAAAATGTATTATCAGGCATTTAGGGAGGCAAGTTTAGGTGCTTTTGCTACTGTTCTGCCTCCTGGCGAGAACGTTTTGATTAATGCTCACCACTTACAAGTGTACTTCTCCTGAGGGACATTACTTCTAACTGGCAAATTTGCCTTTTCCAGGAGAACACAATACCAGTGGGCAGCTGGCACCCAAATCCTTCCCAATAACAGAGGGTACCATCCGAAGGTAGAGACAAAGCAAGTTCTTCGCTATTTAAATAAAGCCCTATCTATCTTTCAGTGGAGAGGCACAGAAGTAGGAGAAAAACATTTATAGCTACCTTTAGTTTTACTTCCAGCAAATTCTCTGTTTTGTTGATATTAAAAACCTTTTGGGATGCTTGCATGCCTCTGCCATGCTGTTGCCTCTCAGCAACTCCCATCATCTATTTTCACTTCCCTGAAATGGAGTTTCATCAAGATAAGCTTGTACTTAAGTCTCCATTTCTGTGTCGGGAATTTTATTCAGACTCAGACCTATCCTAGAAGGGCAACTGGTAAACCTGGTACTTAAAACATTACTTGAATGACATTTTCCAGAGGATCTGAGAAGATAAAGATACTAAAATTGGTGACATTCCTCGGGCATAACCGTACAGAATCAGCCTTTGGCAGAGAGGTTTGTTGAATGGTGTGGGATTTGCCTCCAGACCAAGTCATCTAAACATAGATGCTTTTGTGCAAACTAGTTGTCTAAGTTCCCATGACAAGAAAACCAAATGCAATTCAAAGATAAAAGGCTGGTACCATTTGAAATGTCCACATCGGACCCACAAGAGAATTGCTTCCTTGTGGACAAGCAGCTGTAGGCTAGGCAGGAGGTCCTAGGACCTCTAAAAAGGTATTAGAGACCTATGTTTAGGTGAGTTTGACTCAGACTGAATGCAGTGTATGGATTCTATTGTGCACCAACAGAGAGTCAATAAACCCCTACCTCCGCCGAGGTGTCTTGCACTCACCTAGTAGCACTCCAATACTTACCAACAAACTCTATACTTACTGTAAGGCCAAGGTTTAGTCTCATTATTAAAACTGACACCATTACAATATGCACAGTGGAAACCATAAATATCAGAGCAATCCATGCAACTCGTTACTACTCCTCAAGGGCAATTAGAGGACATCCAGACAGGGTTAGGGAAGATACAGTGTTTGACATGAGTGACCTATCACTTGGCTTTCTGAGACTAAGAACATAATATCAAGGACATATCAATGAGTCATGATTTTTATATGCATTTCTTTACCTTTTGGGACAGTTCTGTGTCCAGAAAAATACCTATATTTCCACTCTTTTTCTCATTCCCCCAATCAAAAAAAACCATAAAAATTTCAGTCATAAAAATTCATATCACCTGTTACATGTACCTAAAATGTAGCTGTCAAAGGCAGTCACATTAATGTCCTAATTTATTCAATGAAATGTGATTTCTCTCCTTTAGGATTGGTATCTGTTATGAAAGAAGTTGTCCTCTGGACATCCCTATTTCTTTCTGTTGCCTGGAAAAATAGTCTACAATGATAGCATAGTATAGCTAGCTAACTTTTATTAATGTGAGGTAAAAGTCAAGCCTATTCAAATTGCATTATAGGATGAAAGTAAATATTAAATCCGGGTCCCACTGAAAACAAGGATAACTGAGAAAGCCATGCTCTGACTTACATGGTTGAGAGCTCGAACTCAGCAGCATCATTTGCTGCAGCAAAATACAGGGCTGGCAGCCTGCAAGTAGCTTCTTGAGCACTGATTTTAACACCAATACTGACTCCATCTGTATCTTGGGTAAAATGCTTTCCTGATTTAACTGTTGCCTGTACTGTTACCGATATTGTTGCACTCTGAGATTGTGTCCAGATTTATAGCTCTCTGTGGATTAAAATAATTATTTCAAGGTGTTACATTATCTTTAATTAAAATATTTTGTAATCTTTTAAATTCTTTAATGTAGGACCATTATCATAATGGACTGGTAAAATTATTCCAGTGTGTAACACTTCCTTTAGAATCATAGAATCATAGAATCACATGGTTGAATGGGACCTATAAGATCATCTAGTCCAACCGTCTTCCCACTACCATTGCTGCCACAGCTACTAAACCATATGTTGTAGCTTCTCATCAAGCCGCCTCTTGAACACTGCCAGGGACAGCAACTCCACCACCTCCCTGGGCAGGCCATTCCAGTGCCTGACCACTCTTTGGGAGAAAAAGTTTTTCCTCATGTCCAATCTAAACCTCCTCTGGTACAACTTGTGGCCATTTCCTCGCGTCCTGCTTGTTGCCTGGGAGAAGAGGCCAAACCCCTGCTCATCACAACCTGCCTTCAGGAAGCTATAGAGTGCAATGAGATCTCCCCTGAGCCTCCTCTTCTCCAGACTAAACAATCCCAACTCTCTCAGCCACTCCTCATAAGACTTGTGCTCCAGATTAACGGAGCAAACTGTTTTCCTCGTCCTGTTCAGTTTGGAATTCCTTACTGTAAGTTAAAGAAGATTCCAAGCTGCACATAGTTATTGTAATAATAAGTAGAGAAAATATACAAACAAAACCAATGACAAGCATACGTAGTATATGTCTGTGAGTGAGTTTAGGAGGCTGATGAAAATTATTTGTACTTGAGTGCTTTTTTTTTAAGTACATAATTATAGCAATATTGGTTTGATTCTACTGAAAAACATTTTTTAATTTTCTTTTTTTTATTTTTTTTCTCTTTGTCTCTTACTGTTTTGATGATGTGACCAATGCAATCTGTTTTCCTGAAAAACCTCACATACATTCTGTAAGTGAAATAGAGTATACTTTAAGATACATTTTTCCTTCCTGCAACCAAAAAAACACTGAGACGGAGGTTTTTAATGCAACTTTAGTATTTTAGAGGCAGATAGGAGCTGTTTAGAAGAGCAAAACAGCTGTCAGCACTTTGCTGTCTACAGGATGCTGGTTAGGCTGTAATTTCTCGCTAATTAACTGATCTAAAAGAGAACCCTTTGTAACCAGTCCATCAGCAATCCATGAGGTTTGTGTTGCCCGCATCTCTTTTAACTTTGGCAGAGGCTTACAGTTTCTGACCTTGATGTCTTGTTTGATTTGCATTTCTGTTTTGAGACTAACATTAATTACACTGTCAAAACAGATTTTATCGTTTACGTAACATGGGCTGCCTACAGACCGAAGTTTCCTCAATATGGAGGTAACAACTTACACACTGAATGACTTGATTACAGTAATTCCTTTTATACTGTTCTCCTCCTGGGAGACTGTAGTGTGTACTTAGACTTCATTTTTTTTCCAAATTTAGTGGTCACATTTCCACTTAATTATTAGTTTCCTGTACAAAATCAGATAGATGTACGGAACTTAAGCCTGTAAAGGATCTGCTCTGAAGAAGCACACATGGATTTTAAAAAAAAAAAAAAAATCTCAGCCAGTAATTTTGCCTCACCCCAGTAAATTCTGGTTGAGGTTACATGTCATACTAATGATATCAGTCTTTTTTCACAAGCGCTGTTTAGCATAGAGATGTCAAAAAGAGATGCTGCTTAAAAATTAGCATTTTATATGGGATTCATTGACAACAGTGTCTCAGTGACATGCTATTTTGAAAAAACTCTTTAAAAAGTCACATATCTTGCCCAAATCTTGCCTATGTCAGTGTTGTAGTTCAGCCCCGATCAGGACTAGACTACACAGTCTCTCTCTCGCTCCCCCCACCCTCTGAGAGAATAGGGGTAGATGATATAAGGAAAAACAGCTCAAGGTTTGAGATAGGGATGGGGAGGAATCCTTAAAGTTACCATCACGGGCAAAGCAGACTCAACTTGGGGAAAACTATTCATTTCTTTCTAAAACTAGCAGGAGAATGAGAGAGGGAACAAGATAACCTCCCCCTGACTCCTCCCTCTTCCCAGGCTTAACATTATCTCTACTACCTTCCTCCCCACCCCGAGTGGCACAGGGGGGAAGAGGGAATGGGGGTCGCAGTCAGTTCATCACGCATTGTTTTACACCGCTGCTTCATCGTCACGGGAAGAACTCCTTGCATTCCTCCTCTGCTCCATCATGGGGTCCCTCCCATGGGCCACAGTCCTTAGTGAAACTGCTCCGGCGTGGGTCATCTCTTCCACGGGGTGCAGTTCCTCCAGAACAGCTGCCCCAGCAGGCCCTCCACGGGCCACAGCTGCCTTCAGGCATCCACCTCCTCAGTGTGTGGGGTCCTTCATAGGCTCCAAGTGGATCTCTGCCCCTCCGTGGACCTCCATGGGCTGCAGGGGGACAACCACCATGGTCTTCACCACAGGCTGCAGGGGAATCTTGGCCAGGAGCCGCATTACTCCTCCCCCTCCTTCTGAACTGACCTTGGCGTCTGCAGCCATTCCTCACAACAGGCTGGTAGATGTCTCTCAGGATCCTTTTTACATCTTATTCACTTCTCATCTCCTCTCCACTTCTTGCAGCTGGGCTGGGCCGAGTTGGGCCCAGTCGGCTGCCTGGCAGGAGGGCAGAAGGTGAGGCCCACAAGGCTCACACCTCCCCCTCTCTGCCCCCAGCTCAGCTGCTTCACATCTCTTCTCTTTTTTTTTTTTCCTGTTTTCCCCTTCTTAAATACATTATCACAGAGGTGTTATCATGGGACATTCTGCTACCAATTGGCTCTGCCTTGGCCAGCAGTGGGTCCGCCCTAGGCCATGCTGAGTCCACTGAACAAAGGGGAATGACTTCTAGCAGTTTCCTACAGAAGCTACCACCTTAGGTCCCCCCTCACCAAACAAAACCAGAACAGTCAATAATATGTTATGATAGTGGTCCAGATCTTGAGTTTGTGTGCATTGGTCTGATTCCACTGACTTCAATACAACTTCAGTGGGATTAACAGCATGGTCTAGCTCAGTGCTTACCACTGCGCCATCCATTTAAAAACTACAGAAAAACAGATCGTTTGTTTTTAATACTTCTGTGGAGCTTCAGAGGGACCTTGGGCCAAGCTGTTATTAGCTGCTGTGTAGTAGCTCCAGCAGAAGGGATCAAGGAGCGGGAAATCATGATTCAGTCATTAACGGAGGCAAATTCCATGCAGGATTGCTTTAACAGCCAGTGCTCAGGGGATGTGGAGTAGAGGAGATGAAGCTCCCATCTCTCCAATGAACACAGGTAATAGAAGACAGGTTACATTCTGATGCACACCAGAGTCCTACCAGTGCTGTAACGGGGATGGAGCTTTTGGATGGAGTTTATCTCACTCTTTTAGGCATTTCAAAATTAGATGTCCTGATCTGAGCTGGTTGTCCTTGATTCTTTTTACGGTTAACGGAGAAAAGCAGACATCTGCATAGGATGATTCATTTCCTGATAAAATAAGCATCTAAGATGGGTGAGAATTGAGCCCAGAATTGTTTGTTTTTCTCCCAATAATTCTAAAAGAGATCAGACAACAAACTTAGACTTGGAAGACTGTTTTTTAAGTGACTAATGTAAGGATTCACATGTATAGTTCTCAAATACTGTCTGGAAGCTATGATATAATTCATTGTTACTAAAAGACACTACTTAAATAACTGGCACAGGATAAATGCAGCATTTTGCCCCCATGGACCATGGCAACATGAGACCATCAATTATCATCTGACTTTAGAGTGTAACAAATATCCAGGCTTACCTAAATAGAATACATGTAAAAGGATCCATCAGGAAAAAAAGTTTAGGAAGCTATGGATACCTACCACCCAGAAAAGGCTTTGGGTTATGTAGTTTAAATAAAACACAGCCCATCATATAAACTGTGCTGATAAAACTCATCTGGGTGTAAGCAGTCTTTTCAAGAAAATATCTCCTAAAAATATCACTGTGAATATATCACTGTTTCTTACTGCTTAATCTGGAAAGCAAGAAACTGGGTTCTCTTAATCCAAGCTCAAAAAGACTCTCTCTCTCTACTGAGAAACTACCTAGTCCCTTTACTGGCTAGGATTCACTGTGGAGGGCTGAATGAGAAAAAAGAAGAAGCAAGAAGATAGGTTAATAGCTAAAGTATCTCTCAGATTATGTTTGAGGAAAATCTATCCAATATTAAATTAAAAGAATTAATTTAAAACAAAATTATCTCTGGAATTTCAAACACAATATGACATTGCTAAGTTTTAATGACTATTTTTGCAAGGTTTGAATATCCTTACAGTTCAAAAATATGCTCTCATAACTTAAAAATGGAGAAACTCTTGAACGTGGAAAGCCCTCAGAATTGACAGGATCTTTCACTAGACAAGCAACAAGCAAAAGTGTGAACCTATCCAGCAGCAAAGAAAAGGGCTGGAGGAGCCTGGACTGTACCAGAGTGAGCATGATGGGTTTTTCTCAACTGCCCTACACTCACACCAATGTTTCAATTTAAGTGCAAATTAGGTGTGTTTGAACAGTACTTTGAAGGACTTTGTATCAGGAATAGTGTGGCCAGCAGGAGTAGGGAAGTGATTGTCCCCCTGTACTCAGCACTGGTGAGGCCATACCTCAAATACTGTGTTCAGTTTTGGGCCCCTCACTACAAGCAGGACATTTTGTTACTGGAGTGTGTCCAAAGAAGAGCAACAAAGCTGCTGAAGAGTCTGGAGCACAAGTCTTATGAGATGCAGCTGAGGGAACTGGGGTTGTTTATTCTAGAGAAGAGGAGGCTGAGGGGAGACCTTATCACTCTGTACAACTATCTGAAAGGAGGCTGTAGCCAGGTGGATGTCAATCTCTTCTCCCAAGTAACAAGTGATAGGATGATAGGAATGCACCAGGGGAGGTTTAGATTGGATATTGGGAAAAATTTCTTCACCAAAAGGGTTGTCAAGCATTGGAACAGGGAGGTGGTTGAGTCACCATCCCTGGAGGTATTTAAAAGACATGTAGATGTGGCTTAGGGACATGGTTTAGTGGTGGACTTGGCAGTGCCAGGTTAATGGTTGGACTCGATGATCTTAAAGGTCTTTTCCAGCCTAAATGATTTTATGATTCTGTGACTTGCATTTACATTCAGTTAGCACTGCCTAGGGTCAGGTAATGGAACAAAACAATTTTTTTTTCTGTGGGGAGCCTGAGCACATACTTCTCCAGCACTGAAAAGAGAAAGTAGACTCCAAATCAGTGGTGTAGGTCTTTGAGGTGCCCACTGATGGCACACATTGAAAACAGCAGACTTGGAGCCAAGCAGACTAATTTGCCTTAACCTTTTCCCCTCATTCTAGCTGATCACTTTTTCTTAATTAAGTAGCCAGAGTGAAAACTACACATGTGGAAACTAAGCATTTCTAAAGCATCTTGTTATGACTAACTTGAAAGGTATTGCTGATCCAAGAAGGAAAGCGCTTTCTAACATTTCAGAATTTGACTTTAGGAAAAGCCAAATTTGCTTTGTAAAAATGAAACTGCCCTGTTTGACACTATGGTCTCCTTTTAATTATGTTTGGCATTAGAGACCAGTGTATACTGGAAGTTGACGATAGGCATATATAAAAAGATGTGTCCCAACATTCTCTCTTTTAAACAGGGACTTGTATTCATATGTTTTACATCCATGACTTGGTAGAATAATCATCAAAGAGTTCAGTCTTTTTGTGGGAAATAAACTCTTTTAGTGGCTAAGATTTTTTTTTTCTCAGAAGTCCCCTTTGATTTCTTAATAGTCTTTTAGTATTCATTTTTTGTTTTGAGAAGTAACTGTTATGCATTCATCTCCATACATTTTTATTTTCAGAGTAGCTGAGAGGTCCTGATGACCGTGATGGAGCTTAATGAAGAGATTTCAGGACATTTCAAGGACAGCCATGTTAGCTGGGACTGTAAAAAACTTTGGCTGGAAAAGTATTAATGACGGTCAAAAGACTATACCAATAATTTTTCATATGGGATTAGATTTAATGGTGGCCTGTCATTATGGGAAGGTCTCTTTTTCCTCTTCTGAAATGGTTTCAGGGTTAGCATTTGCCTTGCCTGTGCAAAGCAGAAGATCTAGCATCAGCCTGGGAGTCTGCACCGCGTTTCTGTCGGTGCGGTGGCTCCTCAGAGAAGCCCTGCCTGCCTGCAGCAGCATCCCCCTGGGAGCTCTGCCTCCAGGGCAGCTCCGCACTCCCTCCGGAGACATTATCCTCCTTCTGAATAAACCTCCATACAAAACAGAAAATCCAGTTTACTCCTGCTGCGTGTCATAAGGGACAAGCGTTTCCTTTAATTGATGGTGCTTTCATGCAAATTCATCATCCAGTTAACTTTGTGATCTCAGCCTAAATAATGTTATTTTGACTAAGCGCTTAGTGGTTATATTGATTTGTAAAAACCCCTCAGGTTACTCTGTCTTCCAAATGGACCAACAGTGGTGATTTATTAAAAGGCTGCCTTTTGAAAGGTGTTCTGAATGTCACCCACGGCCACTGATCTTTCATCACGTCTCTCCTTCTGTCTTTTGTCTGTGAATCTCTATGGATAACATGAAGTTATATCTAAATTGAATTATGTCAGTCATTTTATTTCTAGTGTGGACTGTGTCGGCACTGAAATATGAGCAGAGTAACTGACTTATTTCTACGGCTGTAGCAACAGTAACCTTAAGCAAGTTTAGTCAAATGCAGTGTAGATTAAGAGGGATATTCTGCTTCCAGGTATATCAATTAAATAATTTTTAAAAAATCCTATTACTTAAGAATTATCAGGAAACTATCCTTGGATTTCTATTGTATGTGTTGAAAGTGTCAAATTGCCAGTTCTCCAGTGTGGGACTGTCTTGGTTACTCTGCCTGGTACTCTGGTTCTGAGCAGTGCTTCCCAGCTGGGATCAGAAAGCACCTCAGAGAAATCAGTGCAGTTTACTGAAGGCATCACTTGCAGCCATCTTTGTGCCAAATTCAGCGCTGAAAGGCAATCTTGTGTATGTGGTCATCTGGCAGTTAAGGTATCAAATGTAAGTCATGGGCTAGGAGAAGATAACTGGGCTGGAAAATCCAGTGGAGCCGATTGCACTTGCTTATGTTGAAGTGGGGCAAGTAGCTGAACAGATAATGCTTTGATTCAAATGGAAGTCTGAAATATCCATATAGTTTAGAATTAGAACAGGTTTTTACCATTTTTATCATTTTTTGTTGATGATCATAAGCTAACAGATGGAGATAGATGCATCTTACAAGGTCCAAAAAAAAAAAATATCTTCCCTTCTTCATTAAAAAAAAGGCAAAAAATAAATTCGGCTTTCTATATTAAGATAGCCTTTGAATACAACTGGAGGGAAGATTTTAGTTTTTTTTTTTTCATCATTCCTTCTGTATTTAATTTAAACATTTAAAAGATCTCTTTATCTCTTGTCCCATCGACTTCCTTTTTCTTTGCATTTCAGAGCAGCTATAGATTTTACACATTGATTAACAGTGTGACAGAAGACTATTGCTTTTAATTTACTTGACCCTCATTGCTCAGCAGCAGGATTGGTGAGAGAAATGTCAGGAGTGCCCCAGCACACGCTCACCAGAACCACTCAGAAAGCTAAAGAAATCAGAAATCTTTGGTCATCTTTTATGAACCACAGAAACAATGGAAAATTATCCAGGATTGATGTGTTGTATGTCAAAACATGAAGGACATCTCTGCTTCTGCTGAAGTCCACCATTTAAATCAGCCTAACGTCGCACTGCAACAGCTCTGCCTTCTTGGTGCTCTGCTTTTGCATGCCCCTGTCCTCACACTGCATTTCTTCCCTGGCTGTTGTGCTGGCTCTGACACCCAGCTTGTCCTGCTGTGACTGAAGACAAGGATCTTCCATCCCAGTTTTCTTTTTCTCAATGCAGTTTTCAACACCTGTGTCCTGGATGGAATTACTTGGGCACTGTCCTTGGCCAGCTCTCGGTAACCTGGAGCTGCATTGCCCAGCACCAGCTCTCACTGTGGGGATGGCAAAACCCACTGCAGCTCTGGAGTTTGTAGAATGATGGACCAAAAAATGGGGAAGACATGAAGCAGCACTGAGGAGGTTTTATATGCTTACTTTGAGCTAATAAGCACTAAGGCAAATAAAATTTGCAAAGTAGCAAATGCTGCAAAGCTGACAGAAGCTCCTGTCCATCAGCATAAGAAGGGGGTGATAAATTAAAACAAAGATCATTTTCTATTAGGAAAAGAAAATGTTTCTTCCCATACATAATATGTGTTTTCTATGATTGCCTGGGACAAGAATTGAACATGATAGAAAAAGATATTGCTGCTGGTAACAGGAGCATTCACAGATGTAATAATTAATGGAAAAAAAATTGAAAATTACATGAAATTTCATGCTTCAGACCTTAAGCCAATGCTTATTTATTAGAGACCTAGGACCAAGCATGAACAGTAAAGTATGGATTACAGGGTTAATTTTCTCTTTTAACAAGCCCCTAATCTATTATGTAGTCATCTCTTAAGTAGCAGCACCTACCAAGTTTCACTAAGACAAGTTTTGGTCACTTTATTCATTTAAGTTATCATATTTACTTCATTAGGACCACTTGAGTTATTCAAGCAAATACAATTTGGTGGCAAGAGTTGTCTCACAAATTCACGCCTCCATCCTCTTACCTGATTTTGTTATAGTCTCCAATTAGTCCCAATTTTCTGCAGCTCTGAAACTGTTGTTCCAGGTATGAACCTACTAATTGTATAGAGATGGATTTTTTTTTTTATTCCCTGCTCAATATTTGATCCCTGTGAGCGTAGCTTAGAAATTAATCGGATTTCTTCCTGCTGTATTTCACTGTAAATATGTAGCCAGTTTCTAACCAACTTTCAGTCTTTCTCATGGTTTCTTCTCCTTGTGGAACATCTGTGGGCTTTTAAATTCCTATTTAGTGCTCATGATCAAATGGTTGCCAGCATACTGCAGTAACTGTAATACTCAGTGGCTTTAAGACATGTCACTCCACTGAAACAATCAGAAATTTCCAGAATAAAGTATTCAGTCCTAAGGGGAAAAAGGGGAAAGAAAAGGCAAGTGACTGTTTTGGTTTTGCCACAAGGAGACGACTTCTTTCTTAGAAATGTAAATGAAGATGGAGTTAGCTATGAAGGGTCGCAACAGAAGTTTAATATTATATATTCATTAGGCAGAGAAGTGATCTGCTGCCCAAGTAGTAGGGATATACTTGCTTGTGATGCTTCATTATCACGTTTACCATATGTTTCATTATTGGCTGCTGTTCTTTTGCATGAAGATAGACAATAAAAAAAATTTAGTTATAACAGTAATAACCTGTCTGATGTTATAGGTAAAAACAGCTTCCTGTTCTGGATTTCACTCACGCTGTTTCATCCTGTTGTCTCTGTTTTTAATGTCTCCCAGCACTTTGATCACCTGCATCTACATTTGCAGCGCTATGGCAGCTCCCGTCGTGGAAATGTTCCTTAGAGTCACTGCTTGAGCTCATAAGACACTGTCTTAATTTCCAAGCTTTACAGCCTCTCCCTTCCTTCGGGAACTTTCTGTATTCCCTAAAGTATCTGAAAAACACTGGGTTTTTCTTTCTTCTTAACTGCCGGTTACAAAACTGACAGGAAATAAAATTGGTGATAGGACAACAAAATGGCACTTCAGAAAAAGCACACAGTCTCTGAATCTGAACTGCATGCTCTCATGTGCTTCACTCTGTTAGAGCGATTTAGCTCAGAGCAAGATTCTCTTTAAATCTCAACCAGAATTGTGTGGCATCAGTAGCAATTCAAAATGGGCTTCAAATGAAGGTTTTCACTTCCTAGCTCTGCCTCACTGTCTTGTATTTATTGTTGCCCTTTTATTTATGATTATCAAGAATGAAAATTTAAGAGTGGTTTTCTCTAGGCTCAGTTTGCCCTTAGGCTAGCCTGCCAATACAGGCTCAGCAGTCCCAGGTATCAGCAAATTCCTAAACTGATCTCTTCCCTCCAGGGAGCTGCAACATAGCCTCGTATCAAAAAGCACACTTGGAGAGGCACTCCTTCTGACTTCACTGCTCATCAGCCCCTCTTTATATAATCAGGAAAGGAATTCTTGTAGAATCCTTTTTGGACTCAAGTAACCCCAATTCCAAGGTTACCTGAATCACTGTCGCAATGTCCAATGTATTTAACAACACCAGAAAAAGGCAAACCTTTTCCTTAGGTCATTCATTATCCTGGTCTCTGCATGTATACATCATGCTATTTCAGCATTATTGATACAGGGAAACTTAATAATTTTCTTTATCTCCTTGCAGTTATGCAAGAAATGAACTGTACTTGATTTTCCTGCACAGGAATGCAGAAAGCTGTATCACAATGCATGTTTGTATCAGTTGTTAAGTTTATGAATTATGATTATATGTGCTTTGGGGAAACAACATTTCCATAACAGAAATGTTCTTATTAGTACTAAAAAAAAGTATAGTGGGCTTAGTCAATCAGAAAATTCAGCTGTGTGATATTAATGACTAAACATCCATCTCTATGAAATCTCTAAAATTTTGTAAGGAAGCTGTATTGGCACAATTCTGCATCTGTAGTGCTTTCTTGGATGTTTTATTGAGCCTTTTGCTGCAAGACAGAATCTATGTTAAACCAGCCTCAGACCTCTCTGCTCATCAAACTAAAAGTCTTAGTTCTGCTCATGTGAATCCAGTTCTCCTGGTGTTTCAGACCGATTTTTATATCTCTATTTCCATATTCTCTGCATTTAAGTATATCCCCCTTCAATGTATATTGTAAGGATTTAAGGCTTACTGCAGCATAATAGATAAAGTGTCACTTCTTTTGGTATTAGTTGTAGGTTTTGTGTGTTGTCCAAGTATCTAGTAGCTTTGCGTGTATTGTAATATTTTCTGCATGCCTGAAATTTCCTTTTATTGACCATATTGTGGATATTTTTAAAACATATATGCTTCTTGTGTAAGTAGCCAATCGTGCCTAATTCCTGCCAGTACACCTGGAAATATTTTTAAAGGTTAAAGTGTGGCATACTGTAAAGTAGAAGTTTCTGAATAACATTTTGTTCCAGTATACTAATGCTACTTTCTACATACTCAATATGGAGCCCACAGTTCAAATGATAACAAGAAAAAAAAAAAAAAATTCTTCCTTTCTTTCTCGTATCAGCTTTACCCCATGCAGAAAAAATCTCAGAAGCCCCAGTGTGTACCTACTCAGTACAAGTCTTAACACACACGAATCCTCACTAACTCTCTTTCATCTTCATCATAGTCTGGGACTCCCACTTCCACTCCTTGCTTCCTGGTTGAAATAAAATGGTGCTGAAATAAATTGTTCAACTAATAATGGGGTTCAAGATGAGCACTATGTTGCACCGTCTTAATTTTTAAGTAGCATAATCTTAATGTTAAGGTGATTTCTGTCATGAAGTTTCCATCAGATTAATCTTGATTTCTCTTTTTCTTTTTTCTTTTTTTTTTTTATTTAAATTCTTTCCATAGCTGTAACTTACACAAGTTACAAAAAAACGCCACCACCGGTACCCCCTCGTACCACTTCCAAGCCACTGATCTCAGTCACAGCACAGAGCAGCACAGAATCCACCCAGGACGCATATCACGACAGCCGGACTCAGAGGATTTCCCCATGGCCGCAGGACGGGCGAGGGATGTACAACTCCACCGACAGTTTGGACAGTAACAAGGCCATGAATCTCGCCTTGGAAACTGCGGCTGCGCAGCGCCACGCGTCCGAGAGCCAGAGCACCTCAATACGAACCAGTGACAAGGCCATTTTAGTGACGAAAGCAGAGGAGTTTCTTAAAAGTCGACGTTCCTCTATAGGGATCCAGGTAGGCTATCATTAACATCTGTCTGTGATGAATTGCTTGCTTTCTTTCTGTAAATAGCATAGGATGAGCCATTCAGCTTCACTGGCTCTAATAATCTAACAAACAACCCCTGGCTGCTTAGCGTTAATTGTAATTCACATCATGGCAATGTGGCTGTGCAAAAAAGTCTTCAGCTAATATGCTGTACCTGGAAGAAAATAAATGAATAAATCTCTAGGGAGGTTACCTGTCATTAACACTTGATATGAAAATTATACTGCAGAGCTACAGGTGAACAGCATGTTCATCTCCTTCCCTCCATGAATTCACAGTTCTTTTCATAGAATTAGGCCAGCTTTAAAATGCTTGACCGTATTTTTTCCATTATCTTTCTCTTTTGACCTTGGAAAATGTGTAATGCTGCTGGATCTTCAAGTTATGCTACCCAAAAAGAGCTCCCCTGCCCTTACTTTTAGTTGTGCTGTGGAGAGGGTACCAAGGAAGAGAAAAAAATACGCTGGTGTAGATACATCATAATTATAGATGGCAAGTAATGAAGTAACATTAATAATCACAGTCTTTGAACATTCCTCCATTTGTCCACCAGAAAATGGAATATTTATTTCACCTGACAAAACATCTGTCAGGCTGTGGAAACCTCAGTTGTGTTGTTTCAGATGAATGAAATTAGACGATTCCCAATGCAAATTCTGAACACTATTCCTTCTACTAAATGGAAAGCACTGTAGACAGCAATGGTCGTTTGTTTAAATCTCTAGGAAATACCAAGTAGTAATAAAAATCAGAAAGTTGAACTTGCAAAGAATGCAAAATCCTTTGAGACACAGGAGTGGAGGAAAATTTAGGCTTCTGTTCTGCAGTTACTTATTTTAAGTATGTGAATATTCCCTTTTACATCACTGGGTTCACTTCTGTGCTTAAAAATCTCTGCTTGTGCCAAATCAACTACAGAGGAAATGCCGTGTATTTTGGCATAGTTACAGGTATTGCGGAGACTGCAACATAGACCTTGAGAAGGTAATGGTCCACGTAACAAAGCCCAGTGAGTGACTGTTCAGCTACTAGGAAGCGTATTATTTTAGTCAAAAAGTAGTAATTCTATTTCCATTAATTTCAAAATATAATCAGAAAAAAGTATTTGGGTTAAGGCATGTCACAGCTACTGAGTGAACTTCACTGTTTAACATCTTGGTATGGTATAATTTAGCTGTTCCACAACGTGTTAGGCTAATGGAAGGCATAGGCTTTGCCAACAAGCTGCTTGTCCATTTCTCAGCATAAAAGTATTTGCCTTTGCTACTTCAGATGCAGAAGAGTAAAATTGCAATTTAACAGCAATGGTAAAATATTCAAATGGCTACTTTTCAAACGTTTTACAAAGTAATTAGTGTATCCTAAACTGTTCAGAGAAGGGATGTAGCAGGTAACTGTGAAAAGCTCAAAGAGGAGCAAGTAATTTTGGGAACCTTTGAGCCCTTAACTTGAAACTTACTCTTCAGAAAGGAATAGTATCTAGTGTTGTTCTTATCTCTTCTTTACAGCAGCTGTGCACAGTGGCATTTAACAATGTCGGTGTCTTCCGTCAGTCAGTCGTGGTATTTCAGCAACTAATTCTGAAACTTTGATTACATCACTTTCTCACTGCAGGTGATGACCAGTACTTTTCACTGGGCTCTGACCCTTCTTGGTATGTGGTGTATTTAATAATGTGTGCTTATAATCCGCAAAAATATCTGTGCAACGATTTCCATGGAGGCAGCGGATCTTCTGTAGCAACTTATCATCTGACGCTTGGCTCATAATGCTGGTCCTCAGGTGCACACACTGAAAAAGGCAAATATTGTTTGCAACAGCAGGTCTTAGAAGGATGAGCTGTTTGTTATCTTTTGAGAAGTACAAACTGCTTGGTTGTACCATTGGGCATTAGATAAGGTTAAACTCACCAAATTACTCTCAACACAGTAACCTGAGAGCACATTTTAGTTATCTGGGATTTTTTCTGCAGTAAGTTTCAAACTTCACATTAGTGTGAAAAATAACTTTCTACAGCAGTTCTAAGCAGAAAACACATTTTGTTGTATTTCTGTTGCCAGGTTTCTAAGGAATAAAAACACGGGGCAGAATACTCTTATTTCAAACTATGTAAATAGTATTATGCCCCCAAAATATAGTTGAAGTATTTAATTTCTTTTAGACTTCTGCATCACAACACCTTAGAAAAGGATGGATTTTATTTGCATATTTCCTTGATTGACTAAATGACTTGTTTTCTCATTAGCATGCCATGCCAGGATAATGCATTGAATTTGCATTTATTTGCATTAATTAATTTGCTATCAGGATGGCGAATTTGTGCATTTTTTAATGTTTCATTCCTTTAACACATTGGTGTGAGAATGCTTGCCAATGGAGCTTCATACAGGAGCAGAGAGGCACAAAGATAAAGAAGGATCAGCAATGCCTGCGCTATGGATCCAGCCTAGGGCTCCCATGTCTTTTGTATATCTCGTTTGTGTAGCGTACATGTAATGAACAGAAGGCCTTTTAAAAAGGCATACTAGGCATGTGCCACAGGATTGATACTTACATGGAGAGGGAGCCCAAGCTCCTAGGGGAACACTGGACTTACTGTGATGATCAGTAGCACCCCATCTGCAAGGATAGAGAACAGGACAGATATGGTACCCCATCTCACGGTATGTTAGCCCTATCCCAGATGGGAATTGTGAACAAAAAAAAAGCTTTAGAAACAAAGCTTTTCCTGAAAATAGCTGTTGGGTTGGTTTTTTTTCACTATGATATTTAAATCAAGAAGAATATTGTCAGACTCGTCAGTAGGCACTGGAAAAAAAAAAGTGTTAATTCCTAAATTCAAACAAATTGCAAAATACTGATTCTGGGATTAAAAATTTAGTCAGCAGTCTTAAGAATATATATAGAGAACAAAGAATAAAACTCTAGTAATACTAGTAGCTATAGTCTTCATATCTGTCTTATATCATGACAGTGGAAGACTTACCAAAGTATTTGAATTAAAATGGAGGGTAGAGATTGTCTAGAGTAAAATAACCACTAAGTCAAGAACAAGGTTATTGCTAGTATATATTCAGGGAATTTCCTTGCTCTTTTGCACACCCTTGTATATATGCTAATAATTAACATTCAAAAACTGCTGTAGTTATAAACCATTTCATATTAAAAGCATTTGGATATGAGAAAAAATATTAAGAAATTACTCCTTATTTATTTCAAGTATTTCAAAACATGCTATCCTTTGTTTCTTTTTTACCTAAAAGACATTAAGGCTTCTCAAAATGAACAGAAAACCCAGAAGGAGATGACATGGAAACAAATGTTGTAAGTTTGGAGGCTGATTCATTATTATGTTTTTGGAGACGAGTACTAATTGTAGCATAGAGAATGGACTCTGTCATCTCCATTTATCATCAGGAGAGCTTGCTTCAAAATATCTAGGTTTTTTTTTTTAATCTCCAGAATCTTCATTAAACAAATTGTTCTTATAAATCAAAAACTGTATTCAGGAGGACTAGAGCAATAATTCGCCTGCCTATTTTTTTTGTGTCAAAAAGAGATCTTCTGCATAATATTTACATATCTATGTTTAATGAAATTATTAACATTGTATGGTAAAAACTTTGTTCAAGAAACTCTGCAGCCTCAAGCTGAAATTTCCCTTTAAGGCAAAGCATTTTGTACTCACATGGCATACTTACTTGGATGAGCATCTGCATCTTCTTTGTACTGTTTAGGTTATACCATCCTTGTCAGTGCTCTACTCCAGTGTACACATAGCAATCAAAAGAAATATTCACATTGATTGCACGAGCCTTTAGATCATAAATGATCCAAAGTTTTAGAGGTAAGCATTGTTCATTCACCTCCTAAAATCACTGTTAGACTGTGCTTTTATGAGACAAGTTCATTAAGTCCTTGGTCTGCAGAAGTCAGGAGAAGTTTTGATAACATCTCCGGGGTACTGAGACTATAACCTGGCCTTCAGAGTTAAACACTGACATATTTCTATACAAATAAATATTTATGAGTCAGAATTCCCAGGCTAAGCCGCTTAGCAGAGTTCCCAGCCAGTGGTTGCATTTTGGTCTCCTCATTTGTCGAAAAATTTAGCAGTTGGAACTATAGTTAAAACAAAGCTATGGTTATTTTAAAGCCATCTAATTTTTTTACTCTTTTCATGAATGACTATTGCTCGTTTTCTTAACTGCCAGCTAATATAATGAAGCATTCCAAGTGGGGAGGATCAAGATTGCTGCCTTGCAGAATATTTGTCGATTCAGAACGATTTGCCACTTAGCATTAAATGCACCAAAAAAGTCATGAGCAACCACTGCTGTGTGCATTTTTTTGCTGTTACTATCTCCTATTAGCTTGACACAAATCCAGTTTCTGAAATCTGGCATGCATTTTTAGCAAAAAGTGCTTTCTTAAAAGACCAGTGGAAGTTTTTAGCCTGTTGTATGATATTCTTGCAGCAATTAGCACTTACGGTGCCACAGAACGTGTTTGAGTAGTCCAGAAGTTCTTCTGGGAGGTGGCAGAGCAGTGAAATGGAGCCCCATGGTGAGACACAAAAAATCACTCAAGCATGAAAGTGTAGGTTTCTTTTGGTGGGTTTCTAAAAATCATTTTGAAAAAGTATATGTTTCTTGGCTGATAAAAGTATTCCATCAATTAAAGAAAGCAGTAGCAGTTAGTACTGTAGTTTTATTTGAAGTATTTTTCCTACTTTGAAGTCACCGCATACAAATGCGATCTGCCTGTACCTAAGAGTGGCTATCTTCATTCACAATTATATGTACTTGATCTAGCGTCAAATCTAGCATTTTCTTCCCTTTTTTTACTCTTTTTATCACGGAGAAGCCTATGCAAGAGAGGAAAGGTGAATTATTTCCCTTCCTGTGCATCATCAGAGAGATTGTTTATTAAATTCTAATTATAGAACAAATCAGTTACAGCAGTGAAAACCCATTGAGGGCAGTGAAGTTGCATGGGGAGAGATAATGTGACCTGAAGGACTCTTACTACCAATGCTTATGAGAGAGAAGCAAAAGACACCAGGTTAAAATCTGTTTTCTTATGCATTGAATATATTAACGTCAAGCCTCCCATACAGACAGTATGTATAGAAGCTTAGACCAGAATTTTTAGGACACTACAATGCTATGTTGCAGCACTTGTTTGAGCAGAATAACACATTAATACAGAAATAAGGGTTGCTTTTAGGTAGTTATAATTATCTGCTAAGAAAGCTTAGTAAATACTTTGAAGGAATAATTTAGTCAGTTCATGCCTCCTTTTCTAGAATGAGTGCCTATAAACAAAGACTGATTATAACAAGAAAGTTTTCTGGAATAGTGATTTGCGTTTATTCAAATAACTTTGTGTTAGTATAATTTACTTGTGGATCATTTATTACCAAGTCAGTGCCAGTATCTGATACTTCATTTTCAAATTTTGAGCTGGATGGGTCAGTAGTGTCTGATCACAGAGGATTCCCAGTATTGTCTGCTCCTTGTATTGGCAGCAAAAAATGTGGAGGGGTGTGTTATGCCTTTGTGAAAGATAAGACAAATAAGACAAATAATCCCAAAATGCTCCATTATGTTTACTATGAGTATTATAAGCCTTATGGGCATACTATAAGCCCATAAAACAACATTTTTCACAGCATAAAGTGGAACATTTTTAAAGAAGTTTTAGTTCTTTAGTTCTTGTTTGCAAGGAGAGGAAGATTACCTGCTATGTTAGGTCTCCTCCTCTTCTTTATTGTGCTTTTGGTCAGTATTTGGCTACTTTTTTGTTTCCTCTTCTGTGTGAGACTCCTTCATAACCAGACAGACATATAATTTGTCACATTATTTCGCTCTACTGAAATTGTGGGACAATTTGCAAACATTAAGGCTTTTAGAACCCATGCAAGTATTAAAACAATAATGAATCATGGATAATAACAGATTTATTAAGGCTTATTTGAGTTCAGGAGCCACACAATCAAACTGAACTTATTATTTTTTCTCCTCTGCTCATTTGAATGTAGCCTGGTCAATCTGATTAAATCTAAAGAGTTTCCTGCTGTCTTCTAGCAGGAGTCTTTATACTATCTGTCATTCAGAAATGCAATTTATTTGTTCATTTATTTCTTTGTGAGTGCAAATTATTTTGTTATTTCCCACTTCTACTTGTGTTGGCATTCGCCTCCATTTTCCAGATCTGTTGGGGTTTTTTTTGTTGGTTGTTACAATATTTGCAATCCTAGATTGCGCACACACACACACACAAATTGCATTCTTCTGCTGTTACAAGGCACAATGAGGAAATGAAAGCATTAAAATATGAAGGCAATCATCAGGTCATTTAGTCATTGTCAGCCTTGGCAAGCTGGAGGGAAGTATAATTTTGTGAGAGTTTATATTTAGAAGTAACTTATATCATTTTTATTTTGATACCTGGGCCATCATTTTCCTGATAATTTTGTTTTGAATAAAATTTTAGAGTAGATTATTTCATTTATGCCTGTAAATTCTAGGTGTCAATTGCATATTGGATAAATTATTCAGGATATACTTCTAGGTGAAATATCAATAAGTAAAAAAACTAGAAAACAGGTAGATGAAAAGATACCAGCCTATCCAAAACATAAAAGGGAAATCTGCCTCCACACGTCAGAAGCAGAGTTCAAAAGACAACATGGTATGTGTTACTAAACCAAACAATGTCGTTGGCAAAAACAGATAAGCTTTTGATATGCAACACAGAAGAAAAGTGTGTGTTGCCAGTCTGCCTGCTTTATTCTCCATAGGGACCTTCCCTTGTTGATATCTTTAGACCATCATGTTTCCAGCATCACTGTCTGAGCTGCTGAGATATCCTTGTGGAAACCAAAAGTCTCTTCTGTCCCTTGACCATTTTTCCTCCCCACAGTGTGACTAGCTGTATGTTAGCCACATGAGTATGATACTATTGACCTTCCTTAGCCTATTTCCATGTCCAGCAATCTGGCCTCCACCTCATCCCCTAGGACTAGTTCAGTAGGTCCCAAGGAACACAGGATGTAGAAATGATCATGTAGAAATGCTCTGAACCTACTCAAGCAGGTCCATGTCTTTCTTATGTTGAGGGCTCCAGAGCTGGAGGCAGTACTCCAGGTGGGGTCTCACAAGAGTGGGGTAGAGAAGAACCACCTCCCTCGACCTGCTGGCCACACTTCTTTTGATGCAGCCCAGGATGTGGTTGGCTTTCTGGGCTGCAAGCACACATTAGTGGCTCATGTCCAGCTTTTCATCCACCAATATCCTCAAGTCCTTCTCCTCAGGGCTGCTCTCGATCCACTCACCACCAAGCCTGTATCCATGTTTGGGATTGCCCCAACCGAGGATGTTGCATTTGGCCTTGTTGAACCTCATGAGGTTCACAAAGGTCCACCTCTCAAGCCTGTCAAGGTCTCTCTGGGTGGCGTCCCTTGCCTCTAGAGTATCATCCACACCACTCAGCTTGGTGTTATCCACAAACTTGCTAAGAATGCACTCGATTCCACTGTCTATATCCCCAGCAAATATGTTAAATAATACTGATCTCAATACAGACCCCTGAGGGACATGACTCATCACTGGTCTCCACTTGGGACATCAAGCTATTGACTGCAACTCTTTGAGTGTGACCATCCAGCCAATTCCTTATCCACTGAGTCCACTCATCAAATCCATGTCTCTCAACATCAGAGACAAGGATTTTGTGTGGGATGATATTAAATGCTTTCCACAAGTTCAGCTAGATGATGTCAGTCACTCTTCACTTATCCACCAATGCTGTAACCCTGTCACAGAAGGCCACCAAATTTGTCAGGCACAATTTGCCCTTAGTGAAGCCATTTTGGCTGTCCAACACAGTCCTAGCTGTGGTCTAGAGCAATCCAGGTGTACTGACTTCACTATGCCAGAAGCATCAGCATCTTACCCAGTGTGAGGAAGCCTCAGGAACCCTGACAGTCAATGACTCCGTCCATGCCTTGGGATTGCCATTCATGATCAGTTATACTGTGACTCTCCTTTACACGGTCATTAGACCTTGTCAGAAGCACTGCCATGTGAGGCTGTGCAAAAACACCCAGTCTGTTCTCCAGAGAGGTCTTTCACTAACTGGTCATGGCACTTTGACATTTTATCCTGCTACTATAAGGAGAGAGATGCAGCGTCAAAATCATCCTGTTGTCCGTAATTCCTGTTCCCTGTGTCACTGCCCTGAGAGGTATTACCCTCATCACTGGGATGCTGTGAAGTTAGAGCCTACTCACACAGCTACCTTCCACTGTGTTCACTTTGAACATATACTCTGCAGAAGATTTGTCCTCTGCCTTCTGTCACAGCCAGCACTTTGTTTCCCTGACTTAGGAAGCAAAGCGCTCAGACCTTCATGCATCCTCTTAGAGAATGCCTGAAACTGAATGTTCCCATAACCTGACATGAACACTGCCAGATATCTGACGAACTTTGCTAAATCTGAAAGGCCACCATGGAATCCACTAATATTCCCTTGGAGTGTGCATACTGAGAAACTGGTTGCTGATAATAGTTTTTGGATTTAACAGTGAAAATATCATTCAAAAGGAAAAATCAGTTCTACTCTTTTTATTTTTTTCCTAACTCTCCCTTGAGTCAGTGTAATTTACATACTGCAGCGCTCGTTATGTCTGTGTCAAAGACCTGGGGGCGGTGTGGTGGTGGGGAGCGTTATATAAAATCCCACAGAAACTTGCAAAGGCAATGTGGTCTCAGTTATGAAGAAAACTCTACTGTGAATGTATTCCAGTACATGTATTTCAGATGGGAATACTATAAAAAGTACATAAATTACTTGCTTGATATAGGATTTTCAGGACCGTGTTATTAAAAAAAGGTGAGATACGGCATCTGCTGTATCCTTCACGTCATTTAAGTGGTTCTATATTTGTCAACGCAGTTGTTAATAAAATTTCATTGCAGCATTTCTTTTTATCACTTGCAGGATTATCAGGCTACTTGAGATTTTATTTTATTTTGTAAATCAAGGACTATAATGAGACTGGTTTATAATAATATAGAAAGGGGCTATCCTGTGGATTTCTCATTCTGAGAACGGCTCTTCCAGACCAAGCGTACTCCCTGCTTCCACTGAACTGAGTAATTGCATCTGCTTAGGTCTGAAATAGGGAATTACTTGTGCGAAGCTTTATAAAACACAGCACCAAAACAATGATACCAGGCTGAATCCCTGTTCCATTTATTTTACTGTGCTAGGTGTTTCTTAGCAGTAAGAGAGGAAATACATACCATTAATTTTGAATGAGCGCAGGTAGCAGTAGTGCTGAGCTGTCAGTGCTCACTCTGCAGATGTACCTTTTGTGTTGAATTAGGTGGAAACAGCAACTGACTCAGATACCGAAAGCAGAGGCCTGCGGGAATACCACTCCGTTGGAGTACAAGTGGAAGATGAAAAACGGTAATTCAAGCATGTACAAAAATCTGTGGTCTTTCATAATGCAAGGTACATTTGTAAACAGAGTTAATAACAAACATCTGGCAAGCACTGTCCCTAAATAATTCACAAAGCCAGATTTGTTATATGCATGCTGGTCATTTGGAAAAATTTGTAGAGATTACTTAGCAGTTGCTTAATATTTAGTTTCTAATTCTAGTTTCTAATTGGAGGGAAGGAAGTGAAAGTTTTAAATTAAAGTAGTGGATTAATAGAATTTCACTATTGGCAGAACAGATACAAAGAGCTGTATATTGGAATACTGTTCCTCTGATAGGACCCCTCATGCTGATCCAGGCTTTCCCAGTCCACACAGGGGGATGTAATGGTTAGGATGTAAGCCATGGTACCTTTATCCTAAACTAGAATCAGCCTTTATGCTTCTTTAGTCCTTCTCTAACTTTGTACCAGTGCTGGCCGATGTACTAACCCACAGGTTATCCCTGGCAGGCACTGTCTGTTAAGTACTGGACTGGGACCATTATCTCATTTCACGGCAGCTGTCAAACAGTATCTGGATGCTAATTGCCTTTTACCAGCATTGACTAAAAGTAATTTGAAACAATAGGTTCATATGTGAGATGATTTCACACCTAATCTTTGCTTCTCTAACTTTTTAACATAAAGCTTCTCTAAAATGTCATTATTTGGTGGCATATCACAAGAGAAAATCAACATTTAATGGTCATCCTATGAGGCAAATAAAAAATACCACAGTCTTAAACCTGCTGCTACTATTTTTCTTTTATTAAAGGATTCTCAACAGTCCTAACTTAGTAGATTTTCATATTTTATCTAATTAATAGTTCTTAATATTTGATTTTTTTTTATACATATACTTTACAGACTTCTATAAGGAGATGTAACTCTGCAGTTCTGCTAGTTATTTCCAGTTCATTTAGTAATGATACATGGTATTTTGTAGCATGAAAATAAATCGATATTTGCTTCCAGAGATAATTTAAATGATTTTCTTTTGTATCTTTGCTCAGATCAATGATGCCACTATGCATTTTGGTTTTCCTCTCCTTTGTTATTCACTGTCTCATTTTAGTGAGATATGCACAAAGAAAGGATATTTAGCATAAAGTCCAGGGAGAAAACCAGAATCCATTCACTGAAACATTATTCTGTGCCTGTGTATAATCACATATATCTTTATATGTCTTAATCTCTTTTCTTTCTTCCCTCTTCACCAAGACATGGACGATTCAAGCGCTCAAACAGTGTAACAGCAGCTGTCCAGGCTGACCTGGAACTGGAGGGCTTTCCAGGGCACATCACCATGGAGGACAAGGGACTTCAGTTTGGCTCGTCATTCCAGCAGCACTCAGAGCCCAGCACACCCACCCAATACAGCGCAGTGAGAACTGTACGGACACAGGGACTGTTCAGTTACAGAGAAGATTACAGGACCCCAGTTGACACCTCAAACCTTCCACCACCAGAACCCTGGCTAGAGCCAGCCATTGAGACAGTAGAGACTGGTCGAATGTCTCCTTGTAGACGGGATGGATCTTGGTTTATGAAGTTGCTACATACTGAAACTAAGAGAATGGAAGGATGGTGTAAAGAAATGGAAAGAGAAGCAGAAGAAAATGATCTTTCTGAAGAAAGTAAGCACATTTCAGTATCTTTTCTTATAGATGTTTGCTAAAATAAGAAATCTGTTAGGATAAAGTTGTGACCTGTAGTTTTTCCTTACTCATTTTGTAGTAGCAAAGACACTCTACAGAACCATTAGATAGAGGACCTCTGTCCTGTAAATGACTGTGCAAGCCGCCATTTCCCACAGTAAGGTTTTGTAGAAGTAGTTGAGAAGCCAACCGTAGAGTGAAGCACAGGATCAAAGTCTGGTATGAGATATGGCTCAAATGGTGCAATAGCTTCATCCAGAGCTCCAACTCTGACACATTCTTCCCATTCACTTCTATGGCTCCAATGCTTGACCCTTTGTGAGAGCACACAGGGTGGTCCTACATGAACCTTTTTTTGCCATTTTCCTGAAACCAGAGAATTTGTCTCTTATTAATGAACAGTCATTTTAAAATTATTTTCATTCCTTTACAGGCACTTCTGCCTATCATAAAGGGTCTATTGGAAGACCAGAAGGGAGTAGACAAGAACAATAGTTAAAGCAGTTCTGCAGTTACGCAGGCACGTGCACTATTAGATAGTTCAGCTGCATTTTCTTATTACAATTTTGTCAAGAATCATTATTATTCTCTCACATCCTGTGGACACCTTGAAAGGAGTGATGGGATAAAGTGAAAAATAATGTAGACTATTTTGGAACAAGATCCAAGCCAGCACTAATGATAGTAATATATCAAAGTGGTCCTAGCACTCAGTAGCCAGCTCCATGTGGTTCCCTCTGAGGTCAATTATCCTTCTTCTTCAGGCTCAGTTTTATAAATATTTCAATCCCTGCCAATCTGAATTATTATCTCAGACCAGATTTTCTCAGCTCACAAATTAGTTCGTATTAAGTTTTCTTACTAGCATCTTTTCCTGCACTCTCACCAATCTCACTATCACCTCTGAACACTCTTTCCTGATGTCTTCTTTCCCCCTCAATGAGTTCTTGTTATGATCTACCTTCAGGTCTTGGGCCACGCCTGCATGGTGACTAATTTATATTTCTTGTGCTGACCTTTTCAAAAGAAAGATTGTCTACATTTTTACCTCATCATTTTTTATTTTACAGTCATATTTCTCCATTATATTATGCACAAGTCAGAGAAGTAACAACATAGAATTTGGGGTGGGGGAGAGCATAAGGTTGTTTTTCTTCCTTCAGCCTCCAGTGCTTTCTGGAGTGTAGGTTCTTGGCCTTACTTTTGTCATGGCAGAGCTGAACTGAGAATTTTCCCTTTGCATTGATAATGTGAACACTTTAATGTTCCCCTAGGAGCTGTTAAAGTAGGAATAATAAAATATTTTGTTTTGCTTAGCCTGTGTGAGGATTTCCAAGCCTTCTTTCATAGTGGTTATTTTTTTAATACTTCTTTTTACTGTATACATCTTATTTTTCAATTCCCCAAATCTTTGCACTGCTGAATGCTAACATTTCTCTGCCATCATTAAGTATCCCAAAGCACCTGCTTCCAAGGTTGCCTGTTATTGATGTGGGGACACCAGTGCTTACAATCTGAAGCAGAAGTTCAAACAACAAGACTTTAATCTCCTTGGAAAGAGTACAATTATTAGGGAGCAAAGGAGAGAAAGCACACCGGCAGTTAGCCCCTCTCTTTCCCTGGGAGGCCGGGGAGGAGTCTGTAGGCAAGGGGTGGACTTTTCCTGCCTCCTCTCTGTGCAAGCTCTTCCTCATGCACAGCCCTAATCGAATCTGCGCCACATGAAATGAGTAGTGGAAAGACTCTCACATCAGGACTACTTTGTCACTTGGAGACACAGATATTGAGTTAGTAGTGCCATTCCCTGGAATATGAAACTCTGTCCTACATCAGGAAGACTTGGAGGAGCTGATTTCAGCTGACTATCCATTCCCAGGAGCAGAACCCCCCCTTCCTCCCACCATGTGAAGCTATGCTCTTGCACTCCAGAAATACTCTGAAACATCTTGCTGTACAGGAGAATGGTAATTAGGAAGATAGTTTTCAGTAAATTGTACAGAGGATATGAATAAAAATTGGATTTCAGTAATTTTTATTAATATTCTGAGATAGTGACACCCTTTTAACCTAGAACATTTCAGTCAGAAAACAAAACGGAATATCAGGATTTTATGTTTCCCTGTTTGCAGAGTTGTTCTACTCTGCAAGAGAAAGAAAGAGCAATTCCCTGATACAGAGTTATTAAAACACAACTGAAATGGACCCTTGAAATCCCTTTTTTTAAACTAACCAAAATGGGTTAATTACTTCTGTTTGGGGCAACATTTTGACCTCCCTAATAGATTAGAGAAATTATTATAGAATAAGTCTATATGGCATATGCAAAATTAGATGTTTGTCTTCAGCTGATTGTCAAAAGTGACACCCAGACTTCCGATTTTCTATTTTATGTGACTCATTTCAAGAGATCTTCCTTAAATCATTTCCAAATTACATTTTCTTTGAAATGGTATCCCTTCACCTAATATAGCTTGCATCATGTAAAAGGAAGTTATCAAATAATTATTTTCACTGAGGGAATGAGCTTCACAGCATTCTGAAATTCCAATGTGAATAATTTTTTTCCTGTTCAGTCTTTGACACATTTTGTTGAGCTATGGAGGTTGAAAGTTATGTATCTACAAGAACTAAAGTTTAATGATATCCCAGCATGAAACATATCTTGCCATATTTAAGCATTTGGCAGTTCCCTGAAGAAAATACATGCAAGTGGGGGAGACAGAAGCAACTAAATCTATTTTTTCATCTTCCAGCAGGAGCTACTATTCCCAAAGCACTTCACAGCAAAGTTTTCACATTCAAACTGTCATTGTTAATGCTGGATCATTTATTTTTGGCTTCAGTATATTAATTGTACCTGAAGACCAAATATAGCTTTGCATCTCATACGAGAAGGCTGTCTTTGTGATACCATTTCTACTTTGTTTTAATCACAGGCAGAGTTAAAATAGAACTGCATTTTAGAAAACAATTTAATTTTCTGCGTTAGCACAATAGCCCTGAGATCACAGAAAGCTGTCTGATTGCTGTATCGATTTCTTCTTTCACTGTAGCTTTTCTCCCATAATGTTGTTTTAAGAACTTCACTCATCAGGTCTTAGAAAAGGAGAAGATAATCATTGCAGCAAAAATAATCTCTCTCTTTCTTTTCACAGAATTTGTTTATTTGGTCAGTTGCCTTGAATTGTATTTTGGAGTCTCTGCAAAGTTCATGTATTGTTCGTGGGGGCACTTATTTGTGTTCTCAGTGGTTATTATAACAGATATAGATATCTGTATAAAATATCTGTGTGGCTGTAACTGTTCCCAGGGTGAGGCATCTGATCATTTGCACTAGCAGGGTGCCTGCAAGCAAAGATATGTATTTCTCAGGAGTGCTGATTGGAGTCTCAGTTTTACACCCTGAAAATTGTGTTTGGCTATTACTGTTGTGTAGGTGATGACAAGAAAAACACTCTCAATTGTCACAAACCTCTTGAAGACCAAGAGGGCCAGCACTCTGCCGCCTGCAAGCTCTGTGATGGGAGTGGGGAGACTGACGCAGGGAAGTGGAGAGCAGAAGAGCCCGTCCCTGCCCACAGCTTGTAGGCAAGGTCAGGCAGAGAGAAGCAGAAGACATCCTGGGCTTCTGAATGCCACAGGCTTGGTCACTGAAATATTTCAGTGCACAAGTCAAACAAAGAACAGCCACACGGACTTTACTTGCATATAAAAGTCCCAAGATAGGTGCAAAAGAATTAACTATAGTATAAACTATGCCAGCAGAAAGGTTATTTTGTTGGTATCTTCTGCATCATGGTTAGGAGTTCTGCTGGCATAGCTACATAATAAAGTGATCTCTAATAGAATAAAAAGAGAGTGAGAGCTCAAAATATTACCCTTCTCTCTCCTTACCCATTCATTCCATGGATGCTGTATTTTTCCTTGCTAACCCTCGGTCTGATATTTCCACAGTACTGCAAAGGCTTTACTAACATGGTTGAGTATTAACAGAAAACATGGAGTTAAATCTCCCATACTTCAGGAAAAAAAAAAAAAAAACAAAAAACCAAACCAAAACTAAAAAAAACCCCTCACAACCAATTTATTTTACTATATTAATCAATTAATCATCCATAAAAGCTTTCTAAAGCTTTCTTAGGTGTTTGACCAAATATGGGTTATCCTTTAACCAAAGAGAAATTACTGACATAATTTCCTAATGCTTGTCACAAACCTGTCCTTCAGGAACTATTGAAATTTACATTTGGAGTGCTGTGAATGACTACAGAATGTCTTAATTGCCCTGAAACTGCCTTTGAAATCAAAAAAGACAGTCCCATAGTGTGGAATCTGAGAATTCCTCCTAGCATTTGTATTGTTCTGCTCAAATTTTCTCCTCTTTGAACTCAGCTCCACTGAGGTAAAAAGCAAATTTACACCAAGTCCCACTTGGTGCACAAAGTGCTGCTCTCATAAAATGTAAAATCATAGAATCACAGGATCATAGAATGGTTTGGGTTGGAAGGGACCTTTAAAGGTCATTTAGTCCAACCCCCTGCAAGGAGCAGAGACATTTCCAACCAGATCAGGTTGCTCAGAGCCTCATCCAACCTGGCCTTGAATGTTTCCAGGGATGGGGCATCCACCACCTCTCTGGGCAACCTGTTCCAGTGTTTATCTGGAATGTCATCTCACTTTGAACATTACACATTTATTATTACACATACCAGCTGTGTTGATAGTGAAAAAGATATCTATTTCTGAGAATTACTAATATAAGTTTAGAACTAAACAAATATCATGCCCTGCTTTAAGTGAGGAGGATGAACTAAATGTGAGTTTGAATATTTTTCCAGGAATATTTTCTCAGATTGTTTGTGAAACAATTTCTTTACAACTATAGAAAAAAAAAAAATGGAGCCATCATATGGAATGAAAATCTAAATTAAAACACATATTTTAAATAAACAGTAACGAATGCCAGAAGCAGATTGATTGTTAGTAGTTTCTCATTGCTGGTGCAGCAGTGATAGAATTGAGCCAAGCTTTTAACCTGTCAAGAACAGAATTACAGCATCAGACTACGATCTTGGTTTCATCAATATAGATCTAACTTTTCCCCCTCCACCTTTCTGATATGAAACCATTTTCCGTTACAAGATTTTGTAGCATTTCTCAAGCAATACAACACACATATACTACTTGCAATTTTGCAATATCCTTACTGCAGGGGAAAATACACCATTGTGTTAATTGTGCATGTTGTATACAGGCAATTCACACAATTGCTATCCAGGGTATAAATCCTGAGTCTGCTTCTACTGAAGTCGTGGTCAGGGTTTTGTATGTTTTCAGACTAAAAGCCATACAGGACCAGACAACAAAAATTGAGTGCTTCACACGCTTCAGGGAGCAGAATTAAGGCTGTGTGACTTTTTCCTGACATTTGAGTAAATATAACATTATCTTAATGGAGGGAGGTATATGGATCATATGAAAATTATACATATTTATGTGTGTGAGTAGATTTTATCATCATTTATTTACAAGGAAAATCTTCTAGGCATCACCAAACATCTCAATCTCTCCAGTCTCTAACATTCATCTTTCTTTCATGGAGATAATCAATCTGCACTCATCAGAATAATTCCCCAATGCATGAAATTAATAACAAGGCTTTGGCTGTCTATTAATATTGTGCTAAAGATTATGAATTGAAGTGTTTTAATACTTTAATTTAATTACAGCAAAGCAGAGTAGCATGAATATGAGAGATTCTAACTTCTATGTTTTATTACGTCTGATTTACTTATTGAAATGGAAATAGTGTTAGCTCTTCAGTAAATGGTAGGGCTGTGATTATCCATGTCTGTTCACCACTGTGACTCAGTGACACATACAAGTAGCCCAGAACCACTGCCTTACATCCCCAACGGATGTGTATCACACCCAAATGCTGTCTTGCCAGTGCCTAAGTCTTGTCTGGTCTGACGGGGCTTTACCTCACCAGTGCTTCTTGACATGATCCTTCAGGAAAATGAAGATAAAACAAAAGTTTGTTTAATATAGGAGTTGGAGTAACTGTGAGAATCACTAGAAAATACAAGTCATATATAGATTCTGTCAAGATCTGCATGTCCGCAGTAGGGCTAAAATCAGTGCCCCTTACTCGGGCTATGTATTTGAGCTACGAGCTATAAACTAAACTTGAGCAGAGGAAACTAAAACTGAACTTTACTGACTGTGAGACAAGCACTACAACTGTCAGCCTACAGAATCATCCTCACTCTCTTTCTGCCCAGTGAATAGTTGAACACAGCATCGAATAAGTGATAACGGGACCTGCTACACCACAACTCCCCATCCTGGCAAAGACGGGAGTTTGTCTTATGTCCTGAGCTACAGAGCACTGAGGGAAAAGAAGGATACCAGGCTGTTTGTCACTTCAGTCTTTGCCTTTATTAAAAATGCTGAAAACCAAATTAAAGCAATTTCTTTCAGATCAAATGAAATATTGGGGTTTTATTTAGGTTTTTGTATGTTTGTTCAGGTTTTAACACCCAAAACATTGCCTTCCATTTGCCAATAACTCTGTAGAAGAAAGTGAGGGGTTTGGTGACCAAAACTCCCAATCCAATTAAAATGCTTTATTTCATTTGGCCAACAAAACAAAAACAAAACCCCAGAGAATTACTTATGTGGCCCTGAACCACTTAACCCTTTCACAAATGGCTGCCACACAGTAGTGATGAATTACGCATACTGCTGCTTAATTTAGTGTTATGGCACAGCTGTACTGTTTGTCTAACAGAAAATGGAATAGAGTTTGTCAGCCACAGCTCTACATGCTAACATGTGCTTTTAAAGTTCCAAAGTTTGCATGTTTCCACAGAACTGGAGCCTAAAGCTTCCAAATTACCTCTTGCTCCTACTTGTGGTTAAGCAGATGTTTCACTGGTCTAGAGAAAGTAGAATTAAAATGTAATACCTGCTACCAAAATACTGTTTTCACATCCCACTCAGTCCCCTCCTATACTTATTCTAAATAACAACAAAATGTTAAGCCCTGCGAGAGTTCAATGTTTTCGATATCACAGGCTGCTGATCAGTTCTGCTGTGCTATCGTAGCTTCATTCCACCCTCTGCATCCTGATGAATTATCAATTTAGTTTCCTCAAATTGAATTAAAAGATGTCAGAGTAATTCCTATCTCACCCCTACCTCTCTCTATCTTTACCCTAAACGTTATTTAAAGATCTGGAAATTCTCCAAAGAAAATCAATCTTCCATTGCAACCCCAGCTTATACTGTTTTTTAAAGTGTTGCTTTCTCAGCATAGAGAAGGATGTGGAGGAAAGGATGTGTAGGAAGGAGGTGTAGGAAAGTATATTGCTACCTACCAAAGTACGGTATTTATCCCAGTAAATGTGGGAGTCCAGGAGGAGTTAGTTTTCTAAGGATAAGCCAGTCCCCTTAGGCGCTCCAGTCCATAGAAAGAAATAGGCATCTCCAGGAAGAGATTCAGCTCATCTAAAAATAAATGCCTAACGTGGCTGAGCTGATGAGCTCAGATTACTGCTTTTACAGCATCCAGAAATTTTGATTTAGTCAGATTACTTCTGGAAGCAAAGTTAAGTAAAATGAATTTGGTCTCTTTCCCCAGTGCTTTATGCACACTGTAAATGGAAGCACACTGGCAGTGGGGAAAGCCCAGTGAACCGTGGGGGCTGATGGTGATTCGGCAAAGTCCTGGAGCACCTGCTTGTCCCCCGCTTTGCCTCAAGCTCTTGTGCTTAGGACTTTGTGTATTTTCCTGGGTAGGTAACCTGTAACTCCTAATGTGTCTCAGAGACATGATTCCTCTGAGGATCTCAGCCTTATGGTAAGAGTATCCTACGTTACAGTTTAATGTATTAACCTCACCCTCAGAACAGACAGGATAAAGAGAGCTCGCCCAGGGATCATCCACGCAACTGGGTGAAGTAATTAGTGACTGCAGAACCAGAAGACACTATCTAAGGTACATGTAAAGCTCCTTTTGGCATCAGAGGGAACAGGCATCTCCCTGGTTCTTGAGGCAAGACTATTTCAGCAGCTTTCAATTTACATGACCAGATGTAAAGTGTGTGTGTGGGGGGGGTAATTTACTTTGAAATTTAAGATAGTTCTCAAAAAAAAAAAAAGTTTATATACCCACTTAAGGAAGCTGTCTATATTCCCTTGTTTTTTTCTACTTTCTTAAGCAAATACAGTCTCAGCAGTTCTGAGTTATTGATACATCATTTGTTACTGCCAAAGGGTAAGGTGCCACAAAGCTTTCCTATAACTCCATCTTTTTCAAAAATATTTTGTGTATATAATCACAAACAGCAAAACCAAATATTTACCTTCCATATAAAATAAACAGTAATTTCAGCTACATATTTGTTGAGCTGGATTTTGCATTTACAGCCAAAAGACATCTATTGGTAATAACCTGTCTGTATGCTTAGTCCTAGGTAAGATCCGAAGTGCTGTTGGAAGCGCTCAGCTCCTCATGTCTCAGAAATTCCAGCAATTTTATTGGCTTTGTCAGCAAAATTTGGTAAGTCACTGTGTCTGGCTGTTCTTGAAGAGTTTAAGGCTATTCATGTAAACATAATTTTAAATTTTAGAATTCAATATTTTTGCTTCAAAGACAACACCAAAAACAAGTGTAGAGTACGCAAACAGCAGCATTCTGAAATGTCATTTTCATGTCACATTTTGTCTTACTAGTCGTCTTTTTCTTTTTTTTTTTTTAACTTAATCCTTAAGTATGATGTTTGTACATTTTTTGTCAAAGCAAACATGTAATTTCAGTAATTTCAGTCCGGCTGCATTTTGTCTTTTCTTTTTTTTGCTGTCTTTATTAAAGAAAAAAAAATGAGAAGGCAACAAATGCAAGTTTTCTGAGACATAATATTATGGCTTATTTTTGAAATGCCCTAAAATAGTAACAATATCTGGTAAGAAAGGAGAAATTTTTTATATTACAGTAAGTGGCGAATGGTAAAATAGCAGCACAGCAGAAGAGACGTGATCCAGCTTCCTACCTACCTGAAAATAGGACTGATCTTGGAAGTGGAAATATACATAATGTTCGTAAAATTGAGTTTCATAATTTGCATTGCCAATTATATATAAGATGTCCTAGGGCTAAAGGAACAGATGCAGTATATTACTTGTGAGAGTTACTGCTATTGTTCTGGAAGTTCATTAGAGACTAATTCAATTCTAAATGTTATCTTCATTAATATGACAGCAGCCGTCAGTGATATAAACACTGCGGCAAGATGATACTAATCAATAGAAGAACGTAATTCTTTTAGCTATGGCTGGTGGTAGAGCACCTACTTTCTTCAGCTCACTTGACAATCAAGTGTAACTTCCACCTTTTCACTGTCCCTGCACTTCATATATTAAAAGTGCGGAATTCTGTTGCGTGCATGACAGCAGACATGACCTGTATGTCTGGTTAGATGTATTTCTTTACTTGTTAGTATTTGCCACGCACCTTTTTAGGGCAAAACATACATTCTGCAGAGACCTACTTGCTACTTTCCATCCACAAAGTTAAATACCCAGAATTCCTGAAACTGCAATCAAATACTACTGAGAAAGTCATGCCAAAAATGTCCTACCTTCTGATAGAAAATGATAAGATACATGGTCCTCATTAGGAAAGAATCCAATTATCCACTTCAAAGGCTCTGTCAAAACAAGACTTTTAATAGCTGTTACAGAATGACAGAGGAAATATGCAAAGTCAGGCAAGCAGGAGATGGCCACATTTGTAATATCAAATACATCATGTGTGCTCCCTATCTAGTCATTTGTTTCACTGCCAAAGAAGGAAATCTTCATCAATGTCTAAAAGTTTCTCACTGCAAATTTCCAAGTGCCCTCCATTACCTGATTGATTAAGCTATGCAAACTAAGATTTGGAGAGCCTAACCTCCACTCCACTTCATTTATCTTCAAGTAGGTCCAGCAATTGTGCTTGAGAGCATTTCTCTAATAACAAGTGCAGCTCCTGCTCTGCGCAGCCGTCGGCTGTTCGGAAGTACGAACATTTCATTACTGAAAAAGCAATAGGAGCACAAGGAGCTTTGCAGACAACATGACCAAAAAAACCTGGCAAGATTTTATTTCTCTCCTTCTTATTTGGATAATAAACCTTTGAACTCCATAACAGCAGCTTTTTCCCACTCTGAAGATTTAGGCTCTGAATATTCCTCAGCTTCATTAAATCAGCAACGGGCTCTGCAGAAAGCAGCAACTGCAGAACTGGACTTTTAGCTCCTTCATATTTTGAGGCTTCTCTTCCTATGCCTAATGACAGAGTTTGTTGTTAAACAGTCGCTTAGTGCATACCCACAGCAGGCTTTCCATATGCTCCTAAGGCAGCAGCTCAGTGCCCTACAGGAATGCTGCCAGACAGCAGCCCGTTAGTGCATTCCCATGCACAAAAACATCTTGCGCTTAGAGGGCTGCCACACAGCAGTTTCTCTAACAGCGTTCAGCTAAAATACATATAAATGTAGGACAAAGAACAATGGCATTTACTCCTGCCAATTCAAAATGCAACAAGGGCTTAGGAAAAGGAATATACTTATTCAATGAAAAATTTAACCAGGAAACTCACCCATTGCCCATGGACTTTTCTAAAGGGTCATGGGAACTTCAAGGGACACACTTAATTATGCTCTGGGTTAAGATCTCTTACCAAAGATTCGCACTTAGGGTAAATTCATAAAAATGTAAGCTTCGATGAATTTTGTTTTAAGAATCTGGCTGGCTATCTCCTACAATGTAATGTTCACACTAACTGCTAGAAAAAAAAAAAAATCACTGATTAATAACTACTGTCTTCTGCATTATTCATATTATCTCCTGTAACACTCTGTTTCTTCTTTGAAGTGTCCTCCTCCGTACTCTCTAGTCAGCACAGATCCTCCTCAGCTCGTGAGATCATCCCTCAATATGTCAGGTTGCAGGCAAAAACAGAGTGGCTGAAGCATAGCCTAGGTGCTTTCTGCTTGCTTTAGGCTTCCTTCAGAAGCAGGGATGCAAAGCTGAGTTCCAAATAAGATACTAATAAATGAGCAGCATCTGAGAAGAAACAGGTTTAAGCCAATCTTTTCAGAACTTAGTTAGCTGCAACAGTAATCGTTTGTGCCAGCATTTGTCCGTGGATCGCAGATCCATAAGCGATAGCAGCAGGCGGCAGCCCTCTTGTGCCCAAACAACGCACCGCACGCTCCTCTGCAAGTAGCCGCACTGGAGGCTGCGGTCTTCCCAAACGCGATGAGCAGAGCACGGGGCGCAACAGTACAGCCTTGATTCAGAAGGCAATGGCATTTCGATGAGTGGCATCCTTTTATGGCTGTTTAGAGGAAAATTGGGAGAGGGACTGGGGAGACCAGGCTGGAGAGCACAGATTGCAATATAAAATATATTGCTGTGGGACTATCCTGACAAATTTCACACAGGGCGTCGGTTCCTGAAGCCTGAGATATTGACCTCTGTAGAGTAACTGATACCACTGACAGAAATTTTAAATGGCTTTGGAGTAAATTGGGATCTACCCAATTAAGGTGTCTTCAGTGAATGCTTATCTGGAATTGCATCATGTTTCCCAGAATTCTGTTACAATCTATATGGCCAGTTCTGTTAAGTCCCCAAAGCTCCCTATAAAAAGGAGACTTTCTTCTAGTGAAGAAGACTTCTAAGTGGGCAGGCTTTTAGGCTGGTTCTTGGCCCAGATTCCTGACGGGGTTTGGATATGGGTGACATGGCACATTGTTATGCCCAGCTCCGGGCACTCAGCTCCCTCAGTGGCATCTGCAAACCCAAGTTTGAGTAGCAATTCCTAGCGTAAGACCACTAGAAATGTGCAATTCAAAGCAGAAATTCGGTATAAATACTAACTTTTCCTCACAGTTTTTAGGCAACTATGTGGGGTTGTCTTCAATAACTAAAATGCCTTAGTCCACTAGATCTGTAAAATTGCTTCAGCAGTAACACCAGTATTTCTAACACAGTAAACTAGTCATTACAGCTTTTATCCAGGAAGGGGGAGATCCAGAATCCCTTTGCCCTGGTTTCAACTCCCCAAAGTCCTACCATGTCCATCAAAATTTTATACCTTATGTATACATTTGAAAATGCAAGACAGTGTAAACATCGAATTCGGCATAAGCTGACAACTGCTTTGTGGTGTTGTTTTGTCTTCTCCTCAGCTATCGGGAATGTAACGTTTAGCCAGAAAGACTTCAGGCTGGCTAGAGTATGAACCATGTTCCCCTTCCCTTTAATAATCAGCAGGCAGAGGCTGTCAACTTGTTTTGTTTTAGAAATGCAGGTCAGCACAGCATATGGTGCCAAGGAACTCCCTGTGTGGCATGGATTCAAGAAGGCTCACGCGTGACATCCAGCTCATTCATGTTTGGGCTGTGTAGGAGGCACAACTTTCTAGTCACGGCTTCCAGCTGTAAAGCGCCTGTAGCGCTGAGCACCGCTGTAGCGATGCGATCTGGCACAATGCCTTTCCGATCTCAAAGCATGTTGTTTAAAACCTCCTGGTCTATTCATATTCTCTCCTTTGTGCATGACAGGACCCGAGTGCCATGCCGAGACCAACTTCCCAGGACCTAGCAGGTTTCTGGGACTTATTGCAGCTCTCAATTGAAGATGTCAGCATGAAGTTTGATGAACTGCACCAGTTGAAACTCAATGAATGGAAAATAATAGAATCACCTGAAAGGAAGGTAAGCAGACCATGGGCAATACCATTTACTCCCCATTTGTAGCCTTGCAGTCTCCTTGTGTTTAATCCAATAGCGAAACACGATAGGTTTCTAACCTTAGAAATATCTGGATGGCATAGCCCAATTTATACACGGAAATCTTCATCAGATGTGAGGGATTTTTTCTTTTTGATGTTGAATTGAACTGTATAACAAATAAAATGGATTTTACTAAGTCAATCCACTCCATAACACTTTTGTTCAAATTATTTGGATTCACATTATAAAGGCTAGAACTGAAATATGTTCTGATTAATTCAGACTGAGGAGAACAGCCCGGCAATTTAATCAATGTAAACTCAGCACTCTGCTACATTTGGGGCAGCTCAAACCTGAGCACTACAATGTTCAATCCTGCCCGCACAACACAATGAATACTGGAACAGGAGTGAGATAAAAGCATGGGCAGAATATAGTGTACATCAAACTAAAGCTTGGCCCACGAAAGTTTGGGGGACAAAGAGTACTTCTGGCAAACTGCTTGCACGTCTGTCCTGCAACTCCTCTTCCTGGGAGACAACCCTGCCACCATGCTTACAAACAAAAGGTGGCAAATTGCCCACAAAAGCAATGTAATTCTGAAACTCCCCTTCCCCTTTCTAGAGCTCCATCCCTCACCTTGATTATCCCACTATCCTTGCTCATTATTGTATCAGTCACATGAAGACAGCATTTGGTTTGAGTCAGTACTGTTGGCCTCAGGTGAATACTTGTTTGGTTTGGGAGGAATTAGGAGGCATTTTGACAACTCTTTCATTTCTTCATGCTCCTCTTGGATTTTAATTTTCAGCCAACTGGTTGGTGGATGGTGAGTTTGCAACTCTTGCTTACTAGTGACAACTGGAAGTAAGAAATTATTACAGTGACAGCAACAGTGATGTTCCTAAGAGGGAAATAGCTAAAAGTGAAAAGGAAAAAAAAAAAAAAAAAAAGATGAGACAGCAGGAATGGGGCCCTTATGTTTCTGGCTGAAAACAGGAAATAGAGCAAGTAAAGACTGGAAGAGCTGGTTGTCATGGAGAATAGCATCTTAGGTTGCTGCACTGTTCCTGTTGATCTGAGAATGTAGGACTATGTTCTTAAACAACCTTAGTTATTTAGTCTTGGCTAATGCATTTTGGTAGTAGATTCAGAATTAGTTTAAAAAAAAAAAAAGACCAAACAACAAAGAGTCTGTAAACTATAGGTGCATCTGTTCAAGTTTTGTATTATTTTAATCCTGCTGTGCATCAAATTAACTGTGTTCTCCATAAGGAACAGCCCATACTCTGGAATAGTACTATTACTTTAAGAAGTGATATAGTAGAAAGAGCGATCATAATAACCATACTATACATATGAAGCTGTGGAGTCTCCCTCTTTGGGACTATTCAGTCCAGTATTAAATGTGATATTGAAAAACCTGCTTTAACTTCAAAGTTACATCTAATTTCAAACGGGCTTTGAATGGTCGTTGTATGGGATCACCTCCAGAGGTCCCTTCTGACCTAAGGTATTGTACGTTTCCGTGATTCTACGTTATCTTTTTAAGGCCCTTATAGAATATTTCACAGTCTCTAAATGGAGTAAAATACCAATTTCATACTTCAAAACAACTATTGATTTAAAACCTGCAGAGCAATTTTACAGCTACTTTGGTACCAAAATCTACTGACTCTCACTTGATAATTCTTCAATATAATTTTCTTTAAAATGGTCCAGGCTGGCAAGAAGAACAATTAGCCCTATGTTTGCTCTCTGGTTCATGCTTGCATGTTTCCATTTAGCAATTAGAGGAGACTAAACTAATAGACGTGTATACACAGCTGCTATCTCATATCCAGCTGAGGCTAAACTCAGTATGATTAATTTAATTAAAAATCCAGTCCTGTAATCTTAGGCAGTCTTTTCACTTGATCAGACCACAGAGATGCGCTGAATTCTTACTGGAGAGCCAGTGTGTGTTTCTGTTTATAATGAATGTAGTAATGTGTCAGCTAAAATTAAACAAATTCATATGAAAGTGAGGCACGCAGATTGCATGTGCAGGATAGCTGCAAGGGCGGTAGAAGGAAGCAGAGTCTTTTTTAAGGCACAGGACTGCAGAATTTGTGATGGTTGCTGAAACAACAAGGTTTTGTCAGTGTCCCTAGTGTGGCTAGCTGTTCATGTAATCTGTTAGTCAGCTGGTTTGAGAGCACAAATTGAGCATGCTTGATGTACGTAACCAGTATTTTGCATTTCATGTCTTCGATTTGCATGCTCTGCTGACGGTACCTTTCGCACACAGCTCACCCTCCGTTTTAATACCCTATTGCAGGAAGAAAGAAAGGTTCCTCCTCCTGTACCAAAGAAGCCCCCTAAAGGAAAATTCCCTATCACGAGAGAAAAATCTCTGGACCTACCCGACAGACAGCGACAAGAAGCTAGAAGACGGCTAATGGCTGCTAAGAGAGCAGCCTCTTTCCGGCAGAATTCAGCCACAGAGCGTGCAGACAGCATTGAGATATATATCCCAGAGGCTCAAACCCGGCTTTAAAGACAGAATGCTGCAGAGTTCCTTTTTTAAACAAAATGCTTGTACAGTTTGTCACTTACCTGGTAATTTTTGTCTCATTCTCTCCACTAAATATGCCCTTGCTGTTGTGTTCTTTGTGCCATAAGCACAGTGGAATGCTTTTGATTTCCTCAGAATTTGCTGAGCTCACCGCAAGAACGACTTCTTTTTGTATTTATTGTCTGACTTACAATCAGCTACAATGGATAGGGCTTGTCGAGACCTGACTTATCCAAAATATTCTCAGAGGACAACAAGAAACACCTCTTGAGATGGGACCCAGCTTACTTTTTTGTTATTTATATTTTTATAAAATGTGTGATAATTAGGGATAAGAATAACAAACTATAAATGGGTGCATCTCACCATTCACTAGAGGCATTAGCTAATCCAAGTAGAAGGTGCTACCAATGTAAAGAGCAGGAAAGAAAGAACCCATTTATCTCTGACCTCCAGTTTCTTTTCCTAGAACCCAGCTAACGTATTTACCCATGTGCTCTGCCACTCTTCTCATCTTTGTTACTGCAAAATAACATTAGGCCTCTCATGTCATGTCAAGTTTCTGGAGATGAACAGGGATATCCAGCCACTAAAACTCCAAAGTTCATCAGAAACCAAGAAGCGTACAAGTCTGGTGTTGGTGGTGGGAATGCCCGCTGAGAAACGTTTGCTGTTAGCAGTGTAACGACACTCTGAAACCTAAGCAAAATTATAATGCAAAAGGACTTGAGTGATGGGTGAAAGGAAAATGGAAGCCTTAAAATGTTAGATCTTCTGTAGCAAGATGTGTAAAGAAAAAGTTATACTTGCTCCTTTGGAACACTCATTGCATTTTTAACAGTTCTTTTACGTGTTAACCTTTATTTTATAAGTCTTCTCTCTTTCATTTCAAGAGCTGCGCTACGTGTAGTATTTCAAACTCTCAAAATGTTATATCAATTGAGTTTCCAGGGTATCCTTGAGAAAAAAAAAAAAAAAACTTGCTTGTTTAAAATGCCAGTTGTGACGTTGTAAACAGTTTAAGAAATATGAATGTGAGTGGTAAGTATATCTAAGTTTAAATGGTTATGTTAAGGTAAAGGTGAACTGTGGTTTACAGTTGTATTTTTTTTTAGAACTATTTTTCTATGCAGTATCATTTACGGCAAGACTAAGCTTCTTGCTTGCTTCAGACTTAAAAAAAAAAAAAAAAAAACATGACTCGAGATAAGTGATTTCCAGCCATGGAAATATAAGAAAAATAATATATTTTCAAGCCTCGCATTGTCAGAACAGAGAAGTGGTAACTACCACAGTCAAGAGGCTTTAATTTAAAATAAATTAAGACAGAATTATTCCACTTCACCTACCTTCCAGTGTCAACCGAGCAATCCAGCACTTAAAAGTCTTCAGGTGAAGACGCAATAAGATGAGTAACCCGCAGCCCCCGATTCCAAGGTTTGAATCCTACTGAACACTACTTTAGGTCAAAACAGTCTGAACCCAGTGAGACAGACAGCCCCAGCTACCATATCCCCTGTTTACCTGCTTTAATAAATGCAATGTATTTAGCCATAGGCAGAACAGCTATTTAATTATACTCGAGCACTTTGGTTCTTCACCTGATGAGCACTTTAAATCCGAATCCCACGCACCCTTCAGCCTGACGGATGACTGAAAATATCGTAGGTTATGCAGATCTGACATTGCTTCAAATCTGTTTTCTTTTGGGTTTTTTTTTTCTTTTTTTCCTTCTCTTTTTCCTACAGTGTGTAGTATTAAGCATGAGTTCTGTCTTTGGAGCACAGCTGATAAAGCATGCTTAGCTTCAAGATATGAATCTTTAGAGATGAAGTTTGGAAAAGTTTCTGTGAGTAGAAAACCCTGTAAATTGAGCCTGATATCTGGTATATACTTTACCAAATAGCCTTAAACTATATTTGGAAGCAAAAACCAAGACGAATGTATATCCTTCAAAAATGGAGGGGAAAAAAAAAAAAAAAAAAAGATTAAATCCCTGAAATATTCTTCTATAGATGAAAACATTATATTACCCATCCCTTGTGTTTTCAAGGCATTTTCTATTAAGGAAAGAACTGAATCCTAGGTAGTGTACAATATTGATGCTACTTCCTATATTTGTTGTACTATTTTAAATACACATGTACCTGCAGACACTGGCATCTTAGTCTTGAAAACTGGTATCTTATATAAAGTGGAGCTGCTAATCAGAAATCCACACAAAACTAAAGCCAGTGTCTTTCCTAGATTTGAGATTTAAAATAGACATACACTCCCCTATATATTTATATCTCTCTATATGGCAGCTGATACATTTTATCTGATTTTCCTGTACACTTCAAGGAGAAATCACACTTGACTTACTCGTTTGAAAACCCCCACCTGCTGCAACAGGTCATGTGTTTAAGACAAGCTGCATTTGATCCTGCCAGTAATCAGACTTTATAAAGACAAATTGTTAAAACAACAGATTACAGATAAGCTTAGATCCCAGCTGACCTAATAATGCTGACTTGGAGCAGTCTGTATAAGTCTTCAATTTTAGAATCATATTTTGAGGGGTTTTTGGTATGTTAAAATTTTATTGGATGTTCTCAGGCAAAAACAGGCCTGCATGAATGATGCCAACCCTGTATTTTACATTTCCCATGCCATTATGAGAAAATGTTCAACATAAGCTTTGGATACCTATGATTTCTGTTTGCTCCACTTTTGTTCCCAAAAAAAAAAAAAAAAGAATCAAAAGTAAACTAGATGCCTGCTGAAAAAATCTGATAATATGTTATCTGTGCATATTACATTTCAAAGTGCAATATATTAAATTATTGTACAGGTAACATTCTATCATTAAAGGCAAATAAGCCATTTCTATTTACATATTGTACATCTGGTTAGTTTAAAAAAATAACATTATGCTTATCATACTTGTGTTGCAAATAAATCAAAGTCAAATTGCTTCAGTCCCTGACATGAGAAACACAGTATGTGGTGTCTTAATAAACATATAAACAGATCAATTGTAATCTGACCCCACATCATAAAAATAAAATTCAATTTCAAAGCCCGCGTAGGAGGAACGTAAATAAACATCAAGATAGAAAGTGGAATGCTTTCTTCTTAGAGACTTCATGGTGTAGATCCACACAGAACAGCTGGATATAGTAAAATAGTCTAGTGTTTAATTAAATACTAATTGGACTAATATTTATTTTAACAGAAGAAAATTACAGAAAGTCTCTGTTAATTTCTTCATTGCCTGTAAAACACAAGTATAATAAACAGAATTCTGGAAATTTAAATAAAGAAAAATACCTGACTGGTAAAATTGTTGATATTCGCCATACTTATTTTTGCTTTGTGTATTTTTTTAGATTTGAAATTCTTTGTAAATTGGTAAAGTACATTATGAAGTGTTTTATTATTTCATGTTGACCTGATTAGAATGGCCTTTGGCAGTGTGCAAAGAGTAATAATGCTTTACAGTTTAATACCAAAAACTGACATTTTAATTCATGCTTAAACCTTGTCACTATGTTAGATTTGAGATCAATCAGGAAGGAATTAAAGTGTGCATAGGAAGGTGTGTGGATTTCATATATATTTATATAATACATTTCATATAACGGAAACTATTTGTTTTAAAATAAGCCCATGTCCTGCTGTATCAGTAAATTAGTACTCTAGTTCCATCGTCTTCAGCACTGCATCTAGTATAAAGTGAGGGAATGTCTGGTCATCAGGTGGTTTTGCAAGGAAAAGAAACAACTGCTATGTGATGACATGTCGTACGTGACCCGCAGTCTCCTTGTGCCCTGCCAGGAGCAGTGCCCTGTCAAGGCCCCTGGCCCCATGGCACCCTGGGCCAGTGCCGCCGCCCCGTGCCAGGTCCTCCCCATGCAGGCCCAGCCCGGCCCCCTGCACCCTGCCTCCAGATCAGCCCCTCTCAGCCCTTTGCGTTCAAAGCCTCGCACCTGCCCTGCCCGCTCAGTGGGTTTGATGTCCTCCTCGGCGTTTCAGCGTTGGCACCGGTGGCGGGGGGCACACCACAGGCTGACCCATCAAGTGCTGGTTTGTGCGTGTTAATTTGAGGTCTGAAGTTGGTCTGGCAGCTCCAGTTGTCAAGCCATGCATGCTGAAAAGCTCTCAAATCCCATGTAGCAGGAGCCTCAGTATTAGACAGAGAGGTTAAATGAAACATGAAGCAGCGTTACTCCTCTTACTGTTCCCAGGGCATCTTACAATGTAGTGATACCTCCCGCAAATTGCATTCAAGGTGAGGAATATCAGCAAACTCCTTAATGTCTAGAGAGGTGCTTCCTGGTGTACGATAGATTGACTCGTTTATACAGTGCCTTTCGTCCAGGAGGATCTCCACGCACTTTCTTGGCCAACACAAACTCCAGGCTGGGCTGCAGCTGGGGCAGGTGACCCTGCTCATGGCCTGGTGAGCCAGCACAGTGGGATGCTGCGAGCTCTCCCGCCTGTCCCCGGGCTGCCGGGGCGTTTCCTCCCACTCCACCCTCCCAGCACCCAGGGGGACCCTTATGGTCCAAGCCTGTGCTGAAGGAGAAGTGAAGACTCGCTGAACCAAGAGGAAGACCTGAGCAAAGCAGAGGCGAGGGCAGTGCTTGTACCGTCCCTCCAGAGTGTAGGCAGGGAGCAAAGAGCATCAAATTAAGTTTCCAGAACAATCTCTGCTTTTTCTGTTCACAATGGCAGCAGGGAGAGTCCCAGCAGTGGAGGAGCTCCCCTGGAAGGGGGCTGCAGGAGAGTCCGGGCCGGTCAGGGATCTTGGCAAGTCCCTCCTTCGCAAGTGCATTCCCCCACGGCCGCCTTAGCAGGAGAGATCCATCTCGGGCACATGCTGCAAAAGCAGCCTTCCGCTGTGGCATAACTGCCAGTGCCCTGTTCTCTCCCTGGGTCTGACCCCCGGCCAAGCTAAAGCAATGGATAACATGGGGCACAGGACTTAGGCATAAGGATTACGCTTTGGTTTGGGCAGCTGCTCTTTATGGAGACTCAGCCCTAGGGTTCTTTGTATGCGAGAGCAACGAGGATGCCTCTCTCAGCATTGGCAGGAGAGGCAGGGTAGAGGCAGCCAGTTCATACCACAGATATTGGAGGATATATACATACATACATATGACAATTTTTTAAGTGTCATGGTCCCAGACAGCAGGACCCAGGAATCACAACCAACACTCACGTTCCTGCAGACCGTGCCACTTTCTTGCACTTGACGGCTGTGGCAGATTCACTGCCTGGTGCAGCCCCACAGCCCATCTGCAGCTACTCACCATGTTAACCTCCTGGGAACGGCTGTTTTATGGAACACTCATATGTATACACAGACTCCTGGCAGGAATTAAGCCCTCTGCATACAAAGAAATTGCTTAATTTATCTCTGAAATGCAGCTACCTCTATGGTGTAATGCTGCAGCTGTTGAACTACATAACAGGCTGTTCAGGACAGCAAGTATAAAATCGAAATTTAAATGGAAACTTGCCCAAAAAGAGAATTTGGCCAGCATATTTAGTCTAATTTAGCTCCTCTTAATGAAATAAAATTCCAATAGCTGCAAGAGGCCATGGCATTCATTATATCTAAAAACCATATTCCAGCTCCCTCCTCATTAAATGCATATCACATTTCATAAACGATGATCACAGAAGAAGACTGCATGTTCCCGGTCCCACCTTTCCACACATGGGTGTTTCTCCCATTACCCTTCATTTCTGAAATAGAATTAGGCTTTTGAAGTCAGATCATAGGTAATATGAATTAGTATGTCTACACAGCTTGCTCTTTAACTGAGCAAACATAGAACAGTTTTCATCGGCTAGCAATTTAATTCTCTATTTTATTAAGGTCAAATTGTTATTTTTCTAGATTGCTTTTGTTGGACAGGTTTTTTTACCTCTCTAGTACACAACCATGAATATTTTTACTAGACTTAAATGAAGGGGAGGTTTATTTGAAGATATGGTCATTATTCACCACCACAGCCTGTTAGTGAGGATTTTTCTTCTCCTTCTCTTACTCTTCTTTCATTCTACACAGCATTTCCCATTCCCAAAGCTGAACTGTCATACAAGTTTCTTATTTGTGAGATGAATTATTGCAGAGCTTCGGGCTAAGTTCTGATCTCAGTCTTATTAGTAGTAATGCTAAGAAACTGAAATTGAGAGAAACGTCAGATTCAGAACCAGTATAATTCAGATCAATAGCTGACTCGACAAGTCCTGCTGAGGCAGGAAGGCCTCACCATTTGAGTTGGCGAGTGCATAATTACTTTGTAGGATATAGTTCTTCGTTTCAGGTAGGTCACAATCAAGCAGAGGGTGTGCTGGTAGGTTCAAGTCTCTGATAATAGTCCTCACAAAGAAATACTAGCTTTGTTTATAATTACCCATGGAATCCACATGCTCATATCCATGCTTTGATTTACCCTTTGGAGGTTTAATAGTATGGCCATCTCATTTTAAAAGGGCTCAGCATGTATGTATTCTTTAGTCCACTTTATATATTAATTTCCTGAATTAAAAAAATTTCCCTTTCAAGTAGCCTGACTTATACTGCTCTAGAATTGTTCTTTCCTGAAGAAAAGCCACTATGACTGTGCAGGATTTTCTGTACAGAGACAAAACTCATACTTTCATTTGCCATGTGACATGCCAAAATAATCAAGTGTGGCCTAAGGACTAAATTAAATGCCTCCTATAGAATTTCAAGGAATGTTAGAACCAGGAAACTAGCTGTTTAGTTATCATTAAAAGTATATATAAATATATATAAATATATATATACATAAGAAATCATATCAACGAGGATGAATTGAGTGCCAAATATTCACCATCTGTATAAAGCTACACTTCACTAGAATTAAACTATTTTATGTAATTCTCTTTCTCATGCTTTTATGGTTCTTTTGATAAATTCTATTTAGTAGCATGCAGGATACCTAAACTGAATGTTCAGTATGTTGTTTCATTGCTACAATGATTTCTTGCTTCTCAGTAATATCTTCTTTACCAGAATGCTATTTGTTACTTTGAAGACATATTTGAGAATTGTTTTATTATTGAGTTATTCTTTTTTCATGGTTCTCTACTCACCTCCAGCTGATTGTAAGAAAATGTGCTTCACTATTTTGCCCCATGGCTCTTTTATGAAGCTGCCTCTTTCAATTGGTTTATGTATTGTTTATGTTCATCTCCTGTAAATAATTCTGCAATTAAATTTTTTGAGAAAAATAGAGTACACTCTTTATTACATTTTAAATTTTGCATTAGTTAAAGTATGTAATTTCCAACCAGACAATTTGTAGATCGCACTAAATTATTACTTTAGACGTGCAGCCTTTTGAGTGTCAGGAAATTAACTTTCAATATAATACTTTTGATAGGGTTTTATCTGAATTTAAAGGAAGAAATGTTTAAAATCTGAAGGAATTTGCCAAATTACAGAATCAGCTATTGCAATGCTATGGATGTGTTTTGATTAACAGTCGTTAATACTATTGGTATAGAATATCATGCACTAATTTTTATTCAGACCATTGTGTGTCATTAACAGAAATAATAATAGCTCCTTTTGCGTCTAAAACATCAATATTTAATTATTTGTAAACATTATTTATTGGGAAGAAGGAACTGAAATAATTTGTTTTGGAAAGGCGAATCCTGGAGCATCTCTCTTTTTTACTGCTTGCAACAGAACAGCCAAAAAGGACTGTTAGCCCACTTTATGCTTTCCAGCTCCTTCCAGCGCACACAAGTCTCCTTCAAGGAATGGCTTTAGCATCTCAGCAGAATATTTGATCAAACTTTGCATTGTCCACACTTCTTGACAAGACAGAAGCCATGGTAGGCATGAAACAAAGATGTGTGGAGACTCTGAGTCTATGTAGAGGAGGTACCAGAAATACTATGAAAAATATGAAATTATTTCTCACAGAAAAGAGCTTAGTTACTTGAATCACTGGATTTTTATTCCTCATTTATTATATACACTATTGTAGCACTTAGGAGCCCTAGCTGTAGACCAAGATAACATTGTACATTTACAAAATTAAAATACTTCCCTTAATGCAAAGAGTTTACAACCCAGCCATTAGGTGGGAAACAACAGATAGGTAGACACAGGAGAGGAAAAGTGAGATGCTCTTAATTAAAATGAAGAGCGGTGGTTGCAGCATCTCAGCAGCCCATCAGTTGTCAATTGCTTCTTAGCCATCAGAAAAAGAGAGGATAATGAAGTGGGTTGGAAGATACCCTCAGGGACCTCTTCCAAAGAAGGAAGGGAGTCCAAGAAGGATATTTATTTGAAAATTTAACACAGAGATGATGAATTTTGGTATCATGAGTCAACTGGAGGTGGAACCTGACATCTCTGTAATTAATGAATGATGCTAGGTACAGAGTGGACAGGTGGTATACGAAGAAGCTGTGAAAGGTCTTGGCAGTAAAACCAATAAAATTAAATATTCAGCCCTCTGCTGGCTCATTTTTTTTGTGTAAAGAATTTTCATCTTTAACACCTGTTGTGGAAGGCTCAAAATTTTCCTGCTATATGTCAGCAGTTCTAATGAAAATGAAATTTAGAGAGAGAAGTCATTAGAGCAGCTTAGCGCTTCTTTTTGTCTGTCTCCTAACAGTAGATGCCATAACTAGTGTTGCTGGGGGAGCACAGTTCAGCCCAGTGCTGTCAGCATGGCACCAGAGCCAGCACCAAGGGTCCAGAAGCTGAGGAAGGATCGCAGGTACGTGCAAATGAACCTAAACTGCAGTCCAATAGTACCGCTGTTGCTCCAGCCAGCAAGTCGGCTTTGTCGGGGGCCCAGCTGAGGTGCCTCTATACCAATGCACGCAGCATGGGGAATAAACAGGAAGAGCTGGAGATGCGTGCACATGAGCAGGGCTACGACCTTGTTGGCATCACGGAGATGTGGTGGGACGACTCATACAACTGGAGCGTCAACATGGAAGGGTATAGGCTTTTTACAAAGGACAGGAAGGGGAGACAGGAGGCGGTGTCGCTCTCTACATCAGCAACCAGCTGGAGTGCGTGGAGCTCTGCCTGGGAATGGAGGAGGAGCTGACAGAGAGCTTATGGGTCAAGATTAGAGGATGGGGACGGACAGGGGACGTTACGGTGGAGGTCTGTTACAGGCCGCCTGGCCAGGAGGACAGAGCAGACGAGGAGCTCTATAGCCAAATAGGAGCAGCCTCACAGTCACAGGCCCTGGTCCTCATGGGGGACTTCAACCACCCTGACATCCATTCGGGAGACAACACGGCAGGGCACAGGCAGTCCAGGAGGTTCCTGGAATACGTGGACGACAAGTTCCTCCTGCAGGCGATAGAGGAGCCGACAAGGAGGGGTGCCATGCTTGACCTTGTGCTCACCAACAGGGAGCGACTTGTGGGGGATGGGAAACTGAAGGACAGCCTTGGCTGCAGCAAATATGACACAGTGGAGTTCAAGATCCATGGGGCAGTGAGGAAACTACACAGCAAGCTCTCAGCCCTAGGCTTCAGGAAGGCAGACTTCGGCCTCTTCAGGGACCTGATGGGCCAAGTGCCATGGGAGGCGGCCCTGGAGGGAAGAGGAGCCCAGGAAAATTGGTCCACATTCACAGAGCACGTCCTCCATGCTCAGCAGAGGTGCATCCCGATGAAGAACAAGTCAGGCAAAAAGGCCAGGAGGCCTGTGTGGATGAGCAAGGAGCTCCTGGACCAACTGAAAGTAAAGAAGGAAGCCTATAGAGGGTGGAAGAGGAGACAAGGTAGCCTGGGAGGACTACAAAGAGGCTGTGCGAGTGGCCAGGGATCGGGTGAGAAAGGCTAAAGCCCTGACAGAATTGAATCTGGCCAGGGATATAAAAAGCAACAAGTAAAGCTTCTATAGGTATGTAGGGGACAAAAGAAAGTCCAAGGAGAAAGTAGGCCCCCTCCGGAAAGAAACCAGTGTCCTGGTTACCCAGGACATGGAGAAGGCTGAGGTACTCAATGACTTTTTTTGCCTCAGTCTTCACCGATAAGGGCTCTTGTCCCACCACCCAAGCTGTGGAAGGCACAAGCAGGGACTGCGAGGATGAAGAACCGCCCACTGTCCTCAAAGAGCAGGTTCGGGAACATCTGAGGAACTTGAAGGTGCACAAGTCCATGGGACCTAATGAGATCCATCCGTGGGTCCTCAGGGAACTGCGGATGAAGTTGCCAAGCCACTGGCCATTGTATTTGAGAAGTCATGGCGGTCTGGTGAGGTCCCTAATGACTGGAAGAGAGGGAACATAACTCCCATTTTTAAAAAGGGGAACAAGGAGGACCCGGGCAACTACAGGCCAGTCAGCCTCACCTCTGTGCCTGGCAAGGTCATGGAGCAGATTCTCCTGGAAACCATGCTAAGGCACATGGAGAGCAAGGAGGTGGTTGGTGACAGCCAACATGGCTTCACCAAGGGCGGATCGTGCCTGATCAATTTGGTGGCCTTCTATGACGGGGTGACAGCATCGATGGACAAGGGACAACCAACAGATGTCATCTACCTGGACTTGGGCAAAGCTTTTGACACTGTCCCGCACAACATCCTTCTCTCTAAACTAGAGAGGCATGGGTTTGATGGACGGACCACTCGGTGGATAAGGAGTTGGCTGGATGGCCGCACTCAGAGAGTGGTGGTTAACGGCTCAATGTCCAGGTGGAGACCGGTCACGAGTGGTGTCCCTCAGTGGTCCGTGTTGGGCCCGGCCCTGTTCAACATCTTTGTCGGAGACATGGACAGTGGGGTAGAGTGCACTCTCAGCAAGTTCAATGATGACACCAAGCTGTGTGGTGCCATCGACACGCTGGAAGGGAGGGATGCCATCCAGAGGGACCTTGACAGGCTGGAGAGGTGGGCCAGTGCCAACCTCATGAAGCTCAATCAGGCCAGGTGCAAGGTCCTGCACCTGGGTCATGGCAATCCCAGGCACAAATACAGGCTGGGTGGAGAATGGATTGAAAGCAGACCTGAGGAGAAGGATTTGGGAGTGCTGGTAGACAAGAAGCTCAACATGAGCAGGCAATGCGCCCTTGCAGCCCAGAAGGCCAACCGCATCCTGGGCTGCATCAAGAGGAGCGTGGCCTGCAGGTTGAGGGAGGTGATTCTCCCCCTCTACTCTGCCCTGGTGAGACCCCACCTGGAGTACTGTGTCCAGTTCTGGAGCCCCCAACATAAGAAGGACATGGACCAGCTGGAGAAGGTTCAGATGGAAGGCCACAAAGATGATAAGAGGGCTGGAGCACCTCTCCTATGAGGACAGAGAGTTGGGGCTGTTCAGCCTGCAGAAGAGGATGCTCCGGGGAGACCTGATAGTGGTCTTCCAGTACCTCAAGGGGGCCTACAAGAAAGATGGGGAGAGGCTGTTTAGTAGGGCCTGTTGTGATAGGATGAGGGGTAATGGTTTTAAAATAGAGGGAGGTAGATTTAGATTGGATATCAGGAAAAAAATTTTTACAATGCGAGTTGTAGAACACTGGAACAGGTTGCCCAGAGAGGTGGTGGATGCCCCATCCCTGGAAACATTCAAGGCCAGGCTGGATGAGGCTCTGAGCAACCTGATCTGGTTGGAGACTTCCCTGCTCCTTGCAGGGGGGGTTGGACTAGATGACCTTTGAAGGTCCCTTCCAACTCTAACCATTCTAACTTAAAGCATCACTGATAGCACTCCTGTACTGATACTTTACAACTAAGAAAGGCCTGGGTCATTTCTAGCTGAAATTCCAGTAACCATTTAGCTCATCTTAGCCTTCATGAGTTCCCTAAAACAAGGTGATCCTTCCCGCAACCTGGAAAGGGTTTCAGGACTAACAAGCTAGCTGTATGCTGTGTTGTATCTGTATCTGCGTTATTATTTCTATACTGTATCTGTAGTACAGATGGTTGCATGTCAGCCTTAGTATTACAGGCATATCCTATAAAGGAGGATAGTCATTGCTGATGAACCAGTAAGGTCAGTAAAGCTGGAGCATAGATGCGGCGTATTTTATTTCCATTGCTGAACCACACAATCAGGTGCAGAATACATGCTCTGGAATTAGCATATTTATTCCAGTTGAACTGCGCTGACACTGGCTGTGGGTTTGTGGAAGGCTGTTATTGTTTTAACCATAGCAGCACAGCTGAAGTGTGAAAATTTTGAAATGTAGACAAGTGCCTTACATAACCTATTGCAGCCCTAACACAATCCCTGGACAGATTCTGCTGTGAATTTTCAAACAATCAATTTATAAGTAGCTAGAGGATAATACAGGGATAAAAACTAGGCGACACTGATTTGCCAACATCCTATTATGTCAACCAATTTAATTTTTTTCTTTGAAAGGATGAATGCCCTAATGGATTAGGTAAAAACAGTAGGCTGTCATAGATCTTCACTTCATAAAGTCTTTTGATAAAGAACTAGGAAAATATTGTCTAAATAAAGTTGTTGTAAAACAAAATCTGATGTAGCTGAAAATACTATTTTAAATATATATATCTATATATATATCCTTGACCCATTATGAAATCAGAAGGGCTTTTGAATTGGGAGAGAAAGGGAAAATCTTACAAAAATCTAACCTGCTCTCAGTACTAGTCAGTAATTTCATTTATTAAAAAATATAACATTAATTGATCATAAGATACAGACCTGGGAGCAGCTACAGGTTCTACAGAGAATATGATCAAAATTCACAGTGATCCCCAAAAACTGGACACACTTTCTAAATCCAATGCAATGAAATTCAATGAAGAAAAATGCAAAATCCTATACTGAAAAGATGTGATCAAGCTCAGATGTGACAGAATATCCATTTGAGAAAAAGTAGAGCAAAGAAGATGTGGGCTATGGTGGATCACAAGCCAAATGAGAGTCAGCCTGATGTTAAATCAACACAAGCCAAATCACATGCTCCTAAGGAAAGGGGAAATCTAATAGTGAATGTATTAGCATATCATTAAATTAGTGTGGCTTAACAAATTATCGTGCTGTGTAATCATCCATGTATACACAAGCTTAAATTGTGGCACACACACATTATTGGACTTGACATTGCAAGCCAATCTAAAACAAATTACCCGCAGAAGGAAGAAGTCTTCAGATCCATAAAAATCAAACTTGGGTGTCCAAGGATTGGCTCATCCTTCTCCATCCAAGCTGCTCAGTAGCAATCTCCGTGGCCATTGCATTTTGCTGTGTGTCAAGTGTCTAAAGGACTTCTAACAGGCTGAGCCCCTTTCAGGACTTGTGTGGAGATTGTGCGTGTCTCTGTCTTAGTTTGAACCACAGCAGGGCTGGGGTAGAGGGCAGGATGCTTTTTGTGTGCTAGGCTGCCTGCATTTGGGAACCAGATTGCCATGTTTGGGCAATGGTGGGATACAGACTCTCCAAATCTTGCTATGTTCAACTTAGCCACTGCCACCCAAGTCCCCTCTGAGACGGCAGAAATTACCTCTGAATCTCAGGCAAATGCTCAAACACAAAATGTTAACAAGTAAGATAGGCTGAAGTGTTTCAGAATATGTAAAAGTGACACTGAATGACTGAGTCCTCAGTCATGCCCCCAAGAAAGTGGCAAGCCAGATTCTGGGGATGTAGGGGTGTCTCCTATATGCTACAGAGAGGTTCTTGTTTTACTCTGCTCAGTACTGGTAAGGTTTTGGTGAGAGTATTAACCCCTGTTTTGAAGGCATTGAGAAGCACATGGAGAAAATTCAGAAGAAAGTAACAAGGATTATAAGAGATTTAGAAAGCACGACCTAAGTGAACAGAGTTCAGAAAATGGATCAAGAAAAGACTGACTTGTTTCGACACAAAGAGGTTGTTATGAACTCTTAATGCAATTGTATCCCCATTCCCTGGAAGGAGAATATTATTATAATTAGCATAAAAGTCTAGGGGGGTTTTGTTTATTTGGATAATGGTAGTGAATCCTGGAAAAAAAAGTATTTAGCTCAAGGACTCAGTAAGAGAAGGTAGCAACATACCCTATACAACCTTGTAGATGTGATCCACATGTCAGAATCCCCTGGAGAGCCACAGGAACCACCACCCAGCGTCCCCGCTGCACACATGCTCTGAAAGGGATGTGCCCAGATCACCGCTCCCCTCCTCTCACTTGACATATGATCCTATTTATAAGCAACTGGCCATTTGCAGGTGTAAAAGAGGTATTCACCTGCCAAAGCCACAAGTGCCGCTCAGGGAGCAGTTCCACAGCTCTTCCCAGGAGAAGGTGACCAGGCAGGGGGATGCAAAAGGCCAGCCTAGACCATGGCCACAGCTGGTCCCCCAGCATCACCCTGCTCACGTGTACCTTGGCTGGCCTCAGCACTTGGGGAGGTGAGTGCTCAGGGTCATGCCTGGATTTCCACTTCTTCTCCTGTGTATTACGAGTCTGTCAGATCACAAAGGAATGTTGCTGGACTGTTCTTGAATAAAACACCTTAATACTAAATAAAGGAATTGCAGAAAATTGGTGATAGCTGAGTCACCAATGTTCTTTCCTCAGTATGGGTTCATATCCCTTATTATTAGCAGGCACTGGGCTGCTTGAGATGTTGCAATTAAAGGAAAAACTCAAAATAAAGTTTCTGCTTCACATGAGAAGTAACATCACTTCAGCCTTTACCGCTGAATGGAAGCTCATTACGTAGAAGTAATTAACACGCTCAGCCAAAATCTCCAAGAAAGTTCTGGTGGCTGTTGCATGTTTATCGTATTCTTCATGACCCACGCTAACTCACCTGCACAGGCGTGAGCTATTTACACAATACGTAAAAACACAGAGAGGCTTGCTTGTCAGAAGGGCTGTGCACCCATCGTTGCCATACTTGGTTCGCCTCCTTGCAACCGAACCTCATCGTACTTGCTGCAGCGCTTGGTGCTGAAATATTTGAGGAGGACAAGGCTTAGGTCAATGGAATGGAAAATAATGACAAATCAATTTAAGTGCAGATCCTTGAGGAGTATATGATAATAGACTGCTTCAAACAAATTTAAAAAGGAAATTAGCTTTGGTAAAAATCAAGGATTCTAAGTATTAAAAAGTGACATAAAACTAATCATAATAGAGGTGATAAATCAGTTTTGCCAGATAGGAAATAAATAATGAGTGAACAGTAAGGAAAGCAGATGAATGTTATGCTTTGGGGTTTGAATATGTCAAAGCAAATTTTATAAAATATTTATAAATTTATGAAGCATCGACAACATGTTAGAAAAAAGCCGGCATTTAGAATTCTATGAATGTTTATATTTATATATCTATATGAGTTTATCTGGCTTTGTATGTGTGTATGTGTATATATATACATATATTTATGTGTCTATATAATATGTATGTATATATTTATCCACACAGAAATAAAAGAGGATCAACTGTAAATTTTATATAAATTTACTCTTTTTAAATGGCAAAGATTTATATTTGGTTTGGCTTATGCATGTCTGTATCTCAGGATAAAACCATTTATTTGCTTGACTAAGTCACAGAAGGAGGAAGCTGAAAAGAAGGATGAGGAGAACAGGGCTGAGGAAAGGGAAAATCCACAGACCAAAACAAACAGAAATGCTATATTCATTATCCTTTGCTTATTAGGAATATAGAACTACTTCAGTTGACTTGAAACAGGATTTTACCATGATTCTCTCTCAGGGTGAAAAAGCATTTTTTGGTTAATTCACACTACGTACCTGTTTCTACAGCCAGATTCCGAATCGGGTACACACACGCATATTGTGCCAGAAAGCAAACAGTTTGTGCATGAGAGGAGGTAATTCCTGCACTTTGACACCTTTCAGCCTGAATTAGGACAGGCAGTTGTATCATTTAACAAATTCAAGATCTTTTATTCCTCCACTCAGACTCTTTCCATTCTCCCAAGATAATCTTTCCAAAACACATTTTATCAATTGACTTATTTAATGTGATATGGAATAAACAACATTTACAACAGCATCCTCATTTGTAATAACTAGTAAGAAGCTGTAATACTCCATCAGATTTTACATTCTGGATATAGTAACCAAGGAAGAAAAAAGCCTGACACCTGGAGATAAATGTGAATCTCTATCCCTTCAGTCAGAAGGGTCATTTAAGGCCAGGTGCGTACCAGCTGTGACAGCACATGTGGAGGGGAGGTTGGCTATGCGTGGCACTTCCCAGCTTGCTTGTCGCCAAATATCAAAGTTCTCCCTTGAATTTGCTGTTTCAGAGGAGAATTAGGTGATACAAGGAAAGGACAGGGCTTGTGCAGAGGAATACCCGAGGAACAGACAGCAGCACTTCATGGCCACTTGAAAGACTTGTCATAGGAAGCCTCTGGGGCACGTTTACCATCTGTGATGTGTTTCACTTCGATGGCACTTTCCTTGTGAGATCTAACAGATTGTGATCCTTCCTTGGCTTCTTTCTGGGACCAAACTTTTCTCTTCAGGAAAGCAGACGGAATAGCTGGCCCATGAGCTGCTTAGTATATGTCTTTGTTGTCACAGACAAAACATCTGTAAATATCTTCTGTGATGAGTGATGATTGGTCTTGTTATCTAATGTCAGATGGTACATTGGGACCATTGACTTTTCTGAAGAAAGATGAAAGGCTTCCAGTGAAGCTGCTGTTGTATTTTCACCTGTCAAGAAAGGTTAGGTGAGTTCAGGGACAAGACGAGTGATAACTCTGAGTCAATTCATGAAAGGGTGTAGTTTGAAAGATAAAATATATGGGGGAAATTGTTCCCGGGGAAGTGGGTGGGAGATGTTAGAGATGGATAGGAGGGAACAATAGATGCTTTTCAGTCACAAGCTTATTTCCAGCAGCTAAAAAGGAAAGATTATTATAATCAAAACAGTAGCTAACTTGCTGTCATTCTCCTTGTGTTAACTTTCATTTCTGTATAACTTAGAGATCTGGATTTCAGAAGGCATAAGAGGGGCTGATGGCCCTTTCACCCCCTATCACACCACCGTGCTCTCTCTGATAATCTGTTCCCCTTTCTGAAGCTTGCAAAAGGTACAACTGCTAGTTCCTTTTGCTCTAAACAAAAAACAGATGCTACCAGGATCCTGGGAGTTTCCTCCCTGTGCAGCTCTGGTTAAAAGCAAACCTCCTTTGACCGTTCTTGCTTCACTTTACCTTATTCTGGAAGGACCCTCACTGTTACCTACATTTAGCTAAATGAACCAGTATAACCAGTATAATAAACCAGTATAAACGCGGTTGTCCCACTCTCCTCACTCAAGAAAGAAACATAGAAACAGATAGATCAAAGAATGCCTTTGAATACTGTGTGGAGGGACAGTCTGGGGAGGCACTAAATTTTACAGTTCCTTTTGGCTATGTCAAACAGGAGGGAAGAAGCATTTAGCAGTCCCATTTTGCTGTCTGGAAAGCGTGAGGAACGACAGGAACACATCCCATCTCCTTCCCAGCCTGCCCTCCTGGGTGTCTTTACAAAGGCAGGCATTGTGCAGTGGAACTGCTGCACCCTGACGTTGCGCCTCGCCGCACAGCTGGGCTGCGGGGCTGCTCGGCACTGGCAGAGCACAGCTGCTGTGCTGAACAGCCCCAGCCAGGCTTCTGAACACGGCGCGCAGCTTTTCAGAAGTTTATACTGCCACCCATTGCTGTGTCTGAGCACATTTTCCCTGAAAGTGATAGCAAACTCCTGAACAGATTTCATTTGCAATAGCACATTTCTCTTTCTGGAATCACAGCTCTTCATCAGAGTAAACAGGTATATTTAGGAATAATGGGCTCTGAAGTGTGTCTGTGTAGGTTAAGGTGGAAAGGCTTTCACAAATGTAAAGCGTGATCAGACTGTGGAGTCACTGGATCTCTGCTGTGGAATCATTTCAGTGCCTGCTTCTTCTCAGCCAAGAATACTTTGGCCCCAGCTTTGTCCCTTTGCCACAGGGGTTATCTTCCAGATGTTGCCAGCATGTTGCAGCAGTGCAGAGGAAAAAATTCAGGTCTTCATAACTGCAGAGGCTGAGCATCCGTTGCCTGACAACAAGATACGTTACACCAGATGATTGGAAGCAACTGCACCTGCAGGGCAGGTGCACTGGCAGCTTCGGCTCCTATAAAATGAGGCAAGAAGGAAAGTACATTTGGGACTGCATTGGTACATCCAGACCATCAGTGTATGTGGCTGTAATACAGGAATATTTTTCTTCCTGTAGACAGAGCTTGCAAAAAAAAAAGCATCAAAACAATACATCAGCAGTCGATGCAGTACAAAGCACCAAATTCAAGAATTTTCTTCAATGGTGTTGATTTCACTCTTTTTCAGAGAGTTCTGGGGATTTCAGATTGTCATATAGTTTTGCAAACATTTCCTTGCACCATGCTTGTGCTATTCAAAGCACTTTGTTTTAATTTTGATTTCATTTCCTCCCTTCAGCTTCCATCTGCTATAACACCTATGCACCTCAGGCTTGCATCTGTGTGCACCAACACACACACGCACACGTGTGTGCAGATGATAAATTCCCTTTACACAAGTGCTTATCGTTAATGCAATTCAATCTCAAATTTTCCATGCCGATTGCCGGCATCTGGTGAAATTATCTGGCAGGACACTTTTATAGGCAAAATAATTCATTTCTATAAGTGTGACCAGGAAGAAAGCACATTTTGCTTGCATTTAAAAAAAAAAATGTGACAATCATTGCACCAGCACCGTAGCACTGAAGAACTCCATGGTGTGTCTGGAGTAAAGCTCGGCTCTGCATGAGCTGTGTGTGGAAAACAAAACAGAAGCCATTCGCTCATGGGTACCTCAGGCTCGCTCACTGGATTTTGGGAGCTCCAGGGCACAGCAACTATGCAGGGCTCAGCATAAGGCAGGACAGTAGATCAGGATTTTCCCTCTACTTATTTCTCCCAGCTTTGAAGAGACTGGGAAGGAATTGAGGAGCTTTTGATACCTGGAAGCCAGGGAGGCTCTTTGGACATCTTTGGGCTTTCCCATCTAGTGCCTAGGATGAAAAAAAGGTAGAAGAAAGCCAGGAAGAAATCTAGCTTATACTGAGGAAGGAGGGGAGCAAGCCTGGAGGGAAGGAACAGGGGGTAGGGAAGGAGCAGAAATACCTGTGACAGAGGTGCTGAAGGTGGCCAAGGCTGGCTGCTGGGACGGAGCAGGACCTTCTCCTCCCCAGCCCAGACTGACTCCAGGGCTACTTGATGTAAACATTCAGCTACTCCTAGCCAATGCCTCTGAAAAACCAATAGATCAGTACTCAGCTATGTCTCAGCCCCCTTAAGAGATCAGTTCACATGGAGGCCAGTAAAAATGTTGGAAGGATCAAGTTCCTTTAAATATCACAATTAAGTTTAGCTGGGAGTAGAGGGGATGGGAGATTTTAAGTAGTCTGCACTCAAACCCACTTGCAGAGTGGTTATTGGGGGGTGGGAGGGGAATCTGTTCCTCCTCCAATGAAGAACAGATTTAATAAAGCTCCTCCTTAGGCCAAAAGAGTTGGTGGAAAGCAGGAAGAGGAAGCTCCCACACTGGGCTTGGAGGGTTCCTCAACATTCTCTCTCTATTTTCCCACTGTCAGTGCTGCCACATAATATGCAAGTGTGAGAAACTACAAGTAACCACAGGGATTTATAATACAGCGAGGGGGAAAGTATATAATTAAATTAAACAAGGTTCCTATCTGAACACAGAGGAACTTCAATAATTTTAATTAATGGCCAGGAGACACATTACATGGTACAAGACAAGTAAAGATGCATAAATGAATAAATAAAAACACCAAGAATGCTGAATCACAGGATAAATTTTTCTCATTTTATTTGTTATTTTTCATTCAAATTACAAAAAATACCCCTCTCAGAGTTGTAGGTAACATACAGAGCTTGTCAATGCTTAAAAAAAAAAAATTAACATATCAAATCCCCCACAAAATATGGCAGACATAATTTAATTTCAATAATGCATAATCTGTCTTACTATGCCGGGGAGAGTCACTAGTATATTTCCTGAACCTAAGACAAGACAGGTATACCAGATCTTATATACCAGAAAGTACATGGTCACTCAGGCCTTGCTCTAGAGAACAAATTGCTATTTATTTGCAAGGACTCCAATGAGGATTTGTGGCATAAGCATTTGGGACATACCTCAAAATACTGGGGGAGAAAAACCCTATTAGTTTCATATGGGAAGAAAACAGTACAATTTGAGAATGAAAATTTCTAGTAAAAATCAGAATGAACTGTCACAACATGAAAACTGATGCAAGAAAATATCTTCTCTCTAAGGCTGCAATTGTCCCTCTTCCCTGCTCCAGCGCACCAACACAGGCAATGGCCAAGCAGAAAAATAACTGAAGGCAGCTTTGCTCATGGCAGGTTTCAGTTTATGCTGAGTAATGTTTCTCTAATGAGGAAAGCAATATAGTATATCTGAGGTTAGTATATCTGAGGTTGAAAAAATCTGCTGTTCCTGTTCTTGAAACATTAATTATATATCTGTTGTGTTTATTCATCTATAGAAAAGATACAGGGCAGTTCAAGATTTACTTTAATGGATGACAAATGGATTTTCAAAGCACTAAAAAAGGATCATTTACTGGAGTCTGATGCTAACTGGCAGAGCACAGCTAGTCAGAGAGTCAAAACAGAGTACCCAGGGTACTAGTGGACATCCTAGTTGAGAGTAGAAAGGACAAAGGATATTCCTCACCATCTGTAGATGTTATCTTCCAATTAATCTTGACAGCAGTTTCCTTCAAGAAGTAGGCTTCTCTTGCACCACGTTGGATTAATGTCACTCCACTGCTATTAATATTGCTACTAATTTATTTGGAAAAATGATGTCTGCACCAGAGAGAAAAAAAATGTTGAGAAACAAAAAATTTTAAAAAGCCATTCCACAATGAATTGTCCAATCCTTCACTAATCAGCACCAATGAATCAGAATATTCTGATGGAATGAAAAGAATGATGAAAAGAAGAAACAACTTTAAACAAGCATTTACATGTAAAACAACTAAGAAAGTAAGTTCAACTATAATTAGGCTTTAAAAAAATCTTACTTGATATTTTTCATGAACTGTTTATACTCCATATATAGTCTTTAAAAGACACTGGCAAATTTTTGGAGTCATGCAAGTTATATTAAACTTCAGAAAATGCCTCATAGATGAGCATAAAAATAATTTAATCTGTTTAGTTTATAAAAAGATCCCCACCCAAACTTACCTTCCACCAAACTAAAAAAAAAGTGGCATGTCATCTGATTACAGTATATCAGTATTATCCCAGGGAGGAAATATTGGGAAATAGCAGGCTTCTTAATCTAGCAAGGAAAAGTGTAACAGGCAACACAAAAAGGGAAACTAGACTGCTTCAAACTGCAGAAAAGGCACGCATTTTAAGACTGAGATTAGTCACTGGAACACAGCAAATTCTTAATTTCTTTTGGCCTTCAAAAGCACAATAACTGGCTTTCTGAAAAATAAGCATTAGTCAAACTCAAGTGATGAAGCCTGATAAAGGAGCGACTGTACGAATGTTAATGGCTTGTGATGTGCAGGACGTTAGATTACATGCTGTAGTGATATCATCTATCCTTAAATGCTCTGAGTAAATACAGCATTGGTACTTGTTTCCAGCATAATGATCAGAATTCAGCAAATCCACTTTTTTCTTCTCCTGTATTTTATGTTTTTCTTCAGAAACCAGGGAGACAATTACCATGTGCCTGCCTATGATTGCTTTGCTATTTTCTACACTCCAAAACCTCGATAAGAAACAGAATTCGCTTTATGACCCCTTGACACTAATACGGCATTAATACAAACGAGAGCTAGGGCCATTATATTTATCACAGCAAAGTCCACAAAAATGACAGACACTCATTGTGCATGCTGTAGCCTTAGGCATGTGGGATAAATGACAAGATTTTAGGGACTCATTGGGAGCTTCAGATCCCATTTCAGTTCTACCAGCAAATAAACACTACTGATGTTTAAGTAACTGTTTGCTTAAAAAGCTTATTTTTTTTAATTAAAACAGTAGGGGAATTTAAATTCTGAAGATTTATATCATGCACATCCCACATCAGCCTTCTGCCTGCTACATCTTCTTAAGTGGTATTACCGTATATATATTTGCAAAGCAAGCTCCCACTGCATCTTCCATTCCTGAACGATTTCTAGCACTGAGTTAAGTTTAAATGGGAGAACAAATTTGTTAATAGTAATGTTCTTGAAAAGTGTTGCAGTGATACAAGCAAACGGTGCCATTGCTCCCATTTACTCTGGGGAGTCACTCTGCAGGTGAGGAGCTGCATCCCTTTTCAACAGGCTCTTTCTAAATATCCATGTGTCTGGCACTGTGCTTTCTGAGTAAGGCCTGACCTTGGCCTAGCACCATTGCTGTTTTCCAGAAAACAACACTCATGCATCCTTCTCAGCACTGGGTCCTCACTGATCACAGGGAAGAGAGAGCAGCCACGGCTGCACCGCTGCTTTAGGGTGTGGGCAGAGAGTGGGCCCCATCCTCAGGAGCGTGAGGGACAGCACAGGGTATGTGCTGGGGAGGGGATGGATTACACCAGTGAAGAGATGGGTGGGAGCTGCAGCAGCTGGAAACATCAGGAAAAAAATTTTCACAATGAGGGTGGTGGAACCCTGGAACAGGTTGCCCAGAGAGGTGGGGATGCCCCATCCCTGGAAACATTCAAGGCCAGGTTGGATGAGGCTCTGAGCAACCTGATCTGGTTGGAAATGTCCCTGCTCTTTGCAGGGGGGCTGGACTAGATGACCTTTAAAGGTCCCTTCCAACCCTAACCATTCTATGATCCTAAGATCACAGTCTGGAGCTTTGACTTGAGCACCAAAAGGTTGGCCAGCAGTGCCGTGAACCCCGCTGGGAGCCTGCGTACCACTACTATGTCCCTAATTTGCCATTTGGGGTTGTTGCCATTTGGAAACAGGTAACAAATCGTTTTCCTGCTCCAAGGGAGCATGTCCCATTCTCTGTCACAGTAACAAGCCAGGATTAGTGTTCAAACACTCAGAGGGAGAGTGTCATTGCCACACACCACCAACCCCTCCACCCCTCTGCATACGGACAAGCAGTGAGTGTGGAAAACTTTGGCGGCTGCGTTAAGGCTGCTGAACTTTAAATCAAGTCGTTTAAAGCCCTCTAACAAGGCCGTGGTGATTTGCAGACGGACTGGAAACGCTACGGAGACACGGAAACGGGCGAGGCCGATTCCGCCGAGTCCCAGCAGCCTCTGCGCTGCCCTCCCGGCGCAGTCAGACCCACTGCCGCCTGCGCGCGGGGCGGCTCCCGCCTCACCCCGCCTCTCGCGCCAGGTGGCAGCAACGGAGCAACGTGCAGCCGCCGGACGCGCGCGCGGCAGCCGGCAAGAAGCGGGCAGGGAGCGGGCAGCGCGCGCGCGCTGCCCGCGTGGCGGCGGGAAGGGCGGCAGCGCCCCCGGCTGAGGCAACGCTGGCAGCGCCGTCGGGAAGCGGCAGGGAGAAGTTGCAGGGTTTTAGTTTTTTTTTGTTGTTTCCCCCCGCCCGGCCTCTAGGAGATGATTATTTTTATATTGGTTTGCAGCGTTTCAAAGCAAAAAAAAATAAAAAGGAAAATAGTGAGACCTGCAGCTCTGAAGTCACAGCCATATACTGCTCCTACAGCGAGAATGTAGGGCAAGGAGAATTTGCCAAAAAGGGACAAATCCCCCAAAGAGCTGTACAAAAAGGAGCAGATCTTTGTAAAGAGAATACCACAGCCAAGTTCCCACCCAAGAGACACCACCTCCTTACACTTATTCACCCTTTAACCTCTATTGCTGTGGTGTATGGTAACGGCACTTTGAAAATGAAGTCTTAATCTTTAGTAAGTGAGATACAGCAAGAAAGGTCTTTTCTAGTCAAAATACTTGTTGGAAACAGCATCCAAAACATCCCTGAGCAATTAATTTCTGAGCACTGAAACTCAGGAGAGTTTTAGTCTTGAAACTTCTACTGCTGTAGGGTAGCCACAACACTTCTACTGTGAAGACCTTGAAAGTTGTTTTATTATGAAGCTTTTATTACAGAGCTCACTCCTGCCTTGTGCTTGGCCTTTTTCTACTAATTACAAATCAGGCATTTAACCCTTTAGTGGATAAGAATACTAGGGCAACTCTTAAATTTTATTCATTATATTTCTTATAGGCTGCTTTTAGACTACATAAAGTTGTAAAATTGAATCACAGCAGTTACGGTAAAGTTCTTGCACAGGAATTTAGTTGGCCTTTCTCAGGTCACGCTGTGTTACACTTTTGAGTGACATAGGGCTGCCTCTCCCCATGGCCATCCAGGGCCCCACAGAAGGCGCACAACATTTAATGGACGTTGTGCCTCACAACCAGGCGAAGCGGCATCCCTCACACCTGCCTCACACCAGCTGTGGACTCAGGCATTTAAATCTGAGGAAGAGACCCCAGATGCATTCTCTAACCTGTCCCTGTGCCCCTCTCCACCCCTCTTCCTGCCCCAGCTGGGCAACCTTAAAAGGGCTTTGGCCCTACAGCTTCTGGAAATGGCAGCCTGCAAATTCCCTGCAGCAGGGCCTCGGCTGCTCAGGAGGAGCCCGCAAAGCCGAAGGGGCTGGCAGAACCATTTGGGGCTGCTGCAGTAGCTTTTGTGAGTAATCATCTCCTACTTTAATTACAGAAAGTAAATTGTGGAAAAATAAATGTTAACTGCAGCTGCTTCCTTCCCAGTGGAGCCTGAATTCCAAAGTTTCAGCTTTGAGTCTGCTTCCATACGGTGCCTTGGGGCGTACAAATGGGTGGTGTGGGAAGATATGGTGGATATCCGTTTCCATTGCTCCCTTCTCCACAGAGACACTCCTCTGGTGCTCGCTAGGCACTGGATCCTGTACCCTCTGCCCTCTGTTCACAAGAGAGACACCTCCCCACTACGCTGCTCCAGGCCAGCAAGGGGCAAAAGTGAGATGGCAAGGGCCTCAGAAATTCCCAAGGAAACAAAAAAAAAAGCACACCGCTTCAGTCAAACAAAAATATATAGCTAACTGAACAAAGTAGCTATTTAAGAGCACACAAGTGAGCTACCTAAGGAGCTATTGATCTTGTCAGTGCACTGTCACCTCAACACAGTCTCCCGAGTCATGCCCTTCTCCAGCACAGCAGCTGTGTGTGCGGAGCTCAGGCTGTGTCCATCCTTTGGCAGGTCCTGTCCCAGGCACCAGCCCCTGTACCAGGCTGCGCTTGCAGGAGAGCACCACGCAGGAGGGCATATTGACTGTGGATCCCACAAGCCTGCGGCAGCTGGAGCGACCTGTACAGCTCTGCAGCGGTCTGCAGATTAGTTTGAAGGCAAAAGGGAGCGTGAATAAAGAAAGTGAGAGGGAATGAGCTAATTTGTGTCTCCTATATATATCCAGAGGTATAATGCTATGCTGCTTCCTTGTTCTGTCTCTAATTATCTGATCTGAGTAGATTAAGGACCTCCTGCTGCTTCAAGCTGTCTTTGGCAAGTACATGGAGAATTCAAGGCAGCTGATGAAGTGCCAACTCGGTTAGCTCTGCAGCTGATGTGTCCTGGTATGCTCCTGGCCAGTCTGAAGAAGCACGGTGGGCTGCTGGAGGTGCTCAGTCACTGAGGGCTGCCACCACGGGTCCACAGCTGCCTGGAGCACTGGATACAAGAGACATTTGTCTTCGTTCTGTCTCTCAGTACAGCAGATGATCAATCAGCTGTTACAGAAAAGAGCTCAAATCCCAAAGTCCTGAGAGAGGGTGGTGAGAGGGACCTCTCTCTCTCTCCCCCTTGATCTTGCCATGGTGCTCTGCTCCTGTGTTGTGGTCATCTCTTCCCCTAATGTGATGCCAGATCATTTGAGGGGAGAGGAGCAAAAAAATTGCAGAATATTCTTCACTTGAGGATCAGAAATGCACCCTCAGACCTCACATGGCCATTCATGAAGACAGGTTGACAGGGCCCGATGGCAGATGTTGTGAATCCTTGTCTGGTGTGGGTCTCAGAGCTCATGAAAGTACAGGAGGGAAAAGCAAGAGATCACATCTGACATAATTTCTCTTCTCTGAGTAGGCAGCACTGTAGGGAGCTGGGGTGTATGTAGAAGGTTCTCCTCTCTGCAAATACTATTGTGCTCCTCGTGTAATGGTCTGGCTGACAGAGCTCACCAAAGTACTAGCCAGTATGTTTCCAATGCCAACTGATGTGCCTGCTATTTTGTGACTTGTGTTGTACCTTCCTGCCAATATCACATTTATTCTCTGTTAGCAATCCTCCTTGGGCTGCTTCTGAAGGACATGGGGATGTATGGGGCTGATAATCCAGAAAGAAACAACCCAGTGTCCTCAGCTGACTGTCTGTCAGGCTTTGGCAGGCACATGTGGATCCCTGGCCCTGTCTTCAAAGCCTCACTGGTACTGCCTTGCCTCAGATCTTGTGCAACTCCCTGTGCAGTTGCCAAGGAACCAAATCGCTCCCAAAAGCATGCTTATCCTTCACAGGGATGCACAGAGCCTTGACCTTCAACCAGCATTGCTCGCTGCCTTGTGTGAAGCTGACCGATGCTGACTGCAACACTGTCTTCTTACTGCTGAGTCCACGTTCCCAACAGCCAAACCATCAGGAGAGGCACGGTCCTAGAAAATGGTGACCAAGACCCCGACGTCTTTTGAGTCCCAGGTCACACAGAGCTCAGCTGCTGGGAAACATTCCCTAGAGAAGACACTTTCCCTCTATTGACTAGAGGGAAACTGGGGAGATAAGGTTCATCAGACTGAGTTAAGACACCATTAACATCCTTTCTGAAGACCTCTAGCATTTCTTTTCTCCTTTTCTCCTCCTCTCACCAATCCTCTAAAGGCAGAGCCAATTTGTGAACATTTGTTACTTTTTTTTCCTCCAATCAGTCTTTCCTAAATAAAGTATCTATTCAAGCTGCACTTTGTTCTATATTATATATAAAGTTGCCTGAAGCATGCATTGAAATGAAAGAAATCACAAGCATATGTCTACTTGTTTTTCCACACGCTAGGTGTACACCCACAGCTTAGCTTAAGGAAAACTCTATAATGTCAATTGATAAAGGCACACATAGATGAGATAAAAATGCTGCAATGTTGAAAAGAACTGATATAATCTTTCATTTACCTGGGACAAACCATGCCTTCGTATCAAAGCAATCCTCTCATGCATTGCCAATGCTTAGTTTAGAATATACTTATTAAAATGAACTAACACACAGTAAACAAAACAGCTGACAGGTATTATGAAAACCTATGGTAGAAAAACAAGTGGCTGGCAAAAAAATGCTTTCACAGAGTCTAAGCAGATCTTCAACCTTCAGAAATAAATATTTTGTAATATTACTTTATTTTGCACATTTTCTAAATCACAACAAAGAAACTGAAAATCAAGGCTCCTTTAAGACATATCAAAGAACATCATCTCAATTTTTAACTATAATATGAAAGCAAGATTGAGTAATAAGGCATCAAAGTGCAACACTGACAAGGGTGTGAAATCTTTGCTTTAAAGTAATTCTGCACCAACTGTCAGGTTTCATATGGACAAACAAGTTTCATATGTAGAAACTCTTCCCAAACTCAAAAATGAAATTTCTGCTCTTCCTTTTGTTTTTCTCATGCTTTTCTAGTCTTTCTTCTCCACTAGAAACACTGAAGACCACAAATCCCTGTGATGAAGCAGTCCCCAATAAATGCTATTCACATATTTAAAATTTTTACTTGATTTATTGTGCCCAAAATAAATTTTAGGGCTTGTTTTTTTCCACAATCAGTTTTGTCTCCCAACTCTTTTTTTTTTTCCTTTTTCCTCTGCAGAGGCTTGTAATGTACTGAGCAGAGAAGATGTTCAACACTACACATTAAACATTTGCCTGACAGTCTGATGACTACCACATTATCTGGGCTCTGCTCACTATGTCCGTCCTCTCAGTTATACTCTCCTCAAATATTGACACTGCTCTTCATACATGGAAATATTTGTATTTTAAATACACTCCAATCCAATATGTCCTTGGATTTTACAGGGCATATTTTCTGTCCTCTACTTCAGGCAGTTGTGAAAAATGTGGTGTAAATCATTTGTGGCACAGCCTTCACAGTCCTCAGACGGTGCTTAATGATACCATTGCACAGCGGCTCATAAAACTGAGCACATAAATGCTTTTATGGCTACGGACTTGTATGGGCTCAATTCCATATTTCTTCCCAAATTTAGTACATTTCTGCTGAATTAGCTTCTGATCTCTTTTGCCATCCTATTGCGCATCTGGCAAGAGGTCTGGGCTAAAAGCAGATAAGGTGACAAGCGATTTGTTCCTTCAGGGTTGTCAGCCCCTGGAGAAACATCACTCAGCTGTTGAGAAATGCTAAATAAGAAATAAGTAAGATCTCACTTGTTGCCTAGCTTAAATTTTGTTCTTCCTGCAAAGAAGGAGCTTTTTAAAGCATTAATTTTAGAAGATTTAAGATTTAGCTGCAAAAGATTCCCTTCAGACCATCTCAAGCTGTTATCCTGTCAGCAGGAAAGCAAACATGCTACTAACTGAGCTGTCATAGCCTGCTCTGAGAAGTCAATCTTTAAGCCACTCTCTCCCCATCTTTTAAAGTAGTCTTACACAACCTGACCTGTCAAGTGTGAGCAGGCTAAAACACAGGGAAGGCATACCAGGGGGAAGGATTAAAAGACTACGGCATGGCGATGCCGGGAGAGGGACACCCAGGTGCACTCACATGGCTTTGGATAAAGGGCCTTGTAAGAGAAAAGGTTGGTAGTTTGGCAGCAGAGGTTTGGGGACGGGGCACAGGGAAAAGAAAAGGTACAGGCTGGAAGACTGTTGTGGTAGGAAAGAGAAAAGATGTTGAGGATGTGTTACTTTGCAGTACCAGAAGAGAGGGGAGGTGAACATTGAATTGAGGTGAGAGGGATTTGAGAATTGGGCCTGAAGGTATTGCAAAATGGAAGAAAGGAGTAGATGTGACAGGAGTATTAATTAGACAAGTCTGATGACACTGATCATTGTCAGTGCCCTCCCCATGCACACACAAGCACACTCCCAACGCCTTCTTCCTGGGCAAGCAGCTACTGACAGTACAAAGGTGCACCCTAAGATATGTTTGCAGTAGCAGGTTAGCTGTCCTTTCTGTTGGGTAATCACTGTTCAGCAACGGCTAAAACTGGTTTATTCCGGGATGAATGTTTTCTGTTGAGTGGCTGCCGCACTGTGGATGGCTAGCTGTCCATGTGAGTCTAGTGACGATAGCCTGGTGATGTTCAGCTGAAGACCCTCATGGCCCACCTGGTTATTTAAATTGTCTCACTGTAAATTTAGTTGTGATTTCTGTCTAAATGTGCCCACATTCCTACTGCCTGGACTCTTCTGGGCAAGACTCAGACCAAACTTGGACCAGCAGTCTGCCTCACATTTTTTCTGCCCTTCTCAGCTGTTCATGTATCAGCCCAGCTGTTTTGATATGGATCTGGCATATCACATCACACTTGTTTCTGTGGTTCCTTCAGCTTCATTAGTCTAATGTCTGTCTACTGCTTCCTGAAGATAAAGAGTTTTCAGTTAATAATATGTTACAGGAGTAAGGCTTTTTTTTTAAAAAATAAGTCTCCTTTTTAATAGATTAGCTATGCCATATTTTCTTGTCCAAAAGTGTTGACAGTACTTACAAGTGTAGTTTAATGACTTTATTTAAAAATATGTGCACATATAAAGACACTTTTCTCTAAAAATGCATACCCTCTACTGCCTATTTGCATGTAGATAAGTAAGACCCTCCATATTGTGTCAGACAAAAGGTCCTTCAGTAATGTTTTAGGTTCACTATTTTGTCCTTCAGGAACACACGAGCAGAACTCACTATGCCAATTACAGCTGCAGAATTATTTTAAAATCTATCATTTATCACCTACGGCATCTCAGTTAAAAATTGTGCTCAGGTGAAGAGGCTTAACACCTACTTATATGTCCAATGGGAATGCCAATTGGACACATGAGCAGGCACACAGTGAATTAGTGGGAGATCAACAGCTTAATCACATATGGAACGTCTGCACAGCTACCCTAGTCAGAAGTAAGACTATGACTCCAGGCACAGAGAACATAGGACATACCTCCACGATAGTGGTCAGGAAACAGAAATGTAGAAAGAAATTTGGAGATCATTCTGGTAATCTTTGTGTGCAAACAGGGGACTACAAAATAGAAATAACATTTTCATAGTATTTTCCTATAGGTTGCAGGTAAAACAGCTACTGTGTTCAAAGGGATAAAGATTTAAAAAAATTACACATGACAACTACAAAACTTGTTATAGATTGCTTAATCATCCTAAAAGCTTGATCTATTTAAATGATCAAAGATTAAAGGCCCCTTGATCACAATTTATAAATGCCAAATCTGGCTGTTGAAGGTGTAATGAGATTCAGTGGCTGGGAAATGAAGCTAAACTAATTCAGACCATAAATAATGCTCTCATTAGTTATCTGTGTGCATATTAACTGTTGAAATAATCTATCAAAGATTGCCCATTACTAAAAAGAATTAAATCAACATTTGATTTTATATTTGATAGACATGCTTTAATTCAACAACATTGATTGGGCTTGAAGAAAATTAATTAATAGATGTCCAGTGACCTGTGTTACTCAAAAGGCTGGAGTAAATAATTGTAAAGCCTATATTAATTACTGAATTATTTAACTTATCTACTGCAAACAACAACCTCATAGCTTGCATATATTTTGCAAGGCTTATGTCTTGATTTGTTTATCCTAATCACAATACCAAGATATCCCTTGCAGAGGATACTTCCTTCCTCCCACAGTCAGCAACAACCCTAAAATTGACCATTGGAACACATCCTGTCCTCTAAATCGTATTGTCATGTTTGTCAACAAGCCCTCACGGAGGTCACACTGGGACCAGATAGGGACATTTTCACTGGCAAGTGTTGTCCCAAGGGATTACAGAGAAGGTGACATCATTTGGGGCTGTCACTATATCCTACTGAGAGGTGTCCTATGATGGTTTTATTACTGTTGCACCTTTTAAAATGCATTGCAGCCTGGGAACAATGTGCTCATTTGTAAAGATAATATACATCTAAGTGTGCCTCTTGTTAAGCTCATAGTCAGGCATTTCCAAAGCCTAATCATCACTCCGCCTTTTTTCAGCTGGAGGTGATTCACTTAACCTCTCTGTAACTGTCTGTCAATTGACAACAAAAATCTGCTTTCTGGGGGCTTGGGAGCGTGAGGTAGCGTTATGTAGTGTGCTGTAACTTGAAGTTACATCTCAGCATTTCACACAGATCAGCATAGTGACTTGTCTTTCACCCGTATCAGTGACAACTGCACAAGCAGCATAAAAGCATTTTTTGTCACACGAGCTGACTCACTGCGTGTCAAGAACCATCCAAGACAACTCGGCTTTAGTCTGAGGAAGGGACGTTTCTTAACACTGCAGGTATATTCTGTTCTTCTACACCAAATGATACACTGAAGCTTTGGGAACTGGACAAAAGCATCGACATGGTCATATGGTGAGCCACCATACCGTAATGTTTATAGGTCCTACACTCAGCTGTAAGATTTCACCCAACACTTTTATTACACTTCGTTATTTCTCTTTCATTAGCTATTTGCTAGCAGCTACTGGCTTTGCGTCTGACATGTGCAGGAAGTAAGAACTGTATTTTGAGGGAGAAGGCTGTTTCAATTTGCTGTTAGTTTTAGCCAAATTATTTTTTTTGTCTTTTGCATACCCTATTTTGCACTTGGTGCTACGTTGGGTTTTTTCTTTTGCCAGTTATAGCCACATCACACATTTGCCTAACTTAACATCTGTTTGCTCAAGAATTTATTTTCTAAAGCTCTTACACTGCTTTTTCTACCATTAAGGGCTGATGCTTTATGAATCTTTTGCATATGGAATTGTGCCAAATGACAGTAATGGAAGTCACCACTAATTGTGGAGAGCCAGACAACGGACACAGCTCCTTCCCCAGCTGCAGGCTATGTCAGCTGGAAGGACATTACAGCTCTACTGCCAGACACTATAGCTCCCTCCCAGCTTGTTAGCTGAGCTTCTTGCAGAATTGCTCCTTACCTACACGGAGCTAAATGTGACAGGTCAGAAAAGGGTTACTGTTCAAAGTAACCCAGCTCGCTTTTACAGGCATATAAGCAGCTCAGGAGCAGATTAGAAACAGCAGCAAGCTGCAGCATGGATGGTGAGGGAGAGGTGTTCAGCTGGAGACAGTAGCTTCTCCTGGTGCTGCCAGATCTTGGAGTGAACATGTGCCCTAGCTTTAGTTTTGCTTGATTTCTCATCTCTCTAAAATAAGGAGCACAACAGGAAGTAGGATTTTCTTCTGGCAGCTTTTACATATCCCAATTTCATCTGCATACCTCCCCATTAATGTCAAATTTTAATTTGTCCATCCAGCACTCTGAAAGTTCCATTCTTTGTTCTTATTCACTTCCCACTCACTCCTAAAGACACTGGCCTTGATCATATTGTGACTTCTGTTATGCAGCAGCACCACTCTAATTAGTACTTGAACTTATTCCTGACTGTTACTTTGGAAGAAGCCGGAGGTATTTTCTCATTTCCACTTTTCAGGTCTGTTCATGAAAAATTCACTTTCTGTGATAGATGATGAGTTTGCAAGTCATCATAACTCAAGTCACAAAAACTTAATTTAAGAGATTGCACTTAAGTGATTTGTTGCTATGGCCAATGTACTCACTTCTTTCATGCTACTTCCAGCTACCAATGACAGCTCTGAATTGAGTACTACATGGAGAATGGGGAATGTATAACTCCTTAAATGGGGTACAATAAGAAGTGTGTATCTGGATCCTTATGTTTGGGCTTCAGGCAAAGTTGGTATTTTATTACTTATTGTTGTTGCAATATGTTGTTGATGACCAGATTTCCTCAGAAATCTGTCATTCTGAAGTACTCATAGTATTTTTTTTTGTCTTCAAGTTTATCCTCTTCAGCAGTGGTAATGATTAATCTGATTCTCCTGGCATGCAGTTTTAAATCCAGTGACTTCAGCAGAATCAAACTATAACCTTAGCAAACGGAAATCTATTGCCTTGTCAGTGCACATATAAAGTATGTGTGCTGAAGGGTTGAATGCTCAGCAAACTCTCCTTAAATAATTTCATGAGCACACCTACTATTTCCTTGGTAGTCAGTTTGATTTCTGGTAGTGTAGGAAAATTTAGATTTCATTTTATACAAAAAAAGTGAGCTCACTTCTACTGAAAGACCTTGAGGGACATTTCATTCTGCACAGCCATTTCACCCCTTTCTGTTCCTGAGCTGGAAAAATGTTTCCTGGGGATCTTTTATTTGTCCCTTAGGAAACCTGGAATTGCCTCAAGACCAAATCAGAACTAGAATTACTTGGCAGCTAAAATCTACTTTCTGATAATAGCCTATCCATTCGAAATGCTGGAACAGCAGAGATCCTGCACCTTGCCGCTGTCAAAACTGTCTTCTTATAACAGAGGGGTTGATTAATTGGCTCCTTCTGCCAATTTCATTTGGATCATATATAAGATATGCCTGATGCATGGGGGGTTTGGTTTTCTTTTTCAAATAACTGGTAAAGAATTAGGGCTATTGATTTCTGTAGCTTGTGTAAGCTGGTATCACTTTTCTGGCAATTCACAAAAATAGGTACTTCAGCACAAAGTTCAGTCCAGACTGTCACCTTTGTAGAAAAAAAATGTACACTGGTTACAGTGAAGACCTCTACTGTAACTCTCAGCAGAACTTTTCCATTATTAACATAATTGATTGCAAAATAGTATCTTAGAAGATATAGAAAGACTAAGAATCAGTTAAAACAAATATTTATAGAATGGGGATCCTTTTTTTCAAGAACAAGAAAACCAGGCTGACTTCACACTTAGGGAAGTTGTCAAGTTCTATGCAAATGAGAAGATAGTATCTAGTAAGAAGTTAATCATTACACCATAGCCTGCTTTATTTAGGAGTCTCTTCAGCGTAAAACTGAAAAATTATGCCGAATATATTCTAATTTTCTTTGTGCTGTATTTATAAATTCCTAAGTCTTCCAAAATAAAAGGATGCAATAAACAGTAACCAACACCCATCTCCGACATGCTGTGTGCACCTACTAAACAGATAAAGCATTGTGCTGTAGCATCATCATTTTCAAAGAAAGGAGGGTGGGTATGCAACTGTAGGACAGCGTAGCCTTCAGACCACTAAAAACTGCCTCCCTCCATAGCCCGCTGGTCACCAGTGGGGCTATGCTGCAGCCTAACCCTTTGAATGTGAGGAAATATTTACCTATAGATTTAATAAATTACAGCCTGAGTCCACAAAGACTTACTCATGTTTTTCACTGTGAGGAATCCCGCTGAAATCTTTGTAAAGTTGGGTGTCAACTCTTCTGAGAACTAGGCTTGAAAAGCCTGTTCATGCTTCTGAGTAGCCATTACTAACTGCAACATCAGATTGTTTTGAGAGAAGCAAGGCAAAGGAAACTTGTTTCCCGTGATTTTTCTGCCATAAATTTATCTCACACTTCCATAACGTTATTCCTGGCTGTCTTGCGTGGTCCTTAGCAACTTGCAGTGAGCTGCCGCAGTGCCTGCATCTGGCGAGGTGCTGTTGGTTTTGGGCTATCTGTGATAACTGATGGGCCTGCAGCCAAACAGGATAGAGAACTGTTGTTTTGTGGTGCAGCCTCTCTTTTCATAAAATACTAACTGGGAGCTCCTTTCTACTAATTTTTGTGAAACTTTTTAAGAACATATTTACTTTGGACAAAACAGGGCAACTGGTTCAAAAGATACTATGAAAATCTCCCATGGGCTGATGCGTAAAGGGTAAGATTACAGAAAACCTTGTTTATTTTGAATTTTACTATTTGTTGATTGCATGTTTTCCTTTAAATCTCCTTAAAATACTCTTAAAGGCTACTATAATGGGTTATATCAAGAAGTTGTTATGATTTATTTCAGTCGGGTTTTGATTAAGCTTGCAAGAAATAGGAGAAAATAACTTGCCAGAGAATTCTTTGCCATATTTCTCTTGCTTCTCTTCTCACTCATTAAATATATTCTTTCCCCTCTGTGCATATGACTCTTGTGAATGGAAGGCCTTAAATTTTACCCTTCACATTAAACTATCTGATGAACCTACTGGAGTATGCAGGAGTCTAGTGTAATAGTGTAAAGCCAGTTTACATTTTACTGAAGGTGAAAACTCAGAAAGGATGGAATACAAAGAAATGGAAAAAGCCCACACAGAGGCTGACTATGAATTGGTATAAATCCATTCAGTGCTCATGTGCTGGATGATGCCTTCTGTTTCAGCACACCACAGAGTTGCTATAGTGCAGTAAATAGCAGACTGTGATGAAAACTCTAGGCTCATTTAACACTCTGAGAGATTTGTGGCAGATATCAAATGCTTGACTCTTGACGACTGTATATAAAGCTAGTTTTGGAGAGAAAGGAGGTATTAGTAAGGATTTTCAGCATCAGAAGCTTAGTTAAATTACAAACTGTGTTAAATATTACAAGAGACTGGATAACTGCTGTTTACTTACATTGATATGAGTTTATAGATTTATTTATAAATGGATAGAATCTTCTTATTATAAATAAATTCAAATAGACTACGTACAAAAGGATTTCTGTCTTTTGCAAGGCAGAGCTCATTCTCAGCTCTGTTTTAAACATATCTTAGATTTCTCCCAACTATCTCTAGTAAAATGTTTTAACAAAAATAATATTAATTTTCATTTGTTCTCTGTTTCTAATATTAATTGTTGCTTTATACTGTTGACATAATTGCACAGTACTGCAACTTGTGAAATACCTGAATGTCTCCACTTGGATGAAGCTGAAAATAGGAAAATAGCTTATCACCTTCCATCCTCTTTTCTGCTTACAGACTTCTTATTCCAAGAAGTCATTTAAGCTGTTGAGAACCTTGTCAATATGATGGATTTACTGTCATTTTACTGAAATCCCCAGAAGTAAACTTCTTAGACTACTGACTGAGGTCACAGAAATGTTCCTGGTTTCTGCCCACCATTGCTAAGCAGTAATTGTAAGGTACTTGACTTCATCTCAGATAGTTTTCACAGGAACTGTTTGAAGCTGCCTACAGATACAACTGAAAGATGATCTGAGATGGTAATCTGGCATCAAACACTTGCTAGAGACACACTGGTAAGCAAATCACTGACTGCCCTAACTTGACAAACATCATTTTGCCTCCTGGTAAAGTCCCTAGTTTCTATTCAAGTGAGACAACCTGGAGCTAAATAAAACTCAAAAATGCTAAGCATACATTCCATGAGACAGACACAGGATTTTCCTTCGATTCCTGAAGAGGCACTGGAGGCACCTGTCTGAGAAATGAGAAAGAAGGACTAGAGACTCTGGGTAAACCAGAAACACCAGTTAGACTAACCTTCATGACTACAGCTGTGAAGCAAGAGCCTAACTACTAAGGCAGAATAACTTGTTCCAGTGAACATTGTTAAGACATGTAGCTTGGTGAGGGAGGAATAAAAAGGTGCAACTGCAAACACAAGCTTGTATCATCACCTCGTGCTAGTTACCTGAAACCAACCAGCAGCAACTGAGGAACTTACATCCAGGACTGGATACAGTCAGTATTATTCTTATTTGTTATTCCTATGGGGTTAAAAAAGTGGTTATAGTGTCTCCAGTGACGCTGGGCACTAGGAGGTGAAAATCCTTGGGAAGAGCATAAAGAGGCATTGACTGGCCAGGGGTCTAACAGTTAGGGAGAAGAGGGAGAAAAAAAATATATGATGAAATATATTTAAGCAGGGATTCAAAAGACATGTTTATGGTACATAGAATATAAAGAGAAGCTTGCAAAATGGAAGGAGAATAAGAGGACTTTGGAGCAAGGTGTGAACTTAAGGAGACAAAGAAGAGGTGAAGCAGCAATGTCTTATGCATTGCAGGTTAATCACAGGGCTAATAGGAGAGAGAAGTTGAGATTTAGATAAATTCTTGAGAGAAATTTTTGGACCAAGCAGGAGAGAGCTTGAGAGTGTCTTGTATCAAAATGGAAATAAATGAAGATTAGAATTTAAAAAGGTAGGATTTCTGGTCTTGAATGGAAGTAAAAGAGTGAGAAGGGAGGAAATACTGAAGGAATAATTGCCCAAAGGCTGTACTTGGTGAAGTCCAATTAAGTAGTGGACAGGGAATGTCCAGACGTCACAGGATCAACATGGGTATGATAAACATCCTGAACTGTGTCTACACCTAATAGTGACAGCTTTTTAATGAGACTGGAATATATGGCACTACTCAACGGCAGTTGTATTTCTCTGGCATTTTCATTAAATCTTTGTATAGAAAAAAAGAAATGGGGGATAATCTTGAAGGGAACTAAGCAAAGAATCTCCAGTTCTTCTACATTATTTGAATTACATGGAAAGATTCAAGCAGGCAGAAACAGCTGTTTTCATTGCTGCTGTTTTCTCCACAACTGGTAGATGAAAGTCTGGATGCTAAGCAAATCTGAATTTTTTTTTAAATTTTGAGAATACCGAGTGCTTCAAGGCAACTATTATCACTATCTCTTTTGGAGCATAAAGAGTTTATTATCTCATTTAAAACTGGCCATAAGTGAAATAGAAAAAGAGTTTGTAGAAACTAGTGCTGATCTCCAAGTACTGAGGAAAGCAAACCAGCCCGGGTAGATGCAATGTAAAGACTTTCGGAATCCTTGGCACACATGAAGGCCTTGCAATACAGGCTCTCTGAACGAAGCAGAGTATGCTTCCTATTAGCTGAGAGGAAAAATGCCTTAAACAAGCATGTTCAAAGTGCTCCTTGAAATAATTGTAGTTTGCATATAGGAATACTGCATAAGTACTCATTGGACAAGAATCAGGAGAACTTTTGAGAGTATGTGTAAAACATTAACAAAGTGAGATTACACATTTAGTATTGCTACAGAGTTCCTGGAGACAGGCATGTAGTAAACCTCCCACAGACTTGAAGGAAAGCTCCCACAATTAGTAGTAAAGCTCCCATAGATTTGAATGGAAACTGCAGATTAGTAGGTGGTAAAGGAGCAAATTTAAAGATTTTAGCAAATCTTTGCAGGATAAACATTTGTCTGCAATGGATGGACTAATTTGATAATGAGATTGAAACTCCTTTCTCAGCCCACTTCTAAAACACATTTCCCAACTCACTGCCAGTGTCAACAGTGGCACCAGTTGGCTGCATTCTGTATTCCCGACACACATACACACAAGCACTCATATATGTCCTATAACAGTCATCCTGCAGCCTCTGCACAAACTGCAGGCTCCCTTCTCACTGAAGGTCTCACTGGTTGGCCTTGTGTCCTCCATACACATCTCCTAAGCCTCTGCCTCTAAGGTGCTCTCACACCGCTGAGAGGGTACTAGTCTGTCTCTGAAAGTATGGGGAGCAGAAGGACTTGGGATCACAGCACTCAGGTTGGACTTGGTGATCTTAGAGGTCTTTTCCAACTCTAAAGATTCTGTGATTCTATGATTCACTCCAATTTGGGGAATTAAGAAAAAAAAAGTCGTAAAATGAAAGACATTTTTAACTATCATCAACTATCTGTATATCAAAAAATACAACAGAGGAGCTACTGACTCATTACTGCATGCAATATTTAATTATTAGTATCCTACCTGGAGGAAGTTTGGCTGTGCCAAGCAGTACTTTTCTAGACGGTTCCTGGGTATTGGACACTGGTCCCATTTGAAGCAGGAGTCTGGTCAAAATGGCCTTCTGAAGCCAACATTTCTATGGATGTTTTGGGAGATAGCGTGTGCCAAAATCATATTCAATGGGCAGCTCAGATGTAGCCACCCTGTTTCTAAGTAAAAGGCAGCATTAATGTGAGGGGGGCTGCATAGATGTAGCCATTGAGACATCAAAACACAGATATTGTGCAGTGCAAAAACTCAGGTTCAGTTCTTGACGGCAGGCAAGCGCTACTGAACCCGTATAATGAGGCTCTTGGCTACAAGGGGCAGAGCACCCAGACTGCAGGCAGGGCTCCCTGCCTGGAGGTGCTCTTTGCTCTTCCAGCCGTGGCATTCTGAAGATGTTGAGAAAGTCTTCCAAATCAAGACAGAGCAGATAGTCAGGAAATTTAGCTTTGGCCAGGGCATGCTGTAGCATCCAGCCAGAATGACTGTAAAAGGGAGAACAGAATATGATATAATATGGAAGATGAGCCTCATTGCAGGAAGAACTATTTTGAAATACGTGAAGAGATCATAATTACCCTAATGAGGCACGTATTAAAAAGTTGTCACTAAGTATGGTTGTAGTATCAGTAGATTCAGAAAGTGACACTAAGCTATTACCTCATGGCTATGGCTGGCAGTAATTAAAAAATGAGATTTTACTTGAGATGGCAAGAAAGGCAGCGAAGAGAAGGAAAATCCCCAAGAAAGACAACAGCCTATCTGTGATCTTGTTTTTTACAGTATGATCACAGTTCCTTATATGTAAGTAAAAAAATTTTCTGCCTCAAGGTGTTACAATTCAAAGGAACTCTTTAAAGACAGCTATGGGAAAAGTAAAATTAGGAGAAGCTAAACCACATGCCCTTGGTGCATTAACCCCATCATGTTACCTCTGGGGCACCTCTCCTTTGAGGACAGGCTGAGAGAGTTGGGGCTGTTCAGCCTGGAGAAGAGAAGGCTCCAGGAACACCTTGTAGCAGCCTTCCAATATCTAACGGAGGCCTACAGGAAAGACAGGGAAAAACTCTTCAGTTCAATCTGTTGCAATAGGACGAGGGGTAATGGTTTTAAAATAGAAGGAGGTAGATTCAGATTAGACATTAGGAAAAAAATTTTTACAATGAGGGTGGTAGAATACTGGAACAGGTTTCCCAGAGAGATGGTTGATGCCCCATCCCTGGGAACACTCAAGGCCAGGTTGGACGGGGCTCTGAGCAACCTGATCTGGTTGGAGATGTCCCTGCTCCTTGCAGGGAGGTTGGACTGGATGACCTTTGAAGGTCCCTTCCAACCCAAACTGTTCTATGATTCTATGATTCTGTTACTTGGGTCAGCAACTGCTTCCAACAATAGCTCACCCAGCTTTTGCTTGTTCAGCATTCTCCTCCTTTTCGTGTTACCCAGGACAGGTCTGGCATCTGATAGGGAACAGAGGTTATTAAATAAATATCCACCACCAGCTAGGAAGCACCTTCCCAACTGAAAGATTAATCCTTCTGTCTACAAGACTAACTTGCTAGCCCATGTCATTAAGATCTCTGTCACTTGATCATGAGTGTGCTCGTTGCATGAAATAGGTGTTTTGCCTGAAAATTTCTTGCCCTATGTTAACTGCTGCGCCTGGGTGCCCTGGGCGGAGGGAAGGTGAGTGGTGGAGGAGCAGCAGGCGTGCTCCGGCAGCTGGTTCACCTCAGGGGCACGCAGGCAGAGCCTGGGTGCCCGGGTATGGCTTCAGCCCAGCCCCGGTGTCCCTTGGGGCTGTCCGAAGGGTGGCTGGGAGGGAAGGTGTAATGCCTCACACTCGGCATGTTAAAAGGAGATGCAAGTGGCAGATTTTGTTCCCAGACATTTCCCTTAAGCAGCTGAGGCTGGCTGCCCCTACCTAACCTACTGAGGTGCCATATGAACAGATCTTACTTTTCACAGAGCTCGAGGGGTCTGTCAGGGACAGGGTTATCACATTAGCAATTAAAAGCAAATGCACAAACCCCCTCCTGCCCAGTTATCCTGCTACTGTGGCAGGACCCAGTAGTCCACAGGGAATGGCGGGACTTCCCTCTCCCCAGCTGGAAACCAAGCACCCGCCAGACCTCCAGGACTGATTTCCCAGCTCAGGCCTCTCACCACAAGAAGACGAAGTTTAGGATTTTGGCTATTCTAGATCAATCCTCTGTGTAAGAGAAGTTGTGGCTTGATTTTGTTTTATTTTTCGGTCATTTTCTGGTGGAATCACCAGTCCATTACGGGACTGAGCTTTTTCCAGGTGCAACTTGCAGGCACTGCCAGTTATGCGTGTGGAAACCAAACTAAACCCTGAGCACAGAGCTGAAGCACAGCCGGGGAACCCTCCCGGTGTGGTTTCGGTGACCTCGCCCGGTGATGCTCACAAGATCCAGCTGGGCTGACTCACTGGGATGACAGCATTGATTTTCACAAGTGCGGAGCGAATCATGTAGTAGAACTCTGTGACGTCCATTTGATAATTTGCTGTCTCTAATGAAATTGGATAATTACAGGTAAAGGTACTGGCTACGGCACCACTGCTACTTCTTTTTTTTTTTTCAATTATTATTGAACAGATAGCTATTATTAACTTTTCAGTGGTGGTCATGAGCCTGCTGCTTGGTGAAGAAAAACACCTCCCAAACAAGGCTCCCCTACCCGCCCAAGTGGTATAGCCGCGCCACCCCCCCTCGCGGCGCACGGCGGTGGTTCGTGCCGGCGGGCCTGCGCACAGAGGGCGCATGTGCAGAGGGGCGTCCGGCGGCTGCACAGCTGAGGGCGGTTGTTGTGGGAACGGCGGCGGGTCGGGCCGGGCCGGGCCGGGCCGGGCCGGGGGGCCGGTGAGGGTGGCTTGCCGCTCAGAGCAGTCCCGGAGCCGGGAAGGGCCGGCCCGCCGTCACAGGCAGCGCTGTGGGTGAGAAGCAGTGGGTGTGAGGGAGGTCTGCGCGTCGGGGCCGGTCCCCCAGGTCTGCCTGAGGAGCTCGGCGGCCGCGGGGACGGAGGGGGACGGGGGGCGTTGCTGCCGGTGTTAGCGGGGGCGGAGGAGCGGTCGCGGCCCTGCTGGAGCCAGGGCTTGCCGCTGTGGGTTGCGCTGTACAGGGCCTGCCCGTGACGCCAGGTTCGTGTGTTTTACCCCGTTCTTCCCCTGGGAGCTGGGCGGGTGGAGGGTGTGCTATTGGGACTCCAGCTTCGAGTGTCTCTTGTCAGGTGTGGGACTGTCAGACCGGGGGCCGTTTTGGGTTGGGGGGGCATCTGCGAGCGAAGGGCAGGGTGAGCTGGTCCGTACAGGATCTGGGTTGCGGTGGTGGCATTTGCTGCATGATGAAGCAAGGCAGGAGCATCTCGGCAGGTGCTCCGTACCCTGTGGTCGTCGTGGCTCTTTCATCTAGCTGCCACCAGACTCCCAGGCACATTGTGGTTCTGAGCATTTACAGGCTGCGCTGGGCCTAGTGGCCATGCTGATATTGCCTAAATCGTTCACAAAATCAGCTGACGTTCAATTCTTACAGTATTATCTGGCTCTCCTCTCCCCACAGATCTTTGTTTTTGAACTACAGTGTGTTCAGGAAGTTTCAGCTAACTTGAGGCACTTACTGCTGGGCTGTCCAGTTAATTATGCTAATGTTCTTAATAATACACATTAATGTTGCTTGTCTGCATTCCTTGTTCTTCTTGCATTCTTGGACTATGTTTTCTGTTGGAAAGTGGTTTAATGTTCAGAAATTGATTGCAAAGTCTTGTTTTGAGATATTATCCCGAAAACCCTTTTCTGTTTAAGTGGTCCCACTTACTGGGTTACATTTTTGTAGTTTGATGTTCCAGGTCTGTATTTGAGACTCTGAATTGCACCCAAAGCTGTAGGAAGTGGTGGAAAATCAGTGAGGGCAAAGCAGGGGAGTGGGAGAATAATGGAGTAGGAGAAATAACTGCACACTGCTGTTGAAATGCAAGTTTCATAAGTAAGAAAACAAGGTTTGCTTCTTGTATTTTCTCTTCCTCTTTTCTTCTCTTCCTACTTTGCCCTCTTCAGCTTTTGTTTCAGTGCTTTACTTTGTACTAGTACAGACTTTGCAGGCCAATTATTACTCTTAAACACATTGCTTAAGCTTTTTTTTTGTCTGTCTGGCTACCTGTCCTTGAGCTGACTGTGCCTAATGGCGAAAGGACCAAAGTCGTAACCGCAGTGGAAGTGAGTTCTCTATGGTTTGGAAGTTGTGTACATGGATGACATAAAAATTCACTTAATTTTTTTTCTCCTTGTTCCAGATGGAAAAGAAGAGTTCATGGTTTCTGGTTTGCATAATAGCGGAGGCTGAAGAGGCATAAAGGAGCCTATAGTGCAGCTGAGAAGTGTCAAGCCCCTTGCAGAGCTTCGCTCTGTGAAAAAGAAGACATGAATCCTACAAACGATGATCCAGTGTTTGGGACCATTTTTGACTGGGACTATCTCTTATGGGAAGTTCGTTTGACATTTTTAGCTGCTGGTTTTTTAATCTACCTGGGAGTATTTCTTCTGTCTCACTACTTGTCTTCATGGATAAGTACCACTTACCGTGCCTTGTATGCAAAGGAGAAGGTGTTTTGGAATATGGCAGTCACACGTGGTGTTTTCGGACTTCAGAGCTGTGTTGCTGGGTTATGGGCTTTGCTCATAGATCCTGTTTTTCACGCTGACAAAGTGTATTCACAGCAAAAGTGGAGTTGGTTTAACTGTTTAATAGCTGCTGGATTTTTCTTGCTTGAAAATGTAGCTGTTCACATGTCCAACATTATTTTTAGAACATTTGATGTGTTCCTGGTAGTTCATCACTTGCTGGCTTTTGGTGGCTTGGCTGGTCTAGTAATTAATGTGAAATCTGGACATTATCTGCCCTTGATGGGAATGTTGCTAGAGATGAGTACTCCTTCAACATGCATATCCTGGATGCTTCTAAAGGTAAGAACATGATAATTTTCAAATTATGTTTGTAACAGTTTTCATGCATCTCGCTTGCCTGTAGGTAATTTGTGTGGTTTGCCTGGGTAGCTTTTCAGCAAAACTGCGTTGTGATACTTGCTTTTGTCATGATGATATTTCTGTAGCCCTCTGTAGAGGTTTCTGTGTTATGCTGTTTGCATGTGGATAGTGAGATAGTATGGATTCATTCGGAGTTTGGGATGCTGTATGCATGTGGAATGTCATAGCTCTACATGGATAAATGCCTGAGAGCATGTGTATGTAAAAGCTGGATATTTGCATTTGTTTTACAGATTTCTTAGTTCCTTATCTTGATGTAACAATCTCACTTCTGCATACTTTCTGTTCTTGTTTTTCTAGGCTGGCTGTGCCAATTCCTTTTTCTGGAAGGCAAACCAGTGGGTGATGATCCACCTGTTTCACTGCCGCATGATTCTTACTTACCACATGTGGTGGGTCTGTATTTTTAATTGGAATTCAGTCGTGGAAAATCTGGGACTTCTTCATTTTATTGTTTTATTCTCAGGATTATTTGCCGTTACACTAATACTTAACCCATACTGGACATACAAAAAAACTCAGCAACTCCTCAGCCCAACTGACTGGAACTTTGAAAATAAAGCAACAGAAAATGGAAGATTAAATGGTGAAACACATCAAAAGAAGAGGATATAACACTGAAACAGCTGTTTCCTAATAGGGCAGTAGAATACAGTGGAAGAATACAATACGCGAAGTAATTCTTTGCCTGTGAACTAGAAGCTTTAGCACAAAGCTCATTAACACAGTGATTCCTTACTTGTAGTATTCTGTTTGCACCAGAAGTATTTAAAAGCATATGTGCATACACGTAAGATCTTCAACCTCTTAGTTATGAATTACGCCAACAATTTTGTCAGGTTGGACAGTATTTAATGATTTAGTAGTGACACGCTATCTCATGGTATCCTTTGTCCTAATACTTCAAAGTGGCTTTACAGTTAATTTGTCTATTCAGCTCAGCTTGAATCAAGTTTAGCTTGAATTGTATTTCACATGTCAGATACTGATACTGGAAATTATGTTAAGTTGTTTATTAAGATCAATTATAACCCAAGTTAGGCATGCATGGGTACCTAGTTCCTGTGTGCCATTAAATCATTCCAGGTGGCTGAATTGGTCAGTGGTAGAATGCAGTCATGGCTGGGTTTTGGGGTGGGTGTTTTTTTGTTATTGTTGGTTGGGTTTTGGGTTTTTTAGTTTTTTTGTTTTTTTTTTTTTTTTCTTCAAAGTGCACTTGAGGAAGATAAATGTTTTGAGTGTTCCCTGTCAAAGTGTATTGTAGTTTCCAGGTTGCCCTCAGTGTGGGAGGAATTCCTGTCTACCACAAACATGCATGTGGGGATGCAGGCATCCATCATACTGGTGGTCTAGCTGGGTAATCATAGTGGTCCTTTCTGGACTTGAAACCAGTAAAATACAAGAAGCAACAATAGAACGTTTGACTCTGTTTCATCCTTGGAAAGATCACTGATTGATTGTTAAAATTACTGTCTTTTTAGGTGCCACATAAATGGTCATGCAATTAGTTACACTAGTGCTCCTGTTATGGTTCCTCTTATTTTTGGAAATTCTCTTAGTTATAGAGGCTTTTAGAATCTGAGAACTCCTCTGTGGAGGAAAGCCCACCTTCTTCATGAGTTCAGTTGGTTTTTTTTATATTTTTATCTTACTCGAAGAACATACAAAGTGACACTAACAGTCCTTTGGACTTTATCTGGCACATCACTAAATCATTCATTGACCTAAAGAATAAGGATGTTTTTTACATGGGGGCTTGGCAAATTGTGAGGGATGTTCTCCCATTAACAGTATTGGTCTGAGAGTCCTGGGTGAAATTTTGGACAGCGGATGACGGTATAAAGATAGCGGTAGAAGAGGGTGACACCTAGTGGCAGGAGAATGACAAAGATATTAATTAGTTTTTACCCACTGAACTAGCGAGCTAAAAAGCCTGTCATATCGTGTGACCTGACTGCTACACATTTATTTGCCAAAGTAGTAAGACTGAGCAAGCCCAGACTGCAGAGAATTTTAGCTCAAGGCATGTGTTAGAGGCTTTCTGTATCATCTGTGGTGGAGCATACTGTTTTAAATGTGTCAGGGAAACACTATTTGGTGTAAACAACCCAATTTTATTAATTTTTGGTGGGAATGTCTTTTTTGTTCTGAGTGAAGGGAGGAAGCTAGTGATCAAGTTGCTGTATTCCCTAATTCACCTTATGTGAGCACAGAGTTGAAAAGCTGCTCTGTGAGGGAAAGGAAACTTACTATTAGGTCACAAATGTATAGCTAGATCCTGTTGATAATGATGAAGTGGTGAATAGCTGAAATTGCCCATTCAAAACTAGGCTGAGAGGGTCATAGTAATTTTACACAGCAACCCTATCTGTTACCCTGCTGATATTCAGTAGAGAAAATTTAAATTTTGTGCTACCTTCTCATTTCTAAGCAGGCCAGAATGAGATTGCAGTGTTTTGGCAGTGTGGCTGATCTGGACACCATTCTGTAGAAAAAAGGGTTCTCTAAAGCCGGAAATTACGTACCTCTCCTGAGGGGTTGCGTATCAGAAGGTAATGTTACAAGTACTTTAGAAGGAAGCAGAGGGATGCATTCTTCAGAAACAGAACCCAAATATGTGATCCAAATGTGTATCTTGCAGAGTCCAAATCTCACTAGCTGTAATTCCAGGGGAGAAGGTGGAGGATAAGTCACAGGATAAAAAAGTGACGGTGTGCTCTATGCAGCTTAAAACTTAAAGGTTTAAATTCAATAAAACAAGGCAGTAATTATAAAAATCTCAGCTACAGAATTCTGAAGAATCCTAACAGAAAATGGATGCATCAGAAGATAAATAAGTTTGGGTCAAGTGTGTAATTCTTATAGTGGCTGGCTAAAGGAGGTGAAGTTTTTATGTGCTAACATAAAACAATATGGAGAGTTGGGGTTAGTAGTGATTTTAACTGAAAAAAGAGATGAGGTGTGGTCCAAGCAGACAGGTAGATAGTTATGTCAGTGGCACCAGACTTCTGAAGTTTAATATTTTTTGTTATTTATTTATGTAATGTTATTAAATGGGTTTTAAATCTTTCATTAAAAGCATTCTTTATCATAAGGCAATCATTTTAGTATGCATCTTGGTGTGAGTTTTTTCATGCAATGACTGTTATGGCATATCTTGAAAACCTTTTGCATGTCTTAACTCTATAATTAATAATACCTAAGAGCACCTGTTAACCAAAACACTGCGACACCTGCTAGAACAAGAGAGCTATGCAATAAAATAAATAACAGCACTCGTTTTATGTCTTATTGTTTTGAGGGGCAAGGGGATTTTACAGTCCAGCTAGAAATATAACAGGACATAAAAATACAGATAACCTTTCTTCTTTATCTTGATGGCCTAGAGTTGGACTTTCTGGTTCTGGTTACACAGAGTTACAACATACTGGTTACACAGAGCCTCTTTTTCTTATACTCTAGTGTTTTCTTTGCTGCTCCCTTCAAGAGGATTTTCTGGTTTATGATTGTGGATGACTGTCTCATTGCTTTGGAACAAGATTGAAAAAGTTCTCTGAGAGCTTTGGTGTTTAATTACTGTTATAACCCAAATGCTGCTTTTCAACCCAAAGGTAGACTAGCCATAGATTTTTTTATAAACTTAGCTAATGTAAAACTAATCCCAGTCCTGTTTGGCCTCTCTTATAACTGAACTACGACAGGCCTCATCCACAATCTGATGTAGAAAACCTCACAGTCAGCTTCAGTAGTGGCTGGATCAGGTCACAGGGTGTGCTGCTACTGTGATTTGGAAAACTCTTGCATAATATGCTTTAGCGTTAATTTTTTATTTGCCTAGGTAACTATTAGAGACTTCATCCTGCTTTCTTGTTGGACAAGCTTATTCAAGGAGTGCTGTTTGTGTCACCTTTCTGGCTGAAGCTTTTTTTTAATAAATGAACCCCAAACAAGCAACAAACTATGGTGGGGATTGGGAGTGTTTGTGTGTGTTTTTTTGGTTGTTAACAAAAATGATACCCTGTCCAGGCATCTGGTTCTTACTGTCTTCATACAGCATTCCTAAATCACAGTTTATGTTTACCTCCATTTGTGTTCTGTCTTACATTTTTTTCCAAAACCTGTCACCATTTCCCCTCCCACCCACCAATTTTTCTATAAGATTTACTTTTACTTGTGGTCATGATCTTGCAACAGTCACATTACCACAGTGATGTCTTTATCTAATAGACTTCAGCATGTACTGTTGGGCCTTTCTTCCACTAAGTACTCATGTCCAAATCTTTCGGGTAGTTTTGCTTTTTCCTGATAAGACTGATTAAATATTGATGTCATATACCGTTGTAAGATGCCTTTCTTAACCTCAGGGAGACTCCCACTTAACGTGAATTTAGAAGTGTTAAGCAAATTCAAGTCTACTTTTGTACAGTATAACATTTGTGTAATGGTATAGCATCTCTACACTGTATGCATAAATAAAAGTATTTTATTGAGTAATTGTCTACCATGAGTTTTATTTACTGATTAAAATAACGCCTGTTAATTTTTACTTGCTATTTGTACCTTAAACAGTTACATACACTATAAAAAAATGACTTGTTTATTTTGAAATATTCTATTAAACTTGACAGAGGTACACCAGCTGAATCCTGGGCTGCATCAAAAGAAGCGTGGCCAGCAGGTTGGGGGAGGTGATTTCCCCCCCTCTGCTCTCATGAGACCCCACCTGGAGTACTGCATCCAGTTCTGGAGCCCCCAACATAAGAAGGACATGGACCTGGTGGAGCAAGTCCAGAGGAGGCCACAAAGACCATCAGAAAGCTGGAGCACCTCTCCTATGAGGACAGGCTGAGAGAGTTGGGGCTGTTCAGCCTGGAGAAGAAAAGGCTCCAGGGAGACCTGATAGTGGCCTCCCAGTACCTAAAGGGGGCCTACAAGAAAGATGGGGAGAGACTCTTTAGAAGGGCCTGTTGTGATAGGACTAGGGGTAATGGTTTTAAAATAGAAGGACATAGATTCAGACTCAATATAAGGAATAAGTTTTTTTACAATGAGAGTGGTGGAACACTGGAACAGGTTGCTCAGAGAGGTGGTGGATGCCTCATCCCTGGAAACATTCAAGGCCAGGTTGGACAGAGCTCTGAGCAACCTGATCTGGTTGGACATGTCCCTGCTCCTTGCAGGGGGCTTGACTAGATGACCTTTAAAGGTCCCTTCCAACCCAAACTATTCTGTGATTCTATATCCATGGAAATAGCTATAAAACTTTCTGGTGATGCGCCTTCATCAACACTTAATGTATTATTAACATAAGCATGTTTGGTAACACAACTAAAACACTAGAAGCTGTGTTACATGTAAGTATGTATTATAAACAGTTAAAAAGCATCATTTGGAAATAACCCTTCTGCCTATTGTGTATTTGAAGTGTGTGGTCTGTTTTTGTATTATGCTCTAACTGTGAAGACACTTCACTTGGTACCACAGGAAATTCATGGTTCAGTATGAGCCACCTTAATTTTTTTAAACTTGTCTCATTGCTAAATAACAAAATACAATTCTAAGCATTAAAGCTGTGTGTCTTGCATGGTACTTTGCAGGAATTAATTCCTAATGCTTTTTAGCATTAGTGAGTTGAAGGAAAATAGCGTCATTACTGGCATTTTAATTATTCTTATAAGAATGCACTGTCTAAGCAACTGGCTGGCATAATTTTGCTCGCTGCCTCTGCAGTGAAGTGGCAAGGCTCACTGAAGCAGAAGTAAGATGTTCATGTGTAAAGCTCCACTAACTGTGGAATGCGTGTGGGTACAGACTGGGATGAGAAGAACAATGCATAATAGTATTTGTGTGAATAAAGTCCTTATTTTGGTAAATAATCTGTAAAAGGAATTTAAATGTTATTAATGCTTTGCTATTCAGATGTTTTCAGTTAATAAGTAAATATATTTTACTTAGTACTTTTTACCAGATTCCCAGAAAATTATCAAAGCATGCTTATGCTGACAGTGTTAGACAGCAATTACAATCTTTTGATCTTGTGTCATGGCACTGATACTGAAGTTGATCATTTGTAACAAAAAGTGACAGTTATAATTAAGCAAATCATGCCTGTTGCTCTAGTTGTCAGCCCCCAAATGGGTTTCCAGCGTTGGAAGAAACATGGCATGCTCTGGACCTGATTGACTGATTACTGTGTTCTGCTAGTGGTAGTGTCACAGCGCAGGAACAAGCGTTCTGGCAGCACACCATGCCTTCCTGCTTTCCATAAGTAAAACAGCGCTGAGTGAGGTGGAATGACAAAGATAATGATGCAGCAAATGCGCAGGGACGTAACTGTTCAAGGTGGCAGACAGGCCTAGCTGGAACATTCAAGGCCAGGTTGGACGGGGCTCTGAGCAACCTGATCTGGTCGGAGATGTCCCTGCTCCTTGCAGGGGGCTTGGACTACACGGCCTTTAAAGATCCCTTCCAACCCTAATGATTCTATGAAAAGAGTGGGGCCTGCTCACATGCCCACAAAGAAGATGACAGCAAGGAAATCGGCTGTGCCGCTGCTGCTGTCTGTGGGCGCATGAGCTGTGATGAGTCAGCTAGGGTCACTTCTGAGTCCCTCAGGACATGACCTGAGCAGAGAGACTGGAAATTTAATACTAGCTTTATCAGATAAAGGACGCATTACTTCTGATATTAAATATTTATTTCCTCATAGGATTCTCTTTTTAGCTGCCTCTGCTCCTTTGAATGCTTAGCTCACACTGGAGAGCCGTATAAGCCGACACTGTTTTCACCAGTATGCTGTCTAACATTTACTGTAAAAACTTGTGAGGATATGCCTTGTTTTAGTACTGAAAATTGATTGTGGCAGCTGCCCGTACTCACTCAGCATGACTTTTATACTGCTGTTGCTATTCAGGTCTGCAGCTTCCCTCTCCTGCTTTGCTACTTCTGCTGCCAAAAGCACTTCACCATGTAAACACTGCATTTTGTCACCAAAGCTGTGCTCACTGAGGTTTAAAGCATGAGGCTTGCACCGGTGGGGGGGGTGGGGGGGGACGTTGGTGTCGCAGGAAATATGCCTCAGAAAGGACAAATTATGTAGAAGGTAGAAGGCTGACTTCCCTACAATTCTGGACCATGCAGTTCTGCTGTCAGGATCTTTTAAGAGTAAATGAAGGTGATAACTTCAGTACCTTGAAAAACAAAGCCATGCAAACTACGAAAATACAGAGAAGTGGTTTGCATAGAGTAGGCGTGGAGCATCTAACAAGAGCTTGATCATCTTGTCTTGTGGGTCATATTTACAGGAAGCAAGTGTATCTTGGAAAGCAGCAGTAGCCTTGCTTAGGAGTCAGAGGAAATAAATATTAAAAAAATTGGAAGACTTTGGGATGAGGTAGCTGAGACTGGTTGTTATGTTGTACAGTGCTGACCAGGTTGCAGTTGGACATGGAATCTGTAGACTGCTTGATCCTTTAACTCTTCTTTTTTCTCAGCAACATATTGTTTTAAGTATCACTGTGACAGTGCTTGGGGATAAGTTTGAGGATCTTTTTTGGGACATCAAAGGTCCCAAGCAATGTATTGCCCAAGGCTGAAGGAGCCTACAGTGTGTTCTAATTCACTGTAATTTATTTTTGTATTATTATTGCCTTTTTATCTTTCCTAATTTTTTTTTTTTTTACCCGTGGAGGTCATTTTGCATATTCATGAGTACAAATCAAATCTGTTGTTTTATTTTCCTAGCTATCCTAATACTTTTTATTTGCCACTTTTCCCACTTGAATTCATTTTTCTTAAATGTTGGCGGCTTAGACCTGTACATAGTATTTCATATGAAGTCTTCTCAGTACTGTGTATTACGTTACCTTTCCTCCACTGGAAGTAGCTCTGCTTCAGCTGAAGGTTGCATTTGTCTTCATCGGTTGCGTGACCTTAGTGGTTCACGGTTCCGCTGTGACAGGGGAGTCATTCTGGCTTTTCCTTTCCTCAGCTTCAGAATGAAGCAGAGCCATCAGAGCGCGGTGAAATAACCCAAAGTAGGAATTTTGTGTTATAGAAATAACTTCTGCATATTACTGTATGAGGTGCAGGTGCCCAGGTGCTGGCTGCGGGGCCTGCAGGGGCTGCCCTGTGCTGGACACAGCCAGTTCCAGCCAGCTCCAACCCACCCAGCGTGGGGCACGGCTGAGCCCCGCAGCCAAGATGGTGGCACCTTCAGGAAATATATGCGAGAAAAGGCAAAAACATGACACAGGCAAAATGAAGAGTCTGGAAAAAAGTGAGAGAATCACCTCTGCAGACACCGAGGTGAGAGGAGTAGGAGGAGGAGGAAGAGGTGCTCCAGGTTCTGGAGCAGAGATTCCCCTGCAGTCCATGCAGGCCCACGTGGGAGCAGGTTTATCCCGAAGGACTGCAGCCCGTGGGAAGGACCCACGCTAGAGCAGAGGAGAAATGTGAGGAGGAAGCAGTGCAGAGTGGAGCTGTCACAGACTGGCTGCAACCCCCATTCCCCATCTCACCATGACCAGGTGTCAGGAGTGAAGGAGTGAAGTTGAGTCTGGGGGGAAGGTGTTTTTACTTTTGTCTTTGTTTCTCACCATCCTACTCTGATTTTAATTGGCAATAAATGAAATTTCCGAGTCGAGTGTGTTTGGCCCACGACACTAGTTGCTAAGTGATCTTCCTGTCTTCATTTTGACCCATGAGCTTTTCATCTTGTTTTCTCCCTCTGTCCTGTTGAGGAGAGGGAGCGGGAGAGCAGCTGGGTGGGGGTGTGGCTGCCGGCCAAGGTTGTCCTCAGGTGCCACCCATGACAAACAAGGAGCTGATGTAACACAGGGACTTTGATGCTGAGGAATATTAAAATTTAGGAAAATTTGTACCTAGTCTGTCTGAATTGGCAGTCTGAGAATTTGACTTGCAAAGACTCCTCGTAAGCATAGAGTTTCTAAAGGTGGTCATGAAAGAAGTTCTAGTGCTGGTAAAACAGCACAGTATTATAAAACTCAGTTTCGGGTTAACCTGTACTGGTATGCTCAGAATTAACAGTCTCCCAGTAGCGATGCTGGTGCTTCAGGGACACCTGGAAGACAGGCCAGCAGTAGACATCAGAATGTGAATGAGCAATGCTTTTCTAAAAACAAATGCAATTTTGATGTGATAGTTCGAATTTAAGAAAGCTGTGTGTATTGCCTTTTAAAAAATTATGTTCAAAAATTTTTTAAAGTATTATCACTCAACCTTGTTTGGTAAGGGAAGTTGAGAGGAGCTGTACCTTTACAAGCGTCCAGTGTGAGTTCTGCAGGTGCTCAAGGCAAGCAAGGCTGTTGGATGTCCTGGCTTTGAGTGGTTTGTGAAGGACTGCAGTAAGGAGATGACATACTGTCTTTGCGGGGGACACAGTTGAGAACAAGAGAAACAATTTTTGAATTTCTAGTGGATGAAAACTCCCGAAGAGAAAGTGCCAGCTACGTCATCTAGTAAACAACGAAGAAACTGAGAAAATCAAGCTTCACTGAAGAACTTGGTAACCCAAGTTTTAGTTTCTTGTTCAGATTTAATGCAACGTTTCGGAAAGCAAGCCATAGGAATGATGTTGCATGTTTAGGCATCATAAATTTACATTCAACTACCCAAATTTCCATGGAGAGAGAAAAAAGGGGTCCCTTCTTCCCAGCATTTTGTGATGTGGGGCCAGGATACTGCTCAGTGTCCTTGGTGTCCTCAAGATGCTCACTACGTGGACTGGGGTAGACGCATGACCTATGGTGTCTTGAAGGCAGGAGGTATTTTTCCTGAAGTCCTGGTAAGCAGCAATGAGAGTAAGTAAATTCTGGTGAGGTCTTGTTATACATGTATTGCCAGTAAAATAAATTTAAATATCATCTTCTTAAGACTTGGTTATGAAAAGCATCGTGTTAACTCTGAAGACAGCCGTTATCTGTACTCTAATTATCAACAACTAATTATGGATGGATAAATAATGAATTTGTGATTGCAATGATTAAGGTGCTAATTAAGATTGCTAATAGGATGTTGCCTTAGAAAATAGTAGGAAGAGTGCAAGTTATTTTGGAAGTTAGTTTTACTGTTTTATAAGTTGATCTGCTCTGGTTGGATTTGTCCAATGAGGTTTCCACAGCGACCTTTTGTTGGAATTAGAGAAGGGTATTTATGTGTGGTCACCAGAATCAAAGAAGTGGTTGTCAAAGATCAGAAGGGTTTGGAGTAGAACTACCGGAAGGATTTGAACTTTGTCTCTCTAGCAGTGAAAGATAAGTGTGAAAGTGAGAAATTAATGCACATGGACAGTAAGTTGGCTGCTAAAAGAAGGATATTGCTAGTAGATTATATTTTTAATTGTGGAATTGAGCTAGTTGCGCTTAGCTTAGATATGTGTCTGTTCTTTAACGTTGGCTCTAATGATAACCAGTGATTGAACAGATTGCCAAAGACTGATTGCCTGGCATTTCAGCTCCTGGTAGGTGGATGTGAGTGAAATGCAATATATTTTAAAAATTACAGAAACAACAGGATAAGTGGACTCTGCTGGAAGCTGAACTGAATGCTGAAATTGTATTCCTGGCCTTAACTTTTACATACGGCCCAATTTTCTCTTCTTGTTTTCTTTCTTATGTAGAGCCTATAGAGCTATGTGAGAACTATTTTTAAGTTCGTACTGTGGTGAACAGCATTAGAAAGAAATAACTTTGTAAAAATTGAAGCATTTTTGAAAGTAGTACTTTTAAGTATTTGACTTGTAATTCAGGTTGTATGAACCCATATGAAGAGATGGGATAGTTGTGAATGTGTGTTGTTGAACTGTAGACAAATGAAAAATGCAGGAAAAAGGTGCATTAATCAAATGTCTTTTGAAATGCCACCATTTTCTACTAACATTTTCATGTGATGTTAATGAATTTACTTTACGTGGGCGTATTGCATTACTGGCTGTAGCGTGAATGCACTTAGGTAGGCAAGGATCGCTCCTGGATGATGGCTGGATCTTCGAACAGCATTTTCCTTGACGTTTTCATGCTTAGAAGTGGTCCACAGATGTGAAATAATATTTAGCAGTATTAAATAGTTGTAGTTGACATCAAGGACTTACAATCTATTTAAGGGGCGGAACATTGTTTTCATCAAAGTCTGACAGATGTGCACATGGATATACTGTGAAGTACACATTTTCAAAATAATTACGCTGTGTAAAGGGGTTTTCTTTTTTTTTTTTTTTTTCATTTTTATGGAAGGGACACGTTCAGTCCTGAATCGCATCCACGTGTACGTACAAGCAGCTGACATCACTTTCTGGGTGAAGATAACGTACGTGCCCCTGTGACGCGGGCTGTGAGTGACTGCGTGGTTGCCCTGGTCAGCAGCGCTGCCCGCTGTGAGGAAAGTCACAGCAGAAGGATGAGAAAAGAGCAGAGATCCACAGGTTAGCGAGGAGGTGCCAGCATCTTCCGAAAACCTTGGATTTTAAAAACGATTGAAGAGTTTCAAGTGATAAATGAGATCAAATGCCACAACAGCTCCCGTGGCCTAGCGTGCCTGCCGGCGTGCTCGTGGGCTATTCGTGAGAATGAGCCTGAGAGGGGGAGAAAAAAGTTTGTCACGCGTGTGCCCAGTTCGCCAGTGCCGGGACCCGCGGGCCCCTCCTGCACCGGGCAGCTCCGCTCGTGGCCCGCCACACCGGCGACCCCTGCAACCCCCCGCAACCGCAGCGCCCGGCCTCCCCACCGCCAGCCGGTGCCCCCGGAGGTGGGCGGGGGAGCGGCCCCCCGCCCCGGCGTCACGTGCGGCGGCAGGAATGCGGCGGGGCGGGGGGAGACACACGGCCACCGCCCAGCCCCGCCCCGTCGCGACCGGCGGGCGGCTGCGCCAACCGGCAGGCGGCGGGGCCTCGCGCTGCCCCAATGGCGGCGGGCTCTGCCCGAAAGGCCCGGCGGCGGGCGGGGCGCGGCGGGACGGCGGCGGTCGCGGGGAGGCGGTAACGGCGGTTGGCGGCTGCCCGCCAGCACTCGGTAGCTCCCCTCGGCGGCGAGTGCGCGCTTCGCGGCGGCGGCAGCGGCAGCTCCCGGGCCGGGCGGTGAGTGACGTGTCCGGTAGCGGGGCGGCCGCCGGAGCCCCGGCCGAACGGAGCGGGCGGCGGCGGCGGCGGCGGCGGCGGAGGAGGTGGTGAGTGCTCCCGCCGCGGCTGGCGGGCAGCGCCGGGATCCCGCTCCGCTGTCAGTCACGGGAAGTTTTGTCCCCCGAGGCTGGGCTCGGTGTTTCGTGTGGAGACAGCCTTTCTCGTCCGGGAGTTCTCGTCCCTCCGCTCCCGCCGCCGTCCCCGGGGCGCTGGGGCTGCGGGGAGCCCCTGCCCACCTCGGGGGAGGCCGGGGAAGGGACGAGAAAAACTCGAGTTTTTAAAATGTGTTCCTGAATAGGTTGTGCCAGTGTAACGCGGTTTGGCGAGTTAGTTACCGAAGTGGGGGTGTAATAAACGCGCTGACACCTCTTGACCTGTGGTGAAGTTTCCTCCCCGAGGTTTTCGGTGGGGTTTTTGCTCGCCCCTGCGCCCCTTCGTGTTCCGGAGCGTCGGGGGCTGCCCGGCCCCAGCTTCCCCCGCCTTTTAATCAGGTGCGGGCAGGGCTGTTGAAAATCCCAGCTCACTGGGGGACTGGAGTTTTTTTCCCTACCCCCTTCTTGAAAATTGAGTTCAGTTTTGTAGTTGGCAAAAATAGGGGTAAAATACTTTGGCACAATAACAGCTGTCCATTTATGTATTTTTTTTTATTTTTTTTTTTCAGAGCAAGTATTAAAATTCTCTTTGGTTTCTGTGTAGTTAACACTTTATTGCAGGAGTTACATAGTTGTTTGTGGTGATCCGGGACCACATAGTTACTTTTGAAAGATGCCCTGTTCTTGCCGGGTAAGGCAAAACAGCTTTAAAACTTTGGCCAGTCATTCACCTGGGCGAGTGAGCGAGCGTGGACAGACCAGGTGCTTGCAAAGACAGCTGCTAGTAACTTTTGCCCGTAGCAAAGGCTAATTTTAAAGGCCCTTAGGTGGTGCTTGTATTTTTAACCAAAAAGATTTTATCCATCCTAAATTCTCCTCTGTCATTTCAGTATTTGTTCTATCCCTTTTTTTTTTTTTTTTTTTTTTTTTCCCCCCCCAGAGCGGCTAAGGTCACAGCTTTTGTCTTGTGCTAGCAGGTTTGAAGGTGTTTAATTGCAATGTAAAATGTATCTTCTTTTTTTTTTTTTTCAGTTGTGTGATTTAACTGTTACCATTAAAAGATATTTTTTTTTTTTTTTTTGCATCAGTCAGGAAATAAGAAAGATTGACAGTTTAAAAACTGTCTCATGTTGAATACCGTGAGGATATACCAGCATGTGTTAGTTTGTGATTATTGTTTTTATAAAGAAAATAAATGTTTTCTCCAAGCCTTTGCTCTGCTTAGTGAACCCCAATCTGTTCTGTAGTAGAAGTGAAGTATTACGTTACATTTTAAAAAATTTTTGCTGGTGCTCAGGAGACACAGATTATTGTCTGAGCGTGGGACATCTTGGGCGCCTACAACTGCAAGCCCATTATTCAGGCAGGAGTTCTGGCTGTACAGCTGTTTTCTTCAGTGAGCCCTTCATTCTTTTCACTTGGGTGATCTGTTTGATCTTGATAATCTGTCTGACTTGCTTTGTTTAATCCATCTTGTCTTTTTTTTTTTTTTTTTTTTTTTCCCCCCACCCACAGGCTCAGTAGCCCAGAAACTAGTTACATGTGTTTAGCTGATTATGAGCAGTAGTCTTTAGACTCTACCTTGAAATCTGGTATTCCTGAAGGCTTTAGAGTGAGATTTCAAGATTTTTATAATATAGTCTATGGATTTCTTAACTTACCTGTGGTGTTGTATGTGAGATGTGACCTACTATGTGAGTGGCAACAGGTGTCTTGTGATGGGACAGGTACTGAGTGTCCAGTGCATGGGGCTTTCGTGGCTGATACCCACAGGTGGATGTGGTGGGAGAAAGGACCATGGAGGGCCAATAGATGCTTGAAGAATGTTCTGTCTGTCAGCTCCTGCTGAGTGCCAGCACCCAGCTGGATCCTCTGGATTTGGGAGTCCATACACAATAAGATAAGGAGAGAAGCTGTTGTGCTGCGTGATGGGTGTGTGCAGGCTGTCATCACAGCTCTGAGACATCGACACCTAACATGCGAGTCTTCTGCTATTGGCTTTGACAGGTCAGTGGTGCGCACAGCAAAGTACTGAAGAGATGGTTGCCCGTGCCCATGCACAGGAACCCTCTTCTGACCAGGAGCTATGGTAACTCTCAGCATATAGGGTATGGTTTTGCTTATCAGTAGACTGCGACAATCCTTTCCCAGAGCAGAATACTGTGGAAAAAAAACCCTTTTAACATTTATTGAGATTACCTTTAAAAATCTGCAGTATTACATAAACAGCATTTAGATTCTCACTTTTATGGTGATTGAAATAGGGGGTCTAGGTACCTCAGCATCTTCTTCTTGTGTTTTTTTTTTTTTTTTCTTCTAGCCCATTAACCCCAGTAGAAGTGTACTGACTTACACCGGGTTGAAATAGTAAGTCTAAACACTTCCTTTAGTCATATGTTGAATATAAAAGGTTCTGATTATCATAAACCTAGTAGCTCTATGGCATGTCTTTAAGATTTCCATAATCCAAACTTTGTAAGGTACAGCCTTAGTTTTGAGGAGGCTGAATTTTTAATCTTAAACATCACAGCTTTTTTTTAAATGTTTTTGAATTTTTTTAGTGTCTTTCAGTCTATTTAAGTTACTCTCTTTAGCAGAGCTTTTTCTTTTTGTCTATTTTCTTGTATATAGTTTTATATGTATAAAATCTTGTACTGTTGTTTTTTTTTTTTTCTTTTTGCCAGGACACTACTATTTACTGCTGGAGGTGGGAGGATTGTCTTTTTATTTTCTATTTCTTTTACAATTGAGGGTATTTAGTCTCACCATTAATAAATTTGATAGGAAGAAATCTCAGCACTAGGAGAGGGGAGTTCTTCAGTTCATTCTGAGCTGTTTAGGAGTCCTTGCATAGTTTATGAACATTTGAAGGAAGACAACAAACTTGTTTAAAACCTGAAGGGCTATTGTCAAACTTCGTAATTGTTAATGGAATTTAATGCATCTGAGAATAGTGCATTACTCATTTGTAAAACAGGAAGCCTATTAAATGCTTCTATATAAAGTAGAAATTATTTTTAGAATCTGTTGTAGAAAATTTATAAACTTCAGTCTATTTCTGAAGGAGCCAGGAAACAAATTCTGTAGTCCCACAGGAGGAGGAATAGTTTTGGTTCATACTTTCAGACTAAAATGTATATATTGTGCAGAGCTGCAGTCAGATTATCCATGCATCTGTAATACTGCACTGCTCTCAATTTTGGTGGAGAAACGAGCAGTGTGTAGTACTTATTTTCTTCACCTTTACATATGTGGGATAGTAATTTTCTTTCTGCTTCTGTAAAGTGACTTCTGTTTCACTTTTTGCTTTTTCTTTAGTTCTATCTTTTCACTTTACAGTTTTAGCTTAGAACTGTAGAAGGGATCTCATGGGAAATCGTCTTATGGACTCTAAAGGCATTTTTGAAACTATTTTTCCATAAGTTCAACTTCCTGGTGGCTTTTTGAGCTGCAAGTGTATTTCCATACTATCCTTGGATCCTTCTTGTGGAATATCTGTTGTAGCATCTGTCCCTTAGAGAAGCTTCCTTTGAAGTTGCAGCATTAAATTAAACGCTGTGAATGCAATTGTTGAGTCAGTCTTATGTTTTGAACATTTTTTTTTTTTTGTGTTTCAATGGGGTGACAAATGAGGCATCACTGATAGTGGTATGAATTAGTCTTTCATTTTGTATAAATTCTACAACATGTGAGGGAGGCATTTTTCATATCCAAGACGACCTTTTGTTAAAATCAGCATTCATTACAGATTTTTTTTTTTCACTCCTGTTCTTATTCATATAAAGTCTTTCTTTCCCCTAACATCTATTATTGGAGAATTAATATTGGTAAATTTGTTTCTGAATCTATGAGTAGTTTAAAGAATGGAAAAGCTGCAAGCCTAGATACTTGGAAGTTGTCAGAAATTCTTAAACTGAAGTTTGAGAATTACTCAGGAAGACTGCAGGCATGTTATGAAGGGGGGGTGCTCTTTATAATAAGGAAGGGAGGTACATAGAATCATAGCATGGTTTGGGTTGGAAGGACTTTTAAAGGTCATGTAGTCCAACCACCCTGCAAGGAGCAGGGACATCTCCAACCAGATCAGGTTGCTCGGAGTGCAGTCCAACCTGGCCTTGAATGTTTCCATGAGCAAGATAAACCAGAATTCTCATTATGGACCTATACAACCATGTCTTAGTATTGTTTTGTTTTCTTTCTCAGTAATGTCATTGTGTGCATATGTGGTTTGCACAGAGTACATTCTTGGGACTTGAGGTCTGTCACATATCCATGGAAGGAAACTGCTGCATTATTAGTGTCTTTTGAGATTTAAATCACTTGGGCCTTTTCTTACAGTAAAGAATCTGAGTTTTACTCACACTAAAATAATTCAGGTTATTTTGAAACTAGAGACATATAAAAGTGCAACTTGTTTATAAGAGAGTGATGACAAGTAATGCTAAACAAGATTTGAAAAATATTTTTTCAAACTTGTGTTTTTAGATCAAAAACTTGATTCATATTTTATTCTGAATTGCTTGAATCAGTAACACTGTGGGAAGTGGTGCATAACTGCACAACATTGATTCATGTCCTACATGTTCTCTGTTCAGTTAGGAAGCCTGAAGCTTAATGTCAAATGCGTGGGTGAAGCAGTTAACCAGAGCAAAATAAATTGTTCTACTTATGTGGTGCTGAATAGGGGCATTATCTTGGGAAAATCTGTTTCAGTGACTTACTGTACTGTACAATACTTGTTACTTGGGACTGAACCATGAATACGAACTATTAGGATCCAAGTTCAAGGTCAAACATTCACTCTTATTTCTGTTCTGTAATCTCTTTTCTTGAAATGCATTCAAAAAGATTGCAGAAATCATAGGAATTTTTTTTTTTCTTAGAGATACAGAATATACATCTCAGAAATATCAAGAAAGAGGATAAACATTATTTCCTCAACTGTAAAATGGGATTATAGGTTATTGGAAAGTAGATGAAATTTTTAGATTTATTGCTAGGACCACAGTGAGTCTTGAGCTTATGGCTCTTGACTTTATATTTTTCACCATTTTAAAGCACTCAGTGTCTCATCCTCAATGTTCTTTTAGAATTGTATACATAATGTTTAATGTTGTTGCAAACCACGGACTGACAAATTGGAGTCTTAAAACTTTGCTTTTGAATGATAGAAGCTGGGGAAGAAAGAAGTCTCCTCGATCATTTCCAAATCAAGGAAAGAATGAAGACCACTGATGTTAGGACTAGATGCAGAACTTACACAGAAAACTGCCTTCTGTTACACATTTTTTGAAGATAGGGGCTGTTTTGTGCAGGTGCTATTGCTATTTTTCTTTCTTACTTCAATTGGTGATTTGAAGGTTGTGTTACCTGGCTTCTGATTTATTTGAATAATATTTTGGTGTTATAAAAAGAAAATAAATGAAAATTGTGTTATTTTTCTAGAACGTGCATTATGACTCTAATTTATGATTGGGAATGTATTCTCATATTTTACTCCAAATAGTCATTTTAGAAACACAGGAATAAAAGTCTGTATTTATATTATTAATAACTTTATTCATCAGGTGAAATAAATTTGTTCAGCTGGACACAGTTGTAATGATCAGATGTAATGGGTTGTCCGTGGTGAGAAACAGTATGGTTACTTTTCCAAGGATGGTGGTAGCAAAGAAATGAAAACGTTTAGGAAAACTGTCTCTGTCAGGACTACGTTTGCAGAAAGCCGTAGGAACTGAATCTTCAGTTCAGTGTATCATTTCACTTGTATCACTGGAAAGAGCTTCTGATGGAAATTTTCATCAATGGTCATCAGTATCTTGAAAGACGACCTATCCCTTGGAAAACTAGGACTCATGGATTTAATGCAAGTTTGACCAGGACTTTCTGCTTTTGCAGTGGATGTGCAGATGAAGTACAATTAGAGAGGAAAAAATGCTGCTTTGGCTATCCATAAACATTAATTGCCCTGCCCTCTCCCATACTTTTTTTTTTTTTGGGAAGCTAAGAACTTGATTTGCTGGGGAATCAAAACAGGTTTCAGGAAGGGGCATTTTCCCTTTGACAAAATTACTGTGTTTTACACATGAGGCTGATCAGAATTACTACAGCAAATGACTATTTTGATGTATTTTTAAAAATAAAATACAATTATAAAATCTCTGTGTAATAATTCTAATTACATGTGTATTATCATAATATGTACACAACTAAACCGTATGTAGGTTTACATCACAACTGAAGTGTTATGCAGCATGCAAAGATCTTCTCTGACTTAAAAATAGAAATCTTGCTGAGGATATTTACAATTAAGGTAATGCTTGATATCCAATATTGAAAGGGACTAATTTGGATTAAGTTTAAAAGAGGAAATTTCAGAAATAAGATTACTTTTCCAGATCAAGTTACTTGATTGCAATCAAATTTAGAGCAAATTAAGAAAAATGCTCGTAGTATTATTATATTTTTATTTCGCTTGTGCTTGTGACACGGAAGATCATGATCTTGAACCAGAAACACAGTCCTCTACTTTGTGTGGCACAGAACCAAAAAAAGTCTTGACAAAAGTGTGTGGCACTGGCATTCACCTTTAATTCTTCGGATGCTTGCGATTGTTAGTGTACACTTGACTTCCAGGAGGGCCTCCATATCCCAGAGTGATGCCTCTCTTCTTCCTTTGAGTATTCAAACAGTTGCCAGCACAGAAGGCAGGAGAAAAGGCTTGTTTACTGGAAGTCGGGTGCCCTACATGCATGTTTGGGAACCTATTCCGGTCCCTGGTTTGAGTAACTTTTTAACCAATACTCCCTCTCATTCCTTAAAAATTTGTGGGTCTCGACTTTCCCATCTGTGAATTAAGTGTAGTGCTACTGAGCTTAATAAAATCATATGTTCATGTTGGGTTCAACAAGGTCTTTTGCAGAATTTCATTATGATCTGTGTGGGTGTACTAATAGATGGGTGAAAAATGAGTGGGATAGGGTTTAGAGGCGGCTAGTTGGTTCTGACTTACCTGGAGGTGCGTAACCAGTGGAGTGCCCTAGGCGTTGGTCGTAGGACACGTCTAGTTTTGTTATGCACAGCTTGGTAGGCAACCAGCCCTTGCTCGTGAAATTTGCAGATGGTGCCAAACTGGGGGAAGGGGTGAGCAGCAGATGTGCTTGAGATCAGGGGTGGCATTCAGAAGGACCTGAGCGGGGTGGAGGAACTGACTGGAACTTTGTGGAATTCAGCAAGGATGAGGGCAAGGCTGTGCATGAGGGAAGGAAAAGCTCCTTTGAAGGGAAGGGTTCCCCTTCACTCAGCATCTGTCAGACCGCACCTAGAGTATTGCATCCAGGTTTATGTCCACAGCCCACTCCGCCCCAGTACAGGAAAGATGTGGAGAAACTGGGGCAAGTTCAGTACGGGGCCACCACGATGCCAGGGAGCTGCAGCACTGCTCTGGAGGAGAGGCTGAGGGGACTAGGCTTGTTCAGCCTGGAGAGAGAGATGCTTCCTGGGGGCCTAACAACAGCCTGCCCCCGCCTGCCAGCGTGTGATCAAGAAGGTGGCAGGACAACAGGCAATGCTCATAAACTGAATAAGGGTGGTTCTAAGTAGGTATAAGGGCAATATTTTTCTCTAGGAGGACAACCAAGCAGGAGAACAGGTTGCCTGCAAGGTTGTGCAGTTTCTGTCTTTGGAGGTTGTCAGGATCCTAGTGAATAAAGCAGCCTGGTCTCACCTGATAGCTGACCTGGCTTTGAGCAGCAGGTTGGACTGCATGACCTCCTAAGGTACTTGCCAACCTGACCAAGTCTGTGAGTCAGTGATTCTGTATTTCATCTTGCAATAATAATCTGTCCTTAGATGGGAAGAATATAAATATTTAAAAAAACTCCATAGTGCTTTCCGCTTGCGTTGTGAATAGAATCATAGAATGGTTTGGGCTGGAAGGGACCTTAAAGATCATCTAGTTCCAACCCCCTGCCATGGACAGGGAGACCTTCCGCTAGACCAGGTCACTCAAAGCCCCATCCAACCTGGATAGGAGCCCTCAGATAAATCTGCAAATGCAGTCTTTGCTTTCTTCCTCTTGTCCATTCTTACAGAGGATGTACTGGTTTGGAATCTGCTCTAGGTGAACAAGTATTGTAAACGATAGCCTTTAAAAAGGAGGATCAGAATACCAATCTTCAGCAATGTTCTCAGGGTGTCCCTGTGGATTGCTGATGCTTCAGAGCTTGCTGCTGCATTGCTCTCTAGCTTTTAGCAGCACACTGCTTGGTGCAAGAAAGGGTGACAGAAAAAGAAGCAAAGTAGCTTTTGGGGAAGTGGATTCTACATGCAGTCTGAAAAATTTGCATCTCTTCAGATCTGACCTTGTTTGTGTTACAGCTGTTAATAGAATTTTCCCTGATTTAACTGAGCCAGGAACTGGGCTTCATATTTATTTTCTGCTTGAACCTACGCAATTCCGTATTATCCCATTGCTTATGATTTAGGTAATTTTCTTTGATAAATTTTCTTTCTATGGCTTACAGCATGTGATGGTAAGCTGTCATAATATAAACGCCTGCTTTGTTCATACCCACTGTAGTATAAAAAACATCTTAAAAAAAAAAAATCTACAGCCAGTGTTAGGCGTTCCTGTTGGGAATAGCCTTGTACAGAGCACAAATTGTGCTATCAATTCTTATTTTTGTTTTTCTGTATAACAGAGCCATCTTGAGGTATTTAAAAAAGAAAAAAAAAAAGAAATTGACCTTCTTTCTTCTGCATTCTTTTTTCTCTTTGCTTCTCTGCACTCTCAAAGTAGTCTATATATCAAATTTCAGCAAGATGTACTTCCCAGCAGGCGTTCTGTAGTTATAGGTGGAAGACGACTCAATTGGGCATTACACAGCAATATTCAGTAAGTGATGTGGACACAGGAGGATTTTAGACATTCATGAACTTTGTCTTCACAGGGTGGTGGTTTTTTTTTGTTGTTTTTGTTTTTTTTTAATTTAATTTGAAAACTTCCAGGCTTTCTCAAAGAATTTGCTTTGCAGCTTGCCTGCACTAAGCTTTCTTCATGAGTCACAGCTCTTTGGAAATCAGTCTCCTCGTTTAATCTTTTCTGTTTTCTATTAAAAAAATACTTGCTGGCTCATTCTTTCTGCACTGTTGAGAGGGAAGAATCCTGATGTCACTGCAGTTACAGTGCATACTCCTTCTTAGAGAAAAGGTATGTGGCCTTTACAGTTCTTAGGGTGGCAGAGCTGGAAAGCCTGGCTGTGTGTGCTGCTTGGGAGCTCAGTGGGCAGGTACTGTGCCACCAGGTACGAATGTTGCGCTGCATCGTAGTTTTGGTGGAGTTTGCATTGATCCTGTTTCTGTTGCCTTCTGACTATTCTACAAGTAAGGACTTTGGGGAAAACAGTTTTGATGAAGTAGAAATGCAGATGTTGATAAGTATGTGTGTTCCTCACAATTAGAGGAAACTGTCAAATGAAGTGTGATGCGCAGCTGTAGCTGAGAAACCTAGTCCTGGAGGCAGAAGGAGTTACCAGAGGTAATGAGAGGGAAAACTGAGTCAAAGAGAGGAACACTGACTAGCAACCTGATCTAGTCGGGGATGTCCCTGCTCCTTGCAGGGGGGTTGGACTAGATGACCCTTGAGGGTCCCTTCCAACCCTGGCCATTCTAAGATTCTTATATATTCTTTGGAGAAGTGTAAAGATGTCTTTGTTCTTTGCTAAATTTGCCATTTGCCATGGAATCAGAATTTCAGTTTCATGGATGTCAGGCCACTGGCCTCTGTTATACAGGTGTTAGCTCTCTGAGATTGTAAGGCATGCTGTGGAACATCGCAGACTCCCACTTCCTTCCATACCAGCTTTCATGGTCAAAGGTGAGCGCTCAGGGTGAAAAATTTGAAATAAGTGTTGGGAGCTGTCCTCGGGGATCATTTTGCACTCAGCCGATCCTGGCTTCTGCTGTGAGTGCTGTTTGAGATCTGACTGCTTCGACTGCGTGAGACTTCTCTGCATGAGAAACATCGCTCAGGAACAACTGATTTTAATGTGGTATTTTGATTCCTTTTTTTTTTCTCTTTAAATTTTAATTTAAAACTTGGAAATCATTACACATTTGGTGAGGACCCAAATATATGGCAGAGTATTAAGGGATCTGTTGATCTGTTGTTTTTTTTTTTCTTTCAAAATGCATGCATTTGACATGGTTATTGCTGATTTTTAAAAATACATTTATGAAATTACTAGCTAAATGGCTGGAATAAAAGCATGCTACCCTGCTTACACATAGATTTTTTTTTTTTTTTTTTTTTTTTTTTTTCTTCTTCTTCTCAGTAGTAGTCTCTTGGGCTTGGAATATTGAGGATTTGTTTGGATAGATTGGTTCAATGACAAACTTGTTATAAGTGGACAGTTAAACTGAGAACTTAAGATGCTGGAAAGCTGTCTTTCCTTTTCCAGGCTGTAAATATGAGTAAGAGTTACCTGTTCCTCTTAACATTTTGACAGGAAAAGACCAGGTGAAAACATCAGGCGGCAGACAGGGGAAGCGAGGGCCAGTGTTTTGGCTAGAGTGGGTCACCTGCCTTTTATGAAAGCGTCTGGGAGCTCCTTGGCCTCTCTTCCAGCATCAACTGTACATTGAGTACACAGGGGAAATGTGGGGGAAGAGATGGAAAGGAGGCAATCTGTAGACCACCATTGTGGTCCACGCCAGCCACTGCTACCCTCTACCCACATTGGGAGGAAAGCAGGTGACGAGCATTGAGTCAGGTGAATTGGTCAGGCATCTGGAAGCCCATGGGAAATCTTAAACTCTGGGCTAAGTAACTTCAAGAGCCTATTTCTATCCCTGTGTTTCTGTGGTTGCTGTGGAGTCTGGAAGGGAGAGGTTTGAGTCATTAACAGAGGTTATGCTATGTTTGAGAAATCAATTTTAGATGGAAAAAAAGCTCTGTATTTTGATAACCTCTGTATCATGTTCAGTACTTCAGGGCAGCTGTTTAGTTATTCAGAATCATGATTTTATAATACAATATGCATGAATATAATAGCTCACGTGTTTCATGTTTAATAGGCTATTTTTTTTCTATTTGCAGTTTTTAAATACCTTTGGAATGAAATTTAATTATTATATGTACTAAAAGCACGTAGCTGTTAAATTTCTTAAATAATTTTATGTTAAACTAAATAACACACAATCTATGGTCACAATGTTGCATCTGGAACACAGCGTTTGGTGTGGGGCTCCAGTACAAGCGAGAGGCTGGCAAACTGGAGTGAGTCCAGCAAAGGCCACTGCCACGGCTTGGGTGGGAACAGGTCAGGAGAGGCTGAGGGAGCTGGGTTTGTGTCATTTTGAGAAGAAAGGACTGAGAGGGAGCCAGTTTTTTGTCAGAGGTGTGCAGTGGGAGAATGAGAGGCAGTGGCCGCGAGCTGCTGCAAGGGTAATTCCAGTTGGGCATAAGGGAAAAACTCTTCTGGTGTGGCTGGTTAAGCACAGGAGCAGGCTGCCCCAGCAGGTGGCAAAACCGCCAGCTTCGAGGGGTTTCAGGAATTGAATGGAAAAGATCCTGAGCAACCTGATCTAATTTGGAAGACACCTGCCTGAGTGTATGAGAGAACACTCAGAGGTCCCTTTCAGCTTAATTTGATTAGTGATTTCCACTATTATTGTTTGAATGCACCTGTATAGCTCTGTGGTGTGTAACTTTGTTAGCAGCAGAATCAATGGGGAAAGCACTTGAGCTGCAAACGCAAACTGTGCTGTGTGCTGCTAGCCAAATTAAATCATCTGGCTTAATCTTGATTTAAACATCTTCGACTTGAGTTAGTTCTCCTGCCTCTCGATAGAAGAGTGAAAAGCTTCTCTTTGAAATATGGTGCTGTTAGAGATAATTCCATGAACGTGCCATCTACTACGTAAAATGGCAATTACTTTGGTTTTTTTTAATGGAGGATATTACTGGAATGTACAACACACAAGCTCTCTTTGCTGTTGCAATGTTTTTCCCAAAATCTGCGGAATGCCAAGATGAATTAAGCAATGTATAAGTCAAGCCCTAAGGCATTCTTAAGTGAGAAAGTGTATCTTTCTTCTTCTGAATAACTGCACTGTTCAGATGGGAGCAAGCAGGTCAGTGGCTAGGACTCTAACACTGCGTCTGTGTCCTTCTTGACACAATTCTTGTGTAATCTGAACCATGTCACTGTGAGCTAGATCAAAACAGAAAACAAGCTTAAAACTTCCATAGCCCAGCTCTGCACATTAATTGTTAGTATTTGATTGTGAGGAAGAAACTGTTTTTTAAAATAACTGTTAAACTTAACTTCCGCCGATGTTTAAAAACTTGCATCATACATTTAAAAAAAAAAAAAAAAATACTCTGAAGGCCTTTTAGCTATTCTCTTAAAGATGTCTTTGGAAGAGGTGCTGAGACTAACTTTCCGAGGTTTGTTGGTTGTTTTGTTGGCGTGTTTTGCACTTGAAAAATCTATGTTCCAGTGATGATTCAACTTGAAAATAATAAAGAAAAATAACCTTTTCAAATCATAATCCTCCCTCATTTTGGCTGACAATTTTGGTGTGGCAAGATGCATTCCGGACATTTGTAAACAGGAACATGCCTTTGAGCTCTGCAGATATGAATTATACAGAGAGGCTTTAGGAGGGACACTGTATAGTGAAAGCATGTAATGGAATATTTCATGTATTGTCGACAGATCTTGTATATGCGTATGAATCCTTTCTGAGCCTTGGCTCTGGAGCTGCTTGTTTTTGTCTAGGGCTTGATTAAGAATTACGAAAGCTTGAGACAATTTAAAAGAGAATTTTGAATGCTAAGAAAATGCAAGTTGTTACAAATTGTCTCATTGTATGAGGATCTTGCACTACCACAGTTACGCTTTCTGGCACATCTGTCCTGATGATTTGCACTTGCACACCTGATGTCAGGGAAGTTAATTGCCTTGTACCTCCTAAGGCTGGATCCTTTTTTGAGGCACTCCCTTCCATTCACTGCAACATCTTCTGTAAGTGGCAAGAGATTTGACCTCTGTATCCCGATTCATTTAGTTTATTATTTCTCCATTGTACCTTGAATTTCACTATCTCCTTCAACTTACTCTTTTCATACTTCGGCTATGGAGACTTTCCAGAGGCTTGAGCTGTTTCGTTTGCTGTTGCAAGCAGAAACGGCAGCTTCTTGAGATTAACATCTATGGGCTACCCAAGAGTAGGACAGAAAATTCAGCGTTGACGCTTTCACTGCCTTGTGTGGCTTTTGGAAGCGTACTTTTCCTCCTCAGCCTTGTTCTGAAGTCTTTCTTTTTGATGTGCTGTCTCTTGAGTGAAAATGAGTTTGAGGCAGATGTGTGCGTTGCTCAGCACAACAGGTCCAGTTTTTTCTCCCAGATGATATTGGAGTATTGCTATTAAGTACTGTTACGGGGAAGGAAGGAAAATTTTTCTCGTGAGTTCTGGGCTTTGCTCTCTCCCAATGTATATTCAGGACCAAAGTATGAGAATGCATTGTAGGTTTATTCTTTTCCTTAAAATGTGAGACGAATGGCATTTGAGAAGAGAGGAGCAAAGAGATGGCACTCAGGAGACTTCTCACTGGTACTTCACTCTCCTCAGGAGAGGTGGAAGTAAAGGGGCTCAAACTGAGTTTTTAAGATTGTCAAAAAAGAAAAGAAAATGCTGGGTATAAAGTGTATCGTTAAAACTTGTGATTTCTGGTGGCCAAATGGAAAAAAGCATCATCAAAACTGATGAGCTTCCTAGAATTTTTATCCTTCTCCCCTTCATGAAGATTTTGAAACAGAAAATATACTCCAAACAGGCACTGAAGTAACATGTTTTAGTAATCTGCTTGTGATTGTCACAGTGGGAGCTGCAGAGTACCAAATAGTTTGAAAACTTCATCTTTCTTCAGCTGGCTTATTGAGATTATTACAAGAATTGGCTCCAATACTGAGGGCTGTGTACATAAAAAATTTGGACTAGATGTATTTTGAAGCAAGAAGCCAGGCACATTTCCTCTCTTCCATGATGCTATTAGCTAATAGGTATGAGCTTGGCCAAATTGAAAAGGAGTGTCTCAATATTTGGAAATTGTGTTCATCTGCAAAACATATTCCCTTCATTTTTGCAGGATTTTCCAGTCTGCTAAAGGCACAGTGGATACACTAGGATGGACACAGAGGAATTCCCTCCCCCACCACCAGAAGGTAATTGAAATAGTTTGGGTTTTAAGCCAATTTTGTTGTAACAATTTCATTATATTTCCAAAAGTATTTTTACCTCCCTGGTGCTCCCTTTCCCTGTAGGACCTTAAGACTTGGTCCCAGTGGCATTTTGCTGAAACATGAGCTGCTGTCATCTACTCTGTCTGGTTCTTGGACCTTGCTTGCTGGTGTTGCAAGAGCATGATGGGAAGAAACCTGGGGAGCAATTGGTCCTTGCAGTCCAAATCTGCAAATATGTGTGTTTTAAGGCAACGTTGTGTGGGCTGCATCATCACACCTTCATTATGTGCTTTGGCAGCCTCAGGCATTCAAGCATGTGGTGCCCTGTAGAGAAAAAAAAAGTGAAGCCTGTGGCATTGGCAAGATATTTGGACCAGTGTTTCAAATGCCTGGACAGATTTGAAGGCTAAATTGAGAGGGCAGAGAGGGGTGAGTTGTTTTCTGTTAGCGCGTGTGCTGCTGCGACCACTTGATCTGGGCAATGTCTGCTGAGGGCTGTAGCTGAAGGACCTTCTTCTGATGCTGCAGTTCTCTAGCCAGGATGCATTCCCATGGGAAACAGAGGGGAAGCATGCACAGGTGAAACTCTGTGTGGTCCGAGCACAAAGATTTATGGAAGATTATTATTATTATTGTATGGAGCTGGTTCTGTAGAGTTAGCAGTCGGTGCCCCTTGCGTGCTGTATGCTGGTAGCTGTGTGGCCAGTGGTACAGCCTAGGTTTCAGAGGGCACAAAGGTAGGATGTACAACGACAGCGCGTCTTTGCCTTCTGCATTCTAAGAGAATATTGCACGTGGCTTTTTTTTTTTCCTGTTTTACTTCCTGTAAATGCACCTTTGTGTAGTGCTTGCTATTATGTGTTTTGAGTCTTAAAAGGATTTGGCTTTTGGTAGCTGGTTGCTGGGAGACTACTTAGGAGAAGTATCATAGGCTTGTTCTGATCATCCCAAAGCAGAAGGTTATGGAGATGTGGGTTATGGAGACCTGTGGTTGAACCTGGTACAGCTGTTCTTATTTCAGTGAGGTTGCTGGTGTAGTTTGTATAGATTGTGATTTTTCCTGTAAATTTTTGATCTGTCCCTTATATAGGACATTATTGCTTATGGACTTACACACATATGCATTGATAGGTGTATATATTTTTATATATTAACATACATTGTTACTTATAGGACATTTTACTTATTGTTCGCACAGAACTTGTACCTGTATGAAGCCATTTAAGTATGAAAGAGGATTTATCTTAGTTTTGTTCAGCCATAAGTCCTTAGGAATTTGGGAATTGCCATCCTAGATCAAAACTGCTTTCTCTCTAACTTAGACACTGCCGTAGACAGAGGTCTGTTTGTAGATACTACCTAGGAAACTGGGAATGTGAAAGAAGCAGAAAGTTATGAAATCAGCTTTTAATGGGTTAGATTTCTGGCCAGTGTTGTTGACAGTTATATTTATGCTCTGAGATGTCACTGAGGTTATTGTTGGCAAAAACGCTTTTCCTGTCCTTGTCCGAATCTGTGTGGCTAGGACCGTGAATTTAGCTCTGTTTTTGCTTAGTGACAGTTTCTGTGAAACTGTCTCTATTGGATAATCCATCTCCGAAGCAATGTAGTGCTGTGGGGAAAGACTCATCCCTAAGGAATCAATATTTCCACTTGAGCAGGGGCTGCTGATGTTCAGAGACAGCTAATAATTGCGGCAGCAGCTCCAACTTTGTGCAGCGTGTCAGTGTGTGGGATACTCTGACCAAAATTCAGGGTGATGTAGTTCAGTATGATTCCAGAATTTAGGTTCTGTCTCTGGAAAGGTTTTTGTGACATGTAGAACTGTGTGTATTGCATCCTTATTTTCAGACATGTCACTCCTTAATAGACTGGGATTCGACTTATTTAACATAAATTGAGATTCTGCTCTACCTGATCTTCTGTCAATGGTGCTTTCCCTGTCATCTCAAAAAGCTTTGTCTGAAACTATTGGAACTTGTATGTTGTTTTACTTTACCATTGCTAACTCTGTTAAAAAAAAAAAAAGCATATTAATAAAGGGAATACCAGTGAAGATAAATTTTAATAATTACACTAAAATACACTTTAGTTCACTTTCTAGATAATTCTCAGGAGTCTTTTTGCAGGTGGAAAATAAGTGAGAATTTTAGGGCTAGGTATAACTGCAAATATGCATAACAATTAAAGGAAGGAAGCATATAGGATTGTTTTGGAATGGCTGAGGGTTTTTTTTGGTATGGATGTACGCTGGCCACCCATGGTGTCTGCTAAGAAGGGATAAGCAGCACCTGCCGGTGCCTTCAGACAGTGGGCACATGGGTGGGTTACGGTGGCTCGTAGTGAGGACAATGCGTCTACTGGGTGCATGACCCTTTGATGTATCATTTAAAAAAAAAAAAAAAAAAAAAGCTTTTGCATAATGATTCTAAAATCCTGAACTGAAGCCACAGATGAAATAACTTGTTTGGTTTTTTTTTGTTTGGTTTTTGTTTGGTTTTTTGTTAGTTTTTTTTTTTTAAAAGCTCTTGTGACATCATGGGAATTATTTATTTTTCCTATTTGTCCTCCTAACAAATATAACTGTAGTGTTTGAAGTTGAGTGGATTCCTTTCCATTTACAGGTGTATACCTTGCACTATAAAGCTCAATTTTATTCTTGTCAAGTAGATTTTTCTATGGTTTTGACAGGTAACTTTCATGAATTTATTTATATCAATCCTAATGTATATAAAGGGGAAAAATAATGGTAAATCTTCATCTTTGTCGTGGGGATGTTCTGAAAAGGTATATAAAAGCTATGCAATTAAATTCATGTTAAATAATGTAATTTCCTTAGCAATAACAGCCTGAATCTCTACCTTGTTTAAGTTAAGGTACGGTTAAGGTCAATAGTAGAGCTGCTTCTGCCACTTCTTATAAGGGAAAAACTACATGCAACAAAAAGATGGAAGATAACATATTTTAGCTTTATTTAATTTGTTATCCTTATGCAACATATTTGCTCGTAGCTGTTTGGACATTCCATTCATGCATTGTTAATTAGGCAATGACAAGTCTGTGCTAGTTAATTCCCCTACCCAGCGCAAATCCAAGTACTGAGGAACTTCAGAAAAATTAATGCCTATCTGCTTCCTCCTCTAAACTGCTTTAAAAATAGATTCTTCTAGCCATGATTAAAAATTCGCCAGTGTTTTTCTCTGTATAATTTGAATGAATGTATGTTTTAGAAGCCAGGGAGCAGTTGGAGAGGGGTAGATGCAAAGGCTTCCTTGGCTAAGAGCGTAATCTAAAAAACTGCTTCTGAAATTGGCACTTGAGATGACAGTACTAGCTCGTGTTCCCTTCTTTAGTGTGTCTCTGCATATGAATGCCACAAAATACCACAAAGTGCTGGTATTTAATATTTTATACATAAAAATTTTCCATTACTATTTTGTGAAATAAAATAAAGGATGATTCTTGTTCTATTAACCAAAAAAAAAACTCCTCCCTTTTTAAAAGCTAAATGAAAATGAGAAATTTTATCATGGCTGTAAGTTATAATGATGTTTTCAATTGGTTGCTGTAATGGAGGGTCCTTAAACAGACCTATTTATACGAGAAAAGGATAAGCTGTGGACTGCAGACTATGCAGCAAGAAATTTAAAAGCTGGCAATTCTGAGAACTGTGAGTCACGTTGTGCTTCTCCTGTAGAGGGGTTGTCTTCACCCTGACCGGGCAGGACTGGAGGTGGGATGTTTAATGCTGGGGTGGTGTTTACATCTGATGGCCTGTGCTTGTGCTATTCCAGCTTTATTAGGAGATGTGGTCTCTGGCAGTTTTTCATTTCTTTACTTGAAAAACATCTTATGATCTCAGAAAGTGGAAGGCCTTTTCTTTAAGTGAGGACTTAAGAGGTGTTTATTGGGGCCTGTTTTAAAAGGAAAACCAGCTTTGTTTGCTCAGCAGGATGGATACCTGAGAAGCAGCTTCTTGCCTAAGGGAAGCTGCGGGAGGTGTGCTCTCTGTGTCAGATTGGCTTCTGGTTTTGCATTTTCATCTTTGAATCTCTCTCTCTCTCTCTCTCTCTCGTACATGGCACTACACCTCATACGATTTCTCTGTGAAAACTATTACAAAATGTTGGGTGTATTTCCTCATACTGAGTACACCTGCCAACAGTTCATCCCAGTTGTCCTACACAGAGTTGCCTTTTACAAGAGTTGTAAGATCTAAAATAATCTTTAAGCTCTGTTTCATAATTAATTGAGTCTATCAAGGTAGGTTAATATAAAGTGATGAGATTTGGAGTATGGCTGTATTGCATACAGTTCTTGAATTGTGAACAGACAGTGTATTTTGTTTCCTATTTGTAGGAAATTAACATATTATTTATATTAACATTTTAAAGTGAAATACTGAAATTTCAGTGTTTGTACATAAACATTGTGAGAGAGAATTTGATACCGTAGTCTTTGTATTACTGCCAAATACTCTGTTTACCTGGGAATCACTTGTAACTCTTCTTCATTTGGGAAGTGTGAGATGTAGTGGAGAGCTGGATGTTCACGCACCCACACCACTGTCCCCAGTACCTTGGATAAAGCTAGGTGAGAAACCTTATTCTCCTGAAGTTTTGGATTTAAGATGTTCTTCGATGGGATGAGATTTTTTTTTTAATTTTTTTTTTTTTTTTAAACTGAAAACAGACTGAGGATATATCCTGGACAACGATTTATACACCTTTTTATACAAGTGATCAGCTCTCTAGGGCTGTGAGTAGGATACTTCTTTGTTCCTGATATGGAGAGATATAGAGCAAGGAGGCCAAGGACTTAGATCTGGATATCCTGTATATGATCGAGTGCTGTGATTATGTCTTTCCGTGGTTATTTTTTGTTGTTTGCTTGCCAGCGCCAGAACACTAAAATAGTCATAGTTCCTCTGTCCCTGAGAAGGAACTCTGGCTGGTTTGAGTCTTGCGGGTAAGAGTGAAATAGGAACAACTGTACTCATAAACATTGCGATGACTTTATGTATTCTACCAAAAAAAAAAAAAAGTTAGAAAAATTTTTCATTAACCCTACCAGGGAGCTGCTGGATGACGGCCATGTCTCTGTAGAGATGACTGTATTTCCCTGCTAGGGAAACTACTTTTTATTCTGTGCACTATATATTTCTTTCACCTTTTGTGCTGTTTAGTAAATGATTTCATAGTTTATTTAGGTTTTAACTGTTTTAAAAAGCTAATTTTGTGACTGAGAAAAGAGGCAGAGGTAAATTAAGGCTTTTATAATATTGACAAGAAAACCACTTGTATGTTTTACGATTTAGTTTATGGAAGTGAAGAACATTGGGGAGACATAAGCTTGTGTTTTGAACTAAAGTAAAATAAAAAGATGTTACTTATTACCATTGGAGGATTGAAATAAGAACATTGCTTAAATTAAACTGCAGCTATAAAGGGAGTTGGTCCTGGGCTAAACAGCATTGTTTGTTAGATATCTATTTTCAGCATACAGACAGTTACAAATGATGGTAAAAGGGGAGCCAAGATTTCAGAAGAATGAAAACAAAATGCGAATTGTAGTTATGAATGGTCCCTTGTTTTTGAAGCTGGCAGTAGCTTGCTGGTGTCTGACATCCCATCTGTAACAGAACAATTTATTTATTTCTAAAGATCACATTTCTCTCAGTAAATAAAGGAAAAAGCATTGTTTAAGGTAAGGATCAATTATTTTGTGTGACAACTCAGACAAGCTGTGTAACAAAGAGTAACAAGAAAATTCCTATTGCAAAAATGCAGCTACGATGTCATATGTCACTCCTAATTATGTGTTTTTTTTCTTCTAGCCAAGTGGACTTGAGCATTGGCAAAAAACAAGAAATAGAAAATAAATAGATTAATTAAAACCTTTAGATCTGTTTTTAGCATCTACAAGGAAAACATAGTTTACGTAGTTGTAACTATATCTTACTTTATTTTGAAGTAGTCCAGTAAAATCTTTGCTAGATGTTTATAATGTGTTAAATGATAAAATGTGAATAACTGTCATAGATTTCTGAGAGGTGGACTTAATCCTTTTGATAGTATTTGGTGTTTTCTTTCTGAGTAATAAGTTACAGTTGTTTTTTTCTGTTCACTCAGCTGCTCTGTAAGGTGACTTTACTGCTGGACTTCACTTGCTAGCTGTGTGCAGGGACACGGTGCAGACATTGATCGAAAAGAACAATTGATGATGAGATAAAGGGCTTCCAAGGAATGGCAGCAGAACTTTATCTTTGGTCTAGGGTAACTAGTATTGTTTACCTAAAAGACAAACAAATTGTAAAGGAATGTGTACTGATTTGGGGATATTTTTTCAATGAGTATTTGTGTAAATTAAGTTCTGAAATTTTAATTTCAAACAGTGAGACAACAGAGGTGTGGATTATTTTTTTCTTTACTTCTTTTGCCTTTTTAGGACTTGTATCTAGGATTAACTGGCCAGGATAAATTGCTGCCAAATAACTGAGGGATTTCTTGGTTTTAGGTTGTTTAATTCCATTTCAGTGATCCCAGTAAATATTCACTAACCATGTCTAAAGCTTCTATAATGATTCTACTCTAGAGTTTATAGAGAGATTAACTTTTTTATACATTGTTATAATTTTTATCTTGTGCATGAGCACGAGTAAAAAATTGTTTGCAGTATGATAAGTTAAATAAAGTGTCTGAATTATTTAACTGAAACATTTATTAAGTGCTGCTTGCTTTTGCTGCAGAGCGGAACTGAAACTATGCCTAGCAATCTGAGGAAAACATACTTGGTAACATTTTTTTTGGGGGGGGGAAGCCCCTCCAACTCCCTGTGTAGACTTTCCTTTTTTGTTTCTCATTGAACTAATCTTTCCAGGAAATGTGACCTTGTCATAGTTTCATTAAAATGAATACAGATGATTTAGTCTGTCAAAGAAGTGTTGTTGCAGGAATACATCTCATAGTTAAATAATATGTTAAATAATATGTTAATAAAAGCATGGTAGTTCCTGAAAAACCTTTTGTTATGCTGGTACAGGTTTCTACAGTGGCTGGAAGAAGGACGTGTGTGCCATGGGGATGATGGGCGACTTCTCAGTTATGTATGTCGCAGGGAGAGACAAAGAGAAATTCAGGTGCTGATGCAAAAAGTTGCACTGGGAGCAGTGAATTGGTTCAGTGTAACATGTCCAGAGGATCTTAGCAGTCTCCTGCTTTGCAAAGGAAGGTGGAAGTAAAATTAACTTTGACTGGGATTGCTCTTTCTCACTTGCATATCTGATAATGGCCCACTCATATTTGCACATAAGAACACTTGCCAGCCAAATACTTAAGATCACTCTTTATGTTGGAAGGCATTGCTTCCTGGCTGCCCGTGTGGACTGGCTGAAGCTCTGAATCATGAAATTTGGTTATGGCGGTTTTCTTCAACCAACGTGGGGGCCAAGGCAGGGCTTGCTTTCCCCTCCATGGCTAATGAAAGGAGGCAATGAGAAGGACTCTGAGGCTGTTGAACTGCAACGTCCCAAGGAAACACCAGTGTTGCCCAACTCAAGCTAGTGTCCACTGAGGTAATGGTAGAAACTTTCTGGTAGAAACTTTCTGGTAGAAACTGCGTTAGAATGTTTCCCTCGAAACATTCAAGGCCAGGTTGGATGAGGCTCTGAGCAACCTGATCTGGTTGAGGATGTCCCTGCTCATTGCAAGGGGGTTGGACTAGATGACCTTTAAAGGTCCCTTCCAACCCCAACTATTCTATGATTCTAAAAGGGTATTGTGAAACAGGATGTCAGAGAGTTCAGTTACTGAGTCTTGATGTAAGAATTACTGTTTTGGTGAGTTTACTTGAATTCCTCAGGTATACTTTTTTTGAGGTACAACAGGACCTCAGTATGTTAGGGCAAAGAAGAGCAAGACGCATTAAAACAATAATTAAAAAAATGCTAAGAAAGGAGATGCTGTAAAACTCTGTCCCCATTAGCTATTGGGATAATGGGTTTGTTAAACTTTGCGTATCTTAAACTTTGTTTACAAATCAGTCTGTCTATATAGGGCTCTATAGACTGGGCAAAGGGGCAACAACAGAAATTAGTAGGTAAGAAGCCGTCTGAAATCCAAAATATTTCCAGTATTGTCCTGGATTTACAGGACGTAACCATTCTGTTCTACTGTATACGTTTTTCTATAGTAAAAGATGCTGTAAGTTGCTGTAAAAGTTGATTTCTAGATTGTTTCCTTGTTCAGAATACATTGAGGAGAAAACACAAATAGTTAAATCTAAGTTATTTTTAAGTGTGTGAACAGGTTACACACAGTTTTAGATGGAGTTATCTTTTGGAAAATGTGACCTGTGGCAGTTGATCCCTGAAGCCATGTGCATCTTCTGAGCCCTGCCTGGGCTACCATGAAAGGAGGCTGAGCGTATGAACAGCTCTGATGCCGATAAGGAAGTCAGAAGCTTTTAGGTGTTCAAAGTGCTGCTTTTGGGAGTGCCAGCAAGTGCCTCAGTTTTGACAGATAAAGGGGTGTTCAGGCTGGACCAATGACCCAGAACTTAGGCATTCCTTTGCCTAAGTCATATGAAGGTCTGGTCTCGAAGTACCCAAAGTGTATCCTACTTCATATCCAAAATGTGTCAACCTGGTGGAAAGATGTTGCTAGGCTTAATCTAAGACCTGAGGTACTTAAGCTTTTGCTTTAGGTGGATTTCAACTTTTTTTGGTATGATATACAGTTTATGTACCCAAACTGTATGTTTTGTTTCTGTAGAAGTGGGATCTTGTGCTCCACCTGTTGTAGGCCTCCAGGATCTCTTTCTGCCACTTTCTGCTTCATGGGACTTTAAATTACTCTTAAAGTCCTCTCAGTCCAAGGTATAATCGGATTATATGGCAGTTTCATATTGCTAATTATAATTAAACTGACTGTATTCGAGAAATGCATATTCTTCAAACCATTAAACAGTAATTTCTTCAATGTAAAGAATAATTATTTGGAAAACTAGATATTAATAGATGATATCTGCTAGGGAAAAAAAAAGTGAAGAAATAAAGAACAAGCCAAGCTGCTCTCACTGGTGGAAATTTCCTTTAAAATGGTTGTTTTCTCACAAATACGTCAACTACGTGATCAGGACTACATTTCCTAGAAGACTTCCCTTTTTTATGGTTAGCCAGCATGCTCCATCCCTGCGCTGACAGAGTTGGATACTTCATTTTCCCAACGACTTCGGAGTCCTTCTGCTGTTTGATTTGTGTTTTATTAAAGCTCTGTGGTTTTCCCATTCCCTGCATGGACTGTCCATTTGGCAGCATGTTGTAGGTGAGTTCAGGAGTTTTTTATGCGCTGTAGCCGAGGATGAGCTCGGCTACGCAGCCATCATCAGGACCTATCTCTACTGACAGACATGTCAGACAGCAAGGCAGCTTTTGTGCTTTGGCTGCGATACTTCATGTTAGGTGCCTGGTGGCATTTATACTAGTTCAGACTGTTAACCTTGGTACTAGTAAGTGTATTAGTATTCCTCTAATACTGATGGAAGGCTAATAGCCTTTAATGGGGGTAGATGTTTCTCAGGGGAGGTAGGGATCTATCATGTATTTATGCAGATTTCCAAATAATGACCAATACTTGCCTTACAGCATCTCCTTTTAATGACTTGACTTGCTGCACATCATCAACATTTCTTGGTGAAATTTTAATGGCAGAATCTACTGTTATGGTGCTGAAGTGGAAAAGACCTGCTTGTCCAGGGACCGGGCTCGGTCTACATTTCTGGTCGTGACTGGCAATACCAGTGTCACCAGCGTACTGAGTATGAAAGCAGTTACAGTAAATAGTAACAAAATATTAATTTTATGTAGCAGCCTTTCTGATTATACCATTGCCAGCACTGAAAAGCATCTTGTGGAGTTAAAAGGAGTACAGGTCTTTCTGGTGTTGCTGCTGCTACTCTCTGGACAGCCTAGTTCATATCTAATGTCTTTATTTTAGACTTGGTTTTTTTGCAACTCAGTTTTTTTTTTACTTAACTTTACTCACAATCCTAAATTTAAACTTAGTTTGTAAGGTTCAATGTTTTTTGTATTTGTAACTCTTTGCTAACATCCACAGATGTGTACTTTATTTCAGGAAATAAAATTCTTTAGTATTTGACATGCCATTGTTAGCAGTCTCTCTCTGAAATTTGAGCAGGCAGATTCGTTGTTCTTTTGACTTCAATTTTGAGTTTGTTTTTTATCCAGAAGAATAATACATCTTGTGCATTCTTGACAACATAATTAGTATGTAATTTGTGTATATATCAAATAAAGAGATATTTTTACTTATTTCTTTCTTGTGTATTTGCGGGAAGAACCACTTCATTAATGTGGTTTTGCTTTTGTTTCCATCACTGGAATCACTTTTTTTTTTTTTTTTGCATGAATGTGTACTCTTTAGTTTTGTTGGGGGTTTTTGTGACTGTTTTCCATAGAGACTTGTAATGGTGACATTGTGGTCGTGCTTTGGATGTGTGCACGAGCTGTGTGTAATTAGCAGCGTGCCCGTGCCGCAGGGACCTGGGTTTCTTGCAGCGCCAGCTTAGCACAGCTGCAAGTGAAAGGGGAATGAAAGTCTTTGGCTCGGATCTGCTTCCCATGGGAAGGAGTACTCACCTGTGTGTTTTTGCATACACAGTTTTGTTTTAGACTTTTCTTTCCCTTAGCAAAATAGATGCTTTCCACATGCATGACCATACGAGGAGTTGTTTTTTGGATGCCAGTGGTGTGCTGACAAATGTCACGCTGTGACTTGGAAGTGCTGGTGAAGGGCAGTGTTTGCAGGAGTACTTGCTGTTAAAGCCAGCCTTCCTTTTACAGGATCCCTCCTGCCCTGCCCAGTCCCTCTGCACGTCCCACCCCCTCCCTGCGCAGGTGACAGTAGAGATGAGATCTGGGGAAGGCAGGAGAGAGATGGGTACATAAGCCAAGTACCAGAGTGGAAGAATATTTAACTTCAGTTTTCTCGCCTGATACCAAAGAAGTCTTGGTAACAGATGGGAGACATGAGCAGGTAGAAAATACCGTGTTGCTTTCTAGCTGTAGGAATGCAGTCTGGTCAGTGCTAAAAAGCTGGGAAAAACTAGGGGCTGTCTGGTAGTGACTGAGTCTCTGAAAAGCTTTTTGCAAATTCCTGCTGAATATGAATCAGCCATCATTTTACAAAGGTTTACAAGTTGGACAAATTGGGAAACTTTTTGCAGGCACAAGTGTTTCTAGTACAAGGTTCACCTTCCTGACAAAGGCCAAGCTTCTGCTACGAGCTCAAGAGCTTGTTCATCGTGCAGCATGGTCAGCATGGTATGTTTGAGCCCAAATAGTTAGTTTTTCAAAAGTAAGGATAACTTTAAAAGTTCAGTTATTTCCTGGTATCTGCACAGTTCCATTTCTTATTTCTATCTGATGCCTTCAACACGTATCTAAGGAACTGGGCAGATTTAAACTCTTTAGAAATAAGGGTCTGAAAAGGCAAGTGTGTCTTATCTGAAAGGAGGGATAAGGAGAACATTTCTGCAATGTATCAGAGTTAAATAATATGCACTCAAATTGTGCCTGTCTGGTTTGGTTTGTAACTTCATGAGTTATCAAATTTTATAATACCTAAAAATATTCTGTTTATAGCTTTTTTTTTAACTGTAAAATTTTAAGTAATTCAAGAAAGACACTCAAGAATATGTAGAAATATGAAGTATTTAGGGAGTTCACTCTGAAGGAAGGTGGGTCTTTGTGGTCCCAAGTGTCTTGTTGCAATCCAAAATACATGAGTAAAAAAATAAATGTTTTAAAACTGCACATTGGAATAAGAACAAGCAACTCTTGCCAGTCTCCTGTAGATTCAATTGGATTAATTTTTTTTTTCAGTAAATAGTAATGAGATATTTTCAATCTGAAGTTTTGTACATTTATTTTCTTCATTAGTCAGTGTAAGGTGGTGATATGGTAAAAGTGAGTAAAGAAAAGCACATTTGGCATTCAGTGAATATACAAGAGAGAATACACTCTAGACTCCCCCCAATTATGTGTTTGAAGAAAAGTGACTGTTAGAGGGAGAAAGGAAAAATAGTTTTCCCTTCTGAAAACATGCATATTTGCCATGTCTTATTTACCTCCAGTCTTTAGAAAATTGTCACGAAGTCTTTCAAATATAATAGATGCATTTCATCTTTTTGTTCCATAGTTCCCTGCTAAGTTTGAGAGGGGAAAAAAAAAAAAGACTACAACTGATTGCAAGGATGACATTCCTAATTATACAGAAGCCTTGCTTCAGTTTCTAAAGATATATTTCAAACCTTAAAAAAATAGCATAAAATATTCATATTTCTTGATGGCAGTGTACCTGTTTATGTCCAGGGCTTCCAGGTTTGTTGTTACCATGCTCCAGACTGCTGAACTGCTCCTGCTTGGGATTCTGTTTCTTTCTTCCTTTACCATGGTTTTCCATGGAAGCAACTCAGTTGACTTTTTCAGGATCTTCTCCTATTTACACAATTGCAAGGAAGGGCAGAGTTTTGGGGTGCTTTTCTTTTCCTGTGTGTTTGCACTGTATTCTAAGTGCACTTGATAGTAAGTGCAGAGCTATTTCATCTTGTTTCTGTATCCCTTAAAATGAACTGCTGAAGAAAACTATTAATGAAGCTTCACAAGCTTAATCTCAGCTTTAAAAAGTAATATCACTCTTAAACTTGTAACTCTTTTACGTTACACGTAAAAAGAACGTTTTACATTCTTTAGCTGTATTACATTGAACTGTAAATTGTTTAAGGAAAACGAAAGGGAAAACAGATGGTGCCAAGAATGCTTTGTAATTGGCAGAGCAACCAAAAATTGTTTCCGTTTGCTTATGCCACAGCAGGTCTCTGTAAACACAGTCTAAGTTAAGCTTACTTCAAAAACAAGCTAAGAAATGTCATTCCACTGAATAAGATACCACAGAAAAAAAGTCATAAATCTCTGTGTTGTGCTGACAATTATGAGAGTATATATTCCTTTTTCTAATCCTAAATTCACACTTTCACACTTAATTTAGCTTGAAGGCAGTTTTTCCATTATAGCAGGTTTTTTTCATACTTTAAAACTCTAAACAGAAATTTTCAGAAACACAAGAATTTACCTGAAGCATTTGCAAAGCAAATGCTGCAGAATGATATTGACATAAGATGAAAAAATTTAATCAGTTATTATGTTCTGATTGCTCTGCTTGGCGTATGTGAAGTTAAGGATGTGAGTGGTGGTGAAAGGGCAAATTGGATTTTTTTAGTAACTAATGTAATTATTCAAAGTAATTCCAGGAAGACTCTGTAATGCTAAGCAGTCTGTGATGATTACTTTGGCACAAAAACAAACAAACAAACAAAAAAAAACCCAACCAAACAACAACAGTGCATTTTAGAAGTATGTTTAAAAAAAAAAAAAAGGTAGTTGTCCTCTATGTGATCTGGAGGGAAAGGAGGTGTGCCTTTGGAAATCACCTCCTCGCAGTTTTTCTCTGCAAGCACAATTTCCTGGAAAATGCACTTTTTGGTTTACAGTTAAAGCGTTGGAGGAACTGGGGCTTTCTTCATGAGCATGACATTTTGCAGGACCTGTGGTGGCTTTTTGTAATCAGATTCAGCCCAAGTGTAACTACGCTGTGTGTCTTCCTAATTTATTGTAGCACCTCCCAAGTGCTTTGATGTGTGTGTGTTGTTTTGACGTAACACAAACAACTGTAGAAAAACTATAGTTATTCAAGATGTCTTTTTTTTTTTGTATGACGTAATCTGTATTTATCTGCAGTGCTGACCAGCTCTTCAGTTGAAGCAAAAACCCCACTCACCCTCTTTATTTTTGTTATTAAGTTACTTTTTCCATAAAATGAAATCGTATGCCCTTAAGATTAAAAGCTTAAAGGAGAATATTTTTATTAAGTATGAGACTGAAGGGATCAGTAAATTTAAAGGATTAAAGCTTATAGTTCCAGAATTAAACAAATGCAGAAGTGATGCAAAGCTGAAATACAGTTTTAAAACTTTATGAAGTGAGGATATTTATCTCCAGTCTGCCCTTTCTAAAGGATGTGTAATCACAGAAAGGAATTTTTTTTTTTTTTTTTTTTATTTTGTAATCTTAACCCACTGTCCCATGAGTGATGTGATTTTGGGGATCTTTCCAGGCTGTAGTACCCAATTACTGGGTTCTGGGCCTTGTTTATTTCTGATGCAAAGTAAATGTTTCTGAATAAACAAAACAGTTTTTGACTCCAGTTGAGGAAATAAATAAAAATATGGGTTGTTTGTTTTTTTTTTTTTTTTTTTTTTTTTAGGGGGAATGGGAAGGCACGTTGAAGGGGAATTCAGTTGACCAGGTTTTGCTTCTGGGTCCCAAGTCATTCCTTTTGCTTTTAGTGTCTCAAATTACCTTTTTCTTGCCAGTTGCAGGTGTTGTCTGTCTCTGACAAATGGCACTGGGCTGGACTTGAGTGTCTGGGGAATTGCATCGGTGTAAAAGTGCTGGAGTACAGAGTTACCAGGCATCTGATACCTAAGTTACCTTTATATGCCCTAAGGAAGCATTTGGATCCAGAAGCTCCCTAACATAGCAGCTGCAAAACCTCAGCGGTGCCTGCTGCTCCCTCGATGTTTCCCTGCATGGCTCGGACATGTCATAAGCATACGTGCTTTTTCCTTTGACAGTGTCTAGAATTCACCTCCGGTGAGCTGGTGGGTTCACTGCTCCAAGTTGAGTCTTGCTTCAGCAACGCCCCAGTTTCTCAAGTGGTCTAATCTTACAGTAATTAACAACTCATTCTAGTAACCACATCTTCCTCCTTTTCCCACCATTCAAAGTGCAGACAGAGCTACTTGATGTATTTGAAGTGGTTCCTGCTGTGGTTCACTTATATAGTAGAGCAAGAGGAGTGGCAGATAGTAGTGCATGTGCATGAGAAGTTGTGGTTTTGAGGCTGTTACCTGTTTGTGACTGCCATCTACTTATTTATCTGCCTAGCCTGCATGACCAACCAATGTTTTACACACTGGTAATCGCAAAAACCACTCTGCTTAGTACTTCACAGGTTTGCGTTTTCCAAATTTGAAGTATGCAGACATACTGAAGCGTAAAGGAATGGGGGGGGAAAAAAAAAACCAACTCCAGAAATAAAACACTGCCACCTCTCCCCTTTTCTTTCTTTTCCCTATTATTGTCAAGCAGCAAGTAGTACAGTCTAGTCAGATGGATGCTGAATCAGGAAGAATGCTGTGATTGTCTTAAGTAACTTGGAAGAACTCTGCAGGATTTTTTCATCTTTCATGAAAAAAAAAATACTGGTAACGGACAAAGCAAAAATGAAAAGCCTTGATCCAAAGGCTGACTTCATACAGAAGGATTTTTAAAAAGCATCAAAATTAAGTTAAATGTCCTGCTGTCTCAGCCATTAACCATGACAATAAATGCAGGATAACCCCTTTTTTGTTCCTTACTCTTTTTGCAATTAGTTCACTTTTTCTCTTACAGAGAGGCTGCATGAAAGATCTTGTTATTTGTGGCTGCGATAAAATATGCTGGCTCAGCCTGCCTGAAGAAACAGAAGCCTTGGCAGGAATGCTGATTACCATGACAATCTAAGCAGTCTAGAGTTGTGGTTTGTGTGGGCTTTATCATACAGATACAAACCGTGCCCTGGATGGTAGAAAAGCTGATAATATCGTCATGACTCAGGAGATCTGATTGTCCTTGAAAGACGTTGTTTTTCATACTGTGTTACCTGAAGAGGGGGTGAGGGGAATTCTGTCAAATTCATGTACATTTTTATAACATATTGGTGTATTTACATATTTAGTATATGTTTTTATGCTGTAGTTACGTGAGTTTTTTATAACATTTTAAATACGTTGTTGAACCTGTATAGAAGTCAAGTATCCATCGTGGGTTTTGGGAAGAGCTCGGGAGAAAGGTCAACTGGGCCAAAAAATATTCCAGATTACATTTCTGCCTCAAGGGGACCTCTGGTAAGAGTTTCTCCTGCAGAAGCTTGGAGGGCAGCTAAGGTGGGTCTAGGGAGGGAGAGTTGAAGCACATTTGTTTTGGGAAGCTGCAGTGAAGGCTTTTGGAAGCAGGGAGGAGGCTGGTGGGTTTTGGCATCCCTCCCTACAGCTGCTCAGTGTCAGGCATCCCTTCCTCCGCTGCGCAGTGTCTCTGACAGAAGCTTTGGGTGCTGCAGGCGGGCAGCAAAAACAGCAGTAGGAAGGCAATGAAGGGATTTAAAATGTGGATGCTCTAGGCTTTTGCAGGTAAGAACAATAGCACGGAGGGAAATTGCCCAGCAGTTCTTCCCGCTTCCTCTCCCCAGCCCCGTGTATGGTGTCAAATCTGTGCTGCAGGGTCTTCACAAGCAAAGACAAAAATACTCCCCACCGCTCCCGCTTCCTACCCGTATTAGAATGTAATTATTTCAACCATTACTTTTTCAAAGGTAGGAATTGAAAAGTCAACCCTCCTGCCTCCACCAAAGTGGACCTTGTGTGTGGTGATAGGGCTAGCAGCTTGTTGCATAAGGTTGTTGGTTTAAAACTGCCTCAGACTGTAGTAGTCAAACCAGTCTGCTGGTCTCTCATGTGTGTGAAGTTACCATCACTGGCATTTTGACACTGTTAAGAAAGAATAGACTTAAAAGTTTGAGTTAGAAAGGAAAAATAACTTGAAATTACAAAGTCCTGAAGTTCCTGTACAAATAAATTCATCTGTGAACTTTTCTTGTTAAAGAATCGGCTGCTTAAGTGTTTTCCTAAAAATCTTTTGGTTTTGGTTCATTATGACAAAAGCAAAGGTATTTGCATTATCAGTTCTTAATTGCTTTCCAAGTAGTTTCATTGTTTACACTAAAGGATTTATTGAAAACTGCATGAGATTATCAGCTTCTCAAGGAGCTTTTGTTCCGTTCCAGTAACCTAAAATTTTAAAGGGTTCATTGTATAAACTTCATTCGTAATGTGGAACACTTACTGGTCCTATGAAATCATTATTAAGAGCAAACAACCAAAAGTGTTTCTTTCTGCACAGTTCTAGAGCATGAACCAAAAGCCACAAATGCAAACGATGAAGAGGAGGATGAGGGAGAACAGTTTGACTTTGACAGTGGAGATGAGATACCAGAAGCAGACAGGCAAGCCCTTGTGCCACCTCCTCCTGATCCTGGAAATATCACAGAGCACGAAGAGGCTAACGCCACAGGTAAATCAGCCCATCAGGCTGTGCCTCCACCAGGCTAAATAGTCAAGACTGATTATAGGATACCTTTTCTTGACAGTGCAATAAAAATACTTGTAGAAAAAGACGTTTCCATGGAAATACCATGCAAGTGTTCTGAGTATTCCTGCTAGTTACACTCATGGTAGATTTGACAAGGCAAATGACCATCACATGTAATTCCTGTGGGGTTTCCTATCCAAGTGTGACCTCCAAACCCATGGACTGGTCTCAGTCACAGTGCCATGCTACAGGAAAACTTGATGTCCTTGCAGCACTAGTGGCATGTAGATGGCTTCAGATAAGCTGCTTTCACAGCTAAGCTTGCTGGTTACTGATCTTAAGATGATGTGCATTAAAAAAAAATGGAGTCTGAATGTATGAATTTTGTTCATAAGCAGAAGTCTTATTTTATTAAACTTTAAAACATTTGTTACAACACATGCAGATGTTCCCAGTGCTAAGGTATAGTCTGGAAATTGCTGTATTCTGCTCAAATTGCCAACAGCTGATTTTGCTGACTTTAATCCAATTTTCTTTTGTAAGCAAAGTCACTGTGCTCATGGCAATTAAGGCTAGGTAATTCTTCAGGTGACTATGCAGTTTGACAACCTGGAGCTTAAGCACCATCTTTTCCTGAAAATTTGTTGCTTGCTCACCCTTTTGTGAAGTTGTACTCGCAGCTCAAAAGCCTTTGGTGCTTGGGATGCATTTCTGCAACTTGCTTCAGAGGGGCGTCTGGTTCTGCTGTACCTCAGCTGATCTCGAGAAATACTAGGAACTTCATGTGACAGAAAATAATTTACTTTCAAAGAGGAAAACTTGGAAAGTTATTTTCTTTCACCTTTTCTTAACAGAACATTTTCAGGACTGTTCTTTGAGGAGCGTCCCTCTAGTGAACTTTTTCTCTCATCATGAGTGTTCCTGAAATATTTACTGTGTTTTTATTTATAAAATCCAAATTCATCTAGAATCCAGATTTTAACCTTCCTGGTTTAAGGCTGTTTTCAGCCATGTGCTTATGACAAGCAAAAGAGGACCCTGGCTACCTGTCAAAAATCCTCCTATTTAGGATTTGGAATCCAGTTATTGGTTTTTTTTTCTGTAGGCATCTTTGTAACCCAGCTTGTTTTGGTGCTGTTGTATTTCTCATCTGTGAAATGGGGACCATAGTACTACTATGTGGGAATTTTGTGAGTCATAGATTATAAGCAACTTGTATAGCAAGGATAATTTCCACGTTTAGGGTATTTGCGAAGAGTAATATCAAGCACTTCAAACAGGTATGAAATTTTTTGTTTGGTTGTTTTTTTTAATTTTTCAACTAAAGGGGCTGATAATTTAGAACACAGCAAGAAGCTACCAGAACCTGCTGCGAAAGGCACACCAGCCAAAGTAAATCCCTACTCAGTCATAAACATTTCACCAATCCAAGACAAGGATCCATCCTCATCACCAGAACCAAGTCCTCAAGATGAATGCTTAAGTCCAAACTTGCCTGGTGGATATTCTGTTCCTGTGCCCTGTGGCTATGCTGTGCCATCTAACTTACCTTTGATACTGCCAGCATACTCCAGTCCTGTCATAATACGCAGTGTTTCTGTGGATGAAGAAGGTACTGTATTTACACTCCTTACTTTATTTGAAGAGGAATCTTTGTTTAACTTCAGGTACCTGTGCTGTTTTGTAATTGCTTGTGTAGCACTCAGCCTGGACATGTGTGGGAGATTTTGTGTCAAAATAGAAAAAGAACTTTATCCTGCAGTATGAACTAATATTTCTTGTCAGGCTTGAAGAAAAATCTCAGTTTATTACCAAAAAAAAAAAAAAAAAAAAAAAAAAAAGAATTTTTACTCGGCTTGCCATACAAAGATTGGGATACCTAAGTAAAGATGCATAAAGAAAAACAAATGTACTCAGTTCTTTTTCAACCCTTCTTCAAGTTGATGATGCTTGACCTTTGTTTTGCTGGTACAGTATTACAACGTATAGTACAACGGAGGACTCCTGTCTTATCTTGCCATTAAGAACAATTAATGCTAATTCCCTTTCAATGTAATGAAATAATTTCCAGGGCCATATTTCAGTGTTCAAGCCAAATGGTTTCTTCTCATACCTTATCATGCTTTATCTACATCCTGGCAGAGTACCTGTCCCTTTTACCTTTTCTATATGCATTTCTGTTTGTTTGGTTTTTTGTTTTCCAATCCTTGTGGATTTAGAGTTGCTGTGGGATTTTTTCCTTGACAATTTGATGAATTCTCTTTGTCCTTTAGTGCAATTTTAAGACAGAAGAGGAAATGTGAAAGGAAAATAACTATGGATTACTAGAGAAACAGGAACAATCCCCATTTTGTAACCAGAATTGGCAAAGCTGACAGCTTAATGTCAAGAGAGCAGGAGGAACAGAAAGTTCCCCTTATCCTGCTTTTTTTTCTTTCTTATATTTTGAATATACTATCATTTAGCTAGGCAGCAATTCTACGGTAATTCCATGTACTGTGATTTTTTTTTTTTTTTTGCAGCCTTTGCTGTCTACCCCCATTAGGAATATTGGCAAGTAAAAGCAAATGTGTTTGTGTGGTTGTTATTACCTGTAGAGGAATGTATGTTTGAAATACTAGAATTAAATGTATCAAACATTGTAATTTCCTCTTAACAGCTCTTATACCAAAGTGCTGTGTGTCTGAATTTCTTTCATTTGCAAAAATGGATAGTGTGAAGAAACATCTAAATTTTTTTAGATGTGTGTGTTTACGAATAAGAATATTGTGTAGAAGTAGATTATTCATTAGCAATGAACCAGCAAAATCAGTCTCTTATGCTAAAACATATGTTTGAACCACACTGACATTTTATTCCAAGCATTTTTGTGATATTTTTTATTTATATATATATATATATATCTTCTTTTTTCTTAGCAGGTATGCAGTCAGCAACTGAAGAATGTCATTGTAATTCTGTAAACTCAGAGGAGCCTCAAAATAGGTGATTGCCAGTTCAGCATTCAGCATGTTTTAATGATCTGTAAAACCTTTGTTCTTAAGAAACCTTACATTTGATAAATATTTTATTTTTCTTATGTGATGCTTCCATGTTTGCTTATTTTCATTTTCTTAACTTCCTCACTTCTTTTCTTTTTTGTAACTCTGATTGTGTACCAAAATCAGCACTGGCTGAGGTCTCATATGTATAACTGTGCATGACATTTTTGAAGGAACTAGGTTTAATTTTTATAGAGTCACAGCAATGTCAACTGCAGCAGGCTGCTGGAGTCCTGTTTTCAGCAGGACCACCACCAACATGCCATTCAAGCAGCTCAGGTAACTGAGCCTTGAAAACCTCCAAGGATGAAGGTGCTGCAGCTTTCCTGGGCAGTCTTTCCTGCTATACTAACCCTTTGGTGATTTATTTATTTTTTGGTTTTTTTCCCTCTGATGTTCAAGCCAATCTTCTAGTTTGCAGTTTGTTGACCATTCCCTCTTGTGTATCACCGGGCAGTAAAAAAAAAAAAAAAAACCAGCCCTCAAAACCCTGAAACAAACCCAAACAAGAACAACAAAACCCCCCAATTCCATCATTGCTGTAGCTCTCTTTCAGATAGTTGTAGCTGCTGTTGGATCACCCCATAGCATCCTTTTCACCAGACTAAATAAGCTCCATGTCTCCCACCTTTTTCCTTGTAGGCCGTGTGCTTTAGTCCCCAAGTTCAATTTCTCCACATCTGTCTCTCTCTTTAGAGGTAGCTTCTCTAGAGGTAGCTTCAATTTCTCTACAACTCAGTAGAAGCAAGGTGTTGGGAAGCCAAAACTGGACATGCTGTTCCGCCTCACCAGCACCAACTAGTGGAGGATAACAGCCTCGTCAAGTCCGATGGCTCCTGATGTAGCCCAGAATGTCTTTACTCTTACTTACGGTGAAAGAGCAGCTCTCACTTCTCTGTTTTCCAAGACAGACTTTTCTATGTTCTGGTAGAAGAACTCAAAAGCAAAGTATTTCTTGAGATTGGAAGGGAAGCGTTTTCAATTTCTTGACTAAAATTTTCAGACTGTTAAATAGAATACATTATTAATCTTCTAATTACATACTGCTGAGTAATGAGTGGGAACTAGAAGGCAGCAAGATATTTATTCTCTTGTCTTCAAAGTTGTATAAAAACATTATGGTGTAGCTTTTAATGCTTCTATTTTATGGCCTTTTTTTTCAAGTGAAGATAACCAGGCCAAGAGAGATGATGATGCTCTGGCCAAGTGGGTTGCAGATCCTGCAAATACAGCATGGATGGAAAGTAAGTATCAGTGAGCACTGAAGTACAACTGTAGAAAAAGGTCAGTTTTAAGCTGTCATCAACAGTATGTGTGTATATATATGCACATATATATTTTACAGGAATGTTCATGGTCACTTTCAGATATGTTTCAGAACCAAATTACACCAGTTAAAACATTCAGCAGTGTACTGTATTGTGTATTTTAAAATAAAGTTCACATTCACTTTTCCATTGAGTGCTTTTTGGAGTCAATGGAATAATTTGTCACAGTCTTAAAGAAATCACTTTGCTCCATCAGTACATGCACAGTGGAAATTTGCTCAAGTTCAGAATCTACTCTGTGGCTGTATATGAAATTGTTCTCATACAGTAACTGGCACGTAAGTTCTTGGAGAAGGTGGAAGGGAAGGAATTGCCACTTTTTCTTAGTGTGTGCCCTTGGCTGGCAACTGCGTTTTAAACCAGAACAGAGACTGTGGTTTGAGAACAGGCTATCTTGCCTGTTCTCAGCTGTTCCTGCTGGGCTGGAGGTTCATCCTACATGTCACTTGGAAGTGACTGAAGAATTTGCACCTCATTCTGCCTCTTAATGTACTACAATGATCATTACATTATTTACTTTTAGTTCTCTTTAAAAGATGTCTATTACAGCTTCTCTACAGCCATTTAGTAAGGCCATGAGCAGCCCTTTGCATAGAACATACCATAGTGCTGTAAAAAGGAGGGAGAAATGTTGTCTATTGAAGTAGATTTCTCTTTTCAGGCTATCAAAGGTCATTGTAAACAACGCATATAAAACTCCGAAATTTCACAAATAACCTTATAGTTGTTTTGTGCATTATTGCATTATTTGAATGATGATTAGCAAAATGCAAGTGGAGAACGATTCATATCTCCATTGTATTCATATGTGCCAATATAACCAAAATTACTTAGAATATAATAGAATATTTCAGTTGGAAGGGATCTACAGTGACCATCTAGTCCAACTGCCTGACCACTTCAGGGCAGACCAAAAGCTAAAGCATGTTATTAAGGGCATTATGCAAACACATCTTAAATGTTGTTTTTAGGTCCCACTCAAGTTTTAATGTGTGTCTCATTTGTTTTTTTTTTTCTGTTTTGCGTTTAGACCCAGATGAAGTAATTTATGATGATGTGCCAAGAGAAAATTCAGACTCTGAACCAGGTTTGAGGTCTTTGTAATACAGACCATTTTGAAAGCAAAATAATAATGTGGAATTATGTTTGTGTATACTGAATAGATGCATTCATCAAGAATCTAAAATATATGTAAATGGAGTTAACACTCAGTAGGTCTTAGAAAGTTCAGAATTAAACTAACTCTTGAAAGGGTTTATCTTAGTAGGTCTCCTACAGTGCTCGTCTCGGAAGATAAATTTTGTTTTATTCTATAGATACTGTCCCAAATGCTTGAGTATTCTGTATATTAGAGAATTAGTGTTGGATGTTTTAGCTATAGAGACCTAAACAAGATATGATAGGTAGGAAAAGTGTGTTTTAAATAGTTAAATAATAGTGCATTATGATCACAGCTGAGATTTGTTTTGCAGTTTTTGGTTATAGGGAAGACTGTGCTTAAAGCTTGGTTGCTACTAACAGATTTTGTTTTTGAGTGGATTGGCTTATTAGGAGCTCAACATCTACTTGTCATGGCTCTCAGAAGATGCAGATGTTTGATACTGAAGTTGAAGTTGTTAATGAATCAAGAAAACACTTAAGCTTTCTTGTGTGAAAACCACATTTAGATTTCAAGCCGTAACATTTTTATTTCTTATCCTTAACGGTGTTCAGGCAAGGTGTTTTGCAAATTATTACTGAAATTTGTTGCATTTTTTATTTGAAAGTATTATGTTACATTCATGACTTGAATGTTTCATTACTGGAAGATCCCTCAGCGGACTGTGCTGCCCTGGGCAGGGACATCTTTGTGCTGTGGCTGCTCAGTCAGGAAACGTGTATATGAAGACCAGGAGGCTGAGCTGGGGAAGGATATGGGATGTGGAGCAAAGCTCTGCTGAGCATCTTGGCTTAACCCAGAAGATATTTTTTAAATGTTGGCTTTCCATTTGTCACCAAAGACATTGAAAGATTCTAAGAAAATAGGTACTGAGAGAAATTTCATCTTTGTGCATTCATGGTTTTGATGTTTGAACTATAAGTTTTGTTAGGGAGACACAACTGTTCCAAAAAAGTCACAGCTCAGTCTACATTAGCCATAAACAAGATACATCCACCAAATCACTGGGTATAGGCTGCCCAAATACTGGCATTGCAAAAGTATGACTTACATTAGTCTTGACTTATTTTCACTAACTATGATTTCATTGTGCTAGATTACCACTCTCAGGTGTTTTAAATATTGGATTGGTTTAATTCACATTTTAAAATGTGCATATGAAAGTCTGTATATTCTTTATAGTACATCCTGAACAAATTTTTTTGGTGTTCAAACAAACAGAGATTTCAGTATAGCTTTTTACATTTTGGTTTAATTCTTGCAGAGGAAATGATTTATGATGATGTGGAAAATGGTGATGATGGTGGAAACAGCTCACTGGAGTACGGGTGGAGTTCAAGTGAGTTTGAAAGCTATGAAGAACAGAGTGATTCTGAGTGTAAAAATGGAATTCCCAGCTCCTTTTTGCGAGGCAACCACAAGAGACATGTATGTATTCCACAGTGCTGCTCAGTCACTGAGGTTATCCTGATTCCCAGCACTTTCTGGGAATCTTTCTCACCTGTATTTCCCTCCTCAATCCAGTTTCAAATGCCAACAGCATCTTTTTAAAGGAGTCCTTTTTAAACGTCTATCACTCTTTAAGGCAGTGATAGTCCACAACAAAACGTAACAGGCAAAAGAAAAGACTAGAATGTTAAACGGAAGCTCCTTAAAGAAAGAAAAAACTCAAACTGGATAGAAGTGAAATTAAAAATGAGATTATTTTTGCTTGTGGGCACTTCCTCACCTTTTCTTCTTTTGCGGCTGCTGGATTAGTGTAAGTGGTAAATGAGTGTGGAATATAATGTAAAGAACAAATGGGGGTAAGCCTGACAAGAGTTGAAGTTTTGGGATCCTTCAGGTGCTTGAAAGTCACAAAACTGTTCGCCAATGTTCCCACCTTTCTGTCTTAGATTTGTATCCCTTTGGTTGTTTGAGGGTAACTGAGCTTAAACAAACTCTGAAAAGATTTTTGTGATCAAAGGGAAGACTGTACCATTTATTAAGGAGAGAAGAGAGGTGGCATGATTAAAATGATCCATCTGTGACACATCTCTGGTCTAGTATCTGGCTACATCAGTGCCGTGAGAGGCAGGAAGGCACTGGCAGCATGGGTGCCTGCCCTCGCTGCGTCTGTCTGCATATTGGGAGGAGCCTCAGACTCCCGTGCTTCTGCTGCTTGGGTCCTCTCCTGCCCTTGTGCCCTTGCTGTGAGAGGGAAGTCTTGCTTGGGACCTGGGCAGCCTCCCGCTGCCGGTTGCCTGCTCTAAGCGCTTGGAGAATAGGGATGTGGGGCAGAGTGGGGACAGGCAGGGCTGGGCTCAGTGCCCAGGGTCACCGCAAAGTCCTCAGGGCCCCCTGGTGTGTGCTGGCTGGGGACAGACAACCAAGTGCTGCTTAACAGCTGCGTACTGTTACTTGCCCCAGCACCCTGTGGCTGGAGGACGTAAGGGTAGCAGCCAGGGTGTTCTTCTGTGGGACTCTTTTATTTTCATTTTGCAGATTTCTTATCTGGATGAGGATTGAAGCCTCACTGTCTGTGTTTCCATCCAGTACACATTATCTGCTCTTCCTCCGCCTGCATCCTTGCTGCCTCCCCTATGGAAATCAGGGAGCAAGCAATTAACTGCGAGACTTGAGCCCACCCAAATCAGCGCTTTCTAAGCTGAGAGGCCATCCTCTGGTTTTGTTTTGGTTTTGTCACAACTAGAACAAATTTAAGCTATTCCAGCTGTTTCTTTCTGGGGAGTTTTTAAACTAGACTGAAGATAACTGAGTTTGGGTTTTGTTTGGTGGTTGTTTTTGTGGGTTTTTTTAATACCTTTGGAAGAGACCAGAAAATGACTTTGTATGTGACTATGAGAGTCTTAACATGGTTGCTGGTTTGTTTGTTTTTTTCTCTAATATTTCCTGTTATATGTAGCTTCAGCTTTGGCCATAGTCATGGAAATCTAGTTATGCATGTGCACAAAGCAAGTTTTAAAGCCATTTTTAAACACTTTTAAGTATACTTTGATCTGTCACAGTGTTGTGGTTTTGTTAGCTGTTAGCAGTGGGTTGAGAGTGATGGTGCCAGAATCAGGCTCAGAGTGAGCAAGAGACCAAGGAGCAGTGGGAGGAGAGGCATGCTCTGGGGTACTAATCTGCAACTGCCTTTTCCAGGCCTGTGCTAAAAAGTTTTGAGGAATTGCCTTGTGAGGATGGGGATGGAGTTAACCTGGGTGGGTTACTGGGAAATGGAGAAGTCAGAAAACTAGAGAAGGGTTTGGCAGAGGGTGAGGAAAGACAGAAACTTTAGGATTGCTGAAATTTAAAACAAAACAAAACCCAACCAAAAAAGGCCCCCAAACCAAACCCAAACAAAAAAACCCCCACCCAACCCCCCAAAAGAAAAAAAAAAAGCCCAACCCTCCCTGCACTGGCACTTCAAGACAGGCAGAAACCCCTCCACTTTATACCTGTTCTCTGTATCCATTCCTTGCACTAACTCTTACTTCTCCTCAGATCTTGTGATGGATGTTACAGTATTTTCTCAGCATATCTTCTGTAGTCTTTCAGAGCCCATAAGGGACTTGCCTTATTTTTTCTGTCCGTTGAAAAGTATGGGAAGGTTGGAGGTAGGATTTTTAATTGTAAGTGCTGGTATGGCTTCCCTCAAAGTAACTTTTTCATGATGACTCTTGATCATTTATTTATTTAAGACATGAAGGTTTTTGTGCTATTAAATATTTCTAGTCTGTGAACCAGATGCTGTTCTTAATTATACTGCTACAGAATCATCATGTTGGAGGTAATCGCTTCCTGACTCAGCATAGTGGAGCTAAATGCTGGATTTGTCCCTTTCTTTTCAACTTGGTAGACCTTCTCTTTCCTGATGCTTTCATCTCTTGCCAAATAACTCTGTTGACACCAAGCTGAGGGTTTTTCCATTGGACTTCTATTATAGGGCACACCAAATATTTTATTTTTTTTCTGGTTATATTTTAACATCTTTTATCTAGTTTTCTCAAAATGTTTAATATATTTTAATTAGTATTCCAGATAATTTCTCTGGGATAATTTCCTTCCCTTGCAAATGGATATATTAATGTATGAGATGGTTACACCCATAAATCAGGCTATGATAGATGCAAACAGGAATTACAAAACTGTGCATCCTCCACTGTTAGTGTCTCCTTACTCAACTTGCTGGCACTGTCAATCTCCAGCTTCTCAGGTGCCAGCAACCTCTGCAGGTTCTTCAGCCTTTGAGGATTCTTCCAATTCACTGTTTTGAAGGATAGTCAGAAATACACTCGCTAGGGTTTGTGCTCCAGCGAATGATGCTTGTAGCTAAAGCTCATGCGTTGTTTTCATACTGTTTGTAAGAGATGTGCACAGTACAGTTAATATACAGTTAGCTTAGCCTTAAGTGAATTTGCCCCTCTCTTTACATAGTTGCCAGCATAGCAGAAAGACACCTGACTGAGTTTCAGAAAGTTCAGTGATGCACAGGAGTGGTTGTCCATTCATCACGTTGAAGCTTCCCTAAATGATAATTTTCCCTCAGTTGTCTGTGTACCAGTAGGCAAAGCGGGTAACATGCATGATTACTGCAAGTAGTTTAGCATGAAGTTTGTACTACAGGCTTTTTGAAAAGATTGTATCTTTTTATACACTGTAGCTTTCTCATGACCTAACGCGTTTAAAGGAGCATTATGAAAAAAAGATGAAAGATTTGATGGCAAACACTGTGGGAGCAGTAGAGATTCAGCAACTAAAGCAAAAACATGAGCTGAAGGTAGTGTAGTTGATTTTTGTAACTAGCTATGTTTAAATTATTGTTTTTCCAACACAGACAATGTTATCTTTTTCTTTTAATAATAAACTGAAAAAGCAGACAATAATTTGTATGAAATGAATTCTAAATGTGCTGGATTATTATGCAGTTTGTGTTAAAAGTACTTTGTCACGGATCTTTTCTCATGCTTATTTTTAATGGTAATGGTTTCAGAAGATGAGATAGGGCATTGTCCTTCCCTGCTGACTGGTGCCCTTATCCCAGAGCGTGAGCCAGGCGTACAGCCCCGGCGCCTGTCTGAGACCCAGCTGAGCTCCACAGGGCTGCCCTGACCCCGGCTCTTCGGCCATGCAGGCTCAAATTGTGGGAGTCAGAATTTCACTGCTCTCCATTCTGAATGGAGCCAGTATGAAAAGGCTGGGTGTTTGCTCAGTGCTTTGGCTTAAACTGGGAAATTGCCTGATTGCAGCAAGACAGCTTTGTTTGTGTTCTGATGTCGCTGATGATGTCAGCACAGCTCTGACAGTGTGGGGATTTTTTGCCATGGTGGTATTTTGGGAAAGCAAAAGTACAATACATTTTTTTTTTTTTAAATAAACATTTCATAGCAAAACAACATTTTTTTTTTCCCCATGAAATTTATTTTTTTTTCTGTAGTAGTGTACTATAAAATTATGCAATTCTTTGTTAAATCAACTTATTTCTTCAATTAATGAAATTATTTGTAACATTTTCTGCAAAACAGTGTTTATTTAAGAATATAGTTAATATGGAGCTGAGGCTAGGGGATTATCTTTAGGTCAGAAATACCTTGGCAGAGTTAGTGGGACATAGAAGATGGACAAGAATCCTGGCTGTTAATAGCCTGTTTGTAGCATTTATTTGTTATATAATGTAAAGCTAAGCATTTGAGACGGTTATGAGTACAGATGTTTGATGCAGAAGGGTTCTTAAGCACTTCTGCTATTTTAGGCTTGCATACAATATTGCCATGAAGTAAGTCTTTCTCCAGGTTTGATTTTATTAGGAAAAAATGCAGGTGCTCAGATCTGAGCTTTGGATCTGTGTACTTACTATATATTCCTTTGACTTTGGGCTGTATTTATAGTCTAAACTACTTGACAGTGTTCTTTTTAAAGATATTTTGATCAAAAGTGTTCTGCATGGTATGCTCAAGCTTGTTCCTATTATTCACTGAATGTGTAGACTGTAATTTTTATCTTACAGATGCAAAAGCTCATGAGAGCTGCTAGAGAAGGTACCAAAGATGGACTTGAAAAGACAAAAGCAGCTGTGAAAAAGGGTCGTTCTTTCATTAGAACAAAATCTTTTATTTCTCAAGGTATGTATCAATTGTACTGTGTTTGTTACTCTCTCTAGTTGTTTCTGAGAAAGGTAGTGAATGGCTTAGCAGGCGTTTGTTCTGGGAGCTGAGTACTGGATGCATGAAATCAACTTTGTATCAGTAAAGTATGGTATAATATTCAGTTCAGATTACAGTATGGTCGATGCATCTTGGGTAGTTTTAGGTTTGGTGCAGGAACCTGAGTGACCTGAAGACTGCAGAGAAGGGTCCATTTAACAGCAACAACAAAAAATCCCACCAAACAGTGTCATAGATGCTATCTAGGTATTGATATATGGGATTATGGAAATTATGTTAAGGTACTAAGTCTGTCTGGTTCCCCCCATCAAGTAACTCCTGAATGTCAGGAAAACCTACTGTTAGGACATGGTTTTCAGTGAAGTGATAGTTGACTCTTTAAAAAGGTTGTTGTGGCCAAGGGATAACAAACACTTTCCATTCTTAAGGGTAGAAGTAGAAGGAAGATACTGCTCTGCTTTTTCACAGTTTGGTGATTTTTGGTGAAAGCTGAGTTTGGATTGGGAAAACAGAAAGTGGTCTGAAATAAAAAAGCTAAGAGTATTTGTGTTCTTTCTCTAGTTAAGAACAAACATCAGCCCTCTGTCATGAGCCTCAGCAGCAGCAGTCCACAGTTAATTTTTGCAAGGGTCAGGGCACAGTAGCTGAATACAAACTTATTTCTCTTCAGGATAAGTCTGAGAGGTAGTATGTCTTTCTGCTCAAGTTTCTGCCCAGCTAATTGAATGGTTGTAACTTTAGAGCTTATGCAAGTACAATTTTAGGAAGCTAAAACCGCAAGACTGGAATAAGAAATTTTTAGTAAGTGAGCTAACATAAAGCTGCTTGCTATCTGTAAGGTTGAGGATGCATCTTACATTCCTGTCATGGTTTCTGGCTTCTTCTGAACTTACCTAATTCACACATGGAAAATAGAAAGCTGCTTGCGCAAACTTTAGTGATCAAAAATGTATCCTTAGCTTCTTGCTCATGCAGAGGAGAAAATGATCTGCTTTAGCAGAGCAGTATTACAGTGGACCTGACATTCCTCCTTGCATTTCTAGAGGTTAGGTAGCAGACAAAGGATGTCTGTGGATGGTTTAATTCCTGGTGGTTAACTTACCAAATCAACCTGAAAAATTTGTTGAATAAACTAATTAATTCCTCCCAGCCAACAGATCTGTTTCACTTACTTCCATTTTTGTTCTAAGACACAGTTTCTCATACTTTTTCTTTATCTCTCCTTCACTCGTGTCTGCTTGTTTGACTGGCTGTGTACTGGGACCTGTCACTGTACTTTGGTGATTTTTGCTTTGGTGGGAGCACTGCAGAATCCCTTTACTCTCATTTCTGATGAAAGCCAACATTTTGGTACATTTGGCTACTTATTTTATTTCAGTTAAGGAAGGATGTATGGAATTGTTTAAGCTGGATCATATTATGAGTGTGTTTAATTTCTTCCAAAAGGTCATTATTTCAAAACTGTTGGCCCTGGAGCTGCAGTGTTTTAACTGTAGTTGACATGTCCTGCACTCTGGACAGCCCTCTTCTCCTGGCTGTGAAGAGAGAGTAGAGGTCAAGCAAAAGATGCATAGGCTGTCTCCTGCTGTGTGGATTTTAGGATTCTGAGATTTCTGAGATACCTTTAAATGATGCTCTGTATTAGAGTGCCTGTCAGTGGTGGTATTTGTGTGGTTTCACAGGTGATACAGAAGTGCTGGGAAATTCCTTTTGTTTGATAAGTGAAAATAAGACTGCTGTGTAATTACTGTGCCTGGGTGATAGGCTATTTCCTTTTTTTTTTTTTTTTTTTTTTAAACTTTCAATCTACATGTTGTAAAAGTTGACATCTTGGTTATTTAATTATTTGTAGATCATAGATCATCATGCCTGGAAGAAGAGGAGCTAAATTTATTTATCGATGTGGATTGTATGCATACAGAAGCAATTATGACTCCTATGCCTGAAGGATTATCGCAGCAGCAGGTAGTAGGCTTTTAGAAACTTGGTCTTCTGCCTATTTTCCTCCCCTTTTACTCTGCATCAATGACTCACAGGTGCTTTGCTCTTCAAACATATTGCCGCGTAGCATAAATTGAATGGACATAAAATTCAGACCTGAATAAGTATTTTCTTGAAAATTGGTATGTGTGCATATAGTTGCATCAGTTCTGAATTCAGCAGAGATGCAAAATGCTGGGTTTTGCTATAAAATTATCTGTAATAACTGTATTATTTTACTATCTGACCACTTAAAGATAAATGTGATGGGTGTTGAGTGAAAAAGAAGAGTTTAAACATTTTTGTTGAGTTAGAAGACATTGCTGGTGCTTCAGTATTTTTATTTTAAATGTAGGGAATATTCTGTATACTCTCTGAATCTTCAGATTTCTCCTGATAAAAAAAAACTTGTCCACAATAAAGCCAAGTCTACAGAAGAGTATATTTTGCAGTTCCCCACCTCAACCTCTATAGTCACTGTGGAAACCATTAAAAAAAAAAACAAACCACTGAAAACAGCATCAGTTAGAAGTCTTGGCTGAAAGTAGATCCTGTGAGTTCATGTTACGGTGGTGTTATGACAAGTAGTAACTGCATGAGAGTTTTTAGCTTGTTGTGGTGTCAAGTCATGAATTGGTCAGTACCTTCAGAAAACGAGGAAAAAAATAACAAATTAAGGGACAGTTGTGGAGAGTGGTATGAGTTTTTGTTTTGCTTGGTGAGATTTATTTTTCTAATGTGTTTAGCACAATGAAATGCTATTTTTGTAACAATACAACTACCAAACTGTGTTACATTACTTTAAGATTTCATTATAATGTGAGATCCCAGCATCAGTCGGAATGCTGTATTTTCCTTTTTTCCATATATGGGCTTGAAAATTTCACTAGGTTTTGTAGGTAATTAAAAATAAATGTACCCTCTTTTGGAAAAATAGAGAGCTCTTAGTTTGGAGTAAGCTCATGATTGTTGTTTGGGTGATGATGTATATTGTTTATCTACCCAGGAGGAGCTGCCCAAGTGGGCAGGGATGGAGTTAGTGAGCTAGTGAGATGAGAAGGGCAACAAGAAAGGTGTTTGTTTTTTTTTTTTTATACGTACATTGGCAGCAAAAGGAAGGCTAAGAAAAATATGGGTCTGCTACTTGATGGTGCAGGGCCCTAGTGTCAATGGACAGTGAAAAGACAGAGGTACTCAGCTCTGTCTTGTCCTCAGCTTTTACTGGTGAGGTTTGTCCTCAGGCCTCCCAAGCCCCTGAGCCTAGAGGCATGTCGTGCTGGAGTGAAGCGTTATCCGCAGTTAGGGGGTACTGCAGTCAGTTGGATGTATGGGTGTCCATGGGACTGGGTGGCATGGATTTAAGGGTGGCCCTTCTCTGTGATCCAAGATCACAGTGATCAGAAGACTGGAAAAAAGTAAATGTCACACTCATCCTCCAGAAGAGCAAGAAAGGAGATCCAGGAAACTGGGGCGTGGCTGGCATCACCCTCAGTCCCAGTGCAGGTAATGGAGCAAATGATCCTGGGAGCTATTTCTGGGTTCATTAAGGACAGGAGAGCGATGGGGAACAGTCAGCATAGATGGACTGAAGTCCATTTGTGCCTGACCAGCCTGAGTCTCTTTCAGATGACTGGCTTGTGGACAGAGGAGAACAGAGGATGTCATTTACCTCTGCATTAGCAAGGCTTTCAACCATCTCTTGAAGGACCCTTATAGCCGTTTAGGTGAGAGATAATTTGTGTGGGTGGACTAGAAGGTGGGTGGAAAACAGATGAGGACATTATGCTCAGAGAGTTGTGGACTCATGATACAAAGTCTGGTGGGTGGCCAGTGTTACTGGTGTCCCTCAGGAGCGGATACGGGGCCCATGAGGTTTAATGCCTTTATTAAGGCATTATAACAACCCAGATACCAGCTGCAGTGCATGTTTAGAGGTGATACCAAACTGGAGAGGTGAGGCAGACCATGTGTGAGAGGATGAGGCTGCTGGACAGCACAGCTTTGATGGGCTGAGGTTGACAGAAAAAACAGAGCCACTCAACAGAGGCCAACACAAGTCCTGACTCTGGGACGGAGTGACCCTGTACCATGGCCCAGGCTGGAGACGAGAAGACTGCACAGCAGCCCTGAGCATCTGTGTTGGTTTTGTTTAGTGAGGGGGGGCTATGGTGGCAGCTTCTGTAAGAAGCTGGTAGAAGTTTTTCCCCTTTGTCTGGTGGACTCGGCCGGGCCTAGGGCATACCCGCCGCTGGCCAAGGCCGAGCCAATTGGTAGCAGAAAGTTCCTTGATAACGCCTCTGTGATAACGTATTTAAGAAGGGGGGAAAAAAAAAAAATATGTGAAGAAGCTGGAGCTGGGGGCAGAGAGGGGGAGGTGTGAGCCTTGTGGGCCTGGCCCACCCTCTGGCCTGCCTCTGGGCAGCCATCTGGGCCTGACTTGGCCCGGCCCAGCTGCAAGAAGTGAAGAGGAGATGAGAAGAGAACATGAGAGGCATCTGCCTGCCTGTTGTGAAGAATTTTTTGTGAGAGAAATGGTTGCAGACGCCAAGGTCAGTGGAGAAGGAGGGGGAGGAGTGATGCTGCTCCTGGCCAAGATTCCCCTGCAGCCTGTGGTGCAGCCCATGGTGGAGCAGGTTGTCCCCCTGCAGCCCATGGAGGTCCAGGGAGCAGCAGAGATCCACCTGCAGCCCGTGGAGGACCCCACACCAGGGGAGGTGGATGTCTGAAGGAGGCTGTGGCCTGTGGAGGGCGTGTGCTGGGGCAGCCGTTCTGGAGGGACTGCACCCCGTGGAAAAATGACCCACACTGGAGCAGTTCATGAAGGACTGTATCCCATGGGAGGGACCCCACGAAGGAGCAGGGGGAGGAATGTGAGTTCTTCCTCCGAGGAGGAAGAAGTGGTGGAAAGCAAGAAGTGATGAACTGACTGTAACCCCTATTCCCTCTTCCCCCTTGTGCCACTCAGGGAGGAAAGATGTAGAGATAATGTTAAGGCCAGGAAGAGGGAGAGGTGGGAGGAAGTTTTTTTGTTCTCTTCCTCATTATCCTGCTTTGGTTTTATTAATAAACGAATAGTTTTTCCTAAGTCGAGTCTGTTTTGCCTGTAACAGTAACTTCGGTGATCTCTCCCTGTCCTTATCTCAAACCTTGAGCCTTTTTTCTTATTTTATCTCTCCCTATTCCCTTGGAGGGTGGAGGGAGTGACAGAGAGACTATGTAGTTTTGTCCCGAGCAGGGCTAAACCACGACAGCATCCCAGCTGGAGGGGGCAAAGGCCAGAAGCCCCTTCCAGCCTGGACTGCTCTGCCACGAACGAGCTGACTTTATGAATGTGCTTCCTCTAAACAGCAGGTGGCACGATAGCTTTTGTTTAAAATCTGGTGCCGGTTTGAATACTATGTCCTGCGTTGTGTCTTGGTTGTGATAGCTTTTGCTTAGTTTTAATACTAGGACCTGATTTCTTACAGTAAGTTGCTCATGTTTGTATGCTATTGTTACTAGCAAAAATGGGAATATAAATACAAGATTTGCATGCAAGCCTCTTGTAAGTTGTGTGTATCTATTGCAATAACCTGTAGGCACTCCGAAGTATCTATTTTGTCTGTTACAGAGCCTGAAAAAAAAAACATTTTCTACAGATGTTTATTCTTTTCAGAAGAATGAACTGTGACTAAAAGTAGAGTTAGTATCCTTTACCAGAGCAGCTGATACATTATACCAAATATGACACTGCTAAATCCATTCTACACACAAATTAGGCACAACTAATTTTACCATAATATATCTTTAACAAGGCTTCAGATAATTTTGAAGTCTTCCTTTGAAGTGCCAGTACTTGAAAGAAAATCCTTACATAACCTGCACTTAGCTTAATAATGCAAAATACAAGTGTGGAGAATTAAAGGCAGCTGTGGCGAAGGAGGGAGGAGGCCGTGGAGATCAGGAGCAGAGAAAAGCAAGTCTGAGATCGGAGTTTCATGGTTATTTAGGCTGGCTTAAAATAGCAAAAGAAGCGGTTTTGCCTTCCCTTGTAGTTTTGGGGAGTGGTTTGATCCTGCCCATGTACTGTCTTCTCCCTCAAAGTCCTGCTTTTGAAAGCTCTAGGATGAGCTGAATTAGGAAATGGATTTGGGTGAAAACAAATCTTTAAAACTAGCAAGAAATGTAATCAATAGCCATAAGAAGTTTAAATTCTAAACCAAATAGGTTTCCCAGTCCTTTGTGTCATGTCGCCTACATGTGCATACAATGTGCGTTTCAGCTGAATTGCAGAAGCAGGAGGTGGAGAATGAGGTATGATAAACAGCATGTAGTTCGTAAACATGAAATATGGTAGTATTTCCTGAAGCTCTTACAACTCTATCAATTCTTATGAATATAGATGAGACAGAGTTTTCACTGGTGCATGGTAATCCCCGAAAAGAAAGCTGACTTACTCAGATACTTTCTCAGTGATAAAGTTTACATGATCTTACCTTAAAAAGGCAATTAAGGTTTGCTTATTTGCTCTTCAGGTTACTCCTAAAAAATTTATAAAACATATTAAAAAAAAACAGAATTGAGGAGTGAGTTTGAAAACTGGTTACCTGGGTTTTTTTTGTTGCTTTTTTTTTTTGTTGCAGCAATTCACCAAAGTAGTCAGCATCATCTATACCTATTATTATTTATATTATTGCCAAAATTTGTACATCGAAAATTAAAATACAAGTTTCAAAAGTAAAGCTTGGAATTGCAACAGTCAGCAAAGATTATAAATGTAGTTACAATCATTGTTGTGTTCTGTAAAACACACAAATAATAGTACATGTAATTACTTTTGAAGAGGTACAGTATTATTTTATTGCAGTTCCAGTACTGAAATTGCTTCTTGTGTTTTATTAATGTGAGAATTTTATCATCTGCGTTCCCAACTATGATGAACGCGTTGCCTGATTAGATCTTCAGACAAAACTTTGTTTCTTAACAGGTTGTGAGAAGGTATATTTTGGGCTCTGTCGTTGACAGTGAGAAGAATTACGTGGATGCTCTTAAAAGAATCCTGGAGGTACCTTAATATCTCTTGCATTTTATAATTTGGAAATTTGAAAAATAGTCAAATCCTTAAAGAATCTGTGGTATGACTCACATAGATTTTGCTACAGATGCTTCATGCCAAACGTGTAGAGATTTTGTGTGTATATATTGTTACATAAATTGTTTTTATCTGCTTGTAGAAGACCCATTTTTTTTGTTTATTTTGTATTTATGGTTGGTTTTTTTTTTTTCCCCACAGCAATATGAGAAGCCCCTTTCAGATATGGAACCAAAATTACTGAGTGAAAGAAAACTCAAAATGGTCTTTTATCGAATTAAGGAAATTCTTCAGTGCCATTCAATGTTTCAGATTGCGCTGGCGAGTCGTGTGTCTGAATGGGACTCTGTTGAAATGATTGGTGATGTCTTTGTTGCTTCAGTAAGCAAATGCATCTGAACAGATAATCTGTTTTTATTTTAGGCTTGTTATTCCATCTCCGTATTTCTCTGTCTCACTTGGCTACTTTATTCCCATATTCTCCAATGCCTGTGGCAACTGTCAGAGCATGTATGTACTGTCCTGGTAAGGAAAGTGACACCAACACGTGTCTTTGGGTTGGTTGGCAGATGTGAAAGGATTGTGGGCAAAATTTTCAGGTTTTGATCAAGCTTTGAGATACTTAAGGAAAACTTTTCTTTTTTTTTTTTCCTGAGGAGGTAGAGATCCACAAATCCATCAAAGTTAAGGTTAGATGGAGGCTCAGCATTTCTTAAAAAGCAGGCAGTCATTCATAGTATGTTTGTTGGAAGTGGAAAAAAACCACAGTAAGTGATGTCCTGAATTCCTGGATTTGAACTGGGGCACACGTAAGGAGTATTTGTAAAACACTGTTGCACCCTTAATGAAAGTCTGTCCGGTAAAGGATTGAACTAGACAGTGCTTTAAATTAGAGAAAACAAGAAGTGGCCTTGGTTGGTAGAAAGACATTGTTCCCATCGTGAGTATGTGGATGGAAAAGGCTGCCTACCTGCTGGTTTGAGTACTTTGTTTTATTGCCACCCAGCTATTGAAAATTACCATCTTTTCATGCCTTCTGTAAGAGAGCTGGAATCTGTGTCTCTTGAGTGCTCTGACCCCATTTCAGTCAAAATGTAACGGTTACTAAAGATTTGCTGTTTAAAGCAAACCTGCCTTGTTTTGACTGAAGCAAGTTAGGTAGCGTTAATGAGACCAGCTCTGCAAAAGAGAGGGATAAAATTACTAGGGAGGCATTTGGCAGTGATCTTACCCTTCACACGGCTGTTTGCAGGCCACACAATCTGTTTGTTTTCTTAGTAAACGCTAACCAGCTGAAGGTGGGGCTTGAAGGCCCTGGGCTTTTGCCGGTTCACCAAATCTGGAAGGTAAACAACATTGAGATGATCAGGGCATCCCAGCAGCTGCTTTGAATCTCATTGAATGCCCTGTGATTGCCCATAGTCCTCAGGCTTTGCCCTAGTGTTGTAGCTAAGAGAAGGCTATTTCTGTAAGTTTACATTTTGTAATTAACAGTTGTTACATCCTTAGGTTTCCAACCTGTCCTGTACAGAAAGACTATTTCTGGGCATCACCAGTATTTCTGTAGATCCAGCACTAGGCCAAGCAAAGCCCTTGGCTCCAAGCAAGTCTTTAATGGTCAGAGATATAGATAGTTATGCCTTCAGGGATCTTTTGTATTTACAGTTAAGGCTTACCCTTTTATCTTTTCAGTTTTCTAAATCTATGGTATTGGATGCATACAGCGAATACGTAAACAACTTCAGTACAGCAGTAGGGATTCTCAAGAAAACATGTGCCACAAAACCTGCCTTTTTAGACTTCTTAAAGGTGAGTTTATTCAATCTTAAAACAGCTAGGTGTATGATATAAATAAGACAATATAAATTATAAGGAGGAAATTTGACTACTGATATTGTATATTGTATGACTGTTTTTATGGACTTTGGGTTTTTGTTTTATGGGTTTGGCACAAAAAATCCGCAGAGAATTCACTTCCACTACTATATTTTCAGAATAACAACATGATGTTATTATTATTATGAGTGGTTTTGTCGTTCAGATCAGTTTATTGGTGTTTGCATGACTGTACTTGGCAAAACACTGACACTCTTTCATATCAGGTGATCTTCAAATAATAGTTCACCATCTGAGACCTCTTGTTATTTGGGATTTATTTTACTTCTAACTCCTTTATTGTATTGTGCAGAGTAGTGTAACTAGATTTCCATTTCAGAACAATTTTCTAGTATTTTGAAAATCATGTTTCCAATTTGGGAAAATTTTTGTGGAGAATGCATACTACCTTGATGAATGTGATGCTTCTGATGATGTGCATGAAAAGCCTGGTGCATACTGTAAAAGTGCTGCTAATCCTTGGGGATGGTACCTTTCAGAGAGTACACAAAATCCATTGCAAGGCTTTTAGGCTGTCTGTGATGCTGCTGAGAGCCTGGAAGCTCTGCTTGTCCCATTCCCTGAGAGTCCTGGATTGAGTTGTGCCTCTCAGAGCTTTCACCCTGTCACCAGACACTGAAATTTGGTGCTCTAGGCAGACTAAATAGTGAAACACGTAGATTGCTGAGAGGGGAGTAGCAGGGGGACAATTCCTAATCTGTTTTCAGATCTTAAAATTAACTAACAACTTTTTGGAGTGTGGCCAGCACTACACACGATTATATTCTGGAAACCTCAGGCATCATGAAGATCAGACTCCAGGGAATGTATAGTCACTTCACACCTTTCACCCTGTTAAAATTTAGCCCATGTTCCAATAGAGGCAAAGCTTACACCTCTCATCTCCGCTTGTCAGAGCTGGCACTGGTGCTCCTCAGAGCTGGTGACTCACAACCGAACGCTGAGGACAGAAGACATTTCTGTACCTTCCCTTTTTTGTTTGCCCATCAGCAACAAAAACCAGAATCTTCACTACTGCTGTTTGGGGAAAAAAAATGCTTGTGGAGATAAGTATGGAAACAAATTGTTGTCAAGCTGATAGCTGTAGCAATGAGTAGTAATTTAAGCACAACACCCATTTAATATTGTTTGGGTTTGCTTTGTTTTTAATACCAGGTATTTCCTCTACACTTTATTTTGGGTCGACTGTGATTCTGGCCAAAATATTTCCAAACGTTGAAATGTCTTATTCAAAGAGGGCTTTTGTGCACATGCAAATGAAATTTGTCTGGTTTTATTGGCCAGTCCTGATACCCAAAATAATGGATTCTCATGTTTTGCTTTCTAAACATAAATCAGTATTCTTTTCCTTAGTTTCTTTTAATAAAGAAAATGAAAATCTATTTTGTTTGCATTGCACTGAGATTATGTTGTTTTCCTTTGATTTCCTCTTAAAAACACATAGTTAGAAATTTATAGTCTCTTGGCTCTAAGAAACAGAGCAGCAGTAGTAAATTACAGACTGTAAATCAACAGATCACTTACATTTTTCAAGTTTAAGACCTTGAACAAGTACATTCCCTTTGCAGTGCTTGAAGTTAAGCAGACATTTCAGCGAACTTCTTATGTAAAAAGCATGAATGTGCTGTATCAATATGTACATAGGTGCTGCATTGCTGGTGTGACTTTATCCCACCTGTATTTAAGAAGGAGATTTCAGTTCAGTGACATGCCATCATTTTAATAGTGATTTTTTTTTTTTTAAGATTTAGTATTTTTAAATGAACTCTTTATAGTAAATTGAATCTTTACAATACCACTGTTACGATTATCGTAAATGACAGAAGAATTTTCAGGAAGTGTTCTCCATTCATTCTGTAACTGATGGAAATACGCTCACGGTAGTAAATAGTGTGGTGTTCTTGCATTGCAGCAGTGCCAGGAGTCAAGCCCTGATCGAATTACACTGTATGGTTTAATGATGAAACCTATCCAGCGCTTTCCCCAGTTCATTCTACTATTGCAGGTACATAATGTTTACCAAAGGGATGCTCTTGTTGCATTCTTATGTGGTCTGCTCATGGGATTGCGTGGTAGCTGTCTTCTGCTGGAGGAGCACACTGCAGTGGAAGTGAACACTGGATCATGAGGAAATAACGTGCTGATCTCGTAGTCCGTTGCTGGGACAGGCAGTAAATACAGTGCAGGAAAAATCTTAGTAAACTAGATTTACTCTAGATTACTTGCTAGGTTAGATGTAGCTTGTAAATCACTTGCTGCAGTAAAGCTATAGTTAGCTAATAACACTTCTAAACACCACTAGGAACTTTGTGGCACTACTTTCCGTTAAAGAAAAAAAAACAAGAGAATGTAATTCATGCCTTGAATAGTTCAGAATATATGTGCGATGCAGAACAAAAGCGCACTCTCTCCCTGACTGCTTGGCTCACAGGACCCGCTGGAGTGTGTTGCGGCTTCCTTCTGACCTGCAGCATCCTGTTTTCCTTCCCATGCAAACTGAGGTTTTGACAGGAGTCCTCAAGTCGTCTTAACAGGGAGTCGAGCTGTAGGAAGAGCACAGTTCCCCAGCACAGACCTGCTCCAAACCAGTTTATGCTGCTTGTAACTCCTTCCAGATCACAGCAGGTCTATCCCAGGGAGTACTACAAGTTAGCTGTGTTTTGCAGGTGCTACAGAGAAGGACAGGCTTTGTGATGCAGGTCCAGGAATTACTGTGAGAGAGAGAGAGCAGAGGTAGTCATGGGGGGAGCATGAGGGTAGCTAGTTGTGGCAAGTATTTTTGAGTTAGCAGAAGAAATGGAATGTATTGTGGCAGGAAGCCATAGTGAATATGAAGGGGTTTTTAAGCACTGTGGGAAAGAAGCAAAAATTTCATTCAAATTGTCCCACTGCGTGCCTATAAAAGGGGAAGATTTTTACAGGCTCTAGCAACCTCCGTGAAATAATGTCCCCTACTCTGGGATGAGCATGCTGTCAGTGTTCTAGTGAGGAATAAAAACAGTAATGAAGATAATACATTACTATTATGAGAGTAAATATCAGTAAAGTCTAATTTTAAATTGTTGTTTACAGACACTTACCTATTATACTATAATATTGATTTTCAGGTTCTGTGCACTTTTAAATTACCTTTATATTTGCATTTTTTACACTTATTTTCAAGTTGCTTTGCTGTACTTTCTTCCTGTAAAAAAAACCAACAGTATGTGACCTCATTCAGTATGTTTTTTAAGAGCTATTAAGGTATTCAGGAAAATAAGCAATATGCTGTCTGAATATTCATTAGATGTTCATTGTTCTGGTTCTTTATTAGTACTTGGGTAAAGAATGTGGCAATAATATTACACTCTATAATCTTTTGAACTTGTCTTTGAAATTAGATCAACTTAAAAAAAATTTTTTTTTCTTTTTTCACTTCCCCTCAGGATATGTTGAAGAACACTAATAAAGGACATCCCGATAGATTACCTCTACAGATGGCTCTTACAGAACTTGAAACACTGGCAGAGAAGTTAAATGAAAGGAAAAGGGATGCAGATCAGCGCTGTGAAATAAAACAAATAGCAAAAGCAATGAATGAACGTTATCTGAACAAGGTTAGGAAGTAAGAATGTGTGATGGAAGAGTTACTATATTATTAGTTTCTGGGCCTTGAACAATCTTTAGAACAAACACCAAAGAGATGCCAGAGATTTTTTCTTTAGTGCACAACAACATGGGGGTCATTCTAGCTGTAAGTGTGAGATGTGAGCTACCTCCAGGGCTGAGTATAGGCTCACTGGTTAAACAACTGTGCTCTGGAGCAGGCAACATGCTGAAATAGCAGCAGCAGTGTTTAGTGTTCTTTGGCAGTGTATAGATAAAGCTGTTTCCTCGTCCTGCAGTAAAGTCTCAGGCATATCTGCTAAATTCCAACCTGAATTTTGAGTTTATCCTGGAACTGAGGAATTACTCCTTTAGAAAGGAAGGAACCAGTTCTTCATACTGCATTGCTTCTGATTGTGGAACAGGTCAAGATACGCTATTGAATGTGTCCAACATCTTCCTTGTTTTAAGGAACATCTCAGTCTATTTCATTCATGTATTCAGATCATTCAATAGAAATGTCTCTAAAGAACTGTAGAAGACATTCAGTAGAAAGGAAGTAACAATCTTCTTCATTTGAGTTTGTTAGTAGCTGTATGTACTGTAGATATATATATGCTTGTCCTATTTGTATCATACATGTTTCCTCCTTTCCCATGAAATGAGGCATAAATACTTCAATTATTGCTTTCATGAAGTTACAGATGATTATACTGGACTCATTCTGGGATGGAGTAATGCAAACATGCTGAAGGAGTACAAGGAGTATTTTTTTTGTGATGCATAAAAACACAGCTTTTGGCAAAGAAAGCAGTGAACGAGAACACACTTCTTTTAGGCTATTTATGAAAAATGGGATACTGAATTTATTGTCATACTGGATCAATATTTCCATTCGAAGTGCATTAAAAGATGGATTCAGACTTTTTACTCTGTAGTTTTCATACTCCTGCTTCTTGAAGCAGCTACTAATTATCTGCAAATGGTTGGAGGAGTTCAAGGAAAGAAAAAAGTTCTTTTTACAATGAGGGTGGTGGAACACTGGAACAGGTTGCCCAGAGAGCTGGTGGATGCCCCATCCCTGGAAACACTCAAGACCAGGTTGGATGAGACTCTGAGCAACCTGATCTAGTTCGAGATGTCCCTGCTCCTGGCAGGGAGGGGTTGAACTAGATAACTTTTAAAGGTCCCTTCCAACCCAAACTATTCTATGATTCTATATACCTGGGTAGTCACTCCAAATCAGATAGGGCCCTGTATGCCTTGTAGATTAATAGTTTTGGAATAATGCCAGGCAGGGTGAAACAGGCAGTGAAGGAGGTGAATGAATAGCAAACAGGTGAGTTGCAGACTGTTTTGTTCTCTTGGCCACTACAGAGGTGTAATTGACCTGTGAAGAATCAGTTTGTTTGCACACAGTGCTGATCCTCAGCCTTTGAAGGCAAATGGCAGGAGCCATTTACATGCGTAGGTCTTTTGTACATGTTACCTTCTTGGGAGCCTGTGGAAACCTGCCAGCCGTGCTCCTCAGCTAGCTCTGAGCCAAGGTGGACAGAGCAGGTGGGAGCACTCATTCTTCTCACACTCTGACCTCCCACTTTGGGATGGCTTCCACATAGTGGAAGCTATGATTTTTTTTTTTTTTTTTTTTTTTTTTTTTTTGCTAGGGAACTTTCATCAGTGTGGAAGATATTCAGAGCACTTATATTCCATATTAAGGTTGAAAACCCCTGCAGGCCATATTGCTGGAAGCAGAAGTTACTGTTTCTCTAAATGAAAGCAAATCAGTAAAGAAGCGTAATTCACTTGGCAGAGCCACCTGTGAACACTTGTACTAGGTTGGCAAATGATAACCCGTTTTTTTTTCTTTTATATTTTGCACCAGATGTTTGATGTACCGTGTGTAATATACAATGTTGATTGTTTTAAAAATCTAGCTACTCAGCAGTGGAAACAGATACCTCATACGGACTGATGATATGGTTGAGACAGTTTACAATGACAAAGGAGAAATTATCAAAACCAAAGAACGACGACTTTTTATGTTAAATGATGTGCTGATGTGTGCAACAGTAAATATTCGGTAAGACTTGATTCATATTTTCAAAATAATCCTTCAAGCCTCAGCTGGAATAAATGACACTTACAGAATTTTTTTTTTAATTGTCTTTTTACTATGGCTAATGATTCCTAGCAATAGTCATAATAAATGGATAACTGGCTTTCTTCCAGTCCTCTAGATTGCCTGCTGATGTTTGGAAGTTCTGAAGTAAATTTGTAAGAAAATTATGTCAGTTGGAGATTACAGATAGAAATGCTCTTTAGTCTCTAGTTATTGCTGTGTATTAGTCTTTAGCGTAATGCAGGCATGCCAAGGTAGGATTTTTTTTTTCTCTTCCTTAACTTCATACAGTCACACATAGAGAAATCTGGAATTTGACGCAAGTTACAAATTTATAAAAATAAAAACGGAAACAAAATCAAAAAACAACAAAAAAAAACCCAAAACAAACCCACAGAAAACCTGCAAAGCTAATGCATGTGGCCAGGAGAAACCTGGAACTCACTAACAAAGTTCCATCTGGGGAAGGGTTTTTATCTGTGAGACCGAACATGGCAGGATTAATGCTGAGATGCTTTGAAGAAAACGTTTTTCCACAGTGCCTTCTATGTTTTAGTTGGCTGTAATTGTTACTGTTACTATACCTCTGTGTATGCCAAGGTCACACATTCAGATGTTGCTTGTATCATAAATTGCTTTACGTAATGGTACATTCTGACAGAGAAAATGTGGACCATTAAAATCTTCCAGGAACAGCTTTTCTTAAGTGTAATATGAGTTGATATCTTAGTTCATTACTGAAGTATGAGTACAGTATATGTTTTTGTAATCATGAATGCTTGGTCTCGTGTTAGTGAGAATTGCCGTGTAATAGCTGCAGTTCAGAAAATGCACAAGCTGATATCCGATTATTGTATGAATTGTGAAATTTTACTCCTTTACAATTTATGCACTTCTATAGTAAAAAACAGGTATTTTCTTAGAATTGTTTGGGAGAAAATTGCTTTTAACCATGTTATCTTTTCCATGATAATCCATGTCTTGGATTTTTTTGTAATTGTCCTTGAAGTGGCAACGCAGAGTCTACTTTTGTTTTCCATGTGAAAAGTTCATGATTATGCCAAGTCTCTGGGTTCCTTATTAAGACAACGGTTCTGGTTATCACTGACAGCACTGTTATTCCCATGGGCACTAACTGGTTCTGAGCAACCTCCTTTGGGATGGTAATTGGGCATGTGCGTGTCATGGGGGTTTGCCAACTCTGGAAAAGTTTAATTATGGTTTTCTCTGGCAGTTAAGATTTGCTTTCCAACCCACTTATATAACAGTGGAGTTTTAGTTGAATGCATTCCTAGCTTTATTCACTAGCAGAAAAAGGGTTTGTGACTTCCTTGGGGAAGTTCAGTTGTGAGTGGGTCCACCTGCAAGCTCTGCGTGTGGATTCAGAATTTCTTCATTAATTCATGGGCTGCTCTGAGATTTTTAATGCAGAAGGAATTACGTTTGTCATGTAAAATAGAGTTATGGACTGAAGGAATTCAACTGCCAAATTTCACATACAACACCTATATCCAGTCCAGAATTTTTGGTTCAATATAAGTGTATGCTTTATACATGTACTTGCCTGTTGGGCTCACACAGGATGAGTTTTATTCCTCTTCATTTTAGCTGTATAGAAGTTAGACATCTTACCTAAGCTAGGTTTCTGTTATAGCAGTGGTTTTCAAGGTGCACGCCTGCAGATTTACCGTGGAGCTGTAGACTTCTTCAGAAACTTGACAGTTAGCTGAGCAGTATGTATGAGCTCACTTTTCTTAACCACCTTTTGTCCAGCATTTACAGAAAAAGACAGATGTTCCAGGAACCTGGAGACCACTGGTTCCAGACCAATTTTATGTAGCTGTCAAAAGCCATGTATTTCTACAGAGTACATGACCCTCAGAACATCCTTCTTCACATGTAGTCTAGATGACCTAAGTTTAAAGTAGCAGGAATTGGAGAGGGTGGATGCTATCCCTAGTGACTAAACAGCTGTGTCCTGCCTTGTCTTGTTTTCTTTTTTCTGAACTAGATCAAGAGTTTATAAATATTTACTTAGGTTGTGGCACTTGTTTTTTGTTCGTACTTGCCTCTTCAATGAAACAAAAGCATGGCTATATTGGGAATAGGTAGCTGAATAGCTAGCTGAACATCAGTGTTAAGGTAGTTCACAATAAATACATTTTTCTGATTTCTCCCAAGCATTTAACTTCTCTATTTCAGTCATGCTTCCTGTGAAATAAACCTTTTCTGTTCACTTTGACATCTCTTCTCTCCTTTATAGTAAGTGGATAAGGGAACAAAGGAAACAAAGGCAAAGGAGTAGTAATGCCATTTCTATTCCAAGTGAGCTTCCTCAGCGTGCTGTTTCCTCTGAAATGCCTGTTGTGATACACATTCCTTTAGCAGCAGCAGCTCACGTGGGATTGCTCTGAGAAGCCACAGCCGTTGCAAAGATCTGCTGTAAAGACCATCCTGGGCTGTGGGCCTCAGCAGAAATGTTAGCTTGTCAGCGCTTGAGAGGTTATGTTGCTCTTCCTGCTGCCAGTAATCATTCAAAGGTCCCATCATCCATATTTCCCTAAACGTTGCAGTTATTTCTGTTTCAAGTACTTTACTGAAGGACAGCACAATCCAAAAGAATTAGGAAAAGATGGAGCCACCATATCATCCTAAGCACTTGTGTAAGGGTGTCAAAATACACATTGATCTTAAAAGATGGTCATTTATGTTTTGTTATAGAAATGTAGGGACTGTTGTTGGCAGTCCTATGCTGTTTGTAAACAAGACTATCTGCACCTGCATAGCTGCTCTTTGCACTCACAGGAAAGGTTAGTCACAAAAGTCAGCCTGATGCATGTATTTGTTTAAACTTGTGCGTGGTATTCAGACTGATAAACAGCACATTTTAGAAGCTAAAATAATAAATAGGATGCCATTAAACATAGTTGCTTTTCACAGCAATAATTTGTGCATCTTCCAGCTCTTCCTACGAAAGCAGTGGCACCATGACAACTGGCCAGAGGTATTTATTGAAGTGGAGTGTACCACTGGGACAAGTGGAAGTCATAGAGTATGGCAGCAGCGAGGGCCAAGGAGACAACTGCAGGTTTCCACCCCAGCACTCTGCTGAAAATGTCGTCATTAACTCTAAGCCAAGTAAGTGACAGGAGTTATTTACTTTTACAGACTTTTTTTTTTTTAAATCCATATTTGAATTTCATTGGACTACTTGAAAGGGAAAGCATTTTGTGCATGAAGACCTCTGCAACATGAACAGTAATATAATCTCTTTCTTTGGAAACTGAGAATCCATAAAGTGATAGCCAGTCTTCTGCCTTGCAACATGAATTACTTGTATTTGTTCTGGTTTGGTTTATGCATGAGTGTATAAAGAGTTGTAAAGCATGATGGCATGTGGGCTTGCAAAAAGGTGATTTTGGTGTGATATGCCAGCCGTCCCATGGTAGCTGGTCATGCATATGTTCTTTATTTCGTAGTTAAAGCAAGGAAGTTTCTCTCAATAAAAATGACCAGTCACCCCATTGCTGTGGAATAAGAATCAAGGCACAAGTGTTTACTGCAGGGTAGAAGTTACTTGTCTCAAGCCCATAGTAAAAAACATAGTACTTCAAACATAGTAACAAGTGCTTCAGAAAAAAAAAGTCAATTTTAATTTTAATTATTATTTTTGAAACAGTATGCCAATAGGTAATTTCCTCCTAGCCTCTCTCCAGAAACGACCTCAAGCTCTGAAGTTTGTACATTCTTTCTGTGCTTGTTAATCCCTCCTACAGGCCTGCCAACTACCCTCAAGAGATGTATGAATTTCAAGAGTTCACTCAGTAGCTAGCCTTTCATTTGCAATGAGTTATTTTTATATCATATATTTTGCTTAAATATTGCATTTTAAGTGCATTCAATATATCGAGATTGTGATCCCTATTAATGGACTATAATTTACATGGATTTCAGTGCTAGCTCTAGGCATTATTTCACACTAACTTTAATATTGCACCCTTGGCCTCGTGAATTTTCTCACAATTGTGCTGAAAGGACGTGTAAATGTTATACTTCAGAACGGTCTGAGGTGCAGCTGCAGCATTTAATACCCCTGTATTCTCCAGGATGGTTATTGTCAGGTCTTCTTGCTCCTCCCTTTGTAAATAGCGACAGAAAATTTTTATACATGCTTAGATCTCAGTTTCGAGGATGACTTCATTCTTGTAAGTCCTTTTAAGCATTAATGGGCTACTTGGACAATGAGATTAAAGCTTTTATATTATTGTTTACCAGCTGCTGTACACATGACCTAGAGAGGAGTGTATATAAGGGAGCATATTACTTAGAACTGGGAGTCCCTCTCATAGGTGAGTGTGGGAGGAACAGCTTGTTGAATATTCCTAGTGTGATTTTGTGCAGCAGCTTCACAACAGATTAGACAAAATCCTTGCCTGTCAGGAAGGTCAGATGAGGAAGTGGAGCATGAGGGGAGAAATAAAAACTTCCACCCAAACAGTCCTGTAAAACCTGCTAGAGCCTCTTGGCTTTGAGGTTTCTCAGTTTCGTGATGTTTGGTGACAAGATCACAAAAAAAAAAAAAAAAAAAAAATTAGTTTGTACATCATTTGTAGTCTCAACCTTCAGATTAAATGGTACTCAATAGGTAAAAGATGAGCTGAACTAATTGTTTTGTTTTGGTAAGCTGTGATCATTGTATTGATTCAGTTTTCTCCTAATAAAAGGGATCAAATATAAGAATTTAAAAAAAAATATGTAGGATACTGGCTATACAAATTAATAAATCTTCCCTTAGCTTTAATCAAACGTTTCTGCCAAATGATCCAACTAAGCTGAATGTAATCACTCATGAAAGAGGAAGAGCGTAACCTTGCCATTTGCATATACTGCTATATCTGCGCTAGCTGTTACTCTGCAGACTTGTCCAAATTGACCTCTATGGACAAGTTTGAATATATACCTAATTGTGTTAGTTATTCTGTAGGGTTGCCCCCTTAGTTCCAGTCTTCTTGGCTGCTAAAGATAACAGAAGCTCAGAAAATACAGCCTTCCTGCAGAGGGAAAGGACTGGTAAGACTTTGTGTAATGATTCACTGTTGCTTGTTTATTTGCACCCACCAAGATGCTGCATGTCGTAGCTGATAATGACACGATCTTTAGTCATGATAGTATCACATCGTTGGTGAGACTATTGGATATTTACCACAAGTTACAAAGCACTACCAGCAAAATACTGTCATTCTCAGCCTGCAACTGCATGACTTCGCAGTTGTCATAAAGTTAGGTTACAGAATCATAGAATCATAGAATGGTTAGAGTTGGAAGGAACCTTCAAAGGTCATCTAATCCAACCCCCCTGCAAGGAGCAGGGACCTCCCCAACTAGATCAGGTTGCGCAGGGCCTCATCCAGCCTGGCCTTGAACGTTTCCAGGGATGGGGCCTCCACCACCTTTCTGGGCAACCTGTTCCAGTGTTCTACAACCCGCATTGTAAAAATTTTTTTCCTAATATCTAATCTAAATCTACCTCCCTCTATTTTAAAACCATTACCCCTCATCCTATCACAACAGACCCTACTGAACAGCCTCTCCCCATCTTTCTTGTAGGCCCCCTTTACGTACTGGAAGACTGCTATCAGGTCTCCCCGGAGCCTCCTCTTCTCCAGGCTGAACAGCCCCAACTCTCTCAGCCTGTCCTCATAAGAGAGGTGCTCCAGCCCTTTTATCATCTTCGTGGCCCTCCTCTGGACCTTCTCCAACTGGTCCATGTCCTTCTTGTGTTGGGGGCTCCGGAACTGGACACAGTACTCCAGGTGGGGTCTCACCAGGGCAGAGTAGAGGGGGAGAATCACCTCCCTCGACCTGCTGGCCACTCTCCTCTTGATGCAGCCCAGGATGCGGTTGGCCTTGTGGGCCACAAGAGCACATTGCCTGCTCATGTTGAGCTTCTCATCCACCATCACTCCCAAATCCTTCTCCTCAGGGCTGGTCTCGATCCATTCTCCGCCCAGCCTGTATTTGTGCCTGGGATTGCCACGACCCAGGTGCAGGACCTTGCACCTGGCCTGGTTGAACTTCATGAGGTTGGCATGGGCCCACCTCTCCAGCCTGTCAAGGTCCCTCTGGATGGCATCCCTCCCTTCCAGCGTGTTGACGGTACCACACAGCTTGGTGTCATCACTGAACTTGCTGAGGGTGCACTCTATCTCACTGTCCATGTCACTGACAAAGATGTTGAACAGGGCCGGGCTCAACACGGACCCCTGAGGGACGCCACTCGTGACGGGTCTCCACTTGGACTTCGAGCCATTGACCACCACTCTCTGAGTGCGGCCATCCAGCCAACTCCTTATCCACCGAGTGGTCTGTCCATCAAACCCATGTCTCTCCAGTTTAGAGAGAAGGATGTCGTGTGGGACAGTGTCAAAAGCTTTGCCCAAGTCCAGGTAGATGATATCTGTTGCTTGTTCCTTGTCCACCGATGCCGTCACCCCGTCATAGAAGGCCACCAAATTGATCAGGCACGATCCGCCCTTGGTGAAGCCATGTTGGCTGTCACCAACCACCTCCTTGCTCTCCATGTGCCTTAGCATGGTTTCCAGGAGAATCTGCTCCATGACCTTGCCAGGCACAGAGGTGAGGCTGACCGGCCTGTAGTTGCCTGGGTCCTCCTTGTTCCCCTTTTTAAAAATTGGGGTTATGTTCCCCCTCTTCCAGTCATTGGGGACCTCACCAGACCGCCACGACTTCTCAAATACAATGGCCAGTGGCTTGGCAACTTCATCCGCCAGTTCCCTCAGGACCCGTGGATGGATCTCATCAGGTCCCATGGACTTGTGCACCTTCAGGTTTCTCAGATGTTCCCGAACCTGCTCTTCGAGTACAGTATGTTTCCCTCTGTTTTCAGAGTATACCAAGGAATTGCTGTGGTGAAATCCCAGTGGCCTCATAGTATATGCTTTTATTAACGTCTAATGATCAAGAACAATTTGGGATGCTACAGACAAAATCCTGCTTCCATAACATAGAACTATGTCTCAGACCCTATCTTCAGCTCTCATTTCCAGGTTGTGAGATCTGGAGAGATGCAGAATAATGATCATTCTGTGTAAAAGCATTAAGTGGTAGGGAGGGGGTCACCTCTTCTGTTTCTGGAGGACTGAGAATATTGGTTTGTATTTGCAGCACACCAGGTTAAGTACTTGACAGCTGTAAGGTTGATATTATCACATTACTGCTGTGATTAGCAAGGGTTCTTGATGGTTGCTGGTTGTGTCCTTGTGAGGATCACTGGTTATTGGTTGCATTTCTCTTATCATAGCACTTTTTTCTTTGCCAAAGTCCTGTTTATGAGAAGGCAACTGTCATAAGTTGCCTTCATAGTATTTATTATTGGCTAAATGCAGTCGGTGCTTTCATCTTTCTATGAAGCTGCAAGAAAGGATAGTATAGTTTGAAGATAAAAACTTAACTCTGGGTGCTACAGAAGAATTAATAGCTGAATTTGAATTAATCTCACACAGGCTGTAATATGCAACTGTCGAAAGATTTAAAGGTTTTTTGAGAATGAATAAATCAAGGGCATGCTTTAGTACTATTCTAAGGTGGAAAGCAAGGGATGTGTGAACTTGGTTTTCACTTGGCAAAATCAGACTTTGCAGTTTTTCACCCAGTCCTGCTTTGCATTCCAGTCTTTTGTCTCTGAATTCTAGAGGAGAACACATTTAGGGGTTGTTAAGTTCATGTATTTTTTTTTTTAAGCCCTTTGTCTTTTGGCAGAAGAAACTGTGTGGCCTGAGGGTGTGGAGAGGAAAACAGGAAAATTTTCCTAGAGTGTATTCTGCTATGCTGCTCCTGTCCTTGATGTGCTTATTCCTGTTGTTCTCTCCTAGCAGCAAAATGAGTTCTTTTAGTTATGAACATGAAGAAGGATTGAGGTCTCAGCTGTTTGGCAGAGTGCTTTATTTGTATGGTTCTAATATTGTTCTCTAGTGGAGTGCAATTATAACTTGTCTTTGTTTCCTGTAATGATATTTAAAGCAGAAAACATTTCACATTCTCAGTCTTCCAAAAAAAAAAAAAAAATAAATAAAACCCCAGCACATTTATCGGATTACATTTCTCTGAGCCAGTCAGGCAAAGTCCTGTTTCATGTATTGGAGTTAGTCTTACTTGAGTCTGTGGAGCATGAGTCTCCAGCATCCCAACTGTACAGTTCCTGTAGAAATAGTTATCTTAACTCTGTGTGTCAGGGAAACCCGATGCGTTAATTTTGTTCTGTAGAAACATTTGCAGGAAGATGCAAGATAAAGTTATTTTCTAGTAGACCCACATACTGCTTCTGGTAGGCTATTGCTGTTCTCCTCCTTACTTGGTTCATGTGCAGAAGCACAGGCATAGTACTGAAAAGTTGAATTAGTATAGGAAAATAATATTTTTGGCATGAACAGGAAGTTGCATATTCTTGGGTTTAATTTACTTGTGCTGGAAGAATTGTGTAATGGAGTTCAGTAAGAGGTATTTGAAGCGTATTTTAGGTGGTTATGGGGACATTTGACTTGTTTTTGCGGTAAGATATGAAAACTACTATAATGGTAGATTGCTAAATGAAAGAAACAAGAACTGTGATTCAAGACCTGAAAAGAGCTCAGCAAAAGTATTATGTGCTTAGTATTAGGGGATGACCCTAGGTTATAAATGGTTGAAAAACTCAAAAGGAGACACTTTCCTTGATTACATATCTTCCTTATGTACTGTTAACTAGTGAATTATATTCTTCCACACAGTTGTGTTGATACATGCATTGATTTCACCTCCCCTGTTTGTGTACTACTGAAAGTAATGGATTCAGCATTCACAGCTAGGATATTGAGGTTTTCCATTCTTTTTCTCTTCCCCCCCCCCCCCCCCCCCCCCCCCAGGATAGCTGTAGGTAACCCATTTATTATGGACCCACGGAAATGAGTTGCAAGTTTAAGGGCTCCTGAATTTTAATATTTGCTCTGTCATGGGTTTGATTGTATGTTCATGGGTGAGTCTTGCTACTTCTGTACCTCACTTTCCTCACCTAAAATATATTGTGCTCTGGGTGGGAACCCTAAACACTGAAAGGACCTCAGACATCTATTGTGTCCAGAGAGAGTCTAATGGAGGTGACAGATCACGTAAACTTACCAACAGGAAATTGGTATCTTTGATAATCATGTTATCTCATAGAGGAATTGAAAGAGAATCAGTGACTATTCCAGTACTAGGTTATTGCTAACTATTTTTTTTTTTGAGAATTTTCTGTCTTTGTTACTTTACGTGCTGTAAACATCTAAAGCAATTAATGCATTTGTTCTGATGTTACCTTTTTTGCTAATGTATGCTACTTCATCCTGAACGATCTTTAGTAGTTGAAGGGATCTGCTGACTATTTCCTTGGTTTTTGGTTTACTGGAGATTTTTTTTTCTTTGGCTTTTGAGGAAGTTTACTGCATAGCTATATCCTAGTGAATGATACTAATTCAATCTAAAAGGGTGAGAAGTCGGACTGAATTTATGGAAAGAGAGCACCAAGAAAGTTAAATGTTACCTGTACACTTCTGATAAAACGAGGATGGGTGAAGTGGGACAGACTTTTTAGTAGGGCTTGTAGAAATAGGACAAAGGGTAGTGGTTTTAAACTAAAATAGGGTAGATTCAGACTAGATAGAAGGAAGAAATTTTTTACAATGAGTGTGTTGAAGCACTGCAACAGGTTGCTCAGAGAGGTGGTAGATGCCCCATCTCTGGAAACATTCAAGGCCAGGTTGGACAGGGCCCTGAGCAACCTGATCTGGTTGGAGATGTCCCTGCTCCTTGCAGGGGGGTTGGACTAGATGACCTTTAAAGGCCCCTTCCAACCCAACTCATTTATGATTCTGTGGGTGAAAGAGCAATGAATACAACTTGTTTTTTAATATGTCATATTAATATGACATATTTTATATATGCCTTCCAAAAATATGAAAAGTATACGTAAGGGCAAATTTGTAACTTTTTACCAAAATGTACTATATTCTCCTCTAGAAGAATCAGAAGTTAGCCTTCACTTGAAGTCATCCATCTATATATAAAATCACTGAAAATACATGTGTTCTGGTTTTGTTAGTGAGGGGGGGCCTAAGGTGGTAGCTTCTGTAGGAAACTGCTAGAAGTTGCTCCCCTTTGTTCAGTGGACTCGGCCGGGCGTAGGGCAGACCCACTGCTGGCCAAGGCCGAGCCAATTGGTAGCAGAATGTCCTGTGATAACGCCTCTGCAATAACGTATTTAAGTAGGGGAAAACAGAAATAAAAAAAAAAAAAAGAGAAGATGTGAAGCAGCTGAGCGGGGGGCAGAGAGGGGGAGGCGCGAGCCTCATGGGTCTTGCAGGCCTCACCCTCTGGCCTCCCGCCAGGCAGCCGACTGGGCCCAACTCGGCCCAGCCCAGCTGCAAGAAGTGGAGAGGAGATGAGAGGTGAACAAGATGTAAAAAGGATCCTGAGAGGCGTCTGCCAGCCTGTTGTAAGGAACGTCTGCAGATGCCAAGGTCAGTGAAGAAGGAGGGGGAGGAGTGATGCAGCTCCTGGCCAAGATTCCTCTGCAACTTGTGGTGACGACCGTGGTGGAGCAGGTTGTCCCCCTGCAGCCCATGGAGGTCCACGGAGGGGCAGAGATCCACTTGGAGCCCGTGGAGGACCCCACGCCAGAGCAGGTGGAGGCCTGAAGGAGGCTGTGGCCCGTGGAGGGCCTGCACTGGGACAGCTGTTCTAGAGGGACTGCACCCTGTGGAAGAGATGACCCACACTGGAGCAGTTTCACGAAGGACTGTGGCCCGTGGGAGGGACCCCACGCTGGAGCAGAGGAGGAATGCGAGGAGTTCTTCCCCCGACAATGACACAGCGGCGTAAAACAACGTGTGATGAACTGACCACGACCCCCATTCCCTTTCCCCCCCCCCCCCCGTGCCGCTCGGGAGGGGAGGTAGTAGAGATAATGTTAAGCTCGAGAAGAGGGAGGGGTGGGGGGAGGTTATCTTGTTCCTTGTCTCATTCTCCTGCTAGTTTTAGAAATAAATGAATAGTTTTCCCCAAGTCGAGTCTGTTTTTCCCCTAACGGTAACTTTAAGGATTTCTCCCCGTCCTTATCTCAAACCTCGAGCTGTTTTTCCTTATATCATCTCCCCCTATTCTCTTGGAGGGTGGGGGGAGCGAGAGAGAGAGACTGCGTAGTCTGATCCTGATCGGGGCTGAACTATGACAACATGTATTTCACTGCTCTTTAAAGTGGGATGTAGGAACAAAAGTCAAATATACTGGCTAGAGTTTCAGTTTCTCAGACTCCTGGCACGTGTTATTACAAGCTTGCAGCACTTGACACAAACTGTTGATGAGTCATGAAATGCGGTTTCTGTGCCGAAATGAATGCCTGTTTGGTACCCCAGCAACAGTGACCACCCTGAGTTGTCTGTTTTCTGGTTCCCAAGAATAAAAAGGGTGAGCTGTAAAAGTTTTTCACAGCAATTTTTATTTAAGATGACTGGACTACAGAGACTCTAAGGAAGCAAAGGGAGAGAGCTAAGCATCCTGCCATTTCTGGGTGGGAAGCCAGTGCCTGTCAGCAGTCTTCTGCTGCTGATCATGTTGATTAGGAGCTGTATACAGCATAGCCTGTTACTTAAGCAAAGAACCATTTAATTTGAGCCATATGGCTAAAGGCAGAAAGAGAAAATGAGCAAGACCCATCTGTACTATATATCATGCAGTGATGAGCGTAGGAGATAACAGTAAAATGAAAAAGAAAAACAGATTAGCATGTTTATGTCTATGGCAGAATTTTAGTATTATTTTTTGTTTTACAGGTTTACAGTTCATACCTGAGATTAAACCTCAGCACAGCTAAACCATGGCTTCTCTCCTCTCCTGATTAGACTTCCAGGGATACGTTTGTGTTCCACTTCCACTCGCCTGTGGTTTTGATCTCTGTGGGTTTTGTTTATTGTCAAATGTTGTAGTGACATGACGCTGAAGTGCAGGCATGATTCCTCTCTTTCAAGTTTCATTCTGCTTGATGCAGTTGGTTTGTGTAGGTCTCTGAGTGTTGCCAGGGAAACAGGTAGGGATGTTTGATGGGCTACATTATGCATTCTGTTTCTGTCAACGTCTTGCTCAGTGGAAGGGCAACTCTTCTCAAAAACAGAAATAGTGCTACTGTGATAGCCATTGCCATTAGAGCTGATTTTTTGCTGGTTTGTCTAATGAGAAATACAGAATTGGAGAAGGCGGGGAGGGGGAAGCCTTAAAACTTTATCATCACTTTAAGGCTGGACAATCATAATACAATGTCCAGAGTAAGCGAGACTGTATATTAAGTGGCATATCAACTCTAGCGTTGGTGATAAAGTTTTAAAAAGGATGACGTGGCATGAATTGCTAGTTGAACTAACTTTCATCTCTGTGAAATATTTATAGACTAATAATGTAAATCTTTGTTTTCAAACTATAGAAAGTAATACACTACACTAAAGGATGTAATAAATGCAAACTATTGTTGATATATGCAAACAAAATACCAGAGATTTTAAATAAATCTACCTCCAGACAGCCTGTTCAGCTGAGCAAACTGGGCAACACCAAACAGTTCACTTGTTAAGTGGATATATATGTTTCCACTGGTAGATTAGGTGTAGAATGAATTAGGTCTTACGTGTTTGTCTCACCCACTTAGTTCGAGATTCTTCTCTTTTTGTACTCTTTATAGTGGTTATAGGGCTTGACGTTCACCTCCTATAAATCTTTTCTGTTTTGCCAGGGGTCTCTGCCACATCTTGACACAGAGTAGCAAAATGAGTAGAAACCTAGCTATAAGCAAGTGAGTATGAAAGAAGGAGATAAACTCCCTACAGTAAGATTTCCATGTGAGTTGTTATAGATATTCTGGTGGGAACTCCAGTGTAAACCTCTGGCAGCTTGGCCAGTTTACAATCACGTGCAGACCTGTCTTGAGATCCCTGCAGTACTTTCATCATTTAAATGCCTTCACACTTGTACTTTCACAGCCTTTCACAGTACCTTTCACATCCAGTTCCTCTCTTGCCCTTCATGCCCAGGCAGGCGCACCCCAGAGGTCCTTTGCAGCCCCTGTCCCTCCTTACGAGGAAACGGCCACGGCACCTCTTTTCTTTCACTCTAAAGTCTCTTTGCTTCCAGGATTTTCCTTCCTTGTGGGAGCAGAGCCAGGAACTGGAGTTCCTCTAATCCGTACCTGCAGTCAGTATGTAGTCCAGGAAGACACCTGACCATTGTCCAATCTAGCATAATGTTGAGGAGAAGGGCTATGGGGTCCACACATGTCAGCCTATCGGGGCTCCAGTGTTTCTCCCTACTGCTTCTGCTTCCTGCCTCATCTCCAGCACAGCACAGCTGCTTCTGTCAGCAGGAAAAATATTTATGGCGTCTTATCTCTAAAATTCCCTGCGCAGTCAGGATTACTTGGAGTTTAATATAATCCTGAAGCCATGCTCTCAGTGTGGGAGCTACTTCTCACTCTCTCGAGAGGCTTTGTGTTTCCTTGGTGGTCTTGCATAATTTTACTCACAAACAGTATAGCACTATGCATGTTGATTTTATCTTGGTATTACTCAAGCTGTGTGAATAAGCAGTTTTGTAGTTGGACTGTCATTTTTGTGCAACCTGTTTCTTTGGTGTTCAGCTCTGACACAGTGAGCATATAGCAAGACAGCATTCGTGTAATTACCAGTTGAGAGAGAGCAAGGTATTAACAGCTGACAGGGAGGTGAAGTGTGTTAAAAATAATTAGTGAGAGTTGAGACTTGGGAGGTTCATTTCCAAGCTCTCCTCTATATGCACTGTATGGCATGTGGGACTTGGTTCGTCTGTGATTAGGCCTTGAAGAACTCCTGTCTTGCATGGCAGTAAGAGTAAATACATTAAAGAGTTTTAGAGGCTAGATTATCAGATTCAATAATTAAGCTCATAAAGATTACCTTTAGGTGCTTATATGATTAAAGTATGATTAGACTGAATAATGTCATTTCATGTTTCTGATAATGCTCTTCATGTTGGTTGATGATTATATGTCCTGACTGTATTGGTAATTAAGCTTAATTACCCCATGTCTGAATAATAGTTTGTGTTCTAGTAATCTCAGGAGTTTATTGCTTATCACTTAATAGTATGTATGTGTTTGTGCTGCTTCTTTCTGGACTAGGTTACTAACTCTAATTTAGGGTTGTGCTGTAAAGCTACATGTGAGTAGCTGCTCAGCTTTTCGTTGATGGATGCCAACTAAGCTCGTGTTTTCTGAGACCATTTATGACTTTCCATTTGCTTCTATTTCCAAACCTGGAGTCTGATACCACTCTCTAAATATTTGTGTAGTTTGAACTTGAGAGTATGATGTAATCTCAGGTGAGCTATAGGTTTGCTACGGTGGCTCAGATTTTTCGGGAGCATGCAACTGTGGAGATCATGAGTTAGATTTGACATGAAAGAACAAACGGGTAAGGTAGAAAGTTTGCTTTTTTCTTATGAACTTTAAATTGACCTGTGGTCTTGTTTAGGTCTTAAACTAGAATTTCAGATTCACAAGACTACTTTTTTTAAAATAAATTATTTTACTGAAATTCCAACTGGCTATTAAAAGGCTCTCATAAAGGGGAAATCAGAAAACATAACCCACTCCTGCTTCTCTGAGGTGTCTATGGAAACAGGAGCAGCATGAGTGAGCAAGTGCAAAGACACAAATAGGAGGAGGGTGATGCTGAGGGAGCTGTCAAGGGCCTTGCTTACATAACACAACATGCAGAAAGCTTGTAATTCAGCATCTAAAAATAAAATCTCCTCTGTTTTGTCAGACACTCATACAGAATTTCCAGGCAGAAGGGATCAGAGGTATGGAGGTGCCTCCCTTGTGTATAGTTGGTGCTTGGATTTGTCAAGTTCTGTGCAAGAGAGGGTTTCAGCACAGCAGGGGATCCTCATCACCAGCCTTCCAGCAAAAGCTAGGTGTTCTGGTGTGACAGGTTTTGGAAAGGGAATAATACTTAACAATGGGCATCAGTATCAACTGCTGAATGAATGACAACGTTCCTGGTATTACCAATATTCGTAATCTTTTTGCCAGCTTTGCTTATCCATTGCTGAAATAGATCGCTTGTATATGAAAATGCCACATAAAGGTCTCCTTTTCTGTTTGCACTGAGAAAATTAGTTCCACTAGACCTCCTCAGGGAGAATGTTTTTCCTCTCTTTGACAAGTTCTCTGTCCCAGAGCAGCTGTAATGTATTTGTCCTCTGTGTTTTGCATACCAGTCTCTCTGTAGGAGCAGGATCCAGTATGAAGTATAGGGAAAGAATTCCTCAATTGCAGTAGTTGAATCTTGGGACTTATTAATGGTTTCTGGTTTTCTTTCTTTAAATTAATTCTCAAGATCTTCCGGGAACAGAAAACTATTTTACTTTAGGTACAATGTTGTCTCTCAAATAGTCTCCATTCTTGTCCTTCCTAAAGGTGGACATCTTAAACTGAGTAGTGGGATGCTGTCAGTCTGTTGCTACTTGATGAAAAAATCAGTGAAACATTTCCAGGACAATCAGTGTCACATGTCAAACAAAACAACTGAACAGTTCTGACTGCACTTAAGTAGTTTTAAATACATTACTGCTACATCATCATAGTTTAACTTAAACATGTTAACAATCTCATGAAATCTGTTTATTATGAACTGATCAAGAATTCATTTGGTACAATGATGCTTTGCTTTCCAGAATGCTGTACAAGCTGCTCAGGTTTAAATGTAGACTTAAATGTTGCGGAAAGGGCCTATTTTTTGTTATTTGTTCTAAGTGCATAGTTCTATACAAGTACCAGTTTGTTATGCCTTCCTCAGACACAGCAACTTTTCAAGTTACCTCCCACATATATAACTTCTCCCCCCAACCCAGGTGATTTTTATGCTCAAGATGAGGATTGAATCTTTTCCAAATCTCTTCCCTTCAAAACACTTGACGTTTCAGTATGCTGCCTGGATGCACACAGATGGCTCAGTGGGAGGAAGTAATACAAATGCGCTCAGCCTCAAAGACCAGATTGCAAATGGCAAGCCAAATTTGGGATCCACCAGCCTTTCAGAATTGTCTTCAAATCTGGCATGTTCTTCAAGTGTATCATTACTTTCATGTTACCCCTCAATAATGCTGCAAGTATAGTCAGGAACATAGCCTTTCTCAGTTTCGGTTGTGGTTTTCACATGTGAGCATTTGTGAGCTTCTATTTTGTGTAACACCTGGTCTGACTTGGGGGATCTGCATCTCCCAGAGTGAAGTATTCTTTCGAAGGACCTTGAATTTCCATGATTAATCATTTCTTACTTCATGTCAATAGGCCTTTTCCAAAGCAATTTATATTGATGTTTTGTGGTTTTGAATCATGTGAGGAAAAGGTCATTACTCATCTTTTCAAGATGAGCTACTTTACAGTAAGAGAGATAACCAGTTTATCTATTAACAGTCTTTGGCTTTAGCATGATGTACAATACAGAAATGTTTGCAGGAATAGTTGCAATATTGAGAGTATGCTAAAAGATGTTTTTATTTTATTTGCATGCCATTTGGATTTATGTAATAATAATACTTGAAAAAATCCTCCTAATTGGGAATAAACAGGAGTTTAGTATGGAGAGGGACCACCTGACCATTATTTTTGCTTACCCAGGAATAGATGTTTGAATTACAGGTGACTGCATCTACTCTAGGCATTGTAACACTTTATTTTTCCTCTCTAGGAGCATAAATCTGTGAAAAATTAGTAATTCACAAGTGAGAGTCAGCACACAGCAAAAGCTACTGGAAAATGTGTACAAGTAACAAATCACCACGATAAATAAATGTGTCCCATAGTAATTGAGAGGATGTGTGATCAGTACGGGATTATATCTGCTATGCTTGTTGTGCCCACGAGAATAGAAAATTTAGAAGAACCAGATAGATAGCAATCCCAAGGGAGTGGCTGCTCTGCCAGCACCCATTAAAGCAACTGCTGCTGTGCAGGCAAAGAGCTGCAACTGCTGCTGTGCAGGGAAAGAGCTGCAGCTGCTGGCTGTGCTCCCTAGCAAAGCAGCATGCTGCCAGATGTGGGTCTGTGCGAGGTGGAGACGAGGCAGATAGCGGGGAGAAAGCTGCCCGCTTCTCACAGGAAGGGTGGCTGCATGAAAAGGGAAAAGCTCCAACGTGATGAGTGTCTTATTCAGGTCCTGTTTCTTGCTGATCCCAGAGCATGACACAGATCCTCTGAGTGTGATGGTGAGGAATTATGCTCCCCCTCTGCCCACACCCAAGCACAACCACACAGACACTTCTCTTGCATGTGTATATTTATGCACAATGTTTCAAATCCTGATTTTGCCCAAGCCAAGTTAAACTGACTTTAACCACACCCAGGGAGTTTCCTGCAGACTTTGAAAATGGCTGGATGTAAATAAGCTAAAATTGATTTTGTTTCAATGATAAGAATTACTTCAAACCAGATAGAACTGGTGAATTTAAAACTGTGGTTCTGAGAGTAATGCTGGGAAATGAGCAGGTAAAATAAATGTTTAGTATTATACTCAAACATCTCTTGACTAGGGAACAATTATTATAAAAAGCAGGATTTTCCCACCCTAATTTTACATAGCAGCAAAAATCAATGTAAACTTTAACCTTCTTTTCTCCCTCAAAAACAAGTAGCAGTTCTGTGGTTTGCTTTTTTTTTTTTTAGCCTTGAATATATTTCATGTTAATACTGAGCAAGGAATTAGGTATTTTGCATTAATTACTGGTTGTTGGCACTAAATTACCTGTTGCAGGGAGGCATGAATTCCTGTGGTAAAAACTTAGCAACAAAGGAGCTGATGAAAAAAATCCCTGCTAACTTATATGTGGCCAACATTTCACCCTTGATCTGTAGGTGGAATGCAAAAAAACGTTGGCTCTGAAGCCATGTATGTGGTTATCGGTAACAGCACGCTGCCCAGGCACACCATCCTCTGTAACATGTAGGATGTGTAGAGCTGGGGCGAACCTTCTCTAAACTCATGGTGGATTTTTTTTCACACTGGAAAAATTGGTTGTTTTGGATCGTGATAATTAGCAAGAGTGGCTTAGAAATGGGAAGGAAATGTCTTTATCATTTGTGAAACATTTCAAAGAGAAACTAACCATGTATCTGCTTTGGAATAAAGCCAAGAGTTTTTCAGTGCTTTCTATGGAAAAAAAGAAAGAGTGAACCCACCCCAAAATAACCAGCAATCGAATGGTCAGGGAACATGTGTGGGCTGAAGGAGCCAGTCGTTGGCTGTGAACTGAGAAACGCATCTGATGAACAGACTAATGTGCTGCCCCCCCCACCTCCTTCACCCAGGAAAAACTCTCCATCAGACAATTTTCAGCTGGATCAACTGGCAGTCAACATTTTATTAACCATCAAGAAGCTAATACTATTTTAAAAATGGGACATTGTGAGTAACTGTTACAGGACCCAGTTCAGAGATCAAGGTACTGTAACCTGTAACTCAAACTACGTGGTCAGTTCTCGGAGAACTCTCTTCTTGATGAGTCCCTCATTGCTGATCTCTGAAGCCCAGTTATTTTTCTGTGTTCCAGTTTATGTCCACTAAGGACTGCCCTGAAAAAAATTATATTCACCATGGCTATTGATTTAGTCCTTGTTTGACTATTAAAATTTCATCTTAATTTAGCTGTTTGTCTTTTCTAGAACATCAGAGGATAGAAGCAGGCTCTCTTTAATTATTTACTGATTTGCTTTTTGACTTCCTTTCCTCTGCTAAGCATGTAGTCTTTAATAAATGAGCCTAAAATGACTTCCATTTCGTTTTTCTGTGCGACAATTTCACATGCCAGGTTAGTTTGTTTGCTTTGACACTCTTAGTGCATCCATTTTATGTCAACTTATTAAAAGCTTATAAAATATGCGTGGTGCAGATAAAATAGGTGACAATTACTGAATTAAGTTCAAGATTTATGCCTTATTCCCAAGGCTTGAGCAAGGATATTTATAAGAGCATTTGAAGCTCCAGGAAGAGGCTTGTAGAGGACAGCTTTTTTGAGGCACGGTGGATGTATATACTGCACAGGGCAAGTCCGTCTGTGTAAGTAGTTAAAGCTTTCTCTATGGCCTCAGTTGAAGACTATGGCATAACGTCCTACAGCATCTAAGAGTTGCCTGAATGCTTGCTGTTATGTGTTGCAGGTTAATGTCCATTCTCCGACCCTGCTTTCAATAATAAAATGTCTTGTAACTCTGTTTTTATGAAGCTGGAAAGAGTGATCCTGGCTTTTAAAACCTACAAATAATGTAATTCACTTGAGTGAAAATATCCATCCTATACAAGGGAATCATCACAAACTTTCAGCTTTTCACAGCCTGGTAGTTGCAAATTTTCTCTTGGTTCAAACCCACAAGGATAAAATTCAGAAATATTTGTAGTACATTTTTCAGTGCACTAGCTTGGTTTGTTTAGTAGTGGAGTTTATAAATGACAGGTTAAGTGAATGGACTTCTGCCAAAAACTCAACTAAACTGCAATTGCTTCTAATCAGTCTAAGTGTTGTTTTGCAGAAGTTATCATTTTGTTACAGAAATTTGGGGCAAGAATTATTTCATTTGTGTTCTTTACAGTGCCGAATACATTATCATGGCTTTTGTCTAGATGTTATCAGACTTCTGTTAATATTGACCCACTCCTTTCTTTGCAAGTAGCCTCATCAAAATCAACAACTGGCCATTCTCGTGCTTAACAAATAATTATTGTAGGCCTCAGTAAGAAGAAAGGTGTCAGCTAGCAAAGAGGGATCCAAGGAGAGAAGTGCTTACAATTTTCAGATGTTGATTTTGCAAGTATTTGAATTGAAGAAAGTGAAACTGCATCTTAATGAAAGTACATAGTCTGCAGTTCCAGAAAAGTGTTTAATTTTTTTTTAAACAAATCTGCAAACGTACTGTGTTGACAATAATCTCAAAACTCTTCCTCTTAGGTCTACTTTGCAGTCATTTCTTTTCATTGTGTACAATAAATCTAATGATCTTTTCGTATGGACTGATTTGTTTTTAAGGATAAGAAAGGCTAGGTTGTTCTTCTAATTAACATTCGGAACAGGCAAAGAAGGGTGGACGAAAGTTGCATCTATTCTCCGGCTGGGTAAATAGTACGAAGTGTGGTCGTTCCCCTGTTTAGTACTCAAGGGCAGTACACAGAAATCCTTTCATAGATTTAGTTTACCAGAAGATTTAAAGTCAAGAGAATAATTTGAAATTTTATAGGAATGTGTAGTATCTCAGGCTCATGTTGCGTTTTCCTGCAGTGAAGGTGAGAATTCAGAGATAAATTAAACCTTAACATATTCCTTGAGCCTTGAAATTTTATACTCTTCAAGGTTTAAGGCAGATTCCTAGCTTAATACAGTGAATGAATTACATTAAACTTCCAGTGATGGCCTCAAGCTGTATGATGCCTCCAAAAAGGAAAATGTCTTCAGAAAATACAGCTATTTTGTTACATAACTGAGAATATACAAATTATTTAAGGAGAATTGTCTTGTGCTTGGTTATTTTTTCATGTTTATTCTGGGTTATGCTTTTCTGATTGCTTTGTGTTTGGTTTGCTGTGTTTTGTCCCTGTAGCAGACTGCGGGAACGGAGGTGGCTAGCGTTGTTCGGCTGGCAGATGTGCTGTGTCCGGCACTAATCCGCCCTGGCAGCCGGACCAGGTGGCACAGCTCGTGTCCGTGCTCCTGATCTGTCTGTGGAGTGGGTAGCCAGCATTATATTTAGATCATGTTCTTGCCAACGCAGGGTTGAAATCCTTCTGCCCCGGGGGAGTTAGCTGCCCGCAGACTAGCTGCCAAAGTTGTGGTAAGGGTGAGGGATCCGTAGTTTGGATACTACACTGAGTGAGCTAAATAATCTGCAGGGATTTCCTGGAAAGATAGTTCAGCCCAGTTCCTGTCATTCAGCCAAAGGGAAACATGCTGACTCTGTATGAGTTGGGGTGGGGTTTTGTGGGGAGAGGGAGAGTGTTATTTCCACAAGAGCTGTATAGCCATCCTGTTCCTAACATCATGTCTGGGAGTCGATTGTATTAGCAGGGTTTTGCATTTAAATAGACAGCTTATCTTACTAATCAGAGTATTTTTCTGAGTTAGCACTATCTTCTATGAACTTATTGATGGTTAAGGCAAAATATTTCTGCTGCTGTTAGGATTTCTTACAGATCTCAACGCAGATCCTTTTTTCGCTTAAGCATGATTGCAATAAAACTGGTTCAGTGGTTCGGTGAAATTGTAGGCTGATGTTAGAGTTAGGATTTGAGTATATGATCCAGAACTATATTGTGATTGATTAAGCAAATTTTGAGTTTTAAACCTTTGTAGTGAAGGCTACAAATATTTTTTTTTTTCCTTCGTCACGTGACCAAAAGCAGCCGTTGGGAAGGATATTTAAACTAACGTCTGACAGCAAGTCTGCTGCTTGGTGCTAAACAAAAAGCTCCCAGAGTTTTAGGGCCAGTGAAGCTTCAATATTTGTCACAGTTCTACTGTGTGCTTATTAAAACTACACATTATGCTCTCCCTCATACTAGATAAACAAACTTGAATCTTAATTGTAAACATAAAATGCAATGATAAGGTGAGGTAGAAGGAAATGCGTATGGTAATGCCTGTACATGCAAAGCTAATGTGTGATAACATACTACTACCTAGCATTTCCTGGGATGCATTTCACAATTATCTGTCTGTGGGGACATTGAAAGCACCTGGAGCAGCAAAGTGAAATATCAGTGGTATATGTATAAATAAACCATTCTGATTTTCAGAAGTAGTGAAGACCCTAGCTGCACATCAGTGCATTACTTGTTTTTTCAATCTATAGAGAGCATCACCAATTTTGATAAACTTAATTTTCAGTGTTAAAAAATAGCAATATATGTTAATAATATTATCTTTGTCATACTTTCTCCTTCAACTGAGAATTACATCTTTTTATTATATATAACCTTGTGTTTTTATTCATTTCAGACAAGCTGTATATGGGACCAGGGCAACTGTACCATGATCTGCAGAACCTTTTACATGACTTGAATGTAGTTGGTCAAATTAGTCAATTAATAGGCAGCCTTAAAGGAAACTATCAGGTAATAAACAAAGCTGGATTTGATTTTTCAAATATGATCCTTTTGTAAAGTAGCATATTTGTCTCTCCCTAGGATCTGTGCAAGACACTATTTAGCTCTCTCTGTAAAGACTGTAATAATTTTTACCTTTAGTAATTCATTTAACTGTTTAGTATTATAAGTAGATTACAGCTGTCTTTCTAATCCTGTTTTTCTTTATTGTTTTTAAGCGTAGGTGGATACTACAAGTGTCTGCATTTGCTCAGTAGCTGATAAGCTTATAAGGAAACAAATACATTTTGATCTTAAGAAATTGTATTCTTGCAGTTAGACAAGGTAGCAGCAGGATGGTTCTTTGAAGGAGGCTCTTGATGCCCATCCAAGCTCATAATCCTGGCTTTTGAGTGGAGCTGTACTTAAAATTGAGTGCAAATCACAAAAATATAAAAGGATTTTCAGATGAATTTTGAAAGTAATTTCCTTCAACTTTGTTCACATCCCTTTTATTTAGCTTATATTCTGGCCAGTAGATATATTACTTTTCGTCAAATTTCAGAATGAGTTCTCCACAGTCTTAAGACTTAAAAAAATTGCTTTTTGTTTTATATGCTGTATGTATGCTTAGGCACAATTTTTAACTCCTACTTGCCACTGAAGGATGTAAATATAGATGTGTCTAACTAGGTATATGAAAGCTGAGTTTCTCTTGGGATATCTTGCCTTCAGAGTCAAGGGCATTAAATAAAGCATAACATTTTGTGAAAATAGGTACTCTAAAGCCAGTCTATGGAAACAGTACTTTTGGCAAAAAATTCACAAGTATTTGAAGCTGAATTTCAGCTGCATTATTAGGGATATGTATAGCACAGATACCGTAACATATACAAAACCTTTCTGCCTATACTGCCAGTCAGAGCCAACTATGTTTTGAAAATTTAAAATCCTGTCAGTGTTTACAGGTAGCCATGTATAAGATAATTAGAACAGTTTAGTTGAGGAATGAGGTCAGCTTCTCTATTTCTGAAAAAAAGACTTCAATTTTCATAAAATTCTGACTGTGGAAAATTAGTGTACTTTTGTGTATGAATACTCATTACTATTGATGCTTTGCGTAGCTCGGGGTGCTTTTACCCTCTGTGATCAAACACTCAGCTTGCAGAGGGTTGCTGTTTCAGCATCCTATTTTAAACAGATTCCAGCCACACAGACCACTTTCGTGATGGCTCTGTAAACACTCTGGCTCAAAGATTTGAACAAAAACATACTAGCAGTATGATTTGTAGGCGTTTTAATGAGATTTTCTTTAGAAACAGCATTTGTGGGTTCTATATAACTACTAACTGAAATGAAGTAAAAGGGTTGTGTGTACACCTGATGAAAATTTACATTTCTTAATCTGACAAATGCTTGGGAATGTTGTTTGTGTATCATAAAACTCTGAGCAATGTGAGATTAAATAATCAGATAAAATATGTTAGCAAATTTTTGCAGATGTTTTTGAAATGTGTTTACAAATACAGATAAATTATCCATGATTAAAAATGTGGACTAAATGAGGCCCAGGTGGCAGGAATTGTTTGTTATATGTCGAGATCACCTTAGCCAGCCTGTTGGAAATAGGCCAGTAGGCTGGCATTGAATCTTAGCTTTTTTAATTTTTCAGAACTTAAACCAATCTGTAGCCCATGACTGGACCTCAGGTTTACAAAAACTGATTTTGAAAAAAGAAGATGAAATCAGAGCGGCAGATCGCTGTAGAATTCAGCTGCAACTCCCAGGAAAACAGGACAAGTCAGTAGTAATCTTGATTACAAAACCTTCTGAATGGGCTTTTGTATTAGGCATAGATGTACCAGGGAGGATTTGGGAATCTGTAGCTCTTCCTCCTCTTCTGTCCCCGCAGTTAGCCTCTGACTTCTGCTCTGATGCCACAATGCTGGGAACCTGCATGTTCCAGGTCAGTGCTGTAGTTTCTCCTGTTCCTTAACCCTGTGTTCCAGCTGCAAGAAGCAAGACAGGAGCCATGGCAGTGACAGCTAGTAGGGAACAGAGTTCTATTCCTTCACCAGGGAAGGTGTTCTTCTCCTAACATTTCATGCAAAGTGGAGGAAGAAGGGTGTATGGCATATCATAGCCTGCATGCTTGTATTGGAGCTGTGTCTTTGTCTAAGTATTATAAAGTAAATTTAATCTTGTTCAACATTTCTAGCCTTGACTGTATCTCATACTCAATGCATTTAGAGTGGCGCTTTTTTTGTTGTTGTTGTCTTGCAGGTCTGGGCGGCCCACTTTCTTTACAGCTGTGTTCAATACATTTACCCCTGCCATCAAACAGTCTTGGATCAACAATTTACAAATGGCTAAACTGGCCCTTGGTAATTCTTAGTTATTTAAAT